>NC_136062.1:361565961-362163461 GCF_964261635.1 Lissotriton helveticus
ACTTTCAATTAAAAAAAGTGCGAGATGGGGCAGACACTGTCAACATTATAAAGCTTTAAAAAAAAACATCTTTCAGCTATTGCACGGCAGCTGCGCTGCAGTGCAGCATGGCTAAAAATATCGACACAGCCAATAGATCACTTAAGCAAGACGTATCACCTTTGCAAATACTTTTTTTTCTGGCGGGATGGGAGGGGTGGAAGCAACAACAGGAAGGTGGGGGTGGAGAAAGCAACAACGGAATGTACACCTATGCCCAGGGCCTATCATATGCTATATAAAAATAAAGCCTACAATGCAGAACAGAACCGGGAAGCATTCTGTAAACAGAGGCACTCTTAGGGAGTGCTGCAACTACAACAAAAGGTTGCTCCCTAAGCGCAAGCAGTGGTAGGAAGCGGTAATTGGGCCATGCTCCATGGGAGAGGCAAATAAATTAAAAGGAAGTGAATTTGCCATGGGTTGACAAAAGAGAAGCAAGGAAATGCAAGTAACATTGTAGCCAACCACTGGTAAGCATCGGTTGGGCTTTAAGTCTCATGTAAGTAAAGACAATGTGTAAGGCTCCCCCAATTCGGGGGAGCCGCACATAAGGTCCTAGCATTATTTTTTTTTTTAATTAAGCACTGGCCACCAGTAGGAACAACAGAGAGTACCAGATTGTATCTTGAAGCGGCAAATACAACCGTCAAGATGCTGAAATTCTTTGCACTGTTCCTACCCGTGAAGACTTCCTGTACGGGCACCAAACGGCAGTAGCATGTCATGCCACTTGTGGGTTGCTATGCCAAGCCTAAATGAGCTTCTGTGACATTGATGACACAATCGGGGCAATAGGTGATGCCCTTTACTTACTCCTCTTCCTCACTGGAGCAGATCTGGTGGGTGGTTGGTGTTCGGTGCCAGAGTCCTACAATGGCCGCTACTTCAATATTTCCAGGCAGAAGAACAAGGGACTCATTGATAAGACGGGTACAGATCAATTCAACAATTAATGGCTCCTCGGCTCACACCCTCGGTAGGCGACACCAAGCCTTGGCTACTAACAGAGAGAAGAGCTGTCCCCACTCTTTACGATGCCGGTGAGCCGTCATTAGTTCAACAAAACAATATAACTTTTAGGATGTAGGCTGGCGGATGTTGAGCCTGGTCATGTTGTGAGTCTTAGGCCTGCATTGGTTTAACGGAGTGCTGGCATAAAGGACTGCTCAGTGAGCCTAGAGTGAGGGCACATGCGCCCACCTCCATTTTATTATCAGAGTCACTGGACTGTGAGACTGGGGCCTTCAATGTTGTGTCCTCAGGACAACACAAGCCCGAAAAGGGGAGAGTCTTTTCAGAAACACACACACAGATGACAACAGAATAAGGCTCCAGTTACTGTGTCACCAACAGAATTCATGTCACTCTGTCTTGGAGGTGCCTTCTTCATTTGCAATGACGTAATTTAGGGGTGAAAGCTGTGGTCCTATAGGTTCCCCTTCATCTCAGACACCTGTGTCTTTAACCCTTGTTTTTGTATATTCTGGCTATTTATACATTTTACCTTTATTGTGCGTTGTTCAATCCATTTCCTGTGATTTCTTCAAGTTGTGTGATGTCAGTTCCTCTCATGTGGGGCAAAGTCCATGTGATGTCACTTCCGGTGATCTAATTTGTCCCAGGTCCTGCGACCTAGATCGAGTTCCTCTATGAAAATCTCTTAGTGACTCCACTATTCACGAAACAAGTCGCCCAAGACAGCAGGGCGGACCGGAGCGCAGGTGCGCAGCCGCAGTCCAGCATACTCCCGCGCGCTCACTGCGCCCGCCCTTGCGTGAAATGAAGGGAGTCACGGCGCAGTCTTGCGTCGCCGGCGGCGTCAGGGTCTTCACAAGCCTGGCCCGTGGTTCTCAAGCCAGAAGAGGGCTGATTTAATTCAAACATTCATCGTGTTCTCCCAGCCCTACAATCACAAGCGTCACATGCCTTCAAAGAGGGTGTTGTTATCACTGTTGCGTTCCTGGCTGTAACACATCAGGAATTTGCCAGGCCTGGAGCGAAGTGCAGATCCGGGCTGGGGTGGTGGGGGGGGGGAGTGTTTTCTTTTGTGCTTCCACATGGGGATTTTTTTTGCTTCAGCTAACAAAATAACAGAAAGGTCGGAAACATAACAAACTCAGAAGCTTGGTTTGGTGGGAATGCTACCCAGTTACCCGTGGGCTGCTGTAGTCCAAATGGCGCGAGGTGGCGCGACCTTTGCTTTTTCTCACAGTTAGGGAGAGAGCTGAGGCTGGACAGAATATATTGACCAAACTCCTTAAGTTCAGGGTAAATGCCAAGGTGGGCCTAGTTAGCAGTCTGGAACTAATCATGTTGCACCTGTCACATGTCGAAATATAGGCACAGGAGTCAGGACTGGCATATTTGATAAATTAGTGCAACCCCTTTAATAGGACCTTGGAACTTGTTGCAATATTGATATTCGCCTGTAAAAGGCTCTATTCCTAAAATGTTCCGTCTAGCGAATTAGTCCTGATTGGTCGCGTCTGGACACTAACGGTGACGGCACTTACTCACTAGGGACTAGATTGGAGTCTAGAATAGGGACTATGGACTAGATCAGTGCCTGGATACACTCACAGGTGACAAGCAGCGCTCTACAAATCCATGACATTACATGACATTAAGGGTGTCCAATCTAGGTTCAGGAGGGCCGGATCCATGCCAGATATTCAGGATATGCATATGCAACTGCATGCTAAATGTTATGTGTTATCTTTAATTTTACCTGATGTGGATATCCTGAAAATAAGGCGTTTGCTTCCCAGTGCCCTGATCACGATGGACCATATAAAACAACAAGGTGCAGTATGGCAATGCACTACCTTCTGTGCACCTAGCACAAGTAAAGGTTACCAGTTAATTCAGGGTAGGGGTGCATGCTCGCATCACCATGCAGAGGTCCTTCCTGTCCAAACAGGTACCAAATGAAAAAGACACAGTGTACAGCTACATTGCACCCTACCACTAATTGACTTATAGGAGGAAACGTAATACTGCCATGAGAGCTGATTTTTTAAGAATACCAGGTACCAAATTTACTTTTGAGTGGGCCAATTAATTTCTATGAAATGACATATGATGGCAGATCTGATGGTCAGACAAATTAAAAGTCCCCATGTATGCATACTATCTATGCCAAGATGTATCACATATCACCAGGGGCACTGGAATAATGTAATAGGGTTAAGGCCAATTTATGTATTTGTAGCACCCACTCTCACCCAAGAGGGTATCTTGGCACTGATCATGTGTGGGTCTGAACCAGCCTAGGGCTTGTATGTTAATTAAAGAGCTAGGCCTTCAGCTGCTTCCAAAATTCAAGAAGAGAAGAGGAGGCTGTGATGTGAAGCGGTAGCTCATTCCACGCTTTAGGAGCGATGTAAGTGAACACCTGAACTCCTGCCCGGGTTCTGTGGAATGTATGTGGGTCGAAGCCCTATGGAGTGTAGGTGCCTGGGTCATTAGTAGAAGGAGATGCTGCTGATTAGGTAGGTGGAGCCTAAGTTGTGTAGTGCTTTGAACGCGTGTGTGAGGAGTTTGAAATTAGTGAGGTCATGTATCGGGAGCCGGTGGAGCACCCTGAGGCATGGGGTGATGTGTACTCTATGTGGAGGTTGAGGAGGAGTCTTGCTGCTGCGTTCTGGATGGTCTGTAGTCTTCTGGTGAGTTGCTCGGTGATACCAGCGTAGAAGGTTTTTCTGTAGTATAGTTTGATGGTGACGAGCTGTGGGTGCCAGCTTTTCTGGTGCTGCTAGGGATACATTTCAGGATCTACCTCAGCATTTTCAGGGTGGGGAGGCAGGATGCGGTGACAGCATTGTCTTGTGTGGTCATGTCCAGTTTGCTGTCTATCATTATTCCAAGGTTTCGGGTTAGGGTGTTGGGTGTGGATCCAATAGGGTGAGTGTGAGCTGTCTACGTACGACATACAGGATAGAATCATGTAGCTGATAGAGGTATCTGTGTATTTTGTCATTATTGGTTTGAACCTAAAAGATAGTGCAGTTGTCTGTTGGCAAAAGACCTATAGCAGACTTACCAAGAGTTTACCTGGGCTTAGAGCCCTCCCACTGCTTGCTTTTGGTAGGGTTAAATGATCTTTCTCATTGCTTCTTATTCAATGGCTTTCTGTGTAGATGCATGTCAATCTTGTGTTTATCTCTCGCCTGGATCAGAGCCTATTTACAATTGCTCAGACTGTCTGTTTTTTATACATTCCATTGATTCTAGTTCAAGCATTTCGTCGGAGTGTATGTGTTTTCCAGCTGTCTCCCTCATCTGCTACTCTCCACCCATCCTCGGTATTGCTTTCTCTCGCCTTTGTGCTTCTCTCCCTCCTGCGCTTGTGTTCCTCTCCCGCCCATTGTGCTTCTCTGATCCCCGACTCTCCATGTTGCTTTCTTGCCAGTGTGCAACTTTCCCCTCATGGTCCATGGTGCTCTCTCTTGCTCATGTGTGTCTCTCCTCCAGCGCTCATGTTCCTGTCTCACCCGTGAGCTTATCTGTTCCCTGCTTTCCATATTAATCTCAGGCCCCTGTACTACTCTGCCCCAACTTGCTATGACTTCCTCTGCTTACGCCTGTGTGCTACCCTTCCCTACCCGCGCTCCACATTGCTATTTCTCACACATGTTGTTCTCCCTCTTTTGCTTACCTCTTGCCCCCAAATCTCTGTCCTCATACAGCTTTCCCCCTAACCCTTGTAGCTTCCATCTCATGCTGGCCTCCCTGGCCATCCAGCCACTACTCTGTTTAAAGCTTTAAAAAAAACTTTGGCGCTTGTTGGATTGTTAAATAAAAACAAAAAAAAACAGGTACCTGCGTCATCTTTTAGGCATGCGCACAGCTACAAAATGATGTAGCCATGCTGTAGAGCAACAAAACCATTGGCAAAGCCAGTAGATCCCAAAGGCGAGACCTGTTCTCTTTACCAAGGTTCTTAAACATTTTTACACTGTTTGGGCAAAGGACAGAACTCATTCGTACCAGTTTAATCCCCAAATTCAGAAATTAGCAATCAAAAGGCGATCAGTGAACCTTAGGAAAGTGTCTGCTACTGCACGGCAACACGTCTCGCTGCGTTTTTAGTCACTTTAAATTTCACAGGGTGGACGCCGTCCCCTCTGCCAATAAGTTGGGCCCCTCAGAAATATGTTGAACTTGTCCCAGTGTCATTTTCAGACATCAGGACACAGGGTTTTTTTTTACAACTTCAGCTGTATAGAGATAAAAGCAGACGTTAAAGGATCATCAGGCCTATTTTGATCGATTATCGAATAGGAGGCGACCTGGACCCTCTCACTTAAATGCATATGCACAGGAAAGCAAACAAAAGTTCAAAGCTTCACAGATACTTAGGAGATGCAAGCGATTTACTTTTCTAGGGCCCTTTATATAAGTGCACGGACTGTAAGAATGGGTTGGTCAGATGGGTTGGTCTGTTCCAGTAATTACACAAATAACAATATAAATAGCGCTATTTTATTTCTTTTATAGCGCTACTCATCGTAATGCAGAGTCTTCCAGTGAGGTCACTGCCTGTGATGCCATGTGAGAAGTCACGCGTCGTGACGTCATGTGCTGTGTTGGCATGCGTCATGGTGTTACTTGCATACTGCCTGCAACTCAGGCAGTCCCCTCACCTCTTTTTATAGGACTTGTGCCCTGGCTAGAAACAATTTTTTTTGTGAAAATCTATAAATTATGCAACAAATAAAGAGTTATGTGTCAAATGCTGCAAATCTATAATTATGCGGCAAACACCAAGGCCATAGAAATTCATAATTCAAGTGGCCGTGCATGTAATCTATGCAGATACAAATGTGGTGTTGTGCAAAATAACATTCCCCTTAATGATCTACATATTTAGGGGCCTATTTATGAGCCCTTGCTTCACTTTTGCTCTACCAGTGCCAGCGGCGTAAAGAATGCACCATCGCGTTATATTTACAAAGTGACACATCTAGGTAGATGCGTCACTTTGTAAACCCCTGCACCTCATTATACCTGCGCCAGGTATAATGTATGCAGAGTGGGCGTGCCTCATGCAAGTAAGCCTCGTAGTAGTGACGCAGTGAAATTTATGAGATTTCACTGCGCCACTTCTAGGACGCAAATGCCTCAGTATCTTACGCCTGCCTGACAGCAGGCATAAGACTGACCCAGGCACATTTGAAATGAGACTTGCCCATGCGCAATGACCCATTGCTGGAGTTGCGTCACTTTTGTGACACACTCCAGCAATGCATTATTTTTGCGCCTGTAGATACGTCAGAAATACTAACGTATCTGTAACTCCTTGCGACATGATGCGTCATACTGTAAATATGACGCATCCATTATGTCGCAAGGAGAGCGCAATCAAAAGTGATGCAGCGCTGTCTTCACGCAGCGATGTATCACTTTTCATAAATGATTTTCATAGTTTTAAAGTTCTTTATCAGAAAAGTTCACTCCATAACAAAGGCTCAATCATTGATACAACAAAAAACTTTTGTGGCGCTGCGGTCCTTAATCGACAGTCACTTGGGAAATCCGAAGTATCAATAGTATTAAAAGGCAAGAAGGTCAGAGGAAGCGCCGCGTGCGATCTGAGGCTGGGCCACCGGCAGTGACCCCTGGGAAAACAGGTATCGGGGCAGGAGCAGGGGCGTATTTGGCATTCCAGATCACAGGCCGGACCGGGGCACAGTGGTTTGTTTACTTTTCCGCCTCGATGGCTCTTGGGAAGTGTTCGCCGCCTGGGAGGGGAACACACACCCACTGCCTCAGGACAGCTCTGACAAGCTTTACGCTTTCTCTATGTTGACCTTTTGAGAGATTTAAAGGGGGGGGGGGGTAAGGGGGGTAGAATTCCCCAAATATCTGAACTTTTTTGTACTCAAATTCATGAGGAAAAAAATAGCTTTTTTTTAAGCATTGGCTTAATATAAATTCCTCTATTTTTACTGGACATAACTGATTGTGTGTTTTGTTTTATAAAATCCATCATGCTGTAGATGTGATGTCATGACATTTAGAGGATTCCTTTCGTACACTGACCTGGAAAACGGCTGCCCAGAGCCGGGGCGCCTTCCCCGGGCACACAATCACTTATTTCTCTCTACAGAGATTCGCTGGACGAAAAGCATTCCCGGTAGCTATTTGTTGCTTAGGAACGTATGCTTCAAAGGGCAAAAACAAAGATAAAACAACACCCTGCGAAAGATGGGAAGTGAAATAAGAAAGTATATGAGAGGCTGAGACCGAAAAGCACCTAATCTCTTTTCAGCGGTTAAAATGCGGCGCCGACAGATGAACCGTTTAGATGTCATCGTGTAGATAACACACTGGTTCTCTGAGGTGGTGGAGGGAAGGGGGGGCTTAGACGGGGAATCCCGCCTGGCATGGACTGAAGAAATCTAAAACTGCTCGGATGTGTATGGCTGACTTACTTATGATAAAAATGCAACGGCTGAGGAATATCTGGCAGCATCCAAAGGTCCTGAGATATATGGCATAGAGCACCCCCTCTTGCACATTATTAGGATATTGCAAGTCACAGAGGAGTTCCATGACCATATAGAGGGTCGACTTCTTTTATAAGGTTGTAGAATTCTGAGGTGACTTGCAATGTTCTCAAGGCTGTACATCAGAGGATACTTTATTCCATATAATACATAGTCATACTATAGCTTTTACCACAAACCACTTAAATGCTTGGTGTGGTACTCTCTCATATGAATGATATTGGCTGTTTGTAAACATGAAGATTAAAGGGCCATATGTGCAATTTTGAGGTCGTAAACGGATCGAATCTCAGGATCAGAAACGAAACGCAGACCTAACTATAACTACCCAGTGGAGACCGCACAGAGTAATACATATATGATCATTTAAATTCATGTGATCAAGGCTCCTCAGAGCCGAAACATTATGGCGACACAGTAGCACGCAATAAAGAATAATTTTGCAACGAAGAATTTGGTCCGTGTCTGTATTGGCTGGAGCTGGTGCAAAGATCAGACTGCTGCAGCGATAGCACGGAGTTGAGCATATATATATATATATGTTTTTTTTTTATACCAACCTTCTGAAACCCTTACCCCTTAAAAATCTAAACCATATCATACGCAGGGAGGAGATATCGCCTAGTGGCTAGAGCTGCTGATTTTGGAACCTGGGGACCCAGATTAAAATCATGGCCTCAGTGCTTTGATCAAATTTGTGTGATTATGGACAATGTTACTTCTTCGATCATATATCTGTATGAAATGACGGAAACAGCAAAATACCAGTCGGCGGCACACTATATGCCAGGTGCGCAACGCCGATTGGGCTCCAAGGGCTACACTCCCCCATCATGTGTGTCAGCCCGGGTTGAGACAGCTTCCCGGGCACACGCACAGCCGCACCAGAGTAATTCACTGGTCTACGAATTACCCTTTACTTGTTAAGGAGGCTTTGTTGTGTTTTAACTCCTTCTTAGAGCCCCTGCCTCTCCACTCTGCCTATTGCTGGAAGTATTAGCCCCCCCCCCAAAATTTGTATTAGCCATATCCCCCCGAAATTCAGCTCTAGTTGCGCCTCTGCTATATGCAGTGCTTTAAATGGGGAAAAATAAGTGCAGGTACTCATTAAAATAGAGGTGTGGCCTGTGGGCGGGGCTAGGGGTGGGGCTAAGGCCTCAATATAATCATGCATAATTACTTCTGTACCTGTTGCAGCACATAATAAAACATATGAGAATTGTTTTTATGTAAAAAAACAGATTAACTAATTACACAAAATGAAAGTCATGATGATGACACTTTCACCTGAATGGTCGCTGCGCACCGGAACGGTCGCTGCCCACCTGATTGGCAGTGCAGGGTCTGTCTAGAGACCCTGTCCAGTTAATCACAGCGTGGCCCTGTCAACCCCCTGCAGTTTGGGGCCTTTCAAATGGGTGCAGCGGGTATCTTTACCAGCAACTCTGTAAATGGCGGCTTCAGCCAAGTGAATTACAAGCTCCTCGGAAGCAGAGCGGTCTCTGCCCTTGAGTGGAGGAAAAACATAACCTGTGCCTGCCGGTAATCAGGATAGCGGTACTCTCCCTGGCTACAGAGAAGTGCCGGTACTGACAGCAAAAAAAATCGGAAGTGCCGGTACTCTGTCCCTGTGAGTACCGGCCCATTTAAAGCACTGGCTATATGCTAAGCACAGAGTGTAAACTATGTGTATTTCAGCCACGCCCTTATTTACATTGGACACGCCCCTTTGGGAGACTCCCCAGGTTTTTTTCATCCCACTTAAAGCCCTGGTCCTACTTTTATTTCTCGTCTATCCCGGTTTATGGTTCTCAAAATCTGGTCACCCTTTGTAGTCCCCCGAATCCTGTTGAACTTGACCCTACTTTTTCACATTTCTGAAAATGTTACAGCTCAAAGAAGAGGTAACTTGGTAAGTTGAGTCTTGGTAAAGACACACTGCCTGCTGTAATATCATTCACACTGGACTAGTCATAAATCACAGTCTGCAGAGACTTTAGAATCTAGCTACCAGATTAAGCCTTAGACACAGCCGAGAGGTGAAAGGTTATGTTATGGGGTGTTATTTTAAGGTGCCAGCATTTTAGTTCTGAGAAGTTGACCTGTTGATCTAAGAGGAATCCAATAAAATGGTTGCCCAAATTGGAGCATCATAGATTTGAATCTGTCTCATGTTACTGCATCCAATCCTGCTTTTTTTCATCCCATTGTGGGACTTGGAGTGTTCTGTGTTTGATGGGCTGGGGTGTAAACATTACTAAAGTACCAGAATGCACAGAATAAAACCAGAACTGGATAAGGCACCCAGGCTAGACAGAGACCCACTGGGGAGCTCAGAAACCTTGTCCCAGCGGTCAGATTTCTCTGGCCCAAGCTCCCCCAGTCTGGGCGACAGCCTGCCAGAGCACAAGGTCAAAAACTGTGCAGGCCAGGCCTTCTCAAATATATTTAATTTGAGCCGAAATCAAACCCGAGCATATCGCAGAGGACGAAATGGTATCTGCGCAGGCACGAGATGAAATAGTATTGCTGTCACCTCGAATAACACAGAGACACATATTTCAAAGGCCGTGCATCTGCGGAGCGCCCGGGGGTCGCAGGGCGCTTCCGGCAGGCCTTTCATAGCGCCGCTGATAGCAGCTCGGCGCTCTGCGCGCACGCCCGATCGATGGCCCTCGAGAGCCGCTGAAAGCCGCCGCGCGCCCTATCACGGCAGATGGCATGAAAGCTAACAATATTTGTCTAGCCTTTCAGGCTGATTTCCTGTTTTTGGCGAGGCGGAGTGGGCCCATATGCTAATCAGATTTTGGAGACTGATAAGAGCCGGGGTCACCGCCGGGCCTCACAAGCCGGCATTATCGGCCGAGAGAGGAAGTGAGGTCACCTGGCTCTGCACCCTTTCATGGCAGGGGGGCACCGTTCGTGCACCCCACACACACACTCACAGGGTGTCAACACGCCGTGTTTTGAAGCACTCCGAATCCGACATTTAACCGAGAGCTCCTCCCCGTGTTTTGATTCTAACCTCTCACAGATTAATCATGGGCGAAAATGTGTTTATTCTAACACCGGAGAGCAGCCGGGGGAAGGAGTTTATATGGGGACAAGAAGCTGCAGGAATATTTCATCTGAAGGTCATCTTTTCTCCATCTAAACCATCCCTTTCTCTGAAACCCTTTCTATTTTTAACAGTACGGCGTGGCTGAAGACCTTCTCGGATGCACTCATACCAGTAATTGCTCGTGTCTGTCTTACTTTAAAGGGCATAAAGCATGCTGCTCCCCTCGCCCAGAGTTTAATGTCGTCTTAGCTGTCGCAACGTACCCTGTCACGACAACAGTTAAAAATAATAATGAACGGAGAGCAGACCGTGATAAAATATAATGTATGAATATGCGCCCGTCTGCGCACGACCGGGCCTAGGGCCACTGCCCCTGCCGGATACAGCTGCCCATAAGGTAAGATACTCACGTCGGGAGTTACTAAGTCTCAGACCCCCCACCCCCTCTTGTAAATACACTCACGACCTAAATGGACCCTTCACCCGCTGCACCCTCTGCAAGCCAGTACAACGCAAATTACTTATAAAACCTCACAAGCCTGCTGCCCTGATACTGGCCTCACTTAACTGCCGTTCGCTCCCCAAACATGCGACGCAGATCAACCACCTCATTGAAGACCAAAAGATTGATATCCTCTTCCTCACGGAAAC
Source organism: Lissotriton helveticus (assembly GCF_964261635.1). Lineage (NCBI taxonomy): Eukaryota > Metazoa > Chordata > Amphibia > Caudata > Salamandridae > Lissotriton > Lissotriton helveticus. The sequence goes on from NC_136062.1 coordinate 361,577,227, forward strand.
ATGGCTCGCCCCACATTCTGAGGCAGACATGGTGCTAGCAACCCCTCCAGGCTTTCTCATTCAGTCCCTACCCCGCCCCCTAGGCCGAGGTGGCGGTGTCGCCATCATCCACCGGGACCACCTTCTTTGCAAATCTGAGGATGCACAGATCCCTGACTCTGAAAGCCTGCAATTTACAATCAAACTAGACTCGACCAACACTCTGACAGGAGTCCTTGTCTACCGCCCTCCCGGGCATCCAGGCCCTTTCGCGAGCGCTCTCCTGGACACTGTTACAACCCTGGCCCACTCCATATCGAATTTCCTGATAATAGGAGATCTTAACATCCATCTCGAAGACCCTACCGACCAGACAGCTGCTGACCTGATCGCTGATCTGGCAGCTCTTGACATCCACCTCCTTAATTCCGGACCCACTCATACCAAGGGTCACCTGCTGGACCCAGTGTTCACTAACACTCCATCGATGCAAGTGAAGGATTCCTCCCCCTTACCCTGGACAGACCATTTCCTAATTTCCTTCCTACTGCCAGGTTTCTTCAGGAAACCTCAAAAACCGCCCACCTACATCAGGGACAGGACCTGGTCCAGACTTCCTACCGAAGAGTGGGCCAGCATTCTTAAAAACACCAGCCCGGCACGCGCAGACGATCCGGCTGTCGCTGACAGCAATTTCAGAGAGTGGATCACCACCTCCCTGGACTCCGTACTCCCACTAAGAACTAGGGAGGATAAAAACGGAAAACCTGGGTCCGCCCCGTGGTATACCACTGACCTCCGACTCCTCCGTAAAAACTGCAAAAGAGCCGAACGGCTTTGGAGGAAAGACTGGCAGCACTCCAGCAAGGATGCATACCACAATACAGTCAGACTCTACAAAGATGCCATCAGGCACGCCAAAGCCTCCCACTATGACACGCGGATTACAGAATCTTCTAATTCAGCCAGGGAATCCTTCATAATCGTAAAGGAGCTGCTCAAAGTACCCCATTCACCGTCCTCCAGTGTTCCATCGGTGGACCGAAGTAATGACCTAGCCACGTACTTCAACGATAAAATCGCCCGTATACTAGTTTCCCTCCCCCTCCCGGGCCCACCAGCCACTTGGACAATTCGACACCCCCCAGTCAAACCGAAAGTCATCCTCGTCCTCAACTTGAGACATTCAGGCCAGTAACATGTCTGGAAGTCGAGCGAACCATGACCAAAATGAGAAGTGGTTCACCACTTGATGCGGCTCCCATCAGATTCCTCAAAACCGTTGCCCCTGTCATCGTTCCCACGGTCACGGAGCTCATTAATAGCTCACTTACCCAGGGATCTGTTCCTGCCAGCTGGAAGAGCGCGGTGGTAAAAGCACTCCTTAAAAAACCTCAGCTCGATCCAGCAGACATGGGAAACTATCGACCAATTTCTCTCCTACCGGCAATCAGCAAGCTAGCTGAGAAACTGGTCAACAGACAATTGTCCCAGTTCTTTGAAACAAACAACATCTTACGGGAATCCCAAACTGGTTTTCGCCCGGGCCATGGCACAGATACTGCCCTCCTCGCCGTCATCGAGGAGGCAAGGCGCATACTGGATTCAGGAGGGTCAGTGGCAGTGATCCTCCTGGATCTCAGCGCAGCCTTCGACACAGTCAACCACCGTGTCCTCCTCCATCGGCTCGAGGCAGCAGGGATCACCGGGACGGCACTTAGTTGGACAGAATCCTTCCTCACCGGACGCACGTTCCAGGTATGGGACGGCATCTACCACTCAGCCACCCTCCCCCTCACAAGCGGGGTCCCGCAGGGATCTTCCCTGAGCCCGACGCTGTTTAACGCATATATGGCTCCCCTGGAAGACGTGGTGACACCATTTAACATAAAAATGGTAAGCTACGCTGACGACACTCAACTGGTCGTCTCTCTATCCCAACTAGCCGACCACCCAGAGAAACTGGCGAACTGCCTTACCCAAATACACAGCTGGATGAGTGATTCATCACTAAAATTAAACGGGTCTAAGACCGAAGTGATGCTCCTGGGAAAACAATGGGCAACCATCCCCCCAACAGTCTGGCCCGACGTATTCGGAGAAATCCCCTCCCCGAAGCGTGAAATCAAAACCCTTGGAGTATGGCTCGAACCGGAGATCACCATGAAGACGCAAGCGGCCAAAACTGCTGGCACCTGTTTTGGGCTCATGCGCACCACCCGTAAGATCCTCCCATTACTTCCTCCTCCCTCTAGGAAACTTCTCATCCAGGGGCTAGTTTTGTCCCGTCTTGACTACAGCAATATGGTCTACCTGGGCGCCCCAGAGGCCACCCTGACTAGACTACAGCGGACACAGAACGCTGCGGCCCGTCTGCTCACGAACCTTCCTTCGAGAGTGTCAGCAAAACCAGCCCTCAAGGCCTTGCACTGGCTCCCTGTTCGCCAAAGGGTGGAATTCAAAGCCATGTGTACAACACACAAACTTATCAACGGATCTGGCCCTACTATCCTCAGCAGCCTGGTCACCCCCTACAAAGCATCCATATCCCTCCGTTCAGACAGTGAGCACCTAGCCAACGTCCCCAAATTCAAAAGGACCCGCACCGGAGGCCGACGATTCTCAGTGCAAGCGGCCGTGAGATGGAATTCCCTCCCACGCACCCTCAGACTGGAAGCCATCTACCTGACCTTTCGCAAAAAACTGAAAACGCACCTATTCCCGAAATAACTGTTCCTCCTCCCTCCCTCTCCTTACAGGATAAACAATCTCCTTACAGCGCGGGGATGCCCTTGGGTCACTAGGCGCTATACAAATCGCTAAAATAAATAAAAATAAATGTATAATAAAGATTATGGTAAAACAATACAGAGATAAAACAGCCATAATCTTCGTGCAAATTTCATTTTGATGCTCGTTATATATTTAAACATATATTTAATAGTTTTATATGGTGCTGTAGTATGTTGGGCCTATACTCAGCGCTATACGCAGTAATAACAAGAGACCAGGGCTATAAGTGAGATGAGAAAACTGGGGTCTCTCAAAGGGGAGTGGCCAATGTAATTAAGGGTGTGGTATGAAACCACTTAAACTTAAAATCTGTGCTTTGCATAGTATGCCGCCCAACTTGTATTTTGCTGTTTCTGTCATTGCATCCAGATATATGATACAACAAGTAATATCATACCAACAATAAGTGACGACTATTGGCTTTGTCACTGGTTGTTAGTTGCATAAGATAAATAAGCAGCAACTATGGCGGCTTGTATCCGGCGCGCAACGCCCATTGGGCTGAAAGACCTCGACAGACACTCCAGTTGCAGTCTGGGAGTGGACCTTGAGTGGTCCGCTCCCTTTTCTTTTCCTGCTCGCTTGCACACAGCTGCAGGGGGGGCTGAATAGCTCACTATATCCCTTCCCACTTTAGCTCAGTCCTTTAGACTCCTTCAGGTATCTAGCCTGTTCCATAAAGTGTTACAGCAAAGAAATGATGGACAGAATGCTGACAATGCAAACATTCTCCCCCAGTCAAAAGATCTTGGTTAAATCCATCATTCTTTTGTCCACTACGCCACCCCAGTTTGGACCCAGCCATATGCAAATCAGTCTTGATCCTGAGCCTCATGGAAACAGTTCAGACCGAACTGCCAGGCCAGGTCCTCCCTGGACCGGAAACAAGCATCCTGGGACCAGTTTCAGGTTATGTCACCCTTCTTCAGCCAGGCTAGCTTGAATACAGTGGCACAGTGAGCAAGGGTCCCAAGTCTGGGCATATCCATCACACTTAGGGCAAAAAGTGTTACAGCAAACAAATGAAGGACGGAATGTTGACAAACCTGGCTAGGGAACTGTTTTGGTCTTTGGTTTTACCTTTATATTTAGGGACTGGCTTGGCATCCTATTCCAAGCTAGTCCCTAAATATTCCTATTCTTCTCTTTCCCCTAGTGATTCTGGGGCTTGTCCCCTAGCATTGGTTGTTCTCTTCCTAGGGTCAGCCTAGGGTCAGGTCTTCCCTATCTGTGTGGCGAGGGGGCGATCTGCCCTATTGTGTCTCCCTCAAGGTTGTTTGCATTCCCCCCGGTGCACAATCATAAACCATTAAACATTATGGGTTACCTGCTCTCCTTCTCAGTGGTCTGCCCCATGGCACTCTTGACATCATCAGCGGTCCATGGGTCTTTCTCGAAGGGTGTCTGGAATTTGCACCCTCATTTTGGCTATATATAAGCACTCGGTCTCCAGGTCGAATTGGGGAATCCTCGGCCTCCCGATTTTGGCTTGGGGACATCATTAAACTTACCTGGAGTGCTGCACAAGGGTCCACGAACGCCGCCACCGCCCGAGAGTCATCCTACGCATTCCATCGCGCCGCCGCCCCGGGACCACAGTTCCCGGAAGCCTCAGCGGCGGCGCGCACCTCTGACCTCGCGCCAGCGCCCGGAGGCGCTTTAAATCGGCGCTGAGGTCGGCGGAGCCTGGGGACATCATTAAACTTACCTGGAGTGCTGCACAAGGGTCCGCGAACGCCGCCACCGCCTGAGAGTCATCCTACGCATTCCATCGCGCCGCCGCCCCGGGACCACAGTTCCCGGAAGCCTCAGCGGCGGCGCGCACCTCTGACCTCGCGCCAGCGCCCGGAGGCGCTTTAAATCGGCGCTGAGGTCGGCGGAGCCTGGGGACATCATTAAACTTACCTGGAGTGCTGCACAAGGGTCCACGAGCGCCGCCACCGCCCGAGAGTCATCCTACGCATTCCATCGCGCCGCCGCCCCGGGACCACAGTTCCCGGAAGCCTCAGCGGCGGCGCGCACCTCTGACCTCACGCCAGCGCCCGGAGGCGCTTTAAATCGGCGCTGAGGTCGGCGGAGCCTGGGGACATCATTAAACTTACCTGGAGTGCTGCACAAGGGTCCACGAACGCCGCCACCGCCCGAGAGTCATCCTACGCATTCCATCGCGCCACCGCCCCGGGACCACAGTTCCCGGAAGCCTCAGCGGCGGCGCGCACCTCTGACCTCGCGCCAGCGCCCGGAGGCGCTTTAAATCGGCGCTGAGGTCCGCTCCGCGGGACGCGAGCGGGACGCCCGGGGCTAAGCCCGGGCAAAGGGCGGGCCCTCTACGGCCCTCATCGGCAGGAAGAGGCAGGGGCAGGGCCAGAAACGCTGCAGGAATCATCACACCAAGTAAGACTCAAAAGTTTACCGAGTTTCCTATTAGCCTTTGTTTTATTCTAAAATTTTTAGACTGTGAGTATATTGCAAATATGTCTACGAAACTGAAGGAAGCCGCACAAAATACTCTTGACAACTACCTTGTTCAGACAGTGAAGAAAATAAATACGCAGAGGAGAACTTCTCTTGGGTTAAGCCAATCTCCAGACCTTTGTTGCTTGTCCCCGACTGCATCCGTCCTGATTGACGACACTATTTTGCAGGAAACCAATCAGGACAGCATAATCAGTGGCCCTATTTCCCAAGGATTAAACAGTGTACTTGACATTGTCCTCCCAGCCTTTGAGGCCTCCAACGTACAGGGCGAAAGTGACTCTGATAATGACTCTGGCCAGGAGAGACATGCTCGAATTACATCTGATGAGCAGACACCGAAAGGGCGCACAACAAGGCCAAGACGATTATGTACTAAAAATCCACCTAAGCAGGGCGGACTACGTCCAGGGACAAGAAGGAAGAAGGCTACTACCCCAAAGAAAAAGCAAGTTAACTTAGTGGAGGACACACAAAATCATACTTTTGAGGACACACTTTATGAAAGGATTGCTAACTTATTTGAGCTAAAAATTAATACCATTGTAAAGCCTTTAATATCTAAAATTGATAAACTGCAAGCGGAGATCAAAAGATTGGGTGGTCTCCACACTACGATCGCAGGAGGGGTAGAAAATATCACCACGATAATTACTAATTTCAGTAATAATACAGGGGATAATGTGGTTACTGACACTGTAACTGATGGTGTAGGGATCCAATCGTCTGTTGAAAACTTATTGCCCCAACTTTCAACATCATCATCTACTACTAATGAGGGCCCTCTTTTAATTAACATCCCAACAGACATTAGTCCCCCTGTAAGCTTACCCCCAGTAATTGCTCACCCCACGGACCCCCTACAATTTTTAGTTGAGGCCACACCAGTGGTTCTTGTATTAGCAAATGTCCCTCCCTTGGAAGGGGGAACAGTGGAAAGCCCCACCTCCCTCACAAGTAAGGCTCTCCATTGGCTAACTAGTAATATGCGGTTTGCCCCAGGGGGAAAACATCAACTGGCAAACGTAATTCAGTCAGCAACTAGGGTCCCCTGGCTGGGAAATCGGCCGAAAAAGTTTAAAGGGGACTGTGTGACAGTGAGCCTCACAAATCAAGATGTACTCCCTAACATACTTGCTAACTTATTCCCTCCTCAACGCAGACAGGGTACTGTTGTCCCCCTGACCCTGAAGTTCTTTTATGGGGAGCAACAAAATGTCACTCATCCAAGGACTCCTGCACCAGGGTGGGATAGATCTTGGGACTTTAACTCTAGAAGGGTGCAAGACACAAGACATAATGTAATGGCTCATTACCCCCTTCTACCGCAGCAAAATTCTTTCGTAGAACCCCTTCAATTATTCAATCGCTACGCCCCATTGTCCTTCATGGATCAAAACGATTGACTCTCTCTTAGAAAAGATACAAATGATGAGAGTCCATTGCACATCTCTGGGCATTTAGATCCAAAACCTATAGCCGTCAGGGCCTGCAAAATTTTGAGCTGGAACGTCGCTGGAATCAGATCTAAATTCGACGATAAGAACTGGTTGGAGATGGTCAGAACCAGCGACGTTCTTGCCTTCCAAGAAACTTGGGAAAGGTCCGACAAACTTGTTTTAGACGGCTTTTCTCATTTCTTTGTACCTGCAGTACCTAGCAGCTCCGGAAGGGCAAAGGGGGGCTTGGCTATATATATTTCCTTAGATATACAAGGAAAACCAACACAGATTAAAACAAACTCAACAAATATCTTAGCGGTTGAATTAACCATACAAAACTCACAGCCCATATTATTTGTAAATTTTTATAATTCTCCTGTCAGTCAAATCTTGAACGAGCATTTGGTAGCTTTAGAGGATTTCTTGTCCACCCACAGTGAGAATAGTGTTCATGGTTTTGACGTAATTCTCATGGGAGACTGTAATATTCACCCATGTAATATGGATTGCCGTGTGGAATATGAGTATTTCCCCCCTTACCTCTCTATCCCGCACTTTGAACACTCACCACGTGGAGAGGCTTTGGAATCACTCTTAGCAACTTTTAATCTTTATGAGTTTCACAATAGTAACACATGTCTGAAGCTACCAACATATGTGGGTAATAATACCGGTACAATTGTGGATTATATTTTTTTATCGTCCGGTATTTTGCCTGATGTGCTTAATTACAAGGTAGAAATTTCAGTTTTTAGTGATCACAACCCAATAATTTTAGAGATTGCATCTCAGGGAGTTTTAGGGAAAAGAGAAATTGAAGCTTTATGTGTGACTGACCTAGTGCTGGGAGATCAGAACCGCATACTGAAATGGGACCAAGTAACCCCAATTACCTTTATACAGGATTCCCTGGCTAAAGTAGAGATGGAGGTTGCAATCTGTTTGGATAATAATAACTCTGTTACCACCTTGATAGAAGCTTTTAGCGTCATTTGCAATCAGGTCAATATAGACCTGACTGTAAAGAACAAGCCTCATACAAACAGGGGCCCAAAGTGGTTCGATTCAAATTGTTCCAAGGCTCATTCGATCCTCCTAAAGGCTCTAAAAAACAAACCAAGAGAAAAAGAACTGATAGCATTATTATATTTTTTTCTCAATGATGCTATCAGGACGAGGAAATCTGAAATCAAAAACGAGGCCTGGAACGATCTATTGTCGCCCGACACACAGAGGGATAGCTCTAGATTTTGGGCGATAATAAACCACCCTTTTTTTGTGGGTATAGAGAAAAAGAGAGCAGATTGCACCATACCCGATGAACAGTGGGTTACACATTTCAGTAACATCTATAGCTGCCCTGATAACATTTCAGGTTCTGAAATGCAGTTTACACAAGCAGCAGTTACTATAGCACTGATGAGGTAAAAAAAGCCATTAGTGACACACATTCGAAAAAGGCACCGGGCCCCGACGGGGTTCCCGCAGATTTCTTTAAGAGTGCCCCCGAATTAAGCACCAAAATTCTCACTAATATTTTTAATGCCACAAGAAATTTTATTTTTCCTACTAGCTGGTCTAAGTCTACCATAATACCGATTTTTAAAAAGGGACAAAGGACAGACCCGGCCTGTTATAGGCCAATCTCCCTTATTGATTCTAGTGTTAAAATCCTAGGGAGAGTCCTTTTAGCAAGACTGAATCAGCTTTTAGAAGGGAAGGGTGCCCTATCAAATGCACAATATGGTTTTAGAGCTAAAAGAGAAACTTTAGATCAGTGTTTAAATCTATAGCTGATCAAAAATAAATATGTTATTGCCAAGGGGGGCTCTCTGTACATGGCCTTTATGGACCTCTCCTCAGCTTTTGACCTGGTCAACAGAGCTAAGCTGTGGGGGGTCCTTCTGTCCATGGGCATTGATGCCCCTTTGGTGAGGTACCTGGCGGAGCTACACAGAGACCTTAAAACCTCGGTTAGGGTGACTAGAGAAGGAAGATTCACCTGTCACTTTAAGTCAGAGAGGGGGGTTAGGCAAGGATGTATCCTTGCCCCCCTCCTCTTTACTCTTTATATAAATGAGCTTGAGGCAGTTCTGGCAGATTCCCATATTGACATCCCGCGTGCAGGTGAGATAAAGATACCTGTCCTCCTGTACGCGGATGATGCTGTCCTCTTAGCTCGCTCCGGAGTGGCATTAAATAAACTCATTTCATCATTTGGGGAGTTTATGTCCTCTTTGGACATGAAAACTAATGTAGAAAAATTCCATGTCATGATAGCAGGAGCTGCAGGTAGGAAAAGAAAGACTAAATCTTTTTTCTGTGCTGGGAAAGAGGTCAGGAGAGTTCCGTCCTTTCCCTACTTAGGAGTGATATTTGATGAAAAGGGCACGTGGGGTCCCCAGCTTTTGGCTAAAAGCAACGCTGTACCAAGAGCGGCTGCTGGGTTGCTTGGCTTTGCCAGAAAACTTGGAGCCCGTCCCATGGAAAGCATTATAAAGGTCTACAAAGCTAAATGTTTGTCGGTTGCTCAATATGGCTCTGTCATTTGGGGGTATACAAATCATGAGTCTGACAAAATCCAGAAAGTAGAAAATAAATTTTTGAGAACTCTGCTTTCTGTCCCTCAATCAACCTCCACATACATTATACATTCAGAGCTTGGTTTGGGCTATATTACCGACCTTTTGAAATCAGCCCCAGTTATGGATGGTTGAAAGTCTGGTTAAACCAGGAGCTGACTTTAAACCATTCAATCCTTAAAGATTGTTTAGCCCTGGATAGAGCATGTAATATTCCATGGCTAAAATATGTCCAGACTCAGTTGACAATAATTGGCCGACCTGAACTTTTCTCTTCTCCTCATTTGATAAGTCAGGAAGACATAAAAATAGTAAAAAATCTCCTGACAAATCATTATGTCTCGGAGAGGGAAGCCACAGACTTAAATAAACCTACGGTCAGGAAACATTGTATGTTAATAACAGTCCAAGGAATGGAACCATACCTTCTATTGGTAAACAAATCATACCATCGTTTCCTTTTAACGAGATTTCGTCTGGACTTGATCCACTTCATTCTGGGTAATTTTAAAAAGTGGACTAGACCTGAAAATGCTGAACCGTGCGATTGCGATAATTTTTCCATCCAGGACACGACTCACTTTATTTTCTTCTGCAGCCATTATCATGACATTAGGAAAAAATATTTGCCACCAATACTGTGCAATTTGGGTTTTACACAGGTAAAACCAGCTTTGTTGTTCCTGCAACTTCTTCCGAATTTAAAAGTAGCATTCCATGTTGCTAGCTTTTTGGTTGCAGGTGTACGTATAAATAAGCATCACTCTAAAATTAGGCACCTTGTCCCAGGTTAATGTTTACTTTTTATATATCCTATCGATTTTACTCTTTTTAATATCAATGTATAACTTATTCTGTATATTGTGATTTTAGGGTTTTTAAAAAAAATATATTGTTTTATATTAATATGTGTCTTGATGAAATGAAATGTTGTTATGTATCATTGCTCGCTCTTTTATGATTTTTAATAATCGAATAAATATAATTGACTGACTGACTGACTGACTGGCTTGCCTGGCCATTCCATATCATGATGATCTTCTATTAGCTCCCAAGGTGGGAACTGGGGGGTGCTGTGCAGCGTGTCATGATACATTCTCGAGAATTGGTAGAGACTCACATTTATATCTTCACCATGGTCCACTGCAATCCATAGGAACTTGTTGATGGTATAAATAGAGTGTTACACCTCACAGTTGGGTGGTGGCCATTGCGGTATGGTTTCTCAATGTTTGATTCCAAAGTGACGTAGATAGTCACTAAATCTAGCCCATTGGAATAGGGGCCCACTGTCTGTCTGCATTTAAGTTGGCAGCCCAAACGTAATGTGTAGGAGCAGGTGCATCTTTCACTTGGCTGTCGATTTCATGATATCTGCTAAAGGAAACCATAAATGTCGATTGATTAACATCAGTGTCAAGCGTCCTTCTGAAAAGCTGCCAAAATCCATGCTGACCTTCGTCTATGATATGATGCAAAGTTCCATAGTTATAACAAGGGCTGGGCAAAATGCCCTCTCATCAGCCAACAGATCTGCCACAGATTGTCCCTTAGTCTTGCTTTGGTATTGGTGATTCTATGGTGGTCTTGATGTGCACGTACCAGGGCCCTCTGCCGAAGTGCTCTCAGTGCAGCTCTCCCTCTATCCCTCACTCTACACAGCAGCCTGGCCATCAGTTTGACTGAAGGGATCCACAGGTGTGCCTCTCCACTTATGTGGTCCCATGGCATGCACTGTCATTGTAATGCAATCATCTACACGAGAGGCGGCTGCCTTTTGTTGACATGGACTTGGGGGAGAACCCTTGTATCACTAGGTAAATACAAACTTCCCTTCATCACGGGTTGCTGCCTCTCCTTGCCTAGGTATTAATAGTTGTCTCAACAAGTAGTCGACAGGGTGTCTAACCCATTGCCTGTATGACACTGTGAATGAATATTGCTGGAGTTGGTTTGGCGATTTAGATTGGAGCAGTGCGTCGCAGATACCATGAGCTGGATCAATACATAGAAATGAAGTATCACAAAATATCATTGCCTTTGATACTGACTAATTCCCCCAGTAGAGTGCAAATCCGGCACTCGCAGTTCCTTTTGTGAAAATCCTCGCCATTGAATATAATACTAGGAAGTATCACTGCTATTGAGACTGACTGTTTCCCCAGTATAGTGCACATTTGGCACTCGCATTTATCCTTGGGAAAACCATCGCGAATGAACATAAAATTTTCCGCTGCATTACGTCGCATATTTTAAAGCCATTTCTTGTTGGACAATGGCAAAAAATGTAATCCCCAATATAAGAGGACCCAAATTTGTCGCTTGGTCGATACCCAGCGCATCACGTAGGATTGATAACAGTCTAATCTATAGGATTGTCTGCTCTTTTCTAAATAAACCTTACTGACCACTTTCCCTGGCAACCAGTTAAATAAGTGATTCATCCGACAAAGTTTTACTTTTCCATTTTTTGGGAATAGACTCTTCCCTGATGACAGCAGTAGTGCCGAAACGTGCGTAGTTCCTATCTAAAACTTGCCCTCATCAAGTTGTTATCTTCTGCATGTCTGAGTGAATAAATTAAGGATTATTATATATTATTATCTCATGTTCTAATAGGACAATATCAAGATGAATACTTTTTTGTCACTATCTACATTTTATGTAATTTTGTTGTCTTTAGAATAGTAATATTTAAAAACTCTTGATTATGTTTTGAATAAAAATAATTCTGATGAATGAACTAATCAAGCTTTATAAAAGTTCAAGAAAATACATTGAAAATATATTTTTCTAAAATATTGTTGTTTTTTATATTTTTATGCCCATTATAAATTGTGGTTACTGCTTTGTTGCACCCTGTTTAGGTTTAATTAAAATAGAAGCTTGCTATTGGTTTCTTTACATAAAGTATTGCTGGAGTTGGACCACCCATCTCTCAATTCTCAGAAAGGGATGTTGTGACGTACCAGTACACTGGTACAGTGGTGGCTTCTGGTCTGTCAAAACATGGTACACCCTTCCATAGATATACTGGTGGAAGGGCCCACTTGATGACCAGTGCTTTCTGCTCAATTTGTATATACCTTGTCTCTGTATCTGTCAGCTCCCTGCTTGCATACTCAGTTGCTGTCCTTCTGACCCATCTTGGTCATGTTCCTGCACCAAGAGAGCACCTCAGCCCACCAGGCTGCATTTTCAATAAGTTCAGCATTTTTTTGGGAGGTCGCAGTATGTCATTATGGTGTCATGGAGCAATGCTCATTTGACGTCAGTGATTGCTACTTCGGCTTGGTTTCCCCATGGACTTGGCCCTTGTGGGTTCAGATTGCATAGTCATGTTTAGTACAAATCTACTGCAACAATTGGCCATGCATAGGAAGCTTCATCAGGGCAGGAGCATTTTGGATCATCTCTGACGTAGCAGGTCTACATCATACCTTCTTTTGATAAAATTTAGCGGATTAATTGTCCTGGTTATCAATAAAAGAGTATTTTTCTTTGTGAACTGTCATGTCTGGCCCTGTTCCTTCAGTCTTTTGTACATCACCCTTGATTGTTGATGGTTTTATTTAGGTTTTGGGAATATATGAGGATATCATCACTGTGCTAAATAACTCCCTCCAAGCTGGACAAGGTTTCTCTAATAGCATTCTGAAAGACGTAGGCTGCAGCTGGCAAGCCAAAGTTGAGACGTTTGTACCTATGTGGGCCACGGTGTGTAGAAAATGTTGTATTGTATCTACTGGCTGGGAGGAGCTAGTGGTCCAACATACAGTTCACGTTTTGAGCCCTGTTTCTCCCCATTTAGATCTGCAATGATATCGTCCACTGTGGGAGTGATGTGCCATTCGTGTGTATGCCAATGGTCAATCGCACAGCTCCGGGCTGTTTTGGATTTCAGATTTGTTGTGATGACCCATGGTGTAGGATCACTGACTTTCTCAATTATATCCAGCTGTTCCAGTCGTTCCAATTCTTTTTCCACCATAGTTCTAGTTCAAGTTCGTGCATTTGTATAGCGCACTACTCACCCAGAGGGTCTCAAGGCGCTAGGGGAAGGGGTATATTATTTGTCGAATAGCCAGGTTTTCAGTTCTTTTCTGAAGGAGCTGTGGTTCTGAGTAAGGCGAAGGCGGGTGGGGAGTGAGTTCCAGGTCTTGGCAGCCAGGAAGGAGAAGGATCTGCCACCCATGGTGGATTTCCGGATGCGCGGGACTGCGGCGAGGGCTTGGTTGGACGATCTTAATTGGCGGGTGGGTTTGTAGAAGGACAGTCGGGTGTTGAGGCATTCGGGTCCTAGATTGTAGAGGGACTTGTGTGCGTGGGTGAGAAGGCGGAACAAAATTCTTTTGTTGACGGGAAGCCAGTGGAGGTCTTTTAGATGTCCGGTGATGTGATCTTGGCGCGGGATGTCTAATATGAGTCTCGCTGATGCGTTTTGGATGCGCTGGAGTTTATTCTGTAATTTTGTTGTGATTCCGGCATAAAGTGTGTTACCATAATCCAGCCGACTCGTGACCAGTGCGTGGGTGACAGTTTTTCTTGTATCGAGGGGGATCCAGCGGAAGATCTTTTTGAGAATGCGAAGTACGTTGAAGCAGGAAGACGAGACGGCGTTGACTTGTCTGGACATCGAAAGAGAGGAGTCTAGGATGAAGCCAAGGTTACGTGCATGGTCTGTGGGTGTGGGTGCTGTGCCCAGAGCGGAAGGCCACCAAGAGTCGTCCCAGGCTGATGGGGAGGATCCTAGGATGAGCACTTCCGTTTTGTCTGAGTTGAGTTTTAGGCGGCTCTGTTTCATCCAATCGGTAACTTCTTTCATGCCTTCATGAAGATTGGTTTTGGCGGTGCTGGGGTCTTTGGTGAGGGAGAGGATCAGCTGGGTGTCGTCGGTGTAAGAGATGATGTTGAGGTTGTGTTGGCGCGCGATGGAGGCGAGAGCACTCATGTAGACGTTGAAGAGGGTGGGGCTGAGTGTGGATCCTTGAGGTACGCCGCAGATGACTTCGGTGGCCTCTGAGTAGAATGGGGGAAGTCGGACTCTTTGAGTTCTCCCGGCGAGGAATGAGATGATCCAGTTCAGGGCTTTTCCTTGAATGCCGATGTTGCTGAGGCGTTGTATAAGGGTGCTGTGGCAGACTGTGTCGAAGGCGGCGGAGAGGTCGAGTAGAATGAGGGCCACTGTTTCTCCGTTGTCCAGGAGTGTTCGGATGTCGTCGGTCACTGCAATGAGGGCGGTTTCGGTGCTGTGTTTGGCTCGAAATCCAGATTGAGATGCATCAAGGGAGTTGTTGGATTCAAGGAAGGCGGCGAGCTGGCTGTTGACGGCTTTCTCGATGACTTTGGCAGGGAAAGGGAGGAGGGATATGGGTCGGTAGTTTTTCAGTTCAGAGGGATCTGCTGTGGGTTTTTTCAGGAGGGCGCTGAGTTCGGCGTGTTTCCAGCTTTCTGGAAAGGTGGCAGAGTTGAACGAGCAGTTGATGACATTGCGGAGTTGGGGTGCGATGATGGAGTCAGCTTTGTTGAAGATGTGGTGGGGACAGGGGTCAGAAGGCGAGCCAGAGTGGATTGAGTTCATGAGGTGCATGGTGTCTTCAGTGGAGATTGGGTTCCAGGCGCTGAGGTTGTTAGTTGGAGGAGTAGGATCAGAAAGGGGTGGGGCGGGTTGATCGCTGGGAGAGTTCTCGAAGCTGTTGTGGATGTCGGCAATTTTGTTGTAGAAGAAGGAGGATAGTGCATCGCAGAGGTCTTGGGAGGGAGTGATGTCGTTGGATGCTGCGGTGGGGTTGGTGAATTCTTTGAAGATATTGAAGAGTTCCTTGCTGTTGTGAGTGTTGTTGTCGAGACGTTCCTTGAGTGCTAATTTCTTGGCAGATCTGATCAGTTGGTGATGTTTGCGGGTGGCTGTCTTAAGGGAGGCCATGTTGTCTGAGGTTGGGTTTTTTCTCCAATTCTTTTCCATGGTGCGGCATAGTTTCTTGGATATTTTAAGTTCATCATTGAACCAGGGAGCCATTTTGTTGGCTGATTTCATCTGGTGCTTTTTCAGGGGTGCTAGTTCGTCTGCACTGAGGGTGATCCATTGCCTGAGGTTGGTGGCCGCTTGGTCTGGGTCCAATGAGAGGGGGGGAGGGTTTTGTTTGAGTGATGTGAGGAGTTGGTCGGTGGTGATTTTGTTCCAATTTCTCCGAGGAATGGGTTGTGGGCGGTTGTGAGTCAGGGTGGTTTTGTAGTTGAAGTAAACACAGCTGTGATCCGTCCAATGGGGAGCTGTAGTGCGGTCGAATGAGATGTGCTTGCTGGAGGTGAAGATAGGGTCGAGCGTGTGTCCGGCTGTGTGGGTGGGGGTGTCAACAAGTTGTTTGAGTTCGAGATTGGCCAGGTTGTCCAGCAGGGTGGAGGTGTTGCTGTCGTGTTTGTTTTCAAGGTGGTAGTTGAGGTCTCCTAGAAGAATGTAGTTCTCGGAGGCGAGGGCCTGTGGGCTGATGAAGTCCGTGATGTCATCGCTGAATTGAGTGCGGGTGCCTGGAGGTCTATAAATGAGGGTGCCTCTGAGTGTGGTCGTGGGGTCGGTGTGGATCTGAAAGTGGAGATGTTCGGCGGTTACAAGAATGTCATCGGAGCTGGTTGTGATTTTGATGTTATTTCTGTGGACGATGGCGAGGCCTCCTCCTGTTTGATTGGTGCGGTCTTTACGGATAATCTTGTAGGCATCAGGTATGGCAATGGCGATGTCGGGAGCAGATGATGTGTTCATCCATGTTTCTGTAAGGAAGGCGATGTCCGGTGAAGCAGTGTCGAGCAGGTCCCAGAGCTCAATTGCATGTCTGTGGACTGAGCGGGTGTTGAGTAGGATGCACTTCAGGTGGTTGGAGTCGGAGCTTTGTTTGGAGGAAGTGGATTTGGTGAGGGTCCTGATGCAGTTGAACTTGCAGGAGAGGCGGGCGAATGGGCCGTGGGTACGTACTGGGGTGGCTTCGCAGCATTGTGGTATGCGTCCGGGGTTGAGGGCGAGGAGAGTTGCGGCATCATATGTGTATCTAGAGGGTAGGGTGCGGCGGGGGCCAGGGGGTGTGGCGCTGGGCGCGGTCCAGGCACGGACGGGCGTAGACCGGCTTACCTTTGGCGCACCTTCAGCGCGCATGGGGCGCGACCGCTGCGCGTGAACGCTGCGCGGAAAGGCATCTGTCATAAGTGGATAGTAGAAGGGGAGGGGCGAGGGAGGAGCAGCTGGGAGGCGGGAGCGGGGCGGAGTTCAGGGCAGGGAGGCACAAAACAACAACAGGATACAAAATGGCAGTCAGCCAAACAGCGCAATCGGGTTGGGGCACAATATCAACTACAGAAAGCGAACTGTATTCACAATCAGGCACAGAAAATTCCACACAGGCAGCACACTTAATTAGAATGTTACAGCGCGCTTTCTCAGACTAGCGACGCGGTAGTATGCTAATGAGCGCTCGTTAACTCGGCAGGGCAGCGCAACATTGCGGTAATAGATTTGAGCGTTCTGACTCGAACTGGCACAATGCGGTAATTAAATTGAATTAATGCAGGCATAAGTCTTGTCAAGATGTGGGCGCTACGATACCAGACACTCTCTCAGGGAAGGGAGCAGCGTGGAGGAGCGACCGCCTCCGATGAAATCAGGAGTGAAAGTGGAATGGTATTCATCTATTCTTAAGGCCTGTGCTGTCTAGGCAATGTGGAGTTTCAAGGATGTGCCTCTGTAGCACCACAGTCCATGTAATAAGTCTTGAAAGTCCTGGATATGTCCTGACCCTGACACTCATGTAATTACTGAACAGAGAAGAGGGGGCTCTGATTTCCCACGGTGTTCCATCTCCCTCTGAGGTAACATTGAAACAGGCTTGGGTCTTGATGTTTCCATTCTTCACTGTCGCTTATTTTGCACAGATAGGTAATTGGCGTTTGTGTCCTCCATATGCTTATATTAAGGTGCTCGTAGGAACTAGCAGTGGTTGATGTATTGGTGTTGGTGCTTGATATTGCTCCATATTTATCACAGCAACAGACTTGCCTCTTTCAAACAACGCCTCACCATTTTGTCTATTTTTGGTTAAGTTGCTAGGGGCTGTTGTTTGTCCTAGCCTCGTCTCTTGAATGACACCAGAAAAATGTGCTAATTCAGAGCTTCATATTGGTCCTGTCTGTTGGGAGTCATAGTTACTGCTCTATGGCAAGGTGGTGAGGCATGCAGTTGGTGCAGAACTTGCCTGGAGTACTTTTCCACTCCCTCAGACTCATACATAGTTGTCCACCTTGGCATATTTCAAACAAGTTTCCCTCTTCGAGGGGCATTTGAAGGGTATGTGCGCATCCAAGACACAGTTACTCTACAACAGTACTTTGTCTCTTGGCATACATGCTGCTGTTAAGGGGGTGGTCTGCCTCTCTTTGCATCTGCCACCTTTTCTATCATTCCTACTACCACAGCACGGCTCAAATGTGTTTGTTATCTGGCAAGGGCTACTTCCATTTCTTCTGCACTACTGTGCGAGAGATCATGCAACCTTGGAAGTATTAGTCTTTTCTCAAGATTTATCCCTGGCTAACGCAGGATCACTCATCGCAACAGTGACTGAATGATTTGAGCTCTGACTTCTTTGTGCTGGCCATCATTTGTACAGATGCTAGCCATCTCTTGCAGGCAGAAATTGAACCCATTTATCACCGCTCTCTCTTTTTCTTGAGCCTCCCATAATTGGATTTTTCATATTTTGGGTTGGTCTGCGGATCAGATGTGCACCAAGAGCATGCAGCACTTTATTTATGCCAGGACAGCCTCTTAAATATTATTGGCCCTCTCATCAAGATTTTCGAGATGGCTGAGAGCGCTTACCTAAGCGAGATGCTAGTGGATCCCAAGGAATTGCGCGAGTGGGCGCAAAGAACAGTTTGCCTTTTAGGAAACGCAAACACAGCTCTTTCAAATGAAAGAAGAAAGAATATTCTCCTCAAGCTAAACCCCAAACTAATGGAGTCTGTGAATAAAGAAGGAGGCCCATCCTCCCAAGGCCAACTTTTTGACTACGTTTATATTAAAGAAACTAGCAGCCTGTCCCGAAGTTGTCCGGGTATGAAATAGAATGTGTGTAATGTGTGTATCTGGCAAGGGCAATTTATTTTAAAATCTCGCGGTAGACAACATTTTTTGTTTCATTAGAATAGGGACGGAGAAGGGCCAGCTGCAGCCCTGGTTGATGTTAGCAGGCGCGTGTAATTGGTGTAGTGATCTGCCGCCTGAGCCCGGGTACAGTCCTGGTAGATGTTAGCAGGCACATGTAATGTTGTTGAATGAGAGAGTTATCAGCCGCAGGTAAATCCGTTTAATGAGAGAGTTCAGTGACAGCGAGTAAGAGAGGCTGCAGTAATTGTCCCCGCAGACACGCTCATTTGCGTGTTCCCCCGCTTTAGGCCCAGATGCAGGCCTGTTTGATGTTAGCAGGCGCGTGTTCCCCCGCTTAAGGCCCAGCTGCAGCCCTGGTTGATGTTATCAGGCGCGTGTAATTAGTGTACTGGTCCGCTGCCTGAGCCCGGCTAGAGCACTGGTTGATGGTAGCAGGCGCATCTAATTTAGTTGAATGAGAGATTCAGTAACAGCGCGCAGGAGAGGCTGCAGTAATGTTACTTACCAGGCCTCCAGCTGAACGCGTTTGTCATGCCCCCAGCACACGGCCACAGCAGACGATCTTCTGATTAATGTACGACCCACATGGTATGAAGGGCGGAATGTTGCACACGCCCCCAGCATTTCTCATGCCCCCAGCGTGTCTCTTGATGCGGCGCAATTGCGTTCACATGGCATGAAGGCCGGACACACGCCCCCAGCGTTTCTCACGCCCCCAGCGTGCCACGCCCCCAGCGTGCCCCTTGATGCTGCGCAGCAACGTAATTGGCGCTTGTATGTACGACTCACATGGCATGAAGAGCGGACACACCCCCCAGTGTTTGTCACGCCCCCAGAGTTTGTCACGCCCCCAGCACACGCCCACAGCCGACGATGTGATGGCCGTAGCACACACCCCCAGCGTTAGTCACGCCCCCAGCCCACGCCCACAGCACAACGCAGACACGCCCACAAGGGACTACTTTGCTGGCACGTTCTTTTACCTTTTAAATGTATATGGTGTCCTACGGTACAATTGTATGTCTTGCACTGTATGATTGTGATGAACACCACTGTTTCTTGAAAAGTTAATAAAAACAATAAAAAAGAAAAATGTATATGGTGGCCGTCTGCATAGCCTATGTTCTACTGCTGCAACTGCCCTTTCCAACGCTGTATTGGGTGTTGTGATTAGTGCTCTGGTTACTGAGATTACCCACTTTAAAGGTTTGGGCTCTCTCTTTATATTATTAGTATGGATGGCCAAGTATGTGGGCATATTTAGCTCCATCCAAAAAACTCAGAAAGAGATAAGGAACGTTTTTCATGATAGTTTTTTGGTAGGGCCGTGCGAACAAGGGGTCGGTTCCCCGGCTGAGGCATACCTTCCTCAAGACCCTTCACGGCACGAGGCAACATATTCTATCAACCTGCGTACAATTTATACCAGAACTTATACCCACAATGACAAAGAGGTTGTTTTAGGCGCTCCAGAGGCGTCCAAAGACAAAAAAGCCTCTCAACAGGTAGGTCATAGTAAAGAGCTTTTATTTTCGCCTATAAAGGTGGGAGGGAGACTGACCCAGCTCTATGAAACTGGTACTCATTGACACAAGATCCTTTGGTGCTACAAACAGTCAGGATATACAAAATAGAATTCAAAGACACCCCTGTTCAAACAAAGACTCAAAGGGAAATTACCTTTTCACAAGAGCATTCAAAGTAGGTGACAAAGGAGGTGGTGGATCTACTAGCCAAAGGCCCCATCCGGGAGGCATTCAATCCAGGGGTTGGCTTTATTAGCAACATCTTCTTAGTAGAGAAAATGTACAAAGGTATGAGACCGGTCGTAAACCTCAAAACATTAAACAAATGGGTAGTTTATCTCAAAATGGAGGGGATATATCTGTTAAGAGACTTCGTAAGAAAAGGGTACTGGTTAATGTGGTTAGATCTCATAGATGCCTACCTAACTATCCCAATCTGGCCCCCTCATCAAAAATACCTCCGCATTCACGTAGCAAAATAGACTCTGAGAGTTTTTGAGTCTCCCTTTCGGACTTTCTTCAGCACCTTGGTGCTTCGCCCAATAGCAGCATGGCTCATAGCTAAGGGAGTAAGGTTAATAATATACCTCGATGACATCCTGAAAGTGGGACATTCCAAGGACCTCATATCTCTATATACACAATGGGCAACAGAGATCTTAGATAAACTAGACATTGTAATAAATCTAAAAAAATCATGCTTCACTCCAGCACAAGACATAGAGTTCCTGGGGTTCATCGCAGACGCTCTTCATACAGAAGTACGCTTACCCAAAGAAAAGCTAAAAAGATAACACAAATAATTTAAAAAGGGTTTATCAGAAAAGAGTACTACTTTAAAAACTTTAGCAAGAATCCTGGGACTTCTATCCTCAACCATCCAGGCTATATTCCCTGGTCCTCTCTATTACCGAGCCCTCCAAAGACTAAAATAGAAATGCCTTCGCAAAAACCCTTCATACTCTCAAACATTGTCCCTGGATCCAGATTCGAGGGAGGAACTAGAATGGTGGATGAAGAATGCACAAGCTTGGAATGGGAGGGCAATCTTCGGGTAGGAACCTGAACTAAGAATAGAATCAGATGCAAGTCTAGAAGGATGGGGAGCGAGATGCGGAAACTCTTTTACAGGGGGTGATGGTCAAACCAAGAGAAAAAATTGCATATCAACTGCCTAGAACTCTGAGCGGCCTCCTTTGAAAACCTGCAGCTTCACACAGGAAATGATGAAATGCTGTGTAATGCTTCGCATGGACAACGGTTCAGCAGTTCAATATGTCAGCAACATGGGGGAGCCACACTCCAAAGACCTGACAGATTTAGCAAAAGACTTTTGGGGTTATTGTTTGAGCAAAGGGATCTCAGTTGTAGCACAACACACTCCTGGTTTGAGCAATGCTGTAGCAGACTGGTTCTCTTGGAACTTCAGAGACTCCAGAAATTGGAGACTGAACAAGGAGATCTTTCTCAATATCCAACACACATGGGGCCCTTTCAGCATAGATCTTTTTGCAGACAGATTGAATACACAACTGACATAATTTTTCAGTTGGAAACCAGACCCTCAAGCTGCTAGGGTAGACGCCTTCCTACAGTACTGGAGAGGCCTAAGGCCATATGTTTTCTCGCCATTTACCATGCTACCTTCTGCACACACACATATTCAAAGAAACAGTAGTAGTCATAACCCCACTATGGAGAGCTCAAGCAGGGTTTCCAATAATTCTGGAGATGACAATTGACTTCCCTTTACTAACACGGAATTATGAGACAAATTCTAGGCCCTTGGGGAGAAATTCATCCTCCCTCACATTGATGGCATGTAAGATTTCTGGAGACAGTGGAAAATCCCAGGTATTTCGCCAGATGCTTTCAGACTCATATTTGAGTTGTGGGCATCTGGCACAAGGAAAGCATATAGATTGGCTTGGAATAAATGGGTTCATTGGTGTGTTCAATTGAGTATCAATCCCATCCCACTTTAATTAATATAGTTCATATAATTAATTACTTAATAGAACTATTTGGCTCAGGCTTATCATACAGTACAGTAAACGTCTAAAGATCAGCTATTTCTGCTGGTCACTGTTTGATAGATGGACTACCTGTTGGCCAAAATTCACTAACAAAGAAGGGGGAGAAGGAGGTTAAACCAAACCAGGTCGGCCTCCAGTCTATGTACGAAATACAGGGACCTTATGTCAAAGGTCCAGAGACCTGGTGGGTATGCTTATGGTTACTGCTTACTAAGTCAGTGTGTACCATAATTTGTGTGTGAGAAAGAAAAAATTTCTTTCTAGAGTCCCCTCACTCACCGGGGTTGCCCCACGGTGACATGCTTCATCATTGGGGCCATCCCAGTTCTCTACGAAAAGGGGCGTGCTGCGACAAGGCGACTACGCTGGAGCACTAGTTTTGTGAGATGACTATGTGTGGTGCAAGTGTGATGATGGTGGAGTGGGTGTGAGATTAAAAATACCGTGCTAGTGGGCCTCAACAATTTATTTCGCTCCTAGTGTGGTATAAAAATTAAAAAGGGGTAACACTGTGTACTAACTTTTACTGAGCTAGATCAGTGTTCAGGTCAACATGTTTCAAGCTCCCCTAAGCTTTTCTTCAGGACCATACAGGGTCCAGCCCTGTATTGCCACTCCTATTTTCTAATGAAAAAAGTGTTGCTAAAGAAATATATACATATATGTGTGACAATCTACGCTGTTATTAATAAACATGCGTGCTGTACATACGTTCTGTATTTCACTGCGTTTTCTGAAAGATAGAATAACAAATGTTAAATGGTAGACAACCCCTTCCAGGAAGGGGGCAACTCACAAGCATCTCACTCCAACTAGGGCGTGAGTGTGCCCATGGCATCATATTGACGCGTGCTGGTTTCCAAGACGGTGTTGAGAAATAAATCACTGTGAATAAAGTGGTTTAGTGATTTACACATAAAACATACAAACACATAGACTAAATGTGACTATAGACAAAACACACTATGTACAAACACGAAATAATATGGCAGATGGTTATATTTACATAAAAGAGTGTATGGTTACACCCCATGGTCTTAGGCGAGGGCAGGAACGCCTCGTGGAAACGTTGCTGAAAAAAGGGATTATCAAAAATGCAGAGTTAGAAAGTTTTCCCTTTTCCTTCTCGTTGGCCCATTCGGATTTACCGTCTTTCTAGCAAGATTCCATAGCGCATTCACTTACTTCCTATTGGCAGACCCGCTCGGTACTACCTGGTTGCTTCCTCACCCGACCGCATACTGATATGAGGCCGGGCTGGCGGTGTATTTGATGCGCGTGAGCTGCCGAGTGGCGGGAAAACGCCTATGTCTGCTAGAGCGCGCACTGGGGCGGCCATCTTGGTGGGATGTAATCGCGCTCGGCGCGAGTATGAATTAAAAACAATGTTTATTAAAGAGTCTCGCTTGGTACAGGAAAAAGAAATAATTTAGGGCGCTGATGTTGGCAGGGTCATTCTTGCACAACAATTTAGAACACAGGATGATTTTTGCGTGGTTGCACATAATATGGGTTTGATCATAGACATGTAGGTAACGTAGCATTGGCAGAGAAGCAAGGATGGTACCTCTCATGTCTGGGTTCAGCTAGGTGTACTAGTTTTGTTGAGAAAACAGGTAAAATTATTTCAGATAGTAGGGACAGTTTTTGTGTTCAAACAGGTCGGACCAGCCTTGAACAGTCATTAGAAAAAATGATAACTATGGGCGAAATGCTCCCCACGGGATTTCATCATTGAGTTGGGTGTCTGTATGGAGACGAAACACCCATCTTTGTTCTTTTTCATGGAGGGTGCGTTCCAGATTGTCTTTGTTTTTCACTGTCTCTAATACTACCCAGGACAGGTCATTGGGTGTATGATTCTGCTCAATGAAATGGGTGGTCATTCTTGTTGTGGCTCGCTTGCACCTGATGTTACTTCTGTGCTCTACTATGCGAGTACTAACCTTCCTTGTCGTCATTCCTACATAGTGAAGGTTGCACGTACAGGTTATCAAATACACAACCCCACTTGTGTTGCAATTAGAGAAACCTTTTAGTTCCCATCTCGTACTGTTGTTGAAAGTAACGTTTTTGGTTGGGGAGGTCAAATGACAGACACTGCAGTTGTTGCATGGGAAATGACCGTCCGGTAGTGGCTGGGATCTAACTGTCTGAATTACTGCTGTGGGGCGTGTGTGTACCAAATAATCCTTTAGATTTTTACCTCGCCTATGGCTAAACATAGGAGTGGGTATGTGTAGGCCGCCGCTGTTAAGTATCGGCCAATGTTTCTTGATTATTTTAGATACATTGTTTGAGACTTGATTGTACGTGGTGATGCAGATTGGTTTTCTGTCCTCAAGTTGAGTTCTTTCTTTGGGTTCCAAAAGTGCTTCCCTGTTGTTGTTGGCCGCCCGTTTTTTAGCTTCTTTGATCAGTTTGTTTGGGTATTTCCTGTGTTTGAGCTTGTTGCTTAGGTCTTCCGCTTGAGTTAGGTAGTCTGATTTCTTGCTGCAGTTCCTGCGTAAACGGAGGAATTGTCCAAATGGCAGATTTTGTTTGAGATGGCGAGGATGAAAACTGTCAAAGGTCAAGAGACAGTTTCTTGCCGTCTCTTTAAAATGAGTTGTCGTCACCAGTCTCCCTGACTCAGCATGGATGTTTAGGTCAAGAAAAACTAGATCAGTCTTACTCATTGAGCAGGTAAACTTCAGGAAAGGATCCTGTGTGTTAAGCCACGTGAGGAAAGTCTGTGCTTCTTCCTCAGTGCCCCGCCAGATCAACAAAATGTCGTCGATATAGCGTTTCCAGTGGAGGATATGGTGTCTATGTGGATTTCCTTCAATCAGTATTTTGTTTTTCTCCAGTTGGTGGACGTACAGCCCGGCTATACTCGGCGCGAATGTGCTGCCCATACTGGTCCCATGTTGTTGTTTATACAGGGTCGATTCAAAACGGAAGAAGTTCTCACATAGTGCCAGTTGGCAGCATTCAAGTACCACATGGCGAGGAGTCTGGAACGACCACTCGTTTTGGTACAGTACTTCCTCTAGAATCTGTAAAGTCTCTCTGTGTGGCAAGCTGGTATAAAGACTTTCAACGTCCAGACTTATTAATAAGCTGGATGTCGTATCAAAGGTTAGATCTTGTAGCAGGCATAGCACGTCCTTGGTATCCCTTAAATAGGTGTCCGTTTTCTGCACGAGGGGTCTGAGAAAGGCATCTGCGAATTGTGAGAGGGGCTCCAAAATTGAACCTATCCCCGAGACTATTGGCCTCCCTGGTGGGTTCTCCAGTCTCTTGTGTATCTTGGGGATGGTATAAAAATACGGTGTTACTGGTTTTCTGTTTGTTAAGAAATCAATTTCTTTTTTACTAAGCCAATCGTTGGCTTGGCATTCCTCTGTCAAGTACGCAATTGAGATTCTTAGGCGTTCTGTCGGGTCTTCACCAAGTTTGGCGTAGTTTCTTGTGTCCCCTAGTAGGCGGAGGCATTCATTCCTATAATCCGTAGTATCTTGTAAAACAATTGCCCCGCCTTTATCGGCGGGTTTTATGGTGATTTGACTGTTTTTGGATAGTTCTTGTAACGCAGAATATTCAGCTTTGCTGGTGTTATGAAATACTTTGACAGTTCGTGGGTCCAACTCCTGAACCTCTCGCATGATCGCCTTCTCAAAGGTTAGTACCTCCACTGGTAGACTATGTGAAGGAGGGACAAAATTTGATTTCTTGTGTAATCCTGTGTCACTCTTAGTTTGTACTTGGGGATCCTTGTCTCGAAAGAATACTTGTAGTTTAATTTTCCTCAGGAATTCTTTTAGTTCGCAGCATAATTTGAACTTGTCTGTGGTTGGGGTGGGTACAAAACCCAGGCCTTTGTTAAGCACTTGGGTCTGTATAGCAGTGAGACATAGTGAGGATAAATTTACCACTAAGTCGAGCTGGCGCTCGCTGCTGATTCCGGTGGGCCTTTGCTCCGTGTGTGACGTGCGGTGGTCGCCACTGGTTCCGCCCATTGTACTCCCTGATTGGGTTTGTTTTTTGCTCTTTGTGCCTGGCGGCCTCTCCCTAAAAAAGGTTTCATTTGGTTTCCCTGGCCTCCTTGATCATTACCCCAGTTCTGATAGTTTGGTTGGTTGTACATGGGTGGGCCATAGAAGAAAGGTGGGGGCGGAGGGCAATAATTATATGGATCTTGGTACATAGGCCACATCGGTGCTTGGTTGCCTCTGTAACCCCTTCCACTGCCTCGTCCTCTTCTGGCTCTCCTGTTCGGGGTAGTGCTGTAATTACTTGATCCCCCAGAGCTATTAGATCCTGTGTCGGAACCATCACTATCAGTATTGTATCCTGAGTTCTTGTTGTTGGTTCTGTAATCATCCCTAATGTAAGGGTACACTTTATCGTGAGCAAATGCTTTTTTATCCTTAGATAGTTTGATGTATTTTGAATCCCTCAGGCTAATTTCGAAATCGGACATCGTCTTGTTTAGCTCATTTAGTCTTTTCGTTAGCTCTGTTAGCTCTGTTAGCTCTGCTGGAGTTTGAAAGGACTTTAGGCGTATCTCCATGGAATTTATCTCTTGGAAGAGATAAATTCCATGGAGATACGCCTAAAGTCCTTTCAAACTCCAGCAGAGCTAACGAAAAGACTAAATGAGCTAAACAAGACGATGTCCGATTTCGAAATTAGCCTGAGGGATTCAAAATACATCAAACTATCTAAGGATAAAAAAGCATTTGCTCACGATAAAGTGTACCCTTACATTAGGGATGATTACAGAACCAACAACAAGAACTCAGGATACAATACTGATAGTGATGGTTCCGACACAGGATCTAATAGCTCTGGGGGATCAAGTAATTACAGCACTACCCCGAACAGGAGAGCCAGAAGAGGACGAGGCAGTGGAAGGGGTTACAGAGGCAACCAAGCACCGATGTGGCCTATGTACCAAGATCCATATAATTATTGCCCTCCGCCCCCACCTTTCTTCTATGGCCCACCCATGTACAACCAACCAAACTATCAGAACTGGGGTAATGATCAAGGAGGCCAGGGAAACCAAATGAAACCTTTTTTAGGGAGAGGCCGCCAGGCACAAAGAGCAAAAAACAAACCCAATCAGGGAGTACAATGGGCGGAACCAGTGGCGACCACCGCACGTCACACACGGAGCAAAGGCCCACCGGAATCAGCAGCGAGCGCCAGCTCGACTTAGTGGTAAATTTATCCTCACTATGTCTCACTGCTATACAGACCCAAGTGCTTAACAAAGGCCTGGGTTTTGTACCCACCCCAACCACAGACAAGTTCAAATTATGCTGCGAACTAAAAGAATTCCTGAGGAAAATTAAACTACAAGTATTCTTTCGAGACAAGGATCCCCAAGTACAAACTAAGAGTGACACAGGATTACACAAGAAATCAAATTTTGTCCCTCCTTCACATAGTCTACCAGTGGAGGTACTAACCTTTGAGAAGGCGATCATGCGAGAGGTTCAGGAGTTGGACCCACGAACTGTCAAAGTATTTCATAACACCAGCAAAGCTGAATATTCTGCGTTACAAGAACTATCCAAAAACAGTCAAATCACCATAAAACCCGCCGATAAAGGCGGGGCAATTGTTTTACAAGATACTACGGATTATAGGAATGAATGCCTCCGCCTACTAGGGGACACAAGAAACTACGCCAAACTTGGTGAAGACCCGACAGAACGCCTAAGAATCTCAATTGCGTACTTGACAGAGGAATGCCAAGCCAACGATTGGCTTAGTAAAAAAGAAATTGATTTCTTAACAAACAGAAAACCAGTAACACCGTATTTTTATACCATCCCCAAGATACACAAGAGACTGGAGAACCCACCAGGGAGGCCAATAGTCTCGGGGATAGGTTCAATTTTGGAGCCCCTCTCACAATTCGCAGATGCCTTTCTCAGACCCCTCGTGCAGAAAACGGACACCTATTTAAGGGATACCAAGGACGTGCTATGCCTGCTACAAGATCTAACCTTTGATACGACATCCAGCTTATTAATAAGTCTGGACGTTGAAAGTCTTTATACCAGCTTGCCACACAGAGAGACTTTACAGATTCTAGAGGAAGTACTGTACCAAAACGAGTGGTCGTTCCAGACTCCTCGCCATGTGGTACTTGAATGCTGCCAACTGGCACTATGTGAGAACTTCTTCCGTTTTGAATCGACCCTGTATAAACAACAACATGGGACCAGTATGGGCAGCACATTCGCGCCGAGTATAGCCGGGCTGTACGTCCACCAACTGGAGAAAAACAAAATACTGATTGAAGGAAATCCACATAGACACCATATCCTCCACTGGAAACGCTATATCGACGACATTTTGTTGATCTGGCGGGGCACTGAGGAAGAAGCACAGACTTTCCTCACGTGGCTTAACACACAGGATCCTTTCCTGAAGTTTACCTGCTCAATGAGTAAGACTGATCTAGTTTTTCTTGACCTAAACATCCATGCTGAGTCAGGGAGACTGGTGACGACAACTCATTTTAAAGAGACGGCAAGAAACTGTCTCTTGACCTTTGACAGTTTTCATCCTCGCCATCTCAAACAAAATCTGCCATTTGGACAATTCCTCCGTTTACGCAGGAACTGCAGCAAGAAATCAGACTACCTAACTCAAGCGGAAGACCTAAGCAACAAGCTCAAACACAGGAAATACCCAAACAAACTGATCAAAGAAGCTAAAAAACGGGCGGCCAACAACAACAGGGAAGCACTTTTGGAACCCAAAGAAAGAACTCAACTTGAGGACAGAAAACCAATCTGCATCACCACGTACAATCAAGTCTCAAACAATGTATCTAAAATAATCAAGAAACATTGGCCGATACTTAACAGCGGCGGCCTACACATACCCACTCCTATGTTTAGCCATAGGCGAGGTAAAAATCTAAAGGATTATTTGGTACACACACGCCCCACAGCAGTAATTCAGACAGTTAGATCCCAGCCACTACCGGACGGTCATTTCCCATGCAACAACTGCAGTGTCTGTCATTTGACCTCCCCAACCAAAAACGTTACTTTCAACAACAGTACGAGATGGGAACTAAAAGGTTTCTCTAATTGCAACACAAGTGGGGTTGTGTATTTGATAACCTGTACGTGCAACCTTCACTATGTAGGAATGACGACAAGGAAGGTTAGTACTCGCATAGTAGAGCACAGAAGTAACATCAGGTGCAAGCGAGCCACAACAAGAATGACCACCCATTTCATTGAGCAGAATCATACACCCAATGACCTGTCCTGGGTAGTATTAGAGACAGTGAAAAACAAAGACAATCTGGAACGCACCCTCCATGAAAAAGAACAAAGATGGGTGTTTCGTCTCCATACAGACACCCAACTCAATGATGAAATCCCGTGGGGAGCATTTCGCCCATAGTTATCATTTTTTCTAATGACTGTTCAAGGCTGGTCCGACCTGTTTGAACACAAAAACTGTCCCTACTATCTGAAATAATTTTACCTGTTTTCTCAACAAAACTAGTACACCTAGCTGAACCCAGACATGAGAGGTACCATCCTTGCTTCTCTGCCAATGCTACGTTACCTACATGTCTATGATCAAACCCATATTATGTGCAACCACGCAAAAATCATCCTGTGTTCTAAATTGTTGTGCAAGAATGACCCTGCCAACATCAGCGCCCTAAATTATTTCTTTTTCCTGTACCAAGCGAGACTCTTTAATAAACATTGTTTTTAATTCATACTCGCGCCGAGCGCGATTACATCCCACCAAGATGGCCGCCCCAGTGCGCGCTCTAGCAGACATAGGCGTTTTCCCGCCACTCGGCAGCTCACGCGCATCAAATACACCGCCAGCCCGGCCTCATATCAGTATGCGGTCGGGTGAGGAAGCAACCAGGTAGTACCGAGCGGGTCTGCCAATAGGAAGTAAGTGAATGCGCTATGGAATCTTGCTAGAAAGACGGTAAATCCGAATGGGCCAACGAGAAGGAAAAGGGAAAACTTTCTAACTCTGCATTTTTGATAATCCCTTTTTTCAGCAACGTTTCCACGAGGCGTTCCTGCCCTCGCCTAAGACCATGGGGTGTAACCATACACTCTTTTATGTAAATATAACCATCTGCCATATTATTTCGTGTTTGTACATAGTGTGTTTTGTCTATAGTCACATTTAGTCTATGTGTTTGTATGTTTTATGTGTAAATCACTAAACCACTTTATTCACAGTGATTTATTTCTCAACACCGTCTTGGAAACCAGCACGCGTCAATATGATGCCATGGGCACACTCACGCCCTAGTTGGAGTGAGATGCTTGTGAGTTGCCCCCTTCCTGGAAGGGGTTGTCTACCATTTAACATTTGTTATTCTATCTTTCAGAAAACGCAGTGAAATACAGAACGTATGTACAGCACGCATGTTTATTAATAACAGCGTAGATTGTCACACATATATGTATATATTTCTTTAGCAACACTTTTTTCATTAGAAAATAGGAGTGGCAATACAGGGCTGGACCCTGTATGGTCCTGAAGAAAAGCTTAGGGGAGCTTGAAACATGTTGACCTGAACACTGATCTAGCTCAGTAAAAGTTAGTACACAGTGTTACCCCTTTTTAATTTTTATACCACACTAGGAGCGAAATAAATTGTTGAGGCCCACTAGCACGGTATTTTTAATCTCACACCCACTCCACCATCATCACACTTGCACCACACATAGTCATCTCACAAAACTAGTGCTCCAGCGTAGTCGCCTTGTCGCAGCACGCCCCTTTTCGTAGAGAACTGGGATGGCCCCAATGATGAAGCATGTCACCGTGGGGCAACCCCGGTGAGTGAGGGGACTCTAGAAAGAAATTTTTTCTTTCTCACACACAAATTATGGTACACACTGACTTAGTAAGCAGTAACCATAAGCATACCCACCAGGTCTCTGGACCTTTGACATAAGGTCCCTGTATTTCGGCCAAAATTCACTAACCAGGAAAATAATGAGAAGCATAAGGGTCCTGAAACTACCCACATCAATGTAAACCTCTCTATGAGATGTTAAACTGATCTTACAAGTATTTGAAAACTGGGGTGATAACCAATCTTTGTCCCTAAAACAGCTCTCATACAAACTCACAACCTACTTATGTCTGGTTTCCTTTAGACGTACCTCAGATGTTAGAGCTTTAGTAGTTACCAGGAAGGTACCATAGCAAGAAAGGATAAGAGGGAATATTACAACACATACCAACCTGAAGGTGTCTGTTTCTATATTAAAAGAAGAACTAGGACTCTCTTTAACCATTTCATATCCTTACTTCTTGGGAAACCCAAGACTGTGTGTGGTGCAATGCTTAAAAGAATATGAAAAGAGGACTCAAAATCTGAGAAACAGAGTTGCTCAACTATTAATGTCTCACAAAATGCCACACAAACTGTTTCTCCTCCTACCTTAGCTAGATGGGTGAAAGAAGTGATGTATGAAGGGGGAGTAGACATCACTATTTTTGGTGCTTATCCACTTTGAGGTGCATCGGCCTCTAAAGCTTTCATCTTGGGAGGAGGATTACAAGACATTTGAAAGGCGTCAGATTGGTCCAATGAAAACATGTTGAAAAGTTGTTGTTTTTTAAACCAATGTCTTATGTAATTGATAATGTATTGAATGCACTTTAAACTTTCTTAATATTGGCCTCCGTGCCATGCCATCAAATTTAGATTTTCCACAGCCTGATGAACAGAAAATCTTGATTTTATTAAGGACACGGAAGCTAAGATTATCCCACCACTTATACCCGCCCGGGTAATTGTTTTTCTACTTTCTTTCAGATAAACATAAGTTGGATTTCTGCTTACAATTTGTTCATCAGGATGCATTCAACTGGAATTTTATTAGACTTATAAGTTTATTTTGTTTTCAGCGTGGGAAGAAGGAAGATGGCCGCTAGTTGCTGTACTATATACAAGAATATCATGTATTGAAAGTTCGAAATCCTCTCCATTGTTGCTGCTATGAGCTGGCAATAAAAGGAGATTGCATTATCTTAGCCTCCATGCCCTTAATATCCAGATTTTTTGATTATAAGGCTGTGGAAAATCTACATTGTCACTTATTACAAACTGTTTAGTATGCTAATTGCACTGGAAGTCAGATTACTCCGTACACATACTCTTGTAGTGGGAATGGTTTAAGTGTGTTAGATGATGATGGAGTGCCCTGGTACGAAAACGCCCTCTCAAGGAAGTACAACAGGGTTTTGGAGCTCTACCATAGATAAATACATTACTTTCCTCGGGACAGCAAACTCCAGATGCTGCAAAAATAAGGTCTTAACTACCCATTAATCTGAAAAAGAGAAATTATTATGAATTTCTCCTTCTTAAATCTGCCCCTAACAATACCAGGTTAATTGGTACTTTGAGGACAGACAGACTGCCCACCCCACATGGTGCCACTGTGTCTCCCACGATTTCGTCACCCTTGAGATAGTCACATAGGGCACGATTCACAGAATTAACTAAAGACAAAATCCTAAACTTACTACTTTTGGTATTCACAGAATGCACTTACTGCTTTTGGTATTCAGAAAATGCACTTACTACTTTTGGTATTCACAGAATAGATTTACGACTACTTACTTTACGTCTCCACTCGGGCCGGAGATACCGGCCGGGAGGTGGTGCTTCTGGCCGGGAGACGGAGCTTCCGGCACAGAGGCGGAGCTTCTGGTCTGGAGGCGGAGTTTCTGGCTTGGAGGCAGAGCTACAGGCTTAGAGGCGGAGCTTCCAGCCCGGATGTGGAGATTTCAGCCATGACTATATCTCCACCACCGGCCAGATCCCCACCTCTGGGCCAGAAGCTCCGCCTCCAGGCCGGAATCTCCTGCCCGAGTGCGGACGTAAAGTTAGTAGTCGTAAATCCATTCTGTGAATACCAAAAGTAGTAAGTGCATTCTGTGATTACCAAAAGTAGTAAGTTTAGGATTTTGTCTTAAATTAATTCTGTGAATCTGTCCCAAGGTCACCCAGTGAGAAGTTGAAATCACACAGTGGCAGGAAAGATGAGCTAGAACTCACTGCACAAGTGGATTTTCAGTCGTTTTTAGGTCGAGCCTGGCAGTATATGGCTGCTCTACGAGCCATGCTGTATTGGAGTATGTACCTGAAGCCCCGTGAAATTGTTTTGCAGATTGGCATGACTGGGACAGAGTTAAAAGATTTTACAAGGTGGACATAAAGGGCCATATGTATCAAGCCGTTTTTGAATCGCAAAGGCCGAAATTCGCAGAATTTCGGCCTTTGCGAATCGCAAACGGCCGTTTTGCATGTTTTGGTATGTATGTAATATCCGTAAAATAAGGAATAGCAAATATTTGCGATTCCTTATATTGCCATAGCATATAAGGAATCGCAATGTTGCGATTCCTTAAATGCTATGTATGTACCATTCTTCAAAAAATGAACAATGTGGCATTTTTGAATGTGTGTCATGTGATGCACACACATGCCCATAGGGCATGTATGTGCGCCATATGCACACACATGTACATTTCAGGGGTGCGGCAGGGTGTCTTTGAGACACCCCTGCACCCTTGAAATAATTCTCAAATTGCGATTGGCAAATTGCGAATTCGCAATTTGAGAATTATTTCGCAATCATTCCTATGGGCCTCCTGGCCCATAGGAATGCATTGATAATTATTCCTTAATTGCGAATTCACAAAATGCGAATTTGCAAATAAGGAAGATTAAGGAATCGCTAAAATATAGCGATTTTCTTCATACATACCATTTTGCAATTCCTAAAAAGCGATTCCTTAAAAATCGCTATTTAGGAATCGCAAAATAGTTTGTTGATACATATGGCCCAAAGAGTCACCTTAGCAATAAGAAATTACTCTGTGAATTGGTAATTCTGGGTCCATTTCAAACAATAATATAGTTTTTGGAATTGTACAAAGACTTCTCATATTTTTTAAGCAGCCTACATTTTCGAGTGAAATTTATCAGATTCAGAGTAAATTGGGACCTTGTATTTCAGATGGGGGTCAGTAACAGAAGTTACCAGCCATAGATGAATTATTACAAAACCTGTATCGGGGCAAGTCCTTTAACACATTTCTTACAGTTTAGTGTAACATATCAATGTAAATATGTTCATTTAAAATTAGCAAAAAGAACAACTTGCAATATTTTGTAATTAACACAAGTTCACAAGTTTGAGGAGTACGTAGGAATCAAGCAGGTACAACACAGTTTGTCATCTTTAAATAGTTTCAGTTTCATATAAAGCAAAGTGGTCCATAGAAGAGAAACACTTCTTTCCTCCTATTTGGTCAATCATGTTTCTAATGTTAGTCAAGTCATAACATTATTATTTGGAAAACAATGGGGCATATTTACAATATTTTGGTGTAGGGCAGCACGCAAGCCTTCTAGCTGTGCTTCCCTATGTCAAAAGAAAAGGGCAGGAATACGCTTTATATACAAGATACGGCGGATACCTGTCCGTTCTGCCAGCGATGGTGCACAAACTGCAGTCGAGTGCCAACACAGGCACCACTGCACCATGATGCAAGGTTGTCTGTGTTGTTAACATGTTTGTTTTTGTACAGGAAAGTACACCTTCCTGCACAGAAAAGAATAATAAAGAAGGCGTTTTCCCCGATCGATGTGTGCTGTAGAATGCAGCACACGTGGAAAGAGGAAAAAACGAGGAGAAATGTAAACATTTCTCCTCTTGACACCTGCTTTGGGAAGGTGTTAGTTTTGATTTACACTAATTTATAAATCTGGGGCAGTGGCAAAAACCATGGGTGGTGCGTGGGCACACCCACAGCAATATCCATGGAGCGCTCCTTCCATGCAGAGTAAGGTAGTGCCTTACTCCATATTTACAAGGCCATGGAAAGCACGCATGGTGGCTTTCGCTGTCCTTGTAAATATGGGTCGGTCAACTGCGCCACCAAAGCAACACAAAAAAGATGCTCTGGCAGCATATAAATGCCGCAGGGGCATGGTAATATGCCCCAGTGCTCCTTATTTGCCAAATGTTCTCCCCTCACTGAGCTAATATTGCTGTTATTGTAGGCAACAATTTCTTTAAAACGGGGCTATTGCTGCAACGCATATTAGCAGAAAGTTCTGATTACATTGTAAAAAATATTACTTATTATATTGAAAAAACATATAAACAGAAACATGTCTCATAATAGCTAATTAATTTCCCTCATACTGATCATGATGTCACCATATTATCTATTTGAGGGTATACAGTGTTGCCAAAACGTTTGTAATTAAATCCAATTTTACAAACATATTTATTTTTGTGCAAAATGACTTATTATTCAGATTAAAATTCAACATATTTATTATACAGTTATATATTTACATTAGCATAGAAATTAGTATAGTCTGAAAAAATATAATACATCATCATCATAATAATGTATCTAATGGTTAAAACCTTTTTTTGTTAGCAAGTGTTTTGAATAATGTGCTAAATGAAACCTTAATGAACAGAAATTGATGAGATTGTGTGAATTTACTCCATTCTTCCGTAGCCAATAATAACTTGATGGCTGTAATTACAAAAGACTAATTAAAAAACAGAGAAAAGAGCAAGGGCAAAGATCCCAAATCTGATTCTGCAATAATACTGTCTCTCTAAGGCAGGATAATAGTTGATGCACACTGCCAATTCATGTAGAATACTAATCAAAAGGGGTGATCCATGGGTGTTACAGTGGGTGTTCCTGTGCAACACCCATGGTATCAGAAGCATTCCCAATTTACGAGAAATGGGAATGCATAAGAATCTAACACCATCCAAGGGGTAGCGTCAGGGAGACACAACCAGAAGAACTGTTTTAATTTCTCCTCGTATTATCTTTTTTAGCAGAACATATAGAAAGAGGAAACTGCTTGGATTGATAGATTTTGTGCAGGAAGGTATCCCTTCCTGCACAAAATCAATCAGCCTTTCAACGCAGGCACCCTTGCACTAATTTCTATACCTGGTTTTGAGTTAGTGTTTAATGGCAGAGAGTCCCTGGTCATGTTGAATACTGGTGTAGAGGCTACAGACATCTAGGGAAACTAGGATGTAATTGGTTTCCCATATCATCGACCTGGATACTCTTTACCCAAAGGGACTTAATTTAAGTGAAGAATTAGCTATTCATTTGTATAATTGAGATTGTACAATATTAGTTCTGCATAGGAGTCTGTTGTTTTTATGGATTTTAATATTTGTATTCACAGATGGATGCACTTCTTCTTCATTGCACCTGTTGGAGCCAGCTAATGGTTGGACATTATGTGAAGATATTTTGGAAACATTTATGAATTTTTTTTATGCATTGAAGTTAACATGGTCATATGAATTACATTTTGTGTAGGAGGATAGCCCACTTGGGCATAGATGAGATATGATTTTTTGTGCATATGGCAATGGAATGAGCTTAACAATAATCATGGCCCACTTGGGCGTTATTGTTCTGATTGTGCTCTTTGTATAAAACTTTATTAGAATGCCGGTTGATACATCAAAATATTCGGAGCCTATCGGCGTGTGTATATCAAAACGCAATCCACACTGACAAATGAGGGATTAACTAAGAAAATATGGCTCGTGTTTACATACCGCAGTTATTAACGGGGTTGTAGCATGTGACAATAGCGTATATATATGTCAAGTTAGCATTGCGGAATTTTGGACAATTCTATCTGCCGATGACCCGTTTGAATGTATATTTTTGTTGAAATTCTATTTTCATTATATTTGAGTCCGATAATATCTACAAAATGTACTTTACACAGGAAAGGT
This sequence comes from Lissotriton helveticus, assembly GCF_964261635.1. NCBI lineage: Eukaryota > Metazoa > Chordata > Amphibia > Caudata > Salamandridae > Lissotriton > Lissotriton helveticus. Next base: position 361,614,045 of record NC_136062.1, read on the forward strand.
ATTATAGTACAATTTGAAGTTAAATAGATGCTGATATAACATCGAATGTCTCAGTACTTAGGCATGTATGAATATTCAGAGATGGCCACCACAGTTGCATATTAGTTTTTTCACTGGGTAGGGGATACACGAATGACACGCTGTGAAGTGTATTTAAATGGTGGATTGCATTGTTTTACAAGCGTGAGCAAGCCGTAATGGCGAAACGCGTTGTTTATGCACTTGCCTATTAAATTTATTGCAAGAAGCCTGGGTGTCCGAGTGTTCCTTACGACGTTAGGAACTTGTGGCATTATATATATATATATATATATATATATATATATATATATATATATATATATATATATATATATATATACACAACTCCGGTCTTGTATTTCCACAAAACACTATTCGAGAGCACGCAAAAAAGCAATCCAGGGGGGGGTTAAGTTATATATTATTTGATAAACGCTTCAGCAAGCAAGTTGACAAACGCGTTTCAGCGTTCCCGCCTTCATCAGTGCCAACAAAAACTTTACACATTCGTGTTTAAATCATAAACAATGCAGTCCAATCCATAGACATAGAAAGTCCTATTTACATGTGCTTAAAACAAACCACTCTGCAACGCAGCGCCCTGGCGCATACTGGAGGTTCCTGGTGGGCTAGTTGGCCCCCAGGGACCCCCAGTATGCAAGGGGACTTTATCCCCCAACTTAGAACATGCTACAGGGCGTGTTTGCACAGTGGTGAAGGTAGGGGGTGGGGCTTGAGGTGATGTGAGTGCAAACATGCCCTGTGGCGCGTTTTAAGTAGGGGAATTAATTCCTCTTCAATCAAGAGGTCCACTAGGGGGCAACTAGTCCAACAGGTATCTCCAGTAAGCGCCACGGAGCTGTGTAGCAGAGTGTTGTAAAAAGGGGGCGTGCCCTCTGAACACCTCTCTGCAACACAGCTCCCTGGCACATACTGGAGGTACCTGGTGGGCTAGTAGGCTCACAGGAGACCTCAAGATTGAAGAGGAATTAATTCCTCAACCTAAAACGCGCCACAGGGCGTGTTTGCACACATGTTACCTCAGGCCCCGCCCCCTTCCTTTACTATTGAGCAAAATATTCCTGTAAAATCAGCCGAACTACGAATTCCGATTTACTCACCTGTTATCACAAGAGACGTCTTTGAGCGCACTACTGATCCTGAAAAGTAATTCTAACCATACTTACAGTAACTTGCATTTCTTTCCATAGGCTAACATTGACTGGTTTCACTTGGAAATTTTTTTAAGTGTGAAGTTTTGGAACTTTAACAAATTCCTTTAAAATCAGCCGAACTATGAATTCCGATTTATTCACCTGTTATCAGGAGAGACCTCAGTGCTGCATCTTTCAGACCACTACTGATCCTGAAAAGTAATTCTAACCATACTTACAGTAACTTGAATTTCCTTCCAGAGGCTAACATTGACTGGTTTCACTAGGAAATGTTTCTAAGTGTGGAGTTTTGGAACTTTAAAAAATTACTCTAAAATCATCCGAACTACGAATTTTGATTTACTCACCTGTTATCAAGAGAGACCTCAGTGCTGCATCTTTCAGCCCACTTCTGATCCTGAAAAGTAATTCTAACCATACTTACAGTAACTCGAACTAATACCTTTTAAAATTATCATTTACAAAACCTTTGAAATTCACTGAAAAAACCATAGGTTTCAGCCACGTTATAGTTAGGAATTTGCATTTTAAAAAACCTTAGAAATTCACTGAAAAAACCATAGGTTTCACACATGTTATAGTTAGATGGACATTTCACTGCTGATGATGTGACATATCACTCATGACATGGTCAGTGACATCACTCATTACATCACTGATGACATCTCAAATGACGTCACTGATAACATCACTGATGACATCATCCAGTGAATGTGTATCTGTCTGAAACATAAATATTTTTTATATATGTATATCTAAAGGTCGATGGAAGAATAAAAGGATGAATAAGTATCTAAATGGATATTTTTTTTAAACATTGATTGTATAACTGACTTATTAGGTGTATCTTAGTGAATACATGTATTAGCGAGTAATGTTTAAATATTTAATTATCTGTATTAGTGTCTCACTTTGTGTATAAGTGGCTGCATGGGTGAGTAGCTACATGAGGGTGTATATGGGTTATTAGTTGATTTTTGCGTATCAGTATGAGTGTCTGTATGGTTCGGTGGGGAGCATTACCTAGCGCATAGATGCATGAATGAGTAACTCACTGTTTGTATGTGTTTTGAAGACAGCATGTGTGCACGACTGTATCGGTGGATGAGTGTGTGTATGGGTGTGTCTGTGAGTGTGAGTGAATGACTGTCTCAATAGTATCTTTATGAGTAACTACATATGTTTTAATCTACTATATGTGAGTAATGATGTATATAAGTGATTATATGTGAGAGTGAGAGATTGGAAGAGTTTGTGTATACATAAGTATGTGTTTCTATAAGTGATTGTTTAAGAGAGTAAGTATGTGTATGTTTCTGTAAAAATAAGTGTAGTGGTGTGTGTATAGCTGTATATGCAAGTAAATGGATGTTTGATAGTTTATTTGCATGTGTGAGTATGTGTGTGAGTAACTGTATGGATGAGTATCGGTGTGTAACAGGATGTATAGGTGTGTAAGTCCATATGATGAGTGAGTACATGTATGAGTGACTATATAGAACTGTTGGTGAATGAGTGGATGTGTATGTAGATTTTTGAATTTCTGAATAGGTTGTTCTAACTGGTATTGGTATCTCCATTTTTTTGTAAATTTTAGTTTCTATTTTTGAAGGTGTGTATCAAAGGTTATATTACGCTAAGAGGAGGTCTGCCATTCTTTCACAAGGATGATGTCATCAGTGATGTCATTTGAGATGTCATCAGTGATGTCATGAGTGTTGTCACTGACCATGTCATGAGTGATGTAATATATGACGTCATCAGCAGTGCATTGCGGGCGCGCAAGTTATAGTTAGCTGAACTAACTATAACGGGAGAATTTCAATGGTTTTAGCTAACTATAACATGTGTGAAACCTATGGTTTTTCAGTGAATATATATATATATATATATATATATATATGTATATATGTATATATATATATATATATATCACCAACAGTCCAGTGCTACTATATCCTTTAGTAGACAAATCAGGTACAGACCACAAACATGCAAGGTATTCTTCTTAGTGCTTTATTTCTCCATAGTCAACATGACACGTTTCGGCTGCGTCACCAAAGCCTTGATCACATCACCACCCCGGAAACAAAAATAGTGAATTTATAGTGACTTCCTGGACACAAAGGTTACGTTGCGTGAGGCCAAATATAGAGCTAAAGAAAATACTTCCTATTCGAGTATATTCGTTAGGTTCAGAATAAATACGCTTAATGTATATAAATATCTAAAATATTATAAATATACAAAAATACATAAAAAGACATGAAGGATAACAACATTATACATAGAAGTTTTTTTAAAACAATTTTTTTAAAACTAACAAGTAGTCATGTCTCCGTGACTGCCAAGTGGCTTATTTAATGCAGCATTATTATGTCATCAACCCTTGGCTCAAATTGGATTCCCAAATTACAATGTAACCTAGAAAGGTAATAAAGTGCTAGTGCGAAAAACCTTAAAATGTGCAAAATAGTGCAAATAAGCAAACTATCCATGAATATGAGATATTAAAATCATATCAAATCCAGGGTAAAAATGTCTGAAACAAATAAAAACAAATGTGTGCAGCATAGCAAATGATGCTCGAATATAATTACCCTATGTAAGTGCAAGTGCATAAATTCCTAAAATTCATTTTGGAATTTAATTTCAAATTGTAGGTCACTACAATTATCATAACTCAAACAGTAGACAGATAACCTCACAACTCTGTATGTACACATGATCAATCACATGAGATACTCTATACATCTGAACGGACAATATAGTCGTATACTTCCGCTGAGAAAACTATTAAAACATAACTGTAGCGCAGTTCCCTTATATATTAAAAAACCCTCCATTCTTCTGAACCCGATACCAGCCAGCGACCTGATTGAAACAAAGTTAGAGTCAAGGCGAAAAACAAGATCTAAACCAGTCCTCATGGAAAGCCTTAAGATAAAAAGGGAGCTGTTAAACCTTAATTTAAACTCAATACGAGAGCCAACACCACAGAAATCACTTAATAGGTGAGCATAACAAAGTGCCTATCATATACAGTTATACAGATTGATTTGTCTGGAAGGCGTTAAAATATTTTACAGAAAATTATGCAGGTCTTAAGCCCTTTTGGAATCCTAGTATCTAATAATAGGATATATCTAGATTCTAGTGGCCTCAGTTGTTTTTCCCTGTTACCCCCTCTCATATTTTTGGGTATAGAGTCATTGACAAAGTAACTCAAGTCATTAAAATTTATGTTGTGTACCAATTTGAAATGACGGGCCACAGGATAGCTTTCGTCAGAATTGACTATTGCCCATAGATGTTGCAGAATACGATTGAATGCCTGTAATTTGGTACTCCCAACATATTTCATTTTACAGGTGCATTCTAAAACGTATAAGGTTATGTCTGTTTTTAATATTGGCCAATGTTTATTCATGATCCCCCTGACTTTCTTTTCCTCCATGCTGAAAGTAGTTATGAGTCTGATCTGCTCTTGACTTGTTTGGGGATCTAGGCTGTTGTTTACCACTTCTTTGTTTCTTGATTTAGTAGTGGTGTTTAAACACTCTACTCTCGTATGGCTATTATCCCTGATTTTGGCCTGCTCTAGCTCTTTAGGACGGTAACCACGTGCAAGAAATCTCTTTTGGGCCTCAGTTTGGCATTCCTCTAAATCTGTATCTGAACTACAAATTCTGCGCATTCTCAGAAATTCATATGGTATACTCTTGATGAGATGACCAGGGTAAGCGCTACTAGCATGCAGAACTGCATTTCCTGCCGTCTTTTCTCTATGTAATCTGGTTTACAGTTTACTATTTCTGATATAGATGTCAACATCTATGAATTGGAATATAAATATATCTCCAAAATCAGTTCCAGCCCCGCTTTACACGTTCAAGCTGGGATCGTCTTGCGAGGACCTCTTGAAGAACATCCAATCAAAATCGAATCAGGAACACAACAGGATAAAGTGCAAAGCGCATATTTTATTATCATCACAGTAAATCCAAAGACTGCTCGGACATAGTGCCCACCACTGACGAGTTTCGCTCGCCTCCGTGAGCTTGATCAAATAACACGCTTTTTGACGGGTAGTACCAAATAGAAAAAGTGCACTATCTGCTGTGAAAAAGTGACTATAGTGTGGATGGCAATGAAAAACAGACTTTTAATACTTGGCGTCTCACTTGTGAGAAATGACGCATCGCTGCGTGAAAGCAGCGATGCGTCACTTCTCAGTGAGCACTCCTTGCGACATACCTGATGCGTCATATTTAATGTATGATGCATCATGTCACAAGGAGTTACAAATGCGTCAGTAATTTTGACGTTACTGTAAGAGCAAAACTGACGCATTGCTGGAGTTTATAACAAAAGAGACAGAACTCCAGCAATGCGTCCTTTCACATATGGCAAGCCCCATGTGAAAGGGTCTGCATCAGTCATATGCCTGCTGTGAGGCAGGCACAAGATTCTGACGTAACAGTGTCCTAAAGTGACGAAGTGAAATCTCATAGATTTCACTGCGTCTCTTCTACGAAGCATATTGCGGGGGAACGCCCCCCCTGCATACATTATACCTGACCCAGGTATAATGTAGCGCAGGGGTTTACAAAGTGACGCATCACTTTGTAAATAGTGTGCAACAGGAGGCATGTTTTACACCGCCGATGCGTCACAAATAGTGATGCATTGGAAGCGCGAAACTGACGCAAGGCCTCATAAATGAGGCCCTTGGGATTGCCAAGAAACTACCAACTACCAACAGTTCATCACACAAGCAGCATTGTTTGTATAAATATACATATGCTCAATAACTATAACAGCATAAATCTCATTAGTTTGTGATATTTCAGCGTAAATAATACAATGAGTTTAAATACATTGTCTGAACAGTTGCGTTTGTAAACACATCACATCTATAAGAGAACACTACATATGCCGATATTTATGTTCCAGCTTCGCTATTAAGTGTGTGACTCCTCCCACCCACCACTCAGCCCTGCTGTGCAGCGGCTGGCTCTCCTGAAACACTAGACCGTGATAGAACTGTAAGTAATCAAAGTGGACGTGAGAGGGCGCTGGGAGTGAGGCGATCTCAGTGTAAAATACAAGTGCAAAGGTACAGTTTTCAAGTAATTTAAAAGTTTAAAAAGTTCAAACACAGACACTTGGCTTGAAGAATCCTCAAGCCCAGATTTAGTAGCCGTCATGCCCCCGAACTATGCAGCACTATGCCACAATCGACCTGGTAGTTCCAGAGGGGGTGGGGTTGCAATCCTGTATAATCGTCAATTAAAGGCTGAGACTCTCTGTGCAGAAAGCATTGAGGGGGCTGATGTGTTGGAGGCCAAGTTTCACTCCGAGACAGCATGTCTAGCTATTTTGCTAGTTTATCGTCCGCCACGAAGGTCACCCAGGTTCATTGTGGTATTCATAGAACTAGTTAACGACATCCGCTCAGGGTACCAATGTATGTATGGTGGTGATGGGTGATTTCAACCTGCATTGGGACCAGATCCCTAAAGACAGCAAGGCCAAACAGCTAGAGGAGGAGTTGACCTCTTTAAAACTCTGCCAATTAGTGAATGGGCCCACTCACGAGAAAGGCCACATACTTGGCCTGGTCTGGTCATCCCTTCCCTTCACCAGTCCCATATCCATTAGTCCCTGCCCCTGGTCTGACCACTATGTACTTAGTGGCCGGTTCCCACTTTCAAAGCAAGCAGCCAGCCCATCTTCAGAATGGAAAGTGTTGCGGAGCGGGAACAAAATGAGTGCTGATGACCTGGTCACTAAACTACATAAATCAGCTAGTACCGTGCCTACACAGGAAAATCTTGAAGTAGGAAGTGCTGCCCTGTCGGCAAGGCTAAAGAACACTATTGATAGGGTAGCCCCAACATCCAGGGAAAGAATTACGGACAAAGGTAAGGGAGCCCCTTGGTTCAACGATGGTTTGAGAACCCTGAAACAAACACTCCGCCAGTGCAAGAAAGTCTGGTGGAAAGCTTACGAACCAGGTGCGTGGTTAGAATATAATGCTACGTTTGCTATCTATAAAAAGGCAATTCTCACAAGAAAAGCAGAATTCTATGAAGCTAAAATTACAGCCGCCGACAACAAACAAAGAGACCTTTCTTATCTTGAAAGAGCTGAGACAAGACAGGGAACAGAAGCCTTCCTTCTGCTAGGAAGACTGTAACAACTTCAAGTCTTTCTTTGCAACAAAAGTGAAGGACCTATTAACGGAAATCACTCCACCCCCAAATTCCAGTGTATCTTGGCGCCAGCACCACCGCCCCTCACTTTTGATAAACTACTTACCACTTTCCCTATTCTTACTCATGATTCCTTGTCTCAGTTAATAGGGCGAGTGAAGTCTGGGTCACCTGCAGAACTCTGCCCACCTAGGATCTTCAAGGTAGCCTTACCAGGGATAGAAAGTGAGGTTCTCTCGCTTCTTAACCAATCCCTTGCAACAGGACATGCCCCCTCTAATTTTAAGGAAGCACATGTTATCCCGCTTCTAAAAAACCTGGGGCCGACACGAAAAACCTAAAAAATTATAGGCCGATTTCCCAACTCCCTTTCCTGGCAAACGTGTTGGAACAGCAAGTGCTAAAAGTTTTGTACAACCACATAGAGGACAACCACCTCCTGCAATTCAACCTGGCAGGGTTTAGGGCTCATCACAGCACGGAACTGGTTATGCTGTCTGTACTAGATGAACTCAGATTAAGGCTGACAAGAAAAAGCCATGTGCCGTGGTGTTACAAGACCTATCCGCAGCATTTGACACGGTCAACCATGACCAACTAATGTTGCGGATTTTGGAGCTGGGCATCCAGGTTCCCAACGGCCCTCGCATGATTGACATCTTTTCTCAAGGATCTTTCCCAGAGAATACAGATGAGCGACCACGTGTCTGACCCAGGATTACTTTCATATGGGTACCACAGGGTTCGCCACTGTCTCCCCTCCTCTTCAGCCTTTGATAGCGGCACTGAACCATATAGAGTGTCAAATCTACAACTATGCTGACGACACTCAATTCTTCATTCAGATAGAAAATGCCCCGACCGCCCACACAATATTTCAAAACATCTTCAAATTCACTATTAACTGGATGACGGCCAACTCCCTCAAAATGAATCCTGACAAAACAGAAATACTGGCTGTCACCTCAGACTCAAACCCCTGGAGGGAACAATTTTGGCCACAAGAACTTGGCACATACCCGGAGCCGGCCGTGGCTGTAAAAAGCCTGGGTATTAAAATCGATGCCAAGCTCTCCATAACCCAGCAGGTATCGGCAGTAGTGGGAATGTGTACAGGCATGCTGAGACAGCTGGGAAAGCTTGCTCCCCTTCTCACCTTCAATACACTTAGATTGGCAGTGTCAGCTCTGATACTGTCACGTCTCGACTATGGTAACTCTCTGTATATCGGCCTCCGGGGTAACTTGCTGGCCAGATTACAGGTAATCATGAACGATGCCACTAGACTAATTTTTAGAGTGCCCAAGTGAACCCACGCTACCCCTCTCCTAAGACAGTTGCACCTTCTCCAGGTTAGACAGAGAAAAAAGTTTAAGGGCCTCTGCATCGCACACAAGGCCATCTATGGCCAATCCCTATATATTGAAGACCGGCTAGCTAAATATACTCCTAGCAGGGTGCTAGGGTCCTCGGAGGTCAGCCTCCTGTTTTGCTCCCGGTTTAACTTGTCCTCTAAAGGAGGAAGAGCAATCTCTACAGCCATCCACCAAATTTGGAACAACTTGCCGGAGAATGTACACAAGGAACACACCCTTCTCCCGTTCAGAAAGAAACTGAAAACAGTGCTTTTTTCAGAGGCCTGGTACGTAATCTAACCATCTACACTCCCCTCATGCAATGGCTGGGATCTCTCTTATAGCGCTTAGAGACCTGAAGGTGATAACACGCTCTATAAATGCCAATTAACATTAACATTAACATTAACATTAACATTAACATTTACAAGTAGAACAATGCCCGAATCTCATATTGTCCTCGCATTTAACAGCCTATTAGAATTGCATGGTAGAAAAATGCAAGTGCATTTAGATGCCCCCAGTAGTCCAGTAAATGGTATGTTGTCTAAGCACGTGCTATCGACAATATATTATACTAGGAAAAGTAATATAAACTATACCTTTATGAGATACTTAGAGGACACTTAATAAAATGCAAGTGCAAAATTTGCTATTGGGCTGTCAGTACTGGAAATGCAGTGAGCACCACTAATAAAGTGCTAGTGCTTGCAGATGTCAAAAAAATGGAACAGTTTGAGATGTAGACTAATGTGCAGAACCTACATCTGTGGCAAGTTAAACAACTGTCAAACAAAGAAAATCTATGTGTTCGTTTGGCAATGTGCAAAATCTCGCAATACCAAATATACGCCAATGATAGATCTAGATGAGAGCTGTCTGATCTAACATGCGGCATTGCTACCAAGTGGGTCTGTAAAGTGCTACAGTGCCTATACATGTGAAAAATAGTGGGAAACATACTAAGTTAAATACCAAAGATGAATATAGCAGCTAGTAAAGTCTGTTCAAGCCTGAAAAGAATACTCTTAAAATGCCATTGATTAAAAAACGGTAAACAGTAAGTTACAAATGTACACAAGATCAATTAAATCCAAATGTATCTACATTGAAAAACAGTGGCTAGAGAAATAAAGAGCCTTATGCTGTATAGAATTCAGAATACACATAAGGGATCATAGGAAGTGGTATAAATCCTTGCTGTTATTGAGGCCATTCGGCATTTTAGTATCTAGGGACAGAATAAAGTGAGACTCCAGCTGACGGAGAATTTTTTCACGATTCCCACCCCGTCCGGAAATTGGAACCGCCCCTCGAACAGTGTATTCTAGGTCCTTGAGTTTATTTTTGTGAACCAGCTAAAGGTGCCTTGCCACCGGGTAATTGGGGTCCGAGTTGACGATGGCCCTCTGTTAAAATCTAGATTGCGACGTAAACATTATCGGCGCCATCTTGTCCCTTTTAGCTCAAATGTGCGCGTAAGTAGCAGCCATTTTGAACGCCATGGTCTCTCTGCCCACTGCCGATAGCCAGCGCGTCTCTCTCTCTCCCTCTCTGACCCCGCCAGCATCCCCCGCGCGCTGACAGCCCACGTTCTCACATGCTTGGGCCATAAACCACCCCTTCAGCGCGGCCCTGCCTCGGAGCCACATCCCGTATCCGACTAACACCTCCCTCCGTCCCTTTAATGATCACGCATCCTTTGATGAACCCCTTCCTCTGTGCCCGATTGTCCCGCCCGATTCCAGGCCATCACCTAGCCCTGCGGATACAGTTTATTGCCCCTTACAGTAGGAAGCTGTCCCTATTCAAAGAATCTATGACTGATAAAAGCCCCCACCCCATGAGATCCGATCCGCCGCACACATTCCGGGAGCCGGCGGGATATCCAGCTGCGCGATAGTCATCACCTACTGAGATCGGGGTGGGGACTTTTACTGTAAATGTGTGTGGGAACGGGTTTGGAGCGGAGATTCCGAGGATGCCTTTCCGTATATCAAAGTATTGACAAGAATGTGTTTTATGTAATAAAGCAATAAACCTGTGTATAAGAGGCCAGGCCTCAAGGATGCGTTTAGAGCACCTCGAGAAGATACCCTGTTGTCTGATTTGACGTGTTCTGCTCCGTCGGAATAAACTCCTGTTTCCTGCCTTCTGTCTCCAGCGCCTGCCTCTTTGTTTGGTAATCTCGAATGGTATGAGAGGCGGCTAACGCCAGGCAAATACTGAAGGGTTTTTGGTCGAATTCGGCCCTACCTTTCGACAATTGGCGTCCCAAACGTGGGGCCCATCAGCGACGCATGGATCCAGTGGGAGAGGTCCTAACGACAGAGTGAACGACTGCAACGATCGGGAAGAGCTCCTGCCCGATAGACCCTCGTCTGGCAGCCGATCATCCGAACTTCACCGGTTCCGAGCAGACCTCTCTCGAGGGATCTACCGTCCTGACTGGGAACCATCAGGAGTGCCACAGCAATTACGGAGAACAGAGGACAATCAGGCGCTGGAAGCGGAAGACGAGAAACTGTCCATGCGGTCCGGGTAAGGTCGTGTAACACGACAAATTGCGAATTGATTGTTTGATTGTTTGAAAATACTAGTATTACTCATTTGATTGTTTCTGAGAGATTCTCTATTTGCAAACAAGCACAGAGTCGCCATACTCTGTTTAGTCTTTGCAGATAGTGAAGGGTAGGTAACGCAGGCCTTTGCCCCCTTTGTAATCCGTCGTGCCTACTTCCCTCTCCATTTGATTGATTGTTATCCAAGCATTTACTGTTTTGGAATTGGTTCTCTTTGGATCATTCTCTATTTACAAATAAGCACAGAGTCGCAATACTCTGTTTAGTCCTTGTGAATAGTGAAGGATAGGTAACGCAGGCTTTTGCCCCCGTTGTAATACGTCATGCCTATTTTTATCCCTCATTTGATTGATTGTTTGTCCGAACATTGATCGTTCGGAATTGGTTCTCTTTGGGTTATTCTCTATTTACAAATAAGCACAGAGTCGCAATACTCTGTTTAGTCCTTGTGAATAGTGAAGGATAGGTAGTGCAGACTTTTGTCCCCTTTGTAACCCGTCATGCCTATTTTTGCCCCGTTTGTTGGTAGTTGGTTCGGACCCGGACCGCTTATTAGAGGTGAACCATCCGGCTCCACTGGAGGGCACCCCTAATAAGGACATGTTTACTAAATATGGACTAGTCACCGTGGCTTATAGTAAGCTGTGGCATAAATACACGAGAAAGGATCGGGGAAGTCAGTGGCCACTGATAGGATCCTTTGATAACGACAAAATAAACGCGCTGGAAACAGCCCTTTATAACAATAAGACAACACCCACTATGCTCGATAGCTCCGGCATGTGGCGCAAAGAAACAAAACAGCGAAAGAAGAGAAATGAGGTCAGGTTAGAAAAGGAATTACGCAAGGCAGCTCACCTGGCCGCTAACAAATTAAAGGAAGAAATAAAAGAAAGAGAGGAAACCAAGCTAAAACAAGATTCCGAATCATCAGGCCAGTGTCCCGTCAGGACACCCTCTACACTTTACCCCGAGCTACCTTTGAAACAGTGAACGAACGATGATTTACTATTAGGTCCCCCGATCATCTACATGCCCCCTCCATATGCCCCTTCCCAACCCTTAGCGCAGCACCCGCAACCCCCACCGACAGACGAGAGTAGTGCCGGAGCCTCGGTCCCCATGGCCTCTGCGCCGACCGAACCCCTCGTGCCCAGCGCAGCACGAGCAGCGACTTCAGATGATTCCGAAGCTGGGAGGAAAGACCCTGCGAGATCGAATAGATTAAGTAAGGATGAACGAGCTGGGATCGATAAGATTGTAAAGACACTGGTAGTGCGGAATGAAAGTGAGGATTATATAACGGATATGTACCATACATATGCCAATAGCCACAGGCGACACTTTGTCGTACGCCTTTGTTACCATACCCTTAATGCCTACGAAGACCGCTACCAAGGAAAAGGCCCTGAAAACCTAACGACTCTGTATAGAAAAGTTGATGTCGGAGATGGGGACGAGTGTGATGTGACGAACCTCTTCACGCGTACGCTTGTAGTTTTCCGCCACCTCACGGAACAGAAACCAGAGACTAACACCACGACTCCTGCAGTAACTGAGGCCGGAGTAGAAAAAATTGACACAATGATGCCCATAAAGGAGGCTCCTCCCTATTGGGTTCCCCCACGAGGACAGGGAACACACGACGATATTAACCACCAAGATGCGAGAGGGAGGGTAGTTTACAACTGGGTTTACCAACCATGGGATCGGCAAGACATCCTGACTTTCCGAAAGTCCTTGCCTGATCTGCGAAAGAACCCCACAGCCTTCTATACAGAATTAGCCACCGCTCTGGGTTCAACGATTATGACCCTAGCGGATATCAATTTGTTTTTTGGGCTATGTCTGACAGCTGATGTGTGGAAGCAAATCCGGAAAGTCGACCACCTTGAGCTGTTCGGACATACCTGGATACAACTCGGTAATGTTGACAAACAACGGGAGCCGGGACAGAAACCTTTGAAGGCCATTCTAGACTTACCAGATAAGATTGTGCAGAAATTGAAAACCCTAGTTCCAGAAAGGAAGGTGGACTGGTCGATAGTAACGGCCTGTCGCCAGAAACCCCAGGAAGACGTATCAGAATACTTCTCTCGGTTTGAAACGGTGTTCTCCGATTACAGCGGCCAGGACATGACCACTGCGACCGGACATCACTTGTTTGTCCAGAACTATGTGAAAGGCCTGACACCAGAAGTCTCGCAGAAACTACAGACTAGCGAGAGTAGTTGGGCGGCCTCCAAGCCCGCAGCTATCCTTCAGATGGCTCAATACTATGAGCGACAAAAGAACGAGAACGATCAAGCGACTGAGAAGAAAAAGGACTTGAAAGAGAGGGTGATGATTGCTCAGTTGCAAGGGGTGACTATAGGAAGGGAACAGTATAGAGGAAACTACCAGTCGAATGCTCCTAGAAATCCACCCCCTAGAGACCGCACACCCGCACCCGGCACTCCACGAACAGACCTCGATGAGGACCAGTGTGCCTTTTGCAAAAGATATGGCCACTGGAAGTCTCAATGTCCAGTTCTGCAAGAAGCACTCAGAAATAAAGACACGAGAGACGTAGCGTGCGGGCCGAGAAATAGAGGACAGGGACGAGGGCACACAAACGACACCAACAATGACAGACTTAGCAGACCGAACACGTTTGACCGTCCCCGACAGAATCAGTGCCAACAGTCTGACTGCGACAATGCCCACGACTTTGTATAGGACTGCCAAGGGCAAGGAAGGGATCCAGTCGAGCTCTATGTTGACCAGCAAGGCCCTTATGTCACCGCTAAGGTCCTAGGTACGAAGTCTCCATTTCTGGTAGATACTGGTGCAACACGTAGTGCGTTGTCTAAACGATTGATTCCCAGGGCACCCTTGTCTGGCTCACATGTGACATCAATAGGTTTTGATGGAACGCCCTCCACTAATCCCTTGTCCACACGATCTCTTTTAACTTGGACAATAACACCACTGACACGACGTTTTTGCTCTCCTCAAACACCCCCGACGCCATTATGGGACTTGACTTATTGAAACATTTTCGAGCTACTATTAGGTGTTCCCAAGACGGAGTTCGAGTCATTCTGTACGACAACCCAACACTGCTCAGATCTTGTCGCACACAACGCATGTTTTCTATCACTGACACTGACTTGTCCTTACTCGACACCCTACCTCTGTACCTATGGGCAAAGACTGACTCGGACGTAGGACGCATGATGATAGACCCTGTACACATAACTGTTCGACAGGACGCAGTACTCCCCAAACTCCCACAGTATCGGATATCACCCGAAGGCGAGAAGGCGTTGGTAAAAATCATCCAGTCCCTGGTAGATGCAGGAGTGGTAGAAGAAGTAGTTAGCAATGTTTGCAACAGCCCTATCCTACCCATTGTGAAGAAGCAGGGTGAGGGAGATGAAAAAGCGTACCGCTTCATCATCGACCTACGAGAAGTCAACAAAGTGATTGTACCCCAGTACCCTGTAGTCTCAGACATCACCACCATTCTGACCCTGATTCCTTCCACTGCCACCACCTTCACAGTAATCGACCTCAAGAACGCATTCTTCTCCATCCCCATTCACTCGGACAGCCGCTACCTTTTCGGCTTCACTTTAAAATCCCGCTCATACAGATTTTGCAGAGCACCCCAGGGCTACACTGAAAGTTCAAGCATCTACAGCCAGGCACTCAAGAGACAGCTGGATGCAGTCCAATTGCCGGATGGAGTGGTGTTGATACAGTACGTCGATGATATCCTTTTGGCGGCCGACACCACTCCACTTGCAGTCACAGCCACCATCCAACTCCTGCACTTCCTCGCGGAAAATGGCCACAAGGTCTCCAAGAACAAGTTGCAATTCTGCCAACCTCAAGTCACTTACCTAGGCCACCTCTTGTCCAAAGACGGGAGAAAGCTCACACCCGATCGAATACAGGCTATTCTAGAGACCCCTATCCCTAAAACCCCGAAGCAAATCCGCTCTTTGGTAGGCCTCACCTCCTTCTGCCGACAATGGTTGCCAAATTTCAGCCTCATTGTGAAACCACTACTTTCCCTACTGGCTAAAGATGTCCCCTTCCCGCTCCCTTGGACCCCTGAATGTCAATCCTCCTTTAAGGAACTACGAGACGCCCTTTGTTCAGCGCCCGTCCTAGGAACCCCTGATTTTACAAAGCCCTTCTCTCTCTACACTCTCGAAAGGGAGGGATGCGCTTTGTCTGTCCTGACTCAGTCCATTGGCCCCAAGCAACGACCATGTGCCTATTTCTCTGCCACTCTTGACCCTGTAGCAAGAGCTTTGCCTGCCTGCCTTCGAGCAGTAGCCGCTGCTGCTGTCTCTATCAGACAAAGTCAGGGAATCGTACTCTCGAATTCCCTCACGGTACTAGTGCCTCATGCTGTTGACACCCTCCTAAACCAGACCAAGACACAACACCTGACCAGCGCGCGACTGACTGGGTACGAACTGACACTGCTCGCACCTCACATCACGCTGAAACGATGCACCACACTGAACCCAGCCACCTTGCTGCCTCTGCCTGAAAACGATCCCGATGTGCCCCCAATACATGACTGTGTGACCCTCACGGACGAACAGACTAGGAGTAGAGTTGACCTCCGAGACACTGCCTTCCCAAACCCTGACGGAGAGCTATGGGTAGACGGCTCTTGCATTACACTCCCCGACGGCACCACCTCAGCTGCCTATGCAGTTACCACAGCCCGAACTGTAGTTGAAACCGCCCGCATCACGCAACGATCCGCCCAGGCGGCAGAACTGATTGCCCTCACACGAGCATGTATCCTAGCAAAGGGGACGACAGCAAACATTTACACGGACAGCCAGTATGCCTTCGGGGTGGTTCATCATTTTGGGCTCTTATGGAAGGAGAGGGGATTTCTGACATCTCATGGCACGCCCATCCTGCACGGAGATCTAGTCTCCGCTCTGACTGAAGCGGTTCTCCTCCCCAAACGACTTGCCGTAATCAAATGCAATGCACACAAAAAGGTGACAGACATCATTGGACAGGGAAATGCACTGGCCGACATCACTGCCCGTACCACAGCCGAGAACAGGACGACGACTCGCATGTACGTGACTAGGTCACAAGCAGAAAAATGGACGGACGCTAGGGAAACTATTAGGGACATCCAAATGGCCAGCTCACCACAAGAATTGACTGAATGGGCACGGGTGGGATTGAAGGATGATGAAGGCTGCTGGCGGACAAAAGACACGAACAAATGGTTGCTACCCAACTCGTACCTGATCCCCATACTGACGATGGCCCATTCCCCTGCACACATAGGATCTGCCCCTATGGCCGAACTTGTCTCCCGAGTTTGGCATAACGATAGAATTACAGACTCAGCCAAACGATTAGTCCAGCAATGTCTAGTCTGCCTGCAACACAACCCTGGGAAAGAAACTGTCGTACCCCTGGGAGGGTTTGGGGTCCCCAACCATCCATTTGAAGTCCTACAGATGGACTATATCCAGTTAGAGAGATGTCAAGGACTGAAGTATGTACTTGTTGTTGTGTGCGCTTTTAGCAAATGGGTGGAAGCCTACCCGACGCGTGACAACACTGCTATTGCCACTGCAAAAGTACTACTGAAAGAGTTCTTCCCTCGCTACGGCCTTTGCCGTATTTTATGGAGTGACAATGGCCCCCATTTTGTAGCCGAGGTTATCCAGCTCATCCTGAAAGGACTGGGGGTACGACAGAAATTCCACGCAGTTTTTCACCCCCAATCTGCTGGACTGGTCGAGCGGCACAATGCCACATTGAAACTAAAACTGGCGAAAATAGTGGCTACCACAGGACTAAAATGGCCAGACGCCCTACCCCTAGCATTGCTGTCAATGCGTTCCACCCACACCAAACACCACTTGACCCCTTACGAGGTCGTTTTCGGCCGGCCCATGAGTATCTGGTCCGCACCCAAACCGACATCTATTCACGACGTCCCGGACGTCCTAATGTCTGACTACCTGTATAACCTAACTAAAACACTGTCTGTTATTCATCATCAGGTGCTGCAGGCCATCCCCGATGCTTCCAGGGGCCCCGGACACACCATCCAGCCTGGAGATTTCGTCCTGATTCGGAATTTCCAGCGGGAGAAGAGTCTGGAACCCCGCTGGATGGGCCCCTGGGAAGTCTTGATCACCACCCGAACAGCTCTTCGAGTGGAGGGGAAGCGAAATTTGCTGCATGCACATCATTGCAAGAAAATCTCTCCGGCCCTGACGTCGACCGAAGACGTGAGCACCTGAACAAAGACCGACCATCCCTGAGCTGCTACCCTGAGACAGAGACACTCGAATTGGCGAAATTCCCTGATCCCATAGTGCCATCCAGAGAAGGGTATAACCTGCGACGAAAGGAGGGAGCTTCGGTTAAGTAGACCACTGACTAAGTTATCATTCTCAGAGCGGCGGCCTAACACTACAAAGGCTGCCCGGAGAGAAACCAAACGAAGTCTGTGGTTCTGCCCACTACTGAGCACCTTGAAGATGATGGAAGCGCCCGATACGAAGATGATGGAAGCAACCGGACATCCGAAGACCCACTACAGGAACCCGAAAACTGACAGTTTGCACAGCTCAAAGACTATTGCTCTTCTTATCACTCTTCTCTTTTGCCTCCTCCTCATGACTACCTTCTGGATCGTGGAAGAGAACGCACCGGCTCATTAGACATTTCTAACGACTGCACAGCCTACCACCATGAAAGAACACTACCTGGTCTCTCTTTCACCTCAAATCCAAGAAAGGCGTAAGGAGTTCTGGAACAACTCCTTCATACAGTTGCTGCACCAACACAACCTTGCTGCAAATGCCACGAATTGCTGGATCTGTGTGTTGATACCACATGCCACCGGACATTCCATCCCCTTCATCCCTTCACCTTTCTCTGTTCATGGCTCCTGCCTTGCCTGGCTGATCCTCTTGCAAGAGAGCTACAGAGACAATGCCACTTCCAGCGAAACTATGTCACACTTTTATCATGGAGTCTGGCTGAACAAAACCGGAGAGCTGCTGCTCCTTTTCGCCCACTATCCTCCAATGCCTCTGTTCACATGGACATCCCCGCTAAAGAAATGGTGGAGATGCAAATATTCAACAATCCAGCCAGACCCACCTTCTCCTACCTCCGGAAACGAACAGCTGCTACCCTGACGGTGGCCCTATCTGTCGTCAATGTCTCGAGCCTCGTATGCATCACAGGCCATGGGATACAAATGGTTGGCCACAGCACCTGCCGCATCACCAGAACTTTGTACTCAACCGACCCACCCTCTTTTGTCACCTCTCCAAACATGTACTTCGTCTATGGTACAAAAGCCTACACCTGGCTCCCAAAGGGCTGGGGAGGTACCTGCTACATAGCCTTCATCCTTCCTCTGAACGCATGAAAGCTTTGTATGATGTAGAAATCCGTAATATGATGGGGATAGACATAAATTGACAAGCTGGCTAGATATGTTGAAAAGGGAGGACTGTTAAAATCTAGATTGCGACGTAAACATTATCGGCGCCATCTTGTCCCCTTTTAGCTCAAATGTGCACGTAAGTAGCAGCCATTTTGAACGCCATGGCCTCTCTGCCCACTGCCGATAGCCAGCGCGTCTCTCTCTCTCCCTCTCTGACCCCGCCAGCATCCCCCGCGCGCTGACAGCCCACGTTCTCACATGCTTGGGCCATAAACCACCCCTTCAGCGCGGCCCTGCCTCTGAGCCACATCCCGTACCCGACTAACACCTCCCTCCGTCCCTTTAATGATCACGCATCCTTTGATGAACCCCTTCCTCTGTGCCCGATTGTCCCGCCCGATCCCAGGCCATCACCTAGCCCTGCGGATACAGTTTATTGCCCCTTACAGTAGGAAGCTGTCCCTCTTCAAAGAATCTATGACTGATAAAAGCCCCCACCCCATGAGATCCGATCAGCCGCACACATTCCGGGAGCCGGCGGGATATCCAGCTGCGCGATAGTCATCACCTACTGAGATCGGGGTGGGGACTTTTACTGTAAATGTGTGTGGGAACGGGTTTGGAGCGGAGATTCCGAGGATGCCTTTCCGTACATCAAAGTATTGACAAGAATGTGTTTTATGTAATAAAGCAATAAACCTGTGTATAAGAGGCCAGGCCTCAAGGATGCGTTTAGAGCACCTCGAGAAGATACCCTGTTGTCTGATTTGACGTGTTCTGCTCCGTCGGAATAAACTCCTGTTTCCTGCCTTCTGTCTCCAGCGCCTGCCTCTTTGTTTGGTAATCTCGAATGGTATGAGAGGCGGCTAACGCCAGGCAAATACTGAAGGGTTTTTGGTCGAATTCGGCCCTACCTTTCGACAATTGGTGTCCCAAACGTGGGGCCCATCAGCGACGCATGGATCCAGTGGGAGAGGTCCTAACGACAGAGTGAACGACTGCAACGATCGGGAAGAGCTCCTGCCCGATAGACCCTCGTCTGGCAGCCGATCATCCGAACTTCACCGGTTCCGAGCAGACCTCTCTCGAGGGATCTACCGTCCTGACTGGGAACCATCAGGAGTGCCACAGCAATTACGGAGAACAGAGGACAATCAGGCGCTGGAAGCGGAAGACGAGAAACTGTCCATGCGGTCCGGGTAAGGTCGTGTAACACGACAAATTGCGAATTGATTGTTTGATTGTTTGAAAATACTAGTATTACTCATTTGATTGTTTCTGAGAGATTCTCTATTTGCAAACAAGCACAGAGTCGCCATACTCTGTTTAGTCTTTGCAGATAGTGAAGGGTAGGTAACGCAGGCCTTTGCCCCCTTTGTAATCCGTCGTGCCTACTTCCCTCTCCATTTGATTGATTGTTATCCAAGCATTTACTGTTTTGGAATTGGTTCTCTTTGGATCATTCTCTATTTACAAATAAGCACAGAGTCGCAATACTCTGTTTAGTCCTTGTGAATAGTGAAGGATAGGTAACGCAGGCTTTTGCCCCCGTTGTAATACGTCATGCCTATTTTTATCCCTCATTTGATTGATTGTTTGTCCGAACATTGATCGTTCGGAATTGGTTCTCTTTGGGTTATTCTCTATATACAAATAAGCACAGAGTCGCAATACTCTGTTTAGTGCTTGTGAATAGTGAAGGATAGGTAGTGCAGACTTTTGTCCCCTTTGTAACCCGTCATGCCTATTTTTGCCCCGTTTGTTGGTAGTTGGTTCGGACCCGGACCGCTTATTAGAGGTGAACCATCCGGCTCCACTGGAGGGCACCCCTAATAAGGACATGTTTACTAAATATGGACTAGTCACCGTGGCTTATAGTAAGCTGTGGCATAAATACACGAGAAAGGATCGGGGAAGTCAGTGGCCACTGATAGGATTCTTTGATAACGACAAAATAAACGCGCTGGAAACAGCCCTTTATAACAATAAGACAACACCCACTATGCTCGATAGCTTCGGCATGTGGCGCAAAGAAACAAAACAGCGAAAGAAGAGAAATGAGGTCAGGTTAGAAAAGGAATTACGCAAGGCAGCTCACCTGGCCGCTAACAAATTAAAGGAAGAAATAAAAGAAAGAGAGGAAACCAAGCTAAAACAAGATTCCGAATCATCAGGCCAGTGTCCCGTCAGGACACCCTCTACACTTTACCCCGAGCTACCTTTGAAACAGCGAACGAACGATGATTTACTATTAGGTCCCCCGATCATCTACATGCCCCCTCCATATGCCCCTTCCCAACCCTTAGCGCAGCACCCGCAACCCCCACCGACAGACGAGAGTAGTGCCGGAGCCTCGGTCCCCATGGCCTCTGCGCCGACCGAACCCCTCGTGCCCAGCGCAGCACGAGCAGCGACTTCAGATGATTCCGAAGCTGGGAGGAAAGACCCTGCGAGATCGAATAGATTAAGTAAGGATGAACGAGCAGGGATCGATAAGATTGTAAAGACACTGGTAGTGCGGAAGGAAAGTGAGGATTATATAACGGATATGTACCATACATATGCCAATAGCCACAGGCGACACTTTGTCGTACGCCTTTGTTACCATACCCTTAATGCCTACGAAGACCGCTACCAAGGAAAAGGCCCTGAAAACCTAACGACTCTGTATAGAAAAGTTGATGTCGGAGATGGGGACGAGTGTGATGTGACGAACCTCTTCACGCGTACGCTTGTAGTTTTCCGCCACCTCACGGAACAGAAACCAGAGACTAACACCACGACTCCTGCAGTAACTGAGGCCGGAGTAGAAAAAATTGACACGATGATGCCCATAAAGGAGGCTCCTCCCTATTGGGTTCCCCCAGGAGGACAGGGAACACACGACGATATTAACCACCAAGATGCGAGAGGGAGGGTAGTTTACAACTGGGTTTACCAACCATGGATTCGGCAAGACATCCTGACTTTCCGAAAGTCCTTGCCTGATCTGCGAAAGAACCCCACAGCCTTCTATACAGAATTAGCCACCGCTCTGGGTTCAACGATTATGACCCTAGCGGATATCAATTTGTTTTTCGGGCTATGTCTGACAGCTGATGTGTGGAAGCAAATCCGGAAAGTCGACCACCTTGAGCTGTTCGGACATACCTGGAAACAACTCGGTAATGTTGACAAACAACGGGAGCCGGGACAGAAATCTTTGAAGGCCATTCTAGACTTACCAGATAAGATTGTGCAGAAATTGAAAACCCTAGTTCCAGAAAGGAAGGTGGACTGGTCGATAGTAACGGCCTGTCGCCAGAAACCCCAGGAAGACGTATCAGAATACTTCTCCCGGTTTGAAACGGTGTTCTCCGATTACAGCGGCCAGGACATGACCACTGCGACCGGACATCACTTGTTTGTCCAGAACTATGTGAAAGGCCTGACACCAGAAGTCTCGCAGAAACTACAGACTAGCGAGAGTAGTTGGGCGGCCTCCAAGCCCGCAGCTATCCTTCAGATGGCTCAATACTATGAGCGACAAAAGAACGAGAACGATCAAGCGACTGAGAAGAAAAAGGACTTGAAAGAGAGGGTGATGATTGCTCAGTTGCAAGGGGTGACTATAGGAAGGGAACAGTATAGAGGAAACTACCAGTCGAATGCTCCTAGAAATCCACCCCCTAGAGACCGCACACCCGCACCCGGCACTCCACGAACAGACCTCGATGAGGACCAGTGTGCGTTTTGCAAAAGATATGGCCACTGGAAGTCTCAATGTCCAGTTCTGCAAGAAGCACTCAGAAATAAAGACACGAGAGACGTAGCGTGCGGGCCGAGAAATAGAGGACAGGGACGAGGGCACACAAACGACACCAACAATGACAGACTTAGCAGACCGAACACGTTTGACCGTCCCCGACAGAATCAGTGCCAACAGTCTGACTGCGACAATGCCCACGACTTTGCATAGGACTGCCAAGGGCAAGGAAGGGATCCAGTCGAGCTCTATGTTGACCAGCAAGGCCCTTATGTCACCGCTAAGGTCCTAGGTACGAAGTCTCCATTTCTGGTAGATACTGGTGCAACACGTAGTGCGTTGTCTAAACAATTGATTCCCAGGGCACCCTTGTCTGGCTCACATGTGACATCAATAGGTTTTGATGGAACGCCCTCCACTAATCCCTTGTCCACACGATCTCTTTTAACTTGGACAATAACACCACTGACACGACGTTTTTGCTCTCCTCAAACACCCCCGACGCCATTATGGGACTTGACTTATTGAAACATTTTCGAGCTACTATTAGGTGTTCCCAAGACGGAGTTCGAGTCATTCTGTACGACAACCCAACACTGCTCAGATCTTGTCGCACACAACGCATGTTTTCTATCACTGACACTGACTTGTCCTTACTCGACACCCTACCTCTGTACCTATGGGCAAAGACTGACTCGGACGTAGGACGCATGATGATAGACCCTGTACACATAACTGTTCGACAGGACGCAGTACTCCCCAAACTCCCACAGTATCGGATATCACCCGAAGGCGAGAAGGCGTTGGTAAAAATCATCCAGTCCCTGGTAGATGCAGGAGTGGTAGAAGAAGTAGTTAGCAATGTTTGCAACAGCCCTATCCTACCCATTGTGAAGAAGCAGGGTGAGGGAGATGAAAAAGCGTACCGCTTCATCATCGACCTACGAGAAGTCAACAAAGTGATTGTACCCCAGTACCCTGTAGTCTCAGACATCACCACCATTCTGACCCTGATTCCTTCCACTGCCACCACCTTCACAGTAATCGACCTCAAGAACGCATTCTTCTCCATCCCCATTCACTCGGACAGCCGCTACCTTTTCGGCTTCACTTTAAAATCCCGCTCATACAGATTTTGCAGAGCACCCCAGGGCTACACTGAAAGTCCAAGCATCTACAGCCAGGCACTCAAGAGACAGCTGGATGCAGTCCAATTGCCGGATGGAGTGGTGTTGATACAGTACGTCGATGATATCCTTTTGGCGGCCGACACCACTCCACTTGCAGTCACAGCCACCATCCAACTCCTGCACTTCCTCGCGGAAAATGGCCACAAGGTCTCCAAGAACAAGTTGCAATTCTGCCAACCTCAAGTCACTTACCTAGGCCACCTCTTGTCCAAAGACGGGAGAAAGCTCACACCCGATCGAATACAGGCTATTCTAGAGACCCCTATCCCTAAAACCCCGAAGCAAATCCGCTCTTTGGTAGGCCTCACCTCCTTCTGCCGACAATGGTTGCCAAATTTCAGCCTCATTGTGAAACCACTACTTTCCCTACTGGCTAAAGATGTCCCATTCCCGCTCCCTTGGACCCCTGAATGTCAATCCTCCTTTAAGGAACTACGAGACGCCCTTTGTTCAGCGCCCGTCCTAGGAACCCCTGATTTTACAAAGCCCTTCTCTCTCTACACTCTCGAAAGGGAGGGATGCGCTTTGTCTGTCCTGACTCAGTCCATTGGCCCCAAGCAACGACCATGTGCCTATTTCTCTGCCACTCTTGACCCTGTAGCAAGAGCTTTGCCTGCCTGCCTTCGAGCAGTAGCCGCTGCTGCTGTCTCTATCCGACAAAGTGAGGGAATCGTACTCTCGAATTCCCTCACAGTACTAGTGCCTCATGCTGTTGACACCCTCCTAAACCAGACCAAGACACAACACCTGACCAGCGCGCGACTGACTGGGTACGAACTGACACTGCTCGCACCTCACATCACGCTGAAACGATGCACCACACTGAACCCAGCCACCTTGCTGCCTCTGCCTGAAAACGATCCCGATGTGCCCCCAATACATGACTGTGTGACCCTCACGGACGAACAGACTAGGAGTAGAGTTGACCTCCGAGACACTGCCTTCCCAAACCCTGACGGAGAGCTATGGGTAGACGGCTCTTGCATTACACTCCCCGACGGCACCACCTCAGCTGCCTATGCAGTTACCACAGCCCGAACTGTAGTTGAAACCGCCCGCATCACGCAACGATCCGCCCAGGCGGCAGAACTGATTGCCCTCACACGAGCATGTATCCTAGCAAAGGGGACGACAGCAAACATTTACACGGACAGCCAGTATGCCTTCGGGGTGGTTCATCATTTTGGGCTCTTATGGAAGGAGAGGGGATTTCTGACATCTCATGGCACGCCCATCCTGCACGGAGATCTAGTCTCCGCTCTGACTGAAGCGGTTCTCCTCCCCAAACGACTTGCCGTAATCAAATGCAATGCACACAAAAAGGTGACAGACATCATTGGACAGGGAAATGCACTGGCCGACATCACTGCCCGTACCACAGCCGAGAACAGGACGACGACTCGCATGTACGTGACTAGGTCACAAGCAGAAAAATGGACGGACGCTAGGGAAACTATTAGGGACATCCAAATGGCCAGCTCACCACAAGAATTGACTGAATGGGCACGGGTGGGATTGAAGGATGATGAAGGCTGCTGGCGGACAAAAGACACGAACAAATGGTTGCTACCCAACTCGTACCTGATCCCCATACTGACGATGGCCCATTCCCCTGCACACATAGGATCTGCCCCTATGGCCGAACTTGTCTCCCGAGTTTGGCATAACGATAGAATTACAGACTCAGCCAAACGATTAGTCCAGCAATGTCTAGTCTGCCTGCAACACAACCCTGGGAAAGAAACTGTCGTACCCCTGGGAGGGTTTGGGGTCCCCAACCATCCATTTGAAGTCCTACAGATGGACTATATCCAGTTAGAGAGATGTCAAGGACTGAAGTATGTATTTGTTGTTGTGTGCGCTTTTAGCAAATGGGTGGAAGCCTACCCGACGCGTGACAACACTGCTATTGCCACTGCAAAAGTACTACTGAAAGAGTTCTTCCCTCGCTACGGCCTTTGCCGTATTTTATGGAGTGACAATGGCCCCCATTTTGTAGCCGAGGTTATCCAGCTCATCCTGAAAGGACTGGGGGTACGACAGAAATTCCACGCAGTTTTTCACCCCCAATCTGCTGGACTGGTCGAGCGGCACAATGCCACATTGAAACTAAAACTGGCGAAAATAGTGGCTACCACAGGACTAAAATGGCCAGACGCCCTACCCCTAGCATTGCTGTCAATGCGTTCCACCCACACCAAACACCACTTGACCCCTTACGAGGTCGTTTTCGGCCGGCCCATGAGTATCTGGTCCGCACCCAAACCGACATCTATTCACGACGTCCCGGACGTCCTAATGTCTGACTACCTGTATAACCTAACTAAAACACTGTCTGTTATTCATCATCAGGTGCTGCAGGCCATCCCCGATGCTTCCAGGGGCCCCGGACACACCATCCAGCCTGGAGATTTCGTCCTGATTCGGAATTTCCAGCGGGAGAAGAGTCTGGAACCCCGCTGGACGGGCCCCTGGGAAGTCTTGATCACCACCCGAACAGCTCTTCGAGTGGAGGGGAAGCGAAATTTGCTGCATGCACATCATTGCAAGAAAATCTCTCCGGCCCTGACGTCGACCGAAGACGTGAGCACCTGAACAAAGACCGACCATCCCTGAGCTGCTACCCTGAGACAGAGACACTCGAATTGGCGAAATTCCCTGATCCCACTGTGCCATCCAGAGAAGGGTATAACCTGCGACGAAAGGAGGGAGCTTCGGTTAAGTAGACCACTGACTAAGTTATCATTCTCAGAGCGGCGGCCTAACACTACAAAGGCTGCCCGGAGAGAAACCAAACGAAGTCTGTGGTTCTGCCCACTACTGAGCACCTTGAAGATGATGGAAGCGCCCGATACGAAGATGATGGAAGCAACCGGACATCCGAAGACCCACTACAGGAACCCGAAAACTGACAGTTTGCACAGCTCAAAGACTATTGCTCTTCTTATCACTCTTCTCTTTTGCCTCCTCCTCATGACTACCTTCTGGATCGTGGAAGAGAACGCACCGGCTCATAAGACATTTCTAACGACTGCACAGCCTACCACCATGAAAGAACACTACCTGGTCTCTCTTTCACCTCAAATCCAAGAAAGGCGTAAGGAGTTCTGGAACAACTCCTTCATACAGTTGCTGCACCAACACAACCTTGCTGCAAATGCCACGAATTGCTGGATCTGTGTGTTGATACCACATGCCACCGGACATTCCATCCCCTTCATCCCTTCACCTTTCTCTGTTCATGGCTCCTGCCTTGCCTGGCTGATCCTCTTGCAAGAGAGCTACAGAGACAATGCCACTTCCAGCGAAACTATGTCACACTTTTATCATGGAGTCTGGCTGAACAAAACCGGGAGAGCTGCTGCTCCTTTTCGCCCACTATCCTCCAATGCCTCTGTTCACATGGACATCCCCGCTAAAGAAATGGTGGAGATGCAAATATTCAACAATCCAGCCAGACCCACCTTCTCCTACCTCCGGAAACGAACAGTTGCCACCCTGACGGTGGCCCTATCTGTCGTCAATGTCTCGAGCCTCGTATGCATCACAGGCCATGGGATACAAATGGTTGGCCACAGCACTTGCCGCATCACCAGAACTTTGTACTCAACCGACCCACCCTCTTTTGTCACCTCTCCAAACATGTACTTCGTCTGTGGTACAAAAGCCTACACCTGGCTCCCAAAGGGCTGGGGAGGTACCTGCTACATAGCCTTCATCCTTCCTCTGAACGCATGAAAGCTTTGTATGATGTAGAAATCCGTAATATGATGGGGATAGACATAAATTGACAAGCTGGCTAGATATGTTGAAAAGGGAGGACTGTTAAAATCTAGATTGCGACGTAAACATTATCGGCGCCATCTTGTCCCCTTTTAGCTCAAATGTGCACGTAAGTAGCAGCCATTTTGAACGCCATGGCCTCTCTGCCCACTGCCGATAGCCAGCGCGTCTCTCTCTCTCTCCCTCTCTGACCCCGCCAGCATCCCCCGCGCGCTGACAGCCCACGTTCTCACATGCTTGGGCCATAAACCACCCCTTCAGCGCGGCCCTGCCTCTGAGCCACATCCCGTACCCGACTAACACCTCCCTCCGTCCCTTTAATGATCACGCATCCTTTGATGAACCCCTTCCTCTGTGCCCGATTGTCCCGCCCGATCCCAGGCCATCACCTAGCCCTGCGGATACAGTTTATTGCCCCTTACAGTAGGAAGCTGTCCCTCTTCAAAGAATCTATGACTGATAAAAGCCCCCACCCCATGAGATCTGATCAGCCGCACACATTCCGGGAGCCGGCGGGATATCCAGCTGCGCGATAGTCATCACCTACTGAGATCGGGGTGGGGACTTTTACTGTAAATGTGTGTGGGAACGGGTTTGGAGCGGAGATTCCGAGGATGCCTTTCCGTACATCAAAGTATTGACAAGAATGTGTTTTATGTAATAAAGCAATAAACCTGTGTATAAGAGGCCAGGCCTCAAGGATGCGTTTAGAGCACCTCGAGAAGATACCCTGTTGTCTGATTTGACGTGTTCTGCTCCGTCGGAATAAACTCCTGTTTCCTGCCTTCTGTCTCCAGCGCCTGCCTCTTTGTTTGGTAATCTCGAATGGTATGAAAGGCGGCTAACGCCGGGCAAATACTGAAGGGTTCTTGGTCGAATTCGGCCCTACCTTTCGACACCTCATATGTTGCAAAATGAGTTTATGTACGGGGAGTTTCGTACTCTCAATATAGTCAAGACCACAAGTGCAGACAAGTTTATATATAGCATATTCAGAGTGGCATGTCAAGTGTTCCTTGATAGGAAGTATTTTGTTGTTAAATGCTGTGGTGTAATCAACCCTGTTAGTGGAAAATGTGCAAGCGCAAAAGGAATTACACTTGAAAAAGCCCTTTTTGGTCAACCAGGTGGTTTTGGGTGTATTTTCTTGGCTTGATTTGACAAGTGCATCCCTCATAGAGGGAGCCTTTCTAACTGTAATTGCAGGTGTTTCTGGTAACATAGATTTAAGTGTGATATCTGTCAGTCAGCACAATAGACCACTGCGAATATAGAATGTTGCGTATCTTGCTTTCCTGCTGACTAAAGGTAGTGATAAATCTTGCATTCCTTTTATCAGTCTCAGCATCAGGTTTTTGTAATACAAGAGATGGTACTCGGTCTTTTTTTCCATTAGGCTTTTCTGCGTAGATATAATCGGCCAACCGGGAATAGGGACTGTGCAAGAAATTGGTCTTTGTGCCAAAACACAAGATTACTGTCTTTTTCTGACTTATTGATTATGATATCATGTTTTTCCTTAGTTTGTTCATCAAAGCATGATATTGGCTATTTAAAAATATCTACCTATCTATCTATCTATCTATCTATCTATGGAAGTGGCCAAAACGCATCATGGGCAGCACGCTTTCAATAAAGTATTAATTTTGTACCGTGCATTAACGGAGTCTGTGCCTGTTTGTTCAACGCATGCACTGAAGGGTTTGTTATATATATATATTCACTGAAAAAACCATAGGTTTCAGACCAGTTATAGTTAGGAATTAGCATTTAAAAAACCTATTAAATTCACTGAAAAAACCATAGGTTTCACACCAGTGATAGTTACCTGGAAATTTTACATAAAACCAATGAAATTCCCACGTTATAGTTAGTTGGACTCACTATAACTCGCGCGCCCGCAATGCACTGCTGATGATGTCACATATTACATCATTCATGACACGGTTAGTGACATCACTGATGACGTCACTGATGACATCTCAAATGACATCACTGATGACATCACTGATGACATCTCAAATTACATCACTGATGACATCACTGATGACATCATCCAGTGTCTGTGTGTTTCTGTAAAGTTAAAATATGTTTTACATATTGAAGAGTAAGTGTATCTTTGAGTGTCTCGATGAAGGATTTAGTAGGTGCATGACTGACTGCATGAGTGAGTAATTAAATGTGTCTTAGTGAATGCATGGGTATCTGACTAAACTGTCTGAATGTGTACATCATTATGTTTGTTGTTGTGTAAGCTGCTGCATGTGAGAGTTGTCATATATAAATGACTATATCTAACTGCCTGTGATTGCATAAGTGACTATATCTATCAATATGTACTTGTATCAGTGATTGTAAAACACAGTAAGTATATGTTAGTCTATGTTTAAATAAGCAAGGTTTTGTGTGTATAACTGTATAGTTGTGGAAATGGGAGTGTGATTGATTCTTTACATAACTGACTAGGTGTAGGAGTAACCCAATGGATGAGTGGCAGTGTGTGAGTCCCTGTATTGGTGTATGAGTGTATATGTAGGTCTTGTATTGATGAGTGACTGTATGCATGAAAGATTGTATGGGTGAATGAGTGGATGTGTGTGTAGACCTAGAAATCAGTGAGTGCATATGTGGTTAAGTGGTTTTACTGTGTCAATGGTTTCAAGAATGGTAGTTTCTATTTAACACTAGGTGTATAACGTGTTAGATTACAGTGTGAGGAGGTGTATTGTATTATCACATGGATGATGTCATCAGTGATGTCATCAGTGATGTCATTTGAGATGTCATCAGTGATGTCATTTGAGATGTCATCAGTGACGTCATCAGTGATGTCACTAACCATGTCATGAATGATATAATATGTGACATCATCAGCAGTGCATTGCGGGCGCGCGAGTTATAGTGAGTCCAACTAACTATAACGTGCGAATTTCATTGGTTTTATGTCAGTAAAATTTCCAGGTAACTATAACTGGTGTGAAACCTATGGTTTTTTCAGTGAATTTAATAGGTTTTTTAAATGCTAATTCCTAACTATAACGTTTGTGAAACCTATGGTTTTTTCAGTGAATTTCATAGTTTTTTTAAAAGCTAATTCCTTTGTATATCGACTTTGTAACCTACGTTTTTTTTTTATTAGCTGTTTTTTACAACAATTAATTTTCTTTTTTTTGTAAAAAAAAATTATTTGTTCAATGTATATATATATAGGTTTTTAATTTCCTCGGTGCTCTCACGGTGCGCGCACCGGTGCGCTCACCCGAGAGCGCACCCGGAAGCGCTATTTCCCCATGCGTAAAAAAAGATCGCAAAACGTCATTTAGGCGCTCCGCGTAAGCGCCCCCGGAAGCGCATCCGGAAGCGGCCACGTTCGCGCCGCGTACGCGCCCCCGGAAGCGCTCCACAGCGCGTAGCGTAAGCGTAACAAGTCATAACTTTTTTTTTTTACAAAGACTGAAATCCCCCACCCATTTCCTTCACTTCTTGTTTCACTTTTGTGAGTGCAAGACCTGCTTTTGGCACCTGTGTCATATTTACTTCTATTATCATGGCTGCAAGAGCATCCAGCAGCAGTGATGAGACTGAGGATTTCATTGATGAGGAGGTTCCTGAACGAACTGTCAAAATTCCAGAGGGGGAGAAGAAGGTAAATGCTCCAAAGGTGGAGTGTAAAATATGCCACACCATCTTATCGAGAGGAAATCCCAGAAAAAAATGCAGCTTCGGGAATTGGGCGATGATACGCCACGTGTCAAGGAAACATCCCCAGAACTATGCACGGGAGAGTGTCAGGGCTCTGGCACGAGAGGCTCCCAGGGATGGTGGCTCTACTTCTACCGGTGGAGCAACACCTTCTGTGCGTCGGCGTGAGCAGGAGATGATACCAAATATTCAGCCTGCTTTTAATCAGGCTATAATAAAATGCCGAAAATGTGACCATCTTCTTTGCTATGGGGAGCAAAGTGTCACACTCATGGTTCGAGCTCTCGAGAACCACCGCTGCCATCCCCAGACCTAATTGTTTTTTTTTTTTGTTGGCTCCTGTTGGGCTGTTTCCAGTTCCCTGTTTTTGTTTTTGTTAAAAAAAAGAAGAAAAAGAAAAGTTCTTTTCAGAGCTACCTCCAATTCTCATCAAAGAGCTGTGTTCTTGAAAAAATGAAAAAGAACTACCTCCAATGTATTAAAAAATGCTACATTTGTAAAGAAGTCTGTCATTGTTTTTTCTCCAGGGTACGCTCCCCGGTGCGCGCACCGGGGCGCGTACCGGGCGCTCCCCTCGCGAAAATCGTTTTTTTTTTGTGGCGGGCCCTTTTATGACCCCCACATCAAACCTAGGAGGTCAGGGGGGGTCTACCCTGCCCCCTTTTCGTTATTTCCCCCTTTGTTTTGGCAACTCTTGTGTCTCGATCCTACCGAGACACAAGATGGCGGCCGCTCCGGTCTGTTTGGAATGTTGACAGACACCCGTGAACCAATCAGCTTTCCGCTCGCGTACTCGCGTTACGCGTACCGGTGCACGCTTATAGATATATATATTTTTTTTAACCTAAATTACTCAAAATTCACTGGAGCACATATCTTGAGACACAGCAAAGGCACATCGGGGTACCAGTCCCTACAATTTTGCCAAGTTTGGTGGAAATCTATTCAGCCGTTCGGGCTAACAGTGAGTCCAACCGCCCTATGGAAATTAACATGGGGAAAACACGTTTGGTTACCCCCCTTTTATCTCGGCCCCCGCTTGACGGATCCCCCCGAAACTTTCAGGGAAGTAGCGGAGCGCAGTGAGGCAAAGTTAAGGAAAATTACAGGCAGATCCCTCATTCGGCGCCAAAGTTATTCCCAATAGAATGTTGCAGATTTCCTATGGAAAACGATCCTAACTATAACTACCTACTGGCGACCGCCAGTAGGTAATATATATATATATATATATTTAAAGATTCCTGTTAGAATAGACTCGGAGTGCCGAGATCGTAACGCCTCCCATCCTTAACCTCCAGAATGTTACCCACCAATCACAGATGATAATCTATTTATTACGCACTCTGGTAACACCTGTGTATTTAGGCATTTGAGAAAGGCAGTATTATGCTGAAACGCGCCATGTAGGATTAAAAAACGAGCTCCCTTGAAACCCGTATGTGCTCAGTCTTTATCGTTGGGGAAGAATTTTGGACTGTGTATTTAGTGGGGCCACAGCACTGTGAGCACCCTTCGTGAAGTAGTACGGCATCAGCAGTGGTAAATTTATGGACTCTCCAACGAACTTGGAAACCGCCAAACTGCCCCAGCCCTTAATTATTACCTGCAAGCACAAGTTGGAATATCACTGTTTTGAAAAGCATAACTTACCTAAGAGATGCTTTGAGGTTAGAATTTTGGAGGGGCAGAGGCGGCTGGTTGCATATCTTAACAGCCGCATTGTGGTATGATTAAAATATGAGCTCCCTTGAAACCCATGTGTACTCAGTCTTTTCTGTTGTAGAAGGATTTTGGATTATATATATATATATATATATTTATATATATATATATATATATATATATATATAAAAAAAAATGTTCAAATTGATAAACCCTACTGCGCAGGTGAAACGCGTCTCTCTTTTAATGCGGGGTCATGGGAGACCTGACTTCTAATAAATAAGCATTATATCGACATACCAGATGTACGTGCCTCTTCTTCGTTGGAGCGGAATTGTCTTTATGTATATATATATATAGATATATATGTATATATATATATATATACTGTCTTCGCTCGTAGTACTTCCAATTACTTCCAGGAAACAAACAAATGAGAACCCATTCTTTGGTGCGTAAAGAATTTATTGAGCCCTTACACCACCGTCATAACACGTTTCAGAGGCCTTGATCATATATATATATATATATATATATATATATATATATATACATATACATTACAGTCTTTTCATCCATAAATCCGTAAACAAGGAAAGATGAAGAGCGGACCCAAAGTTCTTTGTGCCAGTGTAAAGTAGGATGAAAAGCAAAGTAGACTTCAAACTATTAAAAATAGTTTATTCCAGAAGAATGGCAGCAAATCACAGGAGCACGTCTAAACAAGTTGATGTCTAACAGATGAATGGCTAGAATACAGTTTAACAACCATAGGTAACTTGTACCAAGAGCCTTGCCTGTTCCATTACCATTAAGAAGATGTAGCAAAGGCTTATGATCAGTAAGAAGGGTAAAGTGTGAACCCCAAATGAATGTTTTAAACTTTTCAATGGCCCAGGAACAGGCAAGGGCTTCTCTTTTAATGGTACTATAATGTGACTCAGCCACTTTCAAAGCCCTTGAGGCAAAACCTACAGTATTTTCTTTATAGGTGCTCCTTTGAGTAAGTACTGCACCTAAGCCTTTTTGACTAGCATCAACTGCAATGGTGCATTGCAAGCTAGGATTAGAAAGATGATAAAGCAGGTGCCTCTACTATAACTTTTTTTTATCATGTCAAAAGCGTTGTTAGCTTCCTCAGACCAAATAAACTTCATGTCTTTTTTAAGCAGAGTGCGAGGAGGCTGAACAAACTGAGAATAATTCTGAATAAAACGTGAATAGTATTCAGCAAGACCAAGGAACGATCTAAGGGCGTCCTTGTCTTTTGGAATGACAACATTAGAAATTGCTTTTTTTAAACAAACTTTTGGTTTGATACCATGAGCAGAAATACTGTGACCAAGGTAGTCTAATTCTTTAACCATAAATATACATATTTTAACACCTAAGGTTATCCCAATTTCCTTGAAGCGAGATAAAACCTTCCTTAAAATTCTGAAATGTTCTGCTTTATCTTTCGAATGTATCAGGACATCATCCTGATACGCTTGTACATTATTAATATCGTGTAAAATTGAGTCCATAAATTTTTGGAACACACTGGCGGCAGACGCCAGGCCAAAGGGAAGACGAAGGTACTTAAATGCCCCAAAAGAAGTTATAAACGTGGTAAGTTCAGAAGATGACTTCGAGAGAGGAATCTGATGGTATGCACTTCTGAGGTCCAAAAGTGTAAAAATTTGTGATTCTGAAATACCCGTTAATAACTCCTGAATTTTGGGCAATGGACGGCAATCCACAATGATATTCTGATTGCGGGAACGTAAGTCTGTACATAAACGAATGGATGAATCTTTTTTTTTAGCAACGACTATAGGACTAACCCATAAAGACGAATCAGTTGGAATAATGATACCTTCTAAAACTAATTTGTCCAATACTTTCTTAAGTTCATCCCTCACATACAAAGGAATATTCCTTAACTAATGGCATACAGGAATGGCATTGGGTTTAAGCCTGATTTGATGTTCAAAATCTTTAATGTAGCCAACAGATTCTTTGAATACCTCTGGAAATTCAGATATCAAACTATGAATTTCCATGGTTTTTCCATCAGCTACATTAAAAATTGAAGTCTCATTGACTTGAACAGGTGAATCTGAACCTGGTACCAATTTTAATCCCATTTTAGCCAGGTCTTGCCATCCCACAATGAATTTGCCATTGATTGCCACATAAACCTTTGTTGTGGTGCACCTACCTAAACATTCAATCTTTGTTATAAAATACCCCAACATATCAATATTATTCCCATTATAAGCTGTAGCAATGATATATAGAGGCAATAAAGTCACATTTTTACTCCAACGTTCATTAAATAAAACATCGGAGATGATGGTAACTGGTGCTCCAGAATCTGCCATCATGTCCAATTTTATATTATCAACAATTACTTCGCAGGTAGGGTCTTTAACACGTACTGTGTGATTAGCAACTTCAACCAAATCAATAAATAAAATTTTCCTTTCAGACGAATTATGGCAATAATTCACATCTTCAACAGAATTAATGTGAACATCATCAAAAGAGGACTGTAGGGAAGAAATATCAACATTAGAAACATTAGCATGAGAATCTTCAAATGAGGAAAGATTATTAATTCTAACTGTTTTACTGTTCCTACAAACTATATTGAAGTGACCAGTTTTACTGCAAAAAGTACACTTTTTTTCCTAATGCAGGACAGGTAGGACTGTTGCTAAGTTGATTTGTTTGAGCCACATCTAAAACAGTATGAGTTGACCTTTTTTTGAAAAGGCTTCAATGAAGAATTCTTTTGAAGAATAGCATTAATCTGAATGTCTTTTCCAGGTTGAAGCGTACTCCCATCAGTGATGCATCTTGAGGAAATTATCGACCTTTCAAAACTCTTTGCCATTTCTAAGACTTCATTTAAAGTTGGGTCGCGACAACTTAATATTCTTTCTTGTATTTTTTTGTGATAACAATTGTACACAAATTGATCTCTGATGACAGTATCCAGATATGCCCCAAAATTACACTCTGCAGCTAAATTTCTTAAAACAGAGATGAAATCCTCAACAGACTCATCTTGTTGTTGTTTCCTTCTCATGAAGTTATAACGTTCCATCATGACGCTGGGCTGTTCTATGAATTTCTTATTTAATCTTAAAATAGCGTCTGTAAAAACATTCCACCCTTCTCCATTACCCGGTGGTGGTTCAGAAATTGGAAGATTGTTGAAAATCTCTTTCCCAGCAGTTCCCAAATGACTGTATAAAATAGCCAGTTTCCTTTTTGCTGAATACTCATCTACTCCAATTGCCACTAGATAATTTTCAAATGTCTTTAACCATAATTTCCATGCCTCTTTTGGTTTACCTGGAGTAGGCAGGAAATGATTTAAATAGACGATCTGTAGATTAGTGGTCATAATGAATAAATTAGTAAAAGGATTTGGAACCTTTGTAAAAACATCTTTAAAAAGTAGAGTTCTGCCAGAAAGTGTTTATTTGTATTAAATAAATTAGTCAAGTGTCTTGTTTAGAAAGCGTAATTGAAGGAAATACCTTTTAAAATGTGGTAGCACTCGCCGTGAAGAAATGAAGGAATCACACTCGGAAACACTCACTGTGAAGCATCACCATGGAAACAGCTTCTGAAGTGAAATCAAGATGGCCACCGGAGCGTGAAAGAGCGTGCTGACGTTGGTATGAGTCATGAGACTGATGCCGTCATGCGCGTCATGATTGACTCGACGAATCAATGGCTCCGTGTAAAGAAATCAGAAACCACAGGGAAATCTGAGAAAAGGTGAAATCTTGGTTCAGAGAAAGCAGGTTTCCGGCTTTAAGATGAAGTGAAGTGCGTTGAGGTTCCGGCGAAGTGCATTTCTTAACGAAGGTATTTGAAGGTTTAGGTGCAAAAATGGTAAAATGCCACCGAAGAATCCTTGTCGCCAATATGTAAAGTAGGATGAAAAGCAAAGTAGACATCAAACTATTAAAAATAGTTTATTCCAGAAGAATGGCAGCAAATCACAGGAGCACGTCTAAACAAGTTGATGTCTAACAGATGAATGGCTAGAATACAGTTTAACAACCATAGGTAACTTGTACCACGAGCGATGCACTTTTGAAGAGAAACATTCTCTTCAAAAGTGCGCGCCGTGGAATATAGAACATTACAATATAACAATCCAGAGCGTGCCTGAGCGTGCAGTAAATATAAATAAATAAAACTTACTTGTACTCTACAGCCAGGTCATTTTTTATTTTTTAGTCACCCTGCATCGCTGCCACAGCGCGTTTCAGCCCCACCTGGCCTTGATCACATGACGCGTTGCGTATGTGTAAAGACGTATTTAAAGTGCAAGTGCAGAATACAAATTAACATCAGCTGATTTGTTACTTAAGTAACAGAGAAGAAAGACTCTTTCTCAAACGTCGACATGATACACACAAATAAGGAGGAAAATGGTTAATAAATAAGAGTGGAAATGCATAAATTAAATAAATTAAAGCACGGACATACTTATATACAATAATAAATATATGTATATAAAAAATGTAGTATGAAAATAACAGGGTAAAACATTGAGCATTTAAAATCTATAAAAACATTAAATAATATAGAATAGCTGAAAATGCCAGTATTAACACCCCATTGGTATGAATAAATTTGATGTACCCTGACTGTCCTGCTGATAACAATATTAAGTGCAAAATAACGCTAGATTGTATATCCATGTGGAGAAGATAATATGTTGATTTTCCTCCGATAAGATACAGCCCCAGTGGGCATGTGTGTATGTTATTGATCATAATATTCAGCTGATATTAAAATGATGAACAAAATAACAATAATCCTTTGAACCAGTGTCATTAATAAACCTTGTACCCTATTTAATAGTGGTGAATAAATAAGTGCAAAAATTTGAAAGTTAAAAACATGTTTTTTGGGAGAACTAAACGCCCTACGTACATAATTTATTCAGGTTATGGAGGATTAAAAACGACCAGAAAACAACCCACAGAAATCAAAGGCAAGTGTATAAATCTTCATTGGCGTTCAGCCCCATTGGCGACTTTGTATTAAGTTCCAGTATGTACCGTGTTTCTAACAGACGAAGATAACCTTCACGGTTACCACCCCACCGGAGTGGCGGAACACAATCAATTACAAAGTAACTAAAATGTATTGGATTACTCTCATGAGCCACCTCAAAGTGCCTAGCCACAGGGTATGCCTGATCTTTATTAGTAATGGCTCGTATGTGTAGGAGTATTCTTTTATGTACTGGTAGTTTAGTACTACCAATGTACTTTAAAGCACATGGACATTCCAACACATACACAGCATGGTCTGTTTTGCAGTACAGTCTCTTATTGATACATACTGGATTTGGCTTGAAACGTGTTGTATAATCCTTTTTGTTTTTAGCAAATTTGCAAGCCTTGCATGTCACACATTTAGTCAAGCCCTTTTGAAATGATAACCAGTTAGTGGGTGTTCTAATTTCTGGACTGTTTTAGCCAGGCAGTTGCCCATAGACCTGGCCTTTCTGAAAGTCAATTAAGGTTTAGGAGATTGTCTCGACAGATCACCACCAATTACAGGGTCATTCAATACCAGGTTCCAGTTTTTATTTAGGATTTTCCTGATAGCTGTATGTTGTTTGTTGTATGTGAGTATGAACCTGCTTAAAGGTTCCAACTTATTTAAGGGCATCTGTATATCAATCTTTTTAGCAAGTGCCTGGTCCCTGGTGAGCAATTTTGTTTTGTTGATCGCTTTGTCCACAACCACAGGGGCATAACCTCTCGCTAGAAACCTTTGTTTACTATTTTCTTTTTTTGTGTCTTTTATAAAGTGCGTAGCTACCCCAACGGGGTGTCCTGGGGCTAATTGATTGTGATGAGATCCCTAAAGGAAGAAACCTGAAGACAAGCAGTTACCGACAGAAAAGGAAGGTTTTCAAAGCGCGGCGGAATTCCGATTCAGTTCTACTCATGTGCAAGTTGAGAAGCAACTTGTTCCATCGTTGGGCAGCGCCCAACTCAAATGTTCTGCCACCAGAACGAGATTTTTTAAATCTAGGTGTAACCAATAGGCATTTGGAGTTGGAACGAAGCGATCGAAGGTTACAGTAAGGGCGAAAAATGGATCTAAGATGGACAGACCCCTAGTGTCATAGCTTTGAACTCAATGCGTTTGCTCATGGGTAGCCAATGCAGTTCGCGGAGGTATGGAGATATATGCCGTTGGCGCGAGAGGCCCCCAATCAAATGAGCTGCAGCATTTTGGACCATTTGGAGTTTGTGACAAAGGCCAGAGGGTAACTCTAAATAAAGTCCATTCGCGTAATCCTAGTGGGAGATAATCAATGCGTGAACAATTGTTTTCGTATTGGCGCAAGGCAGATAATTAATACGTTTTTTTAAGGTTTTGATCTTGGAAAAGCAGGCGGCAGAGACTGATTGAACCTGACAGCCTAAAGACAGCTGTTGGTCCCAGCGAACTCCAAGATTCCTGACTGAGTCCTTAGGGATGGGGGCTTGACTCAGATCTTCCGGCCACCAAATGTTAGAATCTAGAGGGGAGGGCTGGTTAAAGAAAAGCACTTCAGTCTTGGTTGCGTTCAATCTCAGGGAGTTAATATCCATCAAGCAATGTTTCTGATGCAGGATTTGAGGGGATCAAAAGAAAACGTGGATGGGTCCTCAAAGGTGAAAAGCAGCTGAATGTCATCGGCGTAGGATGTAGTTTTAATGCCGGATTTGGAAATCATATCAGCTAGCAGGGAAAAATAAACATTGAAAAGAAGAGGGCTCAGAGACGAGCCCTGAGGGACGCCCATTTCAATGGCCTGGGAGTGGTAGTGAAGGGGGGGGTATGAACCAGTTGTGAACGATTTGACAAAAAAGAGCCAATCCATTTTAGGACATTGCCCTGGATTCCCAAGGCCTTCAGTCTTTTTAATAGGATGGGATGGGAGACGGTGTCGAATGCTGCTGATAGGTCTAGCAGCACCAACACCGCCCTTGATCCTTGGTCTAGCGTCCAACGGGCAGAGTCCGCCATCTCAATAAGGGCCGACTCAGTACTATAGCCTTTACGAAAGCCATGTTGGGAGTCATGGAAAAGACAAGGGGTCTCGATAAAACCAGCAATTTGCTGGTGGGCAAGTCACTCGAGTATCTTGGCTGAGGCAGGAAGGAGTGATATCGGCCTATAGTTAGCGGGATTACCTGGATCTAAGTTAGCCTTTTTTTAAATAGGAACAAGGAAGGCCTGTTTTCAAACTTCCGGATAAATGCCCGTACTCAAAGAGGAATTCCATAATGGGTTGAGGTAGGGGTTGAGGAAATATGCCAAGGCTTTATATTGTTTTACTGGCCAGGGATCCCCTGGGGATCCTGACCTGCATCTGAGTAATTCCTGTAAGGAAGACTCCTCAGATATCACTGTAAAGTCAGCGAGGACTGGGCCAGAGTAGTTTGTGTCAGTCGGATCCACTGTAGACCCTGTATTCTCGTTGATGGGGAACGAGGCATGGATCTGGGCAATCTTATCCTCAAAGTATTTAGACAGCTGGGAACAGGGGGGCATATTACCAAGCAATAGCGATGATTATCGCTATTGCTTGGTTAGAGACAAAAATTTACCGCTAGGCTGCGGCGATTTTTATCGCAGATAAACCTTGGTATTACCAAGGTTTATCGCAAATGCGATAAAAAACGGCCGCAATGCTTGAATATCGCTGAAAAGTCAGCGATATTCATGCATTACCGAGCTAATGCTCTTAGCCATGTTATCCACCTCCCATTGGATAACATGGCTAAGAACTGCTCAGGGCAGGTGTTAGCTTTTGGGGATATTCGCGCTTATCGCGAATATCTCCAAAAGTTGGTAATAGGAGATAGCGATGTTAGCGACTGTTTCCAGTCGCTAACATCTTGGCACGCCCACTTTGCATGTCATTAGTGATAAATATCACTGAAATGCAAAGTGAGGCCCAAGATGGTCGCTATCTCCTGCTAGCTATCGCTAACTGGTGTTAGCAACAGCTAGGTAATAGGGAGATAATTTTATCTCCGCTTTCTTGGCTTTTAAAGCCAAAAAAGCGGAGATAAACCCCCTTGATAATATGCCCCAGAGTTCTTGAGAGGCGGGCTGTTGTCGGATCAAAGCCTGGGGGTCGGTAAATGATCTGACAATTGAGAAGATCTCTCGCGGGGTGTTGCTAGCTTTATTGATCTTCTCGGCTAGGAAGCCTCTTTTATGTTTAATGATCTGTTTCTTGAGCTACTTGACAATCAATATCACTACTAAATATGCGCCGTATCGGAAGCAACTCTCCATAGGGGATGCTTTGGATTAAGTGTTGCGGGTGATGGCTCGTAGCATGTAGTAAAGAATTTCCAGCAGTAGGTTTCCGATACATTTTAGTGGATATTGTTTCACCCTTTATGAATAACTCTACATCTAAAAACACTACTGAGGATTTACTCATAATTGGCTGTAAACTCAAGGTTAAGTTGGTTTCTGTTTATTTGATCAACAAAATCTATGGCAAGTGCTTCAAGAACTTTCAAGATCAGAAAAAGGTTGTCAATATATCATAGCCAAAGGGGTACATGTTGATCTAGAATGTGTTTAAAGTGCCCCATGAAGACCTGCTCCTTCCACAGCCCCATATGCAAACAAGCATAGCTGGGGTGAGAAGCAGGCCCCCATCGCAACTCCCCTAGTTTGTTGATAGATGTAATTATTGAACAAGAGGACATTTTACTCCAAACAGGCACTGATCATATTGACTAGCATTTTGTTGTGTAGAGATAGGTGTGCTGGCCTGCGGTTTAAGTAATGTTGTACTTCCTTAATACCATCCTGATGGCGTATGGATGTATATAAGGCAGTAACGTCCATAGTTATCAAAATTAAATCATCACTCCATTGTATTCCCTGAATTTTTCTTAGAAAGTCAGAAGTGTCTTGGACGTAGGATGGTAAACCTTTGACCCATTCTTGAAGGAAATAATCTATGTATTTTGTAGTATTTTCCATGATACTACCTATGGCCGAAATGATGGGCCTACCCGGAGGTTTAGTTTCATTTTTGTGTATCTTTGGAATAAAGTATATAGAGGGGATTACTGGATGCTCATTCCTCAAACATCGACATTCATCATCACACAGTAACCCCCCACTTTTCCAAGCAAGCAATTTACCATAATAATCATTCCAAGAGGCTTTGACCACATTAATGTTACTTTTTTTATAACATGCAATGTCATTAAGCTGAAGATGGGCTTCCTCCATATACAGTGTCTGTGGCCACAAGACAATGTTCCCACCCTTATCGGATTGTCTCACAATCAAGTTATCATTGTCCTGCAACTTCTTCATGAGGTGTACATAACATTGTTCTTAATGGCTGAATTTATACCCCGCAAAGTTAGTTGATTTATATAGTCTTTTTAAATCAAGAATTACCTGTTCATGGTAGACATCCAAGTTGTCGTGGAGCATAACTGGTTGGAACACCGATTTGGGTTTGAGTATTGTTTTTATAGTCCCACCTATATCCATAGTTTCCAAGCCCAAAACACTTGTAATGGCTGTTTGCTCATTTTGTAATGACACTAAATCATGAGACAGGTTTACATCGCCAGCTGTAAACATTGAAGGGCTACATGTAATATGTTGGCCAACATCTGGCAGTTTATTAATCCGTAGTTTGTGATGTTTTTGCAGTTTGAGTTTCCTAATGAATCTAAATACATCCATCTTGAGTAGTTGAAACAGCTTTCAGGGCTAAAGGAGAGTCCAAGAGCCAGAATCTGAGTCTCCACTTTCGTTAATGTAATGTTGGTTAAATTAATTACCGTACTGGTGGCTACATCAGGCTCTATTTGGCTTTGCGATTCCACCTGCCCCTCACCGTTTTTTTGTACAACTGCTTTGCGTTGCCGGCTGCATTTTCTTCTTGAGCTATGTTTTTGATTGGCTCCCCTGTTGATTTTGAGGTTCTGTGCACTCTGGGTCTCAATGTGTCTCTCCTGACCTGGTGTGAAGCTAAGGCTCCCCCTAGTTACTTTAGAGTTCAAGAGAAGGGGGAAAAAAACAAGGCGAACTATAAGAAATATAACCTCTTGTCAAACCCAATAGATTTACATCAGGCAATAGCTCTGTTCTAGTCCATTATGTGTACAGCTCAATTACAAATCAGGACATAAGTTATATCTTTCAAATGATTTGAATTTATTTTGTACAAAAATATTTTTTCATCTTTTTATTGTAAAAAACTTTTTTTGGACTCTTTTTTTGATACATAAAAAAGAAAGAACAGTTCATTTTTCATTTTTCAGTATACATGATTATTTTCAAATATCACAATATTTTTTATAAATATCAAAAGTTAGAGATCCCCACAAACACAATAGAACATAGTAAAATTGTAATCACAAATCATACTCTCATGTACACTACCTTATCAATCACACTACACACGCACACTAACTCACACGTAACACTTTTTCAAAAGAAAAAGAAAAAACAAAAGGAAGGCACATCTGATCTGGTCTGAACTGAATAGCCATATTCATATAAGGGACATTATTTCATCCTCTTAGTTGTCTGAGGCTTTCTTTTAGTTGTTTCTCTTGGGATGTGTCTCTCAGATGTGCAGAAGTGGCCTACGTACGTTTCGGTGACTCGATATTTATATCACCTTCATCAAGGCCGAAGAAAGAAAAACAATATCCACAGAGAAAAGTGGGGAGTCTAAATCTTCTCTCCTGACCTGGCACAGGCAGGCGACCTCCTGTGCTAGAGATAGTTTTGTAAATCCCACCGGTAAAGCTCTTGCCCCTTCCCCATCCGTTTCACTTTCAGAGGCCGTACTTAGATCAGAAGCAGAAGTAGAAACCACAACTATTTCCCCAGTGTCATGTGTATTACTCCGTTGTCGAGCCACACTCACTTTAGCTTTGACAATATCATACTTGTGGGCAAAAGTAAACACATTACCATTCTGGTAGTACAACTTGTCGCAATTAAATTTATATGCTTTGCGCTTTTTAATGGTATCTTCATCTTTTTTCAGCCTTATTTGCATTTCATTTCTCATTTTCTTAATGGTTTCAGTCACTTCTCATTTATCAATTTCAGCATTCAATTCTCCCACTTTGGCTTGAAGTTTAATTCTATCGCTTTCAGCATACTTCACTAAAATCCGAACCAATCTGCTGGAGGACTCTAAGTTACACTCGGCCCATTCAGCCTGGATGTTGGGATCCGGATTTTCGTAGCTTGGTGCCAAAGTCATTCTCAAGCCTCTCGGAATTCTGCCTACCTCCAAATAATGTGATAGAGACTTCTGCTCCCACCACTTCACTTGCTCTGAGCGCATAAGTTGCTTCAATTTTTTTAATAAATCTCGTGCATTCGTGTTACCTTGTGGTGCCGTAGACTGTTGCACCACCATAGCGAACCCCCCAGCCGGGGAACCATTAAATAGTTCATCTGCCGCTGCCTCGCGGCTACGCAACGCCTCTGCGGCCATAATACAATTGTGTGGGTAAAAATATTTATACGGCGATGTCAGACACTGAAGCAATCCCCACGTCTGCACCGGGCACACTCCTCAACTGGATAATCAATGTCGCCTCCTACCTTCGCTGGATATCCGACGGAAGTACGGTTTTGAGCCACCGGTTACCTCACTTTGTTTACTATTTTCTTGAGCTACTTGACAATCAATATCACTACTACATATGCACCGTATCCAAAGCATCTCCCCATAGGGGATGCTTTGGATTAAGTGTTGCGGGTGATGGCT
Source organism: Lissotriton helveticus (assembly GCF_964261635.1). Classification (NCBI taxonomy): domain Eukaryota; kingdom Metazoa; phylum Chordata; class Amphibia; order Caudata; family Salamandridae; genus Lissotriton; species Lissotriton helveticus. The sequence goes on from NC_136062.1 coordinate 361,658,740, forward strand.
AGTAGCATGCAGTAAAGAATTTCCCGCAGTAGGTTTCCGATACATTTTAGTGGATATTGTTTCACCCTTTATGAATACCTCCACATCTAAAAACACTACTGAGGATTTGCTTATATTGGCTGTAAACTCAAGGTTAAGTTGGTTTCTGTTTATTCTGTATATATATATTATTTACCTTCTGGTGGTTGCCAGTAGGTAGTTATAGTTAGGACCATGTTCCATAGGAAAAGCATTTTTTGATTTGTCTATAACTATGGCACCATTTGCCGAATCTTCACAAGGTGTTCCCAAAAGGGGAGTTAAGTCTTGTGCAGGGAAAGTTTCATGGTGATCCATCAAGTGGGCCCAAGAAAAAGGGCGGAGGTAAAAATAGTGTGTTTCCCATATAGTCTTTAGACATGCCTGCAGCCCAAACCGCTGGACGGGATTACACTAAATTGGACAGAAAGTCAGATTTTTTTCCGAAGATCATGCTTATTGTTAATTTTTGTAAATCCATTCAGTAGTTTTGGAGCTATTAAGAAAAAAACACATTTGTATATCTGGGTGGAGCCTAGGCACAGATCTCATGATGAGATCTGATTGGCTGTCAACAGTTCCACTAGGAACTGTTGGCAGCCATCTTGGGACCAATATACTTAAAAAGGGCCACAATAAAATGCATTGTCGTGAATGGCGACAATAGTTTTGAGGGGCACAAAAAGGAGAACGTATAAAAGGTGATAACAGATTTTTGTTACAACATAAATCATTTGTTGATAGTACCATACACATTTTCGGATTTGTGTTGTGTTCCAAGGTGTCTTTACCCAGTGAAAAAGCCTACTGCTGAGATTTCATGAATCATGTTTGAAAGAAAACTGTTTTCTCATGATTTTACCACAGAGATTATGGAAGGTGCTCGAGAAACTAAAATGAGAGCCTACCTAGGCTCGGGCTCGGGGTGGCGGGTGGGCCAGAGCCTTTCCTCCTCCGGGGTTCTTTTTGTAGAATAGGGGTTCTTGGGCGACAGGCACACTGCATGTTGGGGTGGCTATTTAGCATTTTGCAGGGGTGCAGGGTGGGGGGTGTTTTCTTAATTGTTGGGGGGTGGGTGAGTGGGATGTTCGATGTTTATGTGTTATGTTTTCAAGGCGCATCACTCTTGCTTCTGATATTTGTTATGTCATGCTCATCACGGGGGAGTTTCGGCGTTGCTGTGTGGGATGGGGGTAGCGGGTTGAGGCTGGTTTCGTGGAATGTTAATGGTCTGGGAGATCGCATTAAGCGGAGCGTGGTGTTAAAATGTCTACGCCGTTTATCTCCGGATATTGTTTTTTTGCAGGAAACTCATTTGGTGGGCAATTCTTGGCGTGCGATGAATAGGTGGGGATATCGCCTTGCTGCACATTCGGGGTTTACCACTGGTTCCAGGGGGGTGGGTATCCTTGTTCGGGCTTCCCTCCCCCTAGCCATTGATGATGTGATCCTTGATGATCGGGGGCGTTATGCTGTCCTCGTGGGTCGCTATGAGGGTCGTACCCTCTCCTTGTTTACTGTTTATGTGCCCCCCGGCCTACAGACTTCCACCTTTTCCGATTTGGGCCGTGTGTTGCTGGACCTGCCTGACAGTACTCTTTTTCTTGCAGGCGATTTTAATTCTGTGATCTCCGGTCTACATGATCGCTACCCCCCTAGGGATACTCCTTCGGCCCAACAATGGCTAGGTGGGTTTTTGGACACGTTTGGTTTGGTGGATTGCTGGAGGCTCATGCATCCTACCCAGCTCCAATACACCTTCCATTAGGGGGCCCATGGGAGTCTGTCTAGAATGGATTATTTCCTGATGCCCGCGGCGCAGACGCCGGCGGTGCGTGAGATCAGACACCTCCCCAGGGGCATCTCCGATCATTCCCCGCTCTGGCTTTGTTTTGAGTTTGGGGTGGAAGCGGCGGGCCGAGTGGCTCCTATCAACCCCTGGTATATTGCCTCCCCTGAGACCCGAAACCTTTTGACTAAATCTTTAGATGCCTATTTTTTGGACAACGAGGGGTCGGTTTCCTCGGCTGTGTCACTGTGGGAGGCCTTTAAAACAGTGATACGTGGGCAGGCCCTTTCCCTTATTGCTCAATCCAAGAAGGCTAGGAATCGGGAGGTGGTGGACCTTGAGACGGAGATTGCGGAGAGGGAGGCCGACTTAGAGTCTGAGGTCACCTCTGATAAACTCCACGCCCTGGGTCTGAAACAATTTGCTTATAAATCCTTGGTCACGGATGCGGCTAGACTGATGTTTCGGGAACAGCAGGGTCGTCTGTATGATGTGGGGGACAAAGCGGGTAAATTGCTGGCGTGGTTGGATAAGAAAGAGAGAGCGAATCGTGTGGTGCCTGTGATTCAGTCGTCGAATGGTGTCGAAGTGACAGACCCGGTTGGAATAGTGGAATGTTTTGCAGAATATTTTCGTGTGGTTTATACCCCTGTGTCAGGACGGGATGTGGCTGACTCTCGCCTTTTGTTGCGCGATATAGCTTTGCCCAGTGTTTCCGATCTAGACCGTGTGTCGTTGGAGTCCCCTTTCACTACGGATGAAATAGCGACTGCCATTCGTTCGCTCCGTTCGGGCAAGGCCTTGGGCCCGAACGGTTTGCCAATTGAGCTATACAAGCTACGCCCTGACAAGGTGGCGCCCCATCTTCGTGCCATGTTTTTGGAGTCCCGGGAACGGGGTATTCTCCCGTATGACCAGCGTCTTGCTACGATAGTCGTAATTCCCAAGGACGGGAAACCACGGGACCTTTGTTCGTCTTATAGGCCCATTTCCCTGTTAAATGTTGAGCCTAAGGTCCTGGCTAAGCTCTTGGCGACCCGCCTACTAACGGTCATTAGCGACTTGGTTCATCCGGATCAGTCCGGATTTATCCCACATCGCAACACGGCTCTTAACCTACGTCGTCTCCATGGTGCTGTTGCGAGGGCGGGGCGTCTGACGGAGTCGGCCATTTTGGCCTCGTTGGATGCCTCGATGGCTTTTGACACGGTCGAGTGGCCCTATCTTTGGGCAGCTCTCGAAAAATTTGGTTTTGGACCTGAATTTATTGGATGGGTGAAGTTGTTGTATGTGGAACCCTTGGCGCAAGTGGTGGTGAACGGTAGAGTTTCTGTCCCCTTCAGCCTTGGTAGAGGGACCCGGCAGGGTTGCCCCTTATCTCCATTGCTTTTTGCGCTGGCCCTGGAACCGTTAGCTGCGTGGCTTCGATGGGAACCTTCACTCAAAGGGATCCGTTGGTCGCCGGACCTTGAAGACCGTGTCTCTCTTTACGCGGACGACATTCTTCTATATCTTACATCCCCGCGTAAATCCTTGAACGTCTTATTTGATGTTCTTACTTCGTTCGGAGCTAACTCGGGCCTTGTTATTAATTGGGCTAAGTCCTGCGTGTATGCCCTCTTTGCCGGCCAGGTTCCCTATCCAGGTGGTCCGGTCTGGCTTCAAGTATTTGGGGATTTTTATTACCCTGGACCCCTCCCTCCGGTTTGAGCGCAATCTCCTCCCCCCGCTTCTTAGATTACGGCTGGATGTGGCCCGTTGGCGTAAGCTACCCCTGTCTCCCCTGGGTAGGGCGGCTCTATTTAAAATGATGTCCTTGCCGCGGTTCCTCTACGCCCTTCAGAACTCCTTCGACGACATTCCCGCTACTTACTTCAGAGAAATCGAGAGTCTGCAAAGACAATTGATTTGGGACGGGCGCCCACGTATAGCCCTCGCGAAACTTACTATCCCTTGGTACGACGGGGGCATGGCGCTCCCCGATATCAAGAGATACTACTGGGCTGCCCAGCTCGCGGCCATTAACCACGCGATGTACTCGCCGGGTCGCGATCCGGCTTTTGAGATGGATAGGCTCCAGTTGCCGGGAGGGGACTTTAATAGAGCGCTATATTCTAGATCGGCCGGGAGCCATCTCGTGGGCCCGTCCAGGGCTGCGGTCAAAGTGTGGCGTGCTGCGAATGTGAGTTTGGGGTGGGAGAATCGACTGACGCTGGCGACTCCGCTTTATGCTTCTGAACGTTTGGGATGTCTCTGGTCTACTAAGGGTTTTGAACGCTGGGATATGATTGGGATTTGTAAGGTGGGTGACGTTTGTGTGAATGGTCGCGTGAAGTCATTCCAGGCCCTTAAGGCGGAATACGACTTGAGTGATAGAGAGTTTTTCCGGTATCTGCAAGTCCGACATGCCTTGGCCTCGGTTCTGACTCCTGATGTGACCCTACCCGAGTCTTCCCCCCTTGAAGATCGTATACTAGATGGACACTTGCCCGACAGCACTATCTCGCTCATCTATAAGAAACTGATTCATAATCGTGCGGATTTGTTGGTCCGACTCCGGGAGATGTGGGTCGGTGATGGATTGGAACTGGATGACGAGGACTGGCAGTCGGCACTCTCCTCCCCAAAGGAGGTCGCCATTCCCGCCCGTCTTCGTTTGGTGCAACTTAAGATCCTCCACCGGGTGTATGTGACTGGTCCGCGTCTGGTCGTGATGGGTTTTTCCCCGGATGGCTTGTGTAAGCGTGGCTGTGGGATGAGCGCTACCTTTCTGCACATACTTTGGGAGTGTCCTGTGGTATGTCGATAATATGCCCTAGAGAATTCCAATAGAAGCCCAGGCCTATTGGGTGGATGTGCTTGCGATAATGACTGTAGTGACGGGTGTTGCCCTGCGGCCTGAGGCCCGACGATGCCTGCTGAATGTGTGGGAACCCTCTGATTACTCTGTGGCCCAGACTAGATGGGCGACCCTGGGTTACATGGTTGCGAAGCGCGACATTGCGCAACTCTGGGGCGTATCCCGACCTCCTGACGTTTCGGTGTGGGAGGACAACATGGACTGGTCCATGTTCCGAGAGAAGACAGTCTACGTGGCGAGGGGCAGGCCAGGGGCGTGGACAAAAATCTGGGGTCAATGGAATGCTTACCGTGGAGATATTTGTACCCCTCCCTTGGTTGCCACCTCCGATATTACCCTGTCTCCTTAGGCCGACGTTCCCGAAATTTTTCACTCTGTTCTAGGATTTTCCTGTCCTCCCTGCTCCCCCCCCCTCACGGCCTTACCGAAGCTCATTGATTTATGTCTGTTCTCCTGTTTAGTGACCTCCCCCTCTGCTATTTGGGCTGACTTGATTACTGTATTCGCCTTGTCTTTGTGTTTGTTATTTTCATGTTTTCTATAGAAAATTGTTGTATCCTGTCCTATGTCTGGAGCAATTTTATTCTATGATTTGGCCTGGCCTCGGAAATGATTGTTTATTTCATGTGTCGTGCTATGTGACTTAGCGGCCTCCCCGTGTGGTTGTGGGCCCATCTTTGTATTTTTCTGTGATTGCTCAATAAAAAATTTTTAACCAAAAAAATAAATAAAAAAAAAATAAAAATAAAATGAGAGCCTAGTTCCCGTAAATTCACACTATCTTTCTCAGCCACACGAAAATTAAATCTAACATTCTCAGTAAATTGAGATTTTCCTAGCCTTGGTGTCAGAAAGGCTAGATTTTATTAAAGAGACGGAGGCGAGTATTATGCAGTGTTTTCTTGGTTTATTTTTTCAGCAGGCAAGCAAGAACTATGGAGCATATTACCAAGCCCCAGCGATAATTATCGCTAAGCGCACTGAGCGCTAGGATAATTATCTCCGGGTAGCGTGGATTTTTATCACTGAGTGATAAAAATCCTCGCGCTAACTGCCAAATGAGAGATTATCGCTGGAAAACCAACGATAATCTCTCGAAGTTTGGCGTTAGCTTGATGATAGGGGCTCACAAACTTAGCCATGATATCCACCTTCCATAGGATATCATGGCTAAGTCAGGAAAATACCAGGTCTAAAAACAAAAAACGTGTAAAAAAAATCTCATTAGAGATGCAAGGGGAAGCGTAGAGAAAAAGGGTGCTAACATGCGAAGTTACGTGTTAGCACCCTGTTGCTGATAGAGAGATAATTTTATCTCTGCTTTCTTGGCTTTTAAAGCCAAAAAAGCGGAGGTAAATCCCTTGATAATATGCCCCTATGTTTCCCAGAAAACGAAGACAAAAGAAACTATAAAATTACATCATAATACACACACCAATAAGATGTTGAGTTCACCAATAATTATGTTGACTGCGAACAACAAATCCTCTTTTCTTAAGGTGAGAAGTTAGACAGATAGACAGATAAATCAGAAAAAAGAAAAACTGACAACAAGATAAATAACATAATAACAACGTCCAAAAAACAGATACAAAATATCAGGGAAAATCTCAATTTTATAACAAGACCCGGAGGCTCCTATTATGCAAGTTCAAAGCATTGCAATCACAGAATCCGAAACATGAGCAATCAGTTTACAGTAAAATGTACTAAATGTATTCACATTTGACCAATCTGCATATTTGAGAATATTGTGCACAGAAGCCCCAGCCCAAAAAGCCAGAAAAACCATGACTCCTCTGGCTGAATGGGCACCAAAAGATGAAATGTCAATTCCAGCGAGAGACCTAATCCATTTTACTCAATGAGCCAAAGCGGGTGAAGAAACTGGCTTATGGGGTGTGTGAAAAGAGATCAGTAATTGAGAGAACGTAGGAGATCTCAAATCGAGCCACATGAGTCTTCAAACAATTACCCACACACACAATTTAGGCTGAGAAGGAAAAGAGGGATAGTGGATAGAATATACATTGGGGCCATATTATTAAGAACGTCGCACACATTATCGCCATGCTAGCGGCAGGATACTGCCGCTAAAGCTGCGATAAGGGGCTCGATAATATGCCCTAGAGAATTCCAATAGAAGCCCAGGTTCAGGTGTCAAGGACATCAAACCTGGGCTTCTATTGGAATTCTCTTGGGCATATTATCAAGCCCCTTATCGCAGTTTTAGCGGCAGTTTCCTGCCGCTAAAGTGGCGATAATGTTTGCGCCGTTCTTGAGAATATGGCCCGTAGTTTTAGTAGGTCTATGAACTTGAAAAGAGACACCAAGAAACGAAAGGTGAAAAAAGACACATCCAGAGCTCTCACATCAGAAGCAGGTTTCATAGAGATAAGACATAGAACAATAGTCATTTTACCAGAGAGCTGTTTGTGGGAGAAATAGACAATATCTGGCTAATCAATAATCAAGTTAAGCACCAAATTAACATCCCACATATAATTGTACTTAGGAATAGGAGGTTTAACATGTCGTACTCCCTTTAACAGACGACAAATTAGAGGATGTCACCAATAGGTCTCCCATCCACTTGTTGATGTTCAGCAGAAATAGCGGATTTGTATGTATTGATAGTATGATAAGCTTAACCTTGAGAGGCTAAGTTAGCCAATAAATTAACCACTAAGTTGATATCGGCTGAAACAGGATCTGAATTCCTGTCCAAACACCAGCTAAACCAGGCGAGCCAGGAGGATTTGTATACCCACGAGGTACCAGGTGTCCATGACGGTTGTATGAATTGGATAGCTCCCTCCGAAATTCCTGGAATGACCCCAAATTCTCCAGGTGATCAGTACCAGGGATCCGTCGAGGATCCTGTTATGCTGATGTCCCAATGGATTCACGAGAAGATCCGGGAAAGGAGGAATCAAAACTGGAAAATCCGAGGACATCTCTAACAGAGAGGGATACCAAGGTTGGGTCTGCCAAAAAAGAGTTATTATGACTAGGGAGGATATCTGTCTGCATGCTAGCACCAGAACTCGAGCTATGAGAACAAAAGGAGGGATGGCATACAGAAAATTCTGAGGCCAAGACAGGAGAAAGGCATCCATGGCAAGGGCCTGAGGATTCGGTCTCCATCTGAGAAAGGAAGAGAGCTGGGATTGACGCGGGAAGCAAAAAGAGTAATTGCCATTCTTCCAAAGATGAAAGAGTTCATTGAACACTGAAGGGTGCAACCTCCAATGGCTGGAGTCTTATATGTCTGTAACACCAGTCTGCTACCACAATTTACTTTCCTGGAAGGTAATCTGCTTGAACAGAAAGGATGTGTTGTACGTAGTAATCCCAAAGATGTCTGGCCGGATCCGCAAGAATCTCTGACATCATATCTCCAAGATGATTGATATATTTGACCGTAGTCAGATTGTCAATGCGAAGAAGAATGGTGCAACTTGCTATGTCTTTGATGAAGGACTGGATGGCAGTCTATAAACTGTTGATGAGCAGGAAGGACTCTTTCCGAGGCCATACAACTCCAGTCGAGAACTCGCCACATCTGGCGCCCCAACCTGACCGACTTGCATCGGATTCAAATACTAGATCTGGGGTGGCAGAGAAAATAGTTCTTCAGTTCCAGGCATCTAGATGTTGAAGCCACCATTGCAGTTCCTCTTTGGACTCTAGGTCCAGGGAAATGGGATCTGAATAGGCAAGGCTGCCGCGAAGATGTCGAATTTGTAAGCACTGAAGGGCCCGATAATGTACAGGGCCTGGACATATGGCTTGAATTGATGAGGCTAAAAGTCTTGAGGTTCTGTGAATTCTGAACCCCTGGGTTTCATTTAGTGTATGGCAGCCATTTTGTGGTTGCCCTCACATAGGCCATGATTGTGGCTGAAACCAGTCTTTTAAGGACATGTAGACATTAGTTCATGCTGACTCCTGTTTGACCTGAGTGAACTGACCCTGTTGCCTGAAGCTGACCTTGTTAAACCAGTTCCTGCCCTTTAGCTGATCAAGATTGAGGATCAAAGCACAGGACATTGTAAATGTAAATGTGGGATTCTTGTAGAGCGCACTGTTACTTTACCCAAGTGTCCTGGCGCTGTAGACCGCTGGGGTACCCGTCCGGGTTTTCCCTGTGAGATGGTCCCTTTCTGGGTATCTCCAGGGTGAAACCATGCATCCCCGGCATCTGTGGGGGGCCGTTGTAGAGATGAGGCAAGCTTAATGCCCAGAGTTACCGAGTGTGTTCCCTGGTTAGAGTAGGCACTGAGGCTAGAATTATCGAGTCCGTTGACCCTGGTCCAAGAACCTGCCGCGTCGGGAATTGAACCCTGGTCCCGGGCCGTTCTCTGCTTACAGGTCTGCCGCCTCTAACCAGTGAGCCACACCATTCAGTAGAGTTGTAGAGTTTGGAATGCACACACACACCCCTTATCTGTTTTCTGTTTCTTCTTTTATGGTCTGTTTATGATATGGGTTGTGGTCCTTTTATTATGGGTTTGTCCGGCTTGTGTAAGAAGGAATGTTAGGCATTTTGCATGCTTGCAAAAGCTAGGACTGCCCCTTACTTGTATGCTGAAGTTTGTAACCCTAGCATATAAAAGGCTTCTGTTCTCTGTATTCCTCAGACCACCTCATTCAGTTGCTACGGCTTCTGTGTGACGTGGCCTCACTTATTAAATTTAATAAAGATGTCTTTTCATATTTTCAGCTTCTGTGCCAAGTTCTTTTTATGAGTAAGTATTCCCTGAGATTGAAGATTTCAGTTCTTCAATTGGCGCCGCCAACGTGGGCTTCATCAGAGAAGTGACTTTCTGTGGGAGTGATCTTGTCAGGAGACTGAAATCTACTGAGGAGGAAAGGATGGGACTCTGCTACTTTGTGCACAAGGATTCTGGAGATTCTTTGTCTTCGCAGCCCGGTATATTTCTGATCTTCCTGATTTTGATCCTCCACATGATGTCACTCCTGACTGAGAACCTTTTTGGCGTGAGTATTCTAAAAAAGACCGTTAGGTCATGTAGAACTTGACAGTTAGAATTCGGATAACCTTTTGATTAGTAAGAATAAAAAGTACAAGTGGGTCGCTCCCACGACTTTGTTTGGTTTCTTGGTTTTGATTTGGTTATTGCAATTACCAAAGCCGAGGGGTTTGGTTTCTTGGTTTTTGATTTGGTTATTACAAATTACCAAAGCCGAGGGGCTCGTATATTTGCGAATGTATTGGTAGAGATTACCCCTTGAAGTTTGAAGCCAGATTAGTGAGCTATAAAATGCCTAATCTTAGCAAATTTGGGACTGTAGCTTTGGACCTTTGGAATTTGTGTTGGCCAACTTTGGATTTGTATAGGTTTGGATATGCGAATTGCAATTTGTGTAGGCAGGTAATGAGGAGATATTTCTCCATTTGGTTTAGTTGAACGGTGCACGTACGAAAAGTACCTTAAGCACCACTTTGATTATAATACTTGCGTATTCCGCAGTATTTTTGGCATGCCTGTTTGTAAGCTCACATGGAAAAATATGTTGCTTTTTTGGAAGGTACCATAGTGTGATGTGAAGTAAATTAGCCGGCCCCCCTAAAGGGAATATCTAAATAGGTTTAGATTTACAAACATATTTCTTCCTTGGTGATTTTGTATCCCCAGGGAATTAAAATATGACATAATACATATAAGGATCCTTTGTTCTGCGCAGTTTTATGAATGAAGATATGCAGAACGATTTTGTTTGGTGTTCTGCTAGCCAAAGCTAGTGAATTGAGTGTATGTTCGCTTCTTGGACATGCATCAGTCTGTTGGGCTGTTTTGCAGTCTTTTGAAACACAATTGAGAAGTGTTTCATGTAAATATGACTTACAACTAGTATTTACAAATGGTTTGGTTTAAGTACAGTCTGTGGGCTGTCCTTGGTTTCTGTCCTGAGTATTGATTTGTGGGTTAAATGTGTGTTTAAATGTCTATGTGGGTTTCCCATTAGTGCAACTTCTGTAAGTACATAGCGATGGCGCTATTCACGAGATGCATGGCTAAAGCGCGCTGTATTGTGTGTCCTGAGTGTTTTGACCCCTTTCTGTTTATGTCTGAAATGAGCTCAATGTCTGTTTGTGGTTTTTCTTGATGTTTTCAGTCTATTAAGCAACATTTTGTAAGCATATTCTTGGGTCTGTTGCTAAATAAAATTGTCCTTTTTAGAAAGAAAAAAATGGCGCAAACATTTTGTCATGTTTCAAGTTAGGCGTCTGTGCTTGGGCTTATAAATGAATGCGTCTAAAAATGATAGGCAAGGGATGCAGCTAGCTCTTATATGTGGAATTATCAAAAATAATTGAGTTTATTAAAAAAATTATTAATTATGAAAAATAATTATTAAAAATAAGTGCTATAAAATTAGTTTTTTACTATTCATGAAGCTTAATGCTCATACTATGACATCCTAGCATTAAAATTTAATTTAAGTTGTGCTATACCGCATAATGAGAACATTAGCATATGGAATTTCACTTAGCGCAGGCGTACAAAACTCATTTTTCTAAAGATTTACATGAGATATGTCTGATTAAAAATCTCTGTAATTTGTAAAGAACATTCTGAGGATGATTAATATGTATCACAAGTATAGGATATTTATTTTTAAGTGCCCCAAACATCAAAGTCGAATTTGGGTAAAATAGACCATTTAAAACAGCATTCTTGCCATGATAGCTTTAAAGTGCTTTAGGCTTCAGTAAATGCATACATTTAGGTGTAATACAAATTTGCAGACTGTCCCCATTTGGGGTTTGCTTTTAAATGGCCCAGTGAGATTCATTTAATGTTGCTGAAATGAGTACCATTGCATAGGGTAATAGCAAACATTTGTTCTAAAGATGGTATGTTATGTTATTATGTTTTGCGAATTAGTCACAGTAACTGTTTTAATAATCTAAGTATAGAAATAAATTGTAGCCCCTAACAGGAGTAATATATATATCATGTGTTTGAAATAGGGTTGGTTATTGCAGGTTAGAAAGAGTTGGAAAGGTTTTTTGTCTTTTTTCAGCCTTAAGAGTGAGGAAGAGATAGAGGGCTGAGGAGCCCGCAAGGCAGATTTTCACCTTAAGGTCAGTAAGGTGGGAGTTAGGAGTAAGTGTAAACAGATGGAGACATGATTGCTTGGAAAAGCAGGGCCTCAAAGGGTGTTGGCGCACGGGACACGCAGAGTGTCAGTGAAAGAATTTTACTTTTGGAAAGTTAAAAGGACTTCATGTTGCAAGCTGCCTGACAAGATGGTAACAGTTAAGTAATGGCAATTTATTTTTGTGTCTGTTAATGTGTATTATGTTTTGTCTTCTGATTAAAAGTTATAATTGATGTCTGTTTGTCATGAGAAATGTCTCTCTTTTGTGTGTTGTGTATTTTTTCTTTTTGCTTCTGCTCACAGATAATTCATGGATTGTTCTGGGTGATTTTAAGACTGACAAGACACGTGAGTTTGGTTGGTTGAAAAGAGATGTTTTTCTGCGTAATTTCTTTGAAAAGAAATGTTTGTGCATTTTACATATTCTTGCATTTTATCCTTTTATGACTTGTTCCTGCTGGTCCTGTGTGTCAGAAGTGACACACAGTAAGTTGCCTTTGACAGCCAAATCTCCACTACCTGGTGATTTGCTGTCAAAAGGAGGGTGAGGATTTTAAACCTGACAAATTAAGCAGGCCCGAATATTGTTAGTACATGACCTGGTGTTGTGCGTCACCGCTCATTTATATATGCTATTGTTTTGTCTATGCTTTTTGTGCTTGATATACAGCGAGTATATCTGATGGCTTGACATGTCCGTTTTGTGCGTTTATTTGCATGTTTTTGTTTTATGTTGCTGCTTATGATACTATTACAAGTTTACCTGCGTTGTGAAGGGATATACATGACGATGTGTATCCTGCAAACAGTTGGGTAGATTTGCTTTGACACTAAATTTCACAGAAAAACAGACAACACTTCGTCACTGTATGTCAAATTTGGCTTTAATGGTATTTGAAGGAAAATAAAAAAGAAATATACAGAATCAAAGTGTGTCACATGCTGTTAGTCACGTACTGCCCCTCCCCTTAAGGAACAGGCAGCCCTAAAATTATGTATCCTGAATTGGACGTAAAGATAAATTATAGATCTGTGACTTTTGTGCATGGTGACCTAATTTTTATATTACATCAGTCAGTTTTGTTCTGCTTCCTAAGTAGTATATGGCTTTGTACCATAAAGGAAACTAGGTTTAATTTTTCCCTGAAGAAGAAACTAGAACATAGCTGAGATTACCGTATATGGTGTAGCGGCCAGCGGTAGAGTTTAAATTTGTGTATTATTTTGACCTTTTGTGTATCACCCATACTCTTAGTATTGAGTCACATGCCTGACTATCACCCAAGCGCATCGTGCCTAGTTATTGGGATTTTAGCTGTGTCCTAGTTCCATTTCCCTTTTCCATATTCTTTTCACCAGTTAGCCCATTTCTTTATTGTTGGTAAATTATTCAGGTTCACACTTTCAGATTGCAGTAATGTACCATGGACCCCCATCTTATGTATAATTCCCTTTTGTATAACCTGACTGTTTTCCCTGATAATCTGTATTATGCGATTTTTCTTTTGAGATGTTCTAGATAAGGAATTTAGGAACACCTATATGTAATCATGGAGATAAAATGTGTTTACCCCATTAGACGATGCCACTATGTGTGAGGACATCCATTCAGATAGAATTCCCATGTCGCTATCTACCCTTAGATGGTGAAGGATATGCTCTCACACGGAAACCCAATTAAAGAGCCTAGAGGCACTGTTTTGCCTACTGCCTTTGTTTTTGTATTGCCTTTGAGAATGACAGTGTATTTCAACGCAGAATTGTCCCATGGCGTATGGCCACTCCTTTGAAGATTGCAGGCCACCTGTTTTCAGTCCCCTTGTTATACAATGAACTGTTTAAAGCATCGCACTTGCTCCATCAGACGGCGTTGGACATCACAGAACCAGAATTTCAGTGCAAAAGAGTGCCTGTCATGTACTGGTAACCTCTGACAGTGTGCAGTCCCTTGAGTCCCTTGGCCTGAGTTTTGGCCTCACACCCCCTTTTCCTTTGCTCCAACGGAAGTGCAGTGCACCGGAGGATCCAAGATTGGCAAAAGGCAGTCCATTCTGGTGCCCATGAAAGAGCAGCCTGAGCGTCCTCTGACACTGAATGATGAGTGTTGAAGTCTGAGAATGGTCCCGGGTCTGCACGAGATGATTTGTGCTCATGTTCAATGAAGATCATGCTATCTGTAGTGTCTGCCGCAGAGGAGAGATACTGGTGCACTGCCTTGAGACATTGAGACTTTCGAATGAGCTATGAGTGTTTGCCAGGAGGGCACTCCAACGGATACTGAGAAGCACCATTTACATGAAAGGCCTGAACGAAGAGGCCCATGCGGAAGAAAACAACAAAAGAAGATTTGATGGACAATAGAAGCCTGCCAGAGAGGCTTTTGAACGGACTCTGGGCATAGTTGGTTTCACAAGTGGTTTGCGTGCGATTGTATATAATGGGTGTTAGGAGACTAATTTTTGCTGTTTTGCTGGCATTGTTTTAAAGTAGTATTCTGTTTAGTAAAAGCAGAATAAAGTCCATTCCCTGTGGAAGAGTATCCCTTTTCATCTGAGAGCATTAATAAGGATTGCCACTGTTTCACCTGAATATATAATAAGTTTCTGAAATGCATAGGAGCCCTAAAATGTTATTAGATAATTTTGGGATTTGCTTTTGCTTAGGGTTGTGAAAAACGATAACATTTTGTTTGTAATAGTGCTCATTACTTTCTCCTGTTGTCTATATGTTCTTAATAACATGTTTTCTAGTATTTTTAAGCGTGACGTTGTCTTTTGTGGGTAGTATTGTTTTCACTACCCAACTGACTTCTGCACCCACCTCCCAACCTATGTCTTTTCCTACTACTACTTCTTTGCCATCTTTTCATATCTTAGCTGAACACGAGCAGATTAGAAGGTCGGAATTTGTGAATAATTCTTTTGTACAGCTACTGCATCAACACCAGTTGGTAGTGAACACCACTAATTGTTGGGTGCGTGGTCTTATGCCACATACTACAGATAGAGGTATTCCCTATTTTGATTCTCCCATTTAGTTACAATGGGTCTGTATGGGCATATCAGACGATGTTTATTTTGGCCAACGAAGTCTATCCCTTGTGTTCCATGAAAGATAACTCAAGTAATAGTGCCTTAGTGAAGGGAATAACTGATAATATTGACATCGATTCAGACACAGACTGAGTGATTGCCTATGTAAGGGCAAAAGGAGGGTCTGAGGTTCTGTGAATTCTGAACCCGTGGGTTCCATTTTGTGTATGGCAGCCATTTTGTGGTTGCCCTCACATAGGCCATGATTGTGGCTGAAACCAGTCTTTTAAGGACATGTAGACCTTAGCTCGAGTTCATGCTGACTCCTGTTTGACCTGAGTGAACTGACCCTGTTGCCTGAAGCTGACCTTGTTAAACCAGTTCCTGCCCTTTAGCTTATCAAGATTGAGGATCAAAGCACAGGACATTGTAGAGTTTGGTATGCACACACACACCCCTTATCTGTTTTCTGTTTCTTCTTTTATGGTCTGTTTATGATATGGGTTGTGGTCCTTTTATTATGGGTTTGTCCGGCTTGTGTAAGAAGAAATGTTAGGCATTTTGCATGCTTGCAAAAGCTAGGACTGCCCCTTACTTGTATGCTGAAGTTTGTAACCCTAGCATATAAAAGGCCTCTGTTCTCTGTGTTCTTCAGACTACCTCATTTAGTTGCTACGGCTTCTGTGTGACGTGGCCTCACTTATTAAATTTAATAGAGATGTCTTTTCATATTTTCAGCTTCTGTGCCAAGTTCTTTTTATTAGTAAGTATTCCCTGAGATTGAAGATTTCAGTTCTTCGGGCTTACTAACCGGGCTAATGACCTGAGAGAAAAAAACCGAGAGAGAGAGAATGACAATTCTCCTTTTTTATATGTGAAAACCTAGAGCCCCACGGCCCCACCGGCTCCCTACGGCAGCCCCATTTAACGGGGCTGTGTAAGAGCCGACAATACTTTTAAATACATCTTGATTTTTGTTAGGGGCCGCGTGGGGAGCCACAGGACCCCAGCAGCCCCACTGGCTCCTGCTGGATCTGGCATGTTTTTGTTTTAAAGTGGTATGCTCTGGTGCTCACCCAGGACACCCCACAGCATAACTCTTGCCAGGGGATATGGAAGGGGGCCCAGGGCACCCGCAGCCCTGCTGGCTCCCTTGCTTGCATTTTTCACAGGTGCAGCAGGAACTGGCATTGCTCCCTCCCTACTGCAGCAGTTTTCTTTTGCTCCCACCAGTTTGGGAACAATTCAATATTTCCCTGCCCGAGAGGTCTCGGCAGGGAAAAGATTTTTTCCCACTCGGCGGGAACAGCTTTGTGCTCCTGCCTGGCGGGAGAACATTACTCTTTCACTGCCTGTGCTGTTGGGCAGAGAAAAAATTGTGTCCTGGGGTGTGTTGCCCCAGACAGCATCCCCGAGCCAACCCTAGAGGATGAGGTCCACAAAATCACTAAATAAAAAATGTACCACTGCCCTAAGCCCTGGCCCACCCAAGATATATATATATATATATATTTTTTTTGAAAACCTTTATTGACATTTCAACCAAATACAAGTATGGGCCTACAACCCCCGGGGCTGGCCGCTAAGCAGTTAGATTAACAGAGAGCAATTTTAATCACATGCAGCACCTCGGGGAGCAGAATCATCATGCTAGCGTACTCTTGGTCACTGAACATCACAATTAGAAAAACAGGATGTAAAAGGTTTTCATTTTATAGGATGGAAGGATCAGGTGCCAAACAATTTCCCAGCAGCAAAAACGGCAGGCAGAATAGTAAACGTGTCAACAGTAATCGGTCAAATCAATGGCGCTAGAACAGGCGGTTCAGGATGTGAGGGAATATTACGATCAGTTCGCGCCTGCTAGTCACCTGCCCTAAGACCCAGAGAACACCACTAAAATTGAGGCACAGATGAAAAAGCAGTGATTGATACCAAAGGAAACCCACTGCACTGACCCAGAAAAAGAAAAAGACAAAGAAAGATAAGAGAAGAGCAAAAAGGCCATAGAAACAAAAAAATAAAAACGAAAAATCCCCTCCCCCAACCCCCCACCCTGCACCCCTGCAGATGACTACGCCCCCCCCCCCCAGCAGTGTGCCTGTCACCCGAGAACCAAACCCGAAATATAGAAGAAACAGAGAAAAAGGAGAAAGAAAGGAAGGAAACCCCACCCAACGGGGAAGTGGAGGAGGGTGATAGGCTATGCGCTCCCGGTCTCTCCCCCCCCGCCCTAACAAAGGGGGCCCCCCTAGGCCAGCAAGAATAAAGTTGTCTACCATACAAAAATGCCCCGGGGGAAACCAGAAACCCCCCGCCCCGGAATCCGTCTGTTAATGAAGCAGTCCCGTTACCAATAGATCCATCGTAAACAATTCAACCCACAATCTCAGCCTTGGCCCCGTCTATCAAAGTTGCCGAGTCCCTCGGATAAGTAAAGCCCCATCCCGGGAAGTCAAAAGTCAAACAGAAGCAGCCGGAGCTTGGGCCAGCAAACGGGAGAGGAATAGCAGATCCCAACGCACACGGCTTGCACAAACGATGTCCCTCCCCGTCTCCGAAGCCAAGCATCGTTACATCCGCCATGTTGGGAGACCGATTGGGGAGGGGGTGCGACTCGTTCCGATACATATTATAGTGTGGGCCAACAGTGTCCAGGAAGAGGGAGGCAGTGAAATGTTCTGATAACTGTAGGACTGATGTTTCCGAGAACGTAAGAGAGTCACCAATCTCAGCACACACGATGAGTTCCATTTCTTCGGGGGCAGGCACAGCTTCCAGCACCAGGTCCAAACGCGCCACTAGGGCGCCCAACAGGAGGCAGGTCGGCTGCCAGGTCTTAAAAATCAAATCAGGGCTTGCTCCCGGTCCTATGATCCCATCTGCTGCCGACAGTAAATGATTGACCTGGGCCCTCACCGTCGCGTGAAGCGCCGCAAGTTCCGCCATTACCATCCGCAAGGAAGGGCCACATTGGGTCCGTTCCGCCAAGTTCCATACGTTCGCAGACATAACGATCCCCACGGAGAGGCGCCTTCTCCGGGGCAGGATACGCCGGAGCAGAAACAACCCTTGAGGGACGGGCCAGCAGCACGCAGCAACGCGCGGCGGGACCCCCACCCCGGGGCACCAGCGGTGCTAGTGCCGGGTCCCCGGGCCGGGGCCCCCCGCGACGCAGCACCGCGCGCCACCTGTCACCTCACCTCAGGTACAGCACCAGGCAGCAGATGGTTGCAAAGTAGTCCAGAGAAATTTTCAAAAGTTCCAAGGACCTGACCCAACCACTCTGCTCAGTCCGTTGTTGTTCACTTTGGACCCGGGTAGACCAGCAATCAAGTCCCCGGCTTCCAGTCTGGGTTAGGCCTCAAAACATTTTCGATGTTACTTCACCCCAGAACATCAGAAAAATTCCGTGGTCACACCATCGGGGTGCCGACTAGTTCACCCACACGAATCCGGGGCAGGAGATCAGGATATTCGACAGGATAAGCGAGCGTAGGACGGAGGTCAGCGGAGCCGGGAGACTATGCGGCCATCTTGGTTGATGTCGTAGCTCCTCCCCAAGATAATTTTTTTGCACGTGCAGGAGGCTGTGCTTTTATTTTGCTTTTTTGCAACAGATGCACGGACCATCCACAAATTTGCAGCAACATTTAAAAAAATGTTTTTGCACCAGAAGGGTTCCCTCTGGGACCCCACCACCAGGCCTAGGGGGCCTGAGTAGCCCTACCCCTACTATGTTGTATTTTTACTGTTTTTTAGGATTCTAGACCGAGTCCTGAGTACTAAGATATCTGTAGCCATGTATGTGGTGGCAGCCAATCAGATTGCAGATCTGTCTGCACTGCAGATACTTCGCGGCGTGATATATACAATGATTTTGAGCCATAATTGCTCAAAAACGAATGAATGGAATTATACCACATAAAAAAAGCCAAGTGTGGTGTAAATCCATTCAGCGGTTGGGCTGTAGCCCTCAGTTGATGGATCAGCCTGAAACTTTCCATGCACTTACCAGACAAAAAGCTGCCCTTTTTAAAAAATGTTTTGTGGAGATCTGTCAAAGTAGTTTGCAACGCAAAAAAGTAATTTACTATGGAAACATGATCTTAACTATAACAACCTAGTGGTAACCGCCACTGAGTAATATATATGTATATGTCCATCTGTTTATATATCGAGCTATATTTTAGGATGTGTGGTAGTATTTATCTAAATATTTGCCAATCTCTGTATAGCAGGCAATTGATTTATCAATCTGTATGAATGTGCCTCCTTATATCTTCAACTGTCTACCTATCAACCTATACATCCTGCTATGTTATCCTAAATTGATTCATTCCATTGTTCGTCCATTTATCACAGCTTGTCTAAAATAATAATGCCCTCCCTCCCTTAATCCATCCGTACCTGACACCCACATACCCCCAACCACCAATCCACCCATCCTACCATTCATCTATCTATCCATCCACTTATCCTCTATCTGTCCTGATTTGTTTTTAATCAATGAAGTGTCTTTTTCTTTCTGTCTCTGTTTTCTTGTCGAGCATGGCAATTTGATTAATCAAAAGAAATATCAAAAGTCTAAACTCATCTTGAGAACAAAGAGCCTCAATCAGAAATTATTTGTGGTCGGAAGATACACTTTTAACAGCAGCATTTATCTATTAAAGGGTGGGATTGAAATATTTGCATAATCAAATCGAACATACCACAGCAGCATATCTGCTGGTCTATGGGTTGTCTTTATTTGTAAATCTTGAATGAGGAATGACAAGATTGGTTTCTGGAGGGAAAAGTCAAGGGGTGCCGGTTAGTATGGTGAGAGGCAAATAGTCAGACTTTTATGACTGTTTACAGACATTCCTAATACCTCTTCACGGTCAATTTGCTCTCATCCTGGATACTTGTACAAATGTGTTATAAGAATCTCCAAACACCACCACACTTTCCAGCGGTGTAGAAAATGATTTAAATTTTAACAAAAAAAAAGGCATTATGTATTACCTTTATAATGTGAGTCCATAGCTTTTTGCTCTGCCAGTGCTTGTTTGTAAATCACTGTTGATAAAAGAAAGAGAAATTCAAAATGGCCTCACACATGTGTATGGTAAGTCATACATGAACACTGCAGCACCATCATGGAAAGCTTTCTATTTGTGGAAACCCAGTTCAAGAAAACCACCTGTGCTCCACAATATTTGTGCATCCATGGGCTGGCATTTTGGACTGTTTTCATGAACACTGGGATGTAGAGATTCATGGGGGGTGGTGCACCAGCAGCCGTATTTTGCCTTTTGTTTTATAATTCAGTGGCACCATGTTAAAACAATGGGACATATTACCAAGGAATAGCGATATTTATCGCAAAATGCGCTTAGCGCATTTTTTTATCGCTGCCTATCGCTGGATATGTTAGCGGAGAAAACATGCTATTAGCAACGTTTTTCTGCATTGTGCTAAAATATCCAGCGATAGCGGCGAAATGCGTGAATATCGCTGAGAATACAGCGATATTCACGTATTAGCGACGAAATGCTCTTAGCCATGTTCTCCACCTCCCATTGGATAACATGGCTTAGAACTGGTCTGGGCAGGTGTTAGTATTTGGAGATATTCGCGCTTAGCGCGAATATTTCCATTGCTACGCCTGCCTTGCTAATAGGCGATAGCAACGTTAGCGACTGCTTTCAGTCGCTAACTGGTTGGGTACGCCCACTTTGCATGTCATTAGCGATATACATCGATGACATGCAAAGCGGGCCCCAAACAGCTCACTATCGCTTAAAAGCTGTCGCTAACTACGACAGCTTGCTAATAGGGTGATAGAATTATCGCCGCTTAGCGGCCGAAAACGGACGCTAAAGCGGCGATAATTGCCTATCGCCCTGCTTGATAATATGCCCCAATATCTTTCCAGTCTAATCTGCTGAAACTGCAGTGCCTCGTCCCCACTACAACGCGGCCATTTCCACACATAACTTAACCACGCATGCATTACAACGCATGTGTGGTAACAAGGAATAGCCATTACCCTGCATACCTTTACTACGAGATACGTAGTAAAGGCATGTGTGTTAGAGGTTGAAAATAAAAAAAAACACACCTGTTGAAGTTTCTAAGCGTAGGCGATCGGGAGGCAATCAGCATTGTTAGAGGAAACAGAAAGACACTACCGTTTCTACTTAACGACGTGCAACGTCAACACAGCAGTACATTGAGAAGAGACGACGTGGAGAGGTAAGGGGAATATTAGATTATAGAAAATAAAAGCAGAGGTCCGATTTTAGGGTTAAGGCAGGGAAGGGGTATTTGTAAGAAGGATTTAGGGGTGGGGGAAAAACTTTACCAAGAGTATGCCCTTACTATGCATGAATTTACAACGGAAATCGTTGTAAAAGTATGCGTGGTAAAGGAATATTCATGGTAAAGTTATGCGTGGGAAAGGCATTTGCGTTGTAACACATGCCTTTACCACGCATGTGTTACAGCGCAAATGCCTTGTAACATCATACAACCGTCCCCAGGAAGACCAGGATACCTGCTTAGTTGATGGATAGGCCAGTAGAGGGGGGAGTGTTAGAAATAAACACAGTCTGCTGCAATTATGAAATGGAACTCAAATGAATGTGGCTCTTCATACAACGTAGAAGTTTCCAGACACTGAAATGTATATTAGTGATCCAATGACTTCGTGCACTAATAGGCTCTGTGTGGTGCGCATGGTACACCACATTGGCCACTCTTCAGCAGTAGCGGCTCCTGGAGGGAGTGCTGATGGGCGGTGATGCAGGGTGCGGGAGGGGCAGGATGGGGAGTAGTTAACTCTGGATTATGGCCGAACTGAGGTAATTATACAAATAAATAAAAAGTAAACAAATGTCATTGCACGCGCTGCATCACATACTTACTGCCTCTCAGCTATGTAGCAACAGCCTATCTCTGCCCCTCACCTAAAATGCAACTGAACTGAGACAGAGCACAAATAAAATGATAATACCATCATGCTATTACCATTTATTTTTCGTTTTGGCACTGCTCAGAGAGCAGTGGGGCGACGCTCCTCTGCTTAGTGGAAGAGCCGCTGCTGCTGTGACATTCATATCAGGTCTATTCTATGCAAGTGTACGTCTAGCCTCCTCTTAAATCCAATAATTTGCTGCTCCCTCCCTGTGGAGATGTTTGTTGGTGTGCATGACACTGCTCCACTCCTATCTGTTGTAGCAAAAGCCATGAAAAGCCTGCTGAAAAATGAAAAATGCAGTTTTTTGGAGTACAGTGCACGGAGTCCTGTGCCCCTTGCTGTCTGTCAGAGCTCTTGATGCTTATACCTCAAAAAACAGCCAGGCAATGGAAATGTCAATTTCTCTCCCTAGTATTGGATCTGCAACTTGCCATTTGGCCTACATCAGTAGTATTTTGAAGTCCTGAGGGGGGGGGGCGTGGGGGGGGGTGTGTGTGTGGGTGTAGGTGTGTGTGTGTGTGTTTGGTGGGTCAAGCAAGTATGTGTGTGCATGTATGTATGTGTAAAAGAATGGAAAAGAGAGAGAGGAAAATGTGGGACAGAGAAAGTGAGAGAGAGAGAGTAGCCCGAATAGCCCAAATAGCTTGGCATATTCGTGGTTTTCAAATGGTTGTGTCCATTTATTGTATTGTATTGTATTTTATTGCATTTATATAGCACTTACTACCCCTGACGAGGCATCATAGTGCTTTTTTGGCGAGTAGCATACTACTCCAGAACCCATAAAGGATTAGTGGTGAATAAGTATAGTGAAAATATAAAAGTAATTTGAGTGGTGGATATGTTAGTCAATTATCTGGATTTAGAAAGATAGTAGTTGCTTAGAAGAGGAAAAAGGGTTTGCATTTATATAGCGCTTACTACTCTTGATAGGGTGTTGAAGTGCTTTTTTATGGCATATTGTGAATGTCATGGGCATGACAGCGCCTACTACTTAAATAATTCTGGCTATTCTTGGCAAATTGTGGGAATCCTTGGCATTCTGGAGCTTATCTCTCGAGCTTATCTCTCCCTATTATCTCTAGAATAATTGGCATAAAGTAGTTATTCCTGGCACCATGTGGTGGTTTTCCCCTCTATCCCAATTCTGGTACTTTGAAGACTATTCATGGCATGTAGTTGCACATCCATAGCATATTAATGATGTCCTAAACATACTCATGTCTAGTTTTGGCATAGTAGATGGTATCAATGGCATATGGTGGTTGTCCCTGACGTATAAGCATGTTATACAGAATCCGCTTGTTGCAAGAGTAAGTATGGGTGCTTGATGTAAACAAGATGGTGTAAGTAAGTAATAACACTTTATTCGGTTTCAGTATTCATAGAACCATAAAAGTACATGTTTAAAAGACAATTGATACATTCATTAAAGAAGGAAACGTACATATACACTGTAAAATGCCGAATTAGGTAAAATAAAATATGCAGCAGAAAGTTTAAAAAGTATAGAAAAAAAATCTCGTAGATGTAATTAAAGCTTCGCTCTATGTATAATACAGAGTTAAAAAACCCTAACAATAGATAGAGCAAAAAATTCAGACTCTAAGTGTTGAAGAACCAGAAGGGCAGGGCGTCATTGACGTAGGCCAAGACTTTTTAAAATTGGTACAAGATAGCGCTTTCTAGGTTCTAAGTAGAATTTACAAAAGAGGGTCATATGTAGTGTGGATTGGGAGGAGATGCCATCACAGGGACAATGAGACAGCAATCGGGACCAATCATTAACTTCGGGAAATGTAGTTAACCTGAAACTTATATTTAACCTGAAGCGAGTCAGCAGAAGTCTGTCATAGCTGCTTAGGGGCCAAGTTAAGTAAGGCAGGATCAGCATTGAGGTTTGAATCAATAGAGCGTGCTGGGTTGAAAATCGAGGGGCTTCAGCAGACAAGCTGAAGCTCCACTAGATGGCATAATCATTTAATTTTCAGCACTTTCCTGCTGATATGACTCAGTTGTTAAGGGTTCAGATAAAGTTGCTCTAAGCCCATATCGTAAAGGAACCTTTTGACGTAATGGAGCCATACAATCCTTGAAACGTTCTCTAACAAAAGCCAATCCCTCACAATATTTTGGGTGAGGAACAGCTTATCCGAGGTCCATATGTGGTGCCATGAGAGTATGGGTTCTGCCTTAGCGAGATCGGTGATGTAAGGTAGGCCCAGCTCAAAATGGCAGCTGATCGTAGATGTACCCTGGGGTACCGCTACGAGGTACCTCAGAAAGTTGTTCTCCACTTTTTGGAGGGAGTCAGCTGGAACATATCCCCACACCCCAGCCCCGTAGGTTGCTGTGCTGACACATTTGGCCTGGTATACTCGAATCAGTTCCTCGGGCACTCTTTTTCCTAATCTCTGTGAAAACTTTATCAAAGCCATGGTAGATTTTAAAAACTGTTTTCTAGCCTCTATGGCTTTTTTCAGGTACCTTTTTCATCCAGGTATGGGTATGTGGGGTTATTTTCTACTCTGGAATTATTGATATAAATCGTCTTCCCTTTACCTCGTTTATAGCCACAGTTCATGATATATGTTTTTTTAATGGTAATTTTTAGATCAAGATTTGACATAAATTTATTATGACGGGACAGAGAACGCTGTAATTCGATGGAAGTGCAGGCTATAATCACAGCATCATCCGCGTAAAGGAGAGCGGGGATTGGACGATGCTGAATTAGGGGTATGTCCTTTCCCCTTCCAGCATGGCTAATTCTAAACCATTGGTATATAAAATGAAAAGTAAGCTGGCCAGGACACCCCTGTCTGACCCCTCGCTCTACTCTAAACGATTCAGTCAGTTCTCCCCCGATGCCAAATCTTACTCTGGCTGTGGCATTTGAGTACATTTCCTGAAGAAATTTTACTAATAGTTCATCTACTCCCAGAGCAGTTAGGATGGTCTATAGCTTTGAATGGCCTACGCAGTCGAACGCAGCCGTAAGGTCTACGTAGGCCTGACAAAGACTTCCACCCTTTGCATCCACATACTTCCCCTTAATTAAGGATACATTCAAAACCTGCTCAACAGTGCCCAAACCTTCCCTAAAACCGTACTGGATATCTGATATGATTTGTTTATCTTTGCACCATTATACGGCACACCGTTTTTCCGAATGAATCCAGTAGGCAGATGGGACGGTAACAAGTTGGGTTTGAACGATCACCCTTTTTAAATACTGGAATGAGAATGGATTTAGACCATGAATCTAAAAGGCCAAGTTTGCAGGTTGCATTTAATACCCTTAATAATATAGGGGCACATAGATCTGGATTAAATTTGTAAAGATCCACTGGGACCCCGTCGGGCCCGGGGCTTTCCCTCCTTTGCTGGCTGTTAATGCATTCTCAACTTAATTTAGGGTGAAGTTCAGTGCAAGTGGAATGAATGGGGGAGTATTTGTGGCCTGATTCAACGTTCGGGAAGGCTGATCTGTGTTAGGGTTTTCCGCTATTCCAAATATATTTGAAAAAATGGGCAATCCAAGACTGTTCATCTATAGTTACCTCTATCTTGTTTGTGTCTCTAGAACCTGTCAGGAAAGGTGAGTTTATCACTTGCCAAAAGGTAACACTATCATTTAAACTGCAGCTTTTGTGGAGTTCTGCCCACAATTTCTCTTTTAGTTCCAATTTTCTTGCCCTTGTGGCTTTGTTATAAGTTTTTCTAAGATGGGCGATCTCTTTACTATCCCTAACTAGAGCATTTAGTGCAATTTTCAGGTTTGAATGGGCTTTGGTACAGATGGAATTAAACCACCCTGCCTGGTTATTTTTTGCTCCTTTGGATTTAGAGGTTAGAGCTTTTTGGGTGGAATTGGTTATTAACAAAAAGTTATCGATGAGCTCCTTTGGGGAAGAAATATCTGCTAAACAGACATTTATTTCTGTAATGGAGTTCTTTACGCCTTTTTCCGTGATTTTTACTGGGTCGATTTTTGCCCACTTCAGAGCATAACCGTTTAGCCTACCCAAACGTATGGCTTCCTCCCGATAAAGATTCCGCTGTTTATACCTTACTCCTAACATGGGGAGGGAGAGGGAGACTGATGTTGGAAAATGGTCACTAAATGCAGAATCATGAACTTGAAAGTTTACAATAGAGGAGGAAGGAAAATAAAATCAATGCAAGTGGATGCGCCATTTCCATGAAAAGTTGGTTTAAAAGGTAGCACAGGAGAGACCATTTTCTTTGCCAATGTTAGTTGTAGGCTCACAATCATCTCGTTTAAACAAGCCCCACTTTGGGAGTGGGTAAAATGAGTAATATTTATATCGTTTTCACCTGTGAGTCCACAAATATTGTTTTCATTATGGGGGCAAAGAGTCAGATTAAAGTCGCCTCACCAAATGATTACAGGGTTTTTTCCTTGATATCTATTATTAAAATCTAAAAGGTAAGTGCAAATTTCCTTAAACATAGCAATCAGCTGCATTTAAGAAAAATTGTTATAAAAATTTACTATCAGGATGGATTCCGTGTTATTTACGTCAATTTGGATTATCTGGTAGTTGGGCTAATTTTTTACAGCCGTGATTTTCCGGAATTTAATTAGGTTAGTACTATACACCACTAGGCCTCCTTTTGCACGTCCCGCAGAAGATGGAATTGCGGGAGAAAAATAGGTTTTGTAACCATTTAAATAGGCGGTAGAAACTGCCCATGTTTCTTGTAGGCAAATGAGCTCATAGTCCCGAACAAAAGTGAACCACTCGCCCATATTGACCTTTGCAGTAAGGCCAGCAATGTTCCAAAAGATGATTTTTAATGGGGCCCCTCTCCCTGTGGGTGCAACAGGTAAGGGAGATGCTAATCGGCTTTGATCTTCATTACTTCGTGTTGGGTCAAACTGGGGGACCATATTAGACGTGAGATAAGTATTATAGGGGGTAATCTGAGAGGTGAAATGGATGGGTGCGTTAAACTTGGGAGCAATACTGTTCTGTTCTAGGTGAAACATATTAGAGTCTAGTACCATGGGTGAGTGAATTATTTCCCTGGATACATTGAAGGATACATTTGAAGAAGGGGTCTGTAATAAGATGGAAGGATAGACCCTGCTATTAGTTTCATTTCGTCCCAATGTAGACCTTTGATCAGGAGTTGATGGTCAATCAATTTCTTCAAGAGAAGATAACTTGTTAAACCTATTTGAGGTAATAACTGAGCCATTTCTTTCTCCCCTAAGATTTACTGTGGGTTTATAAAAATATCCCAAAGGGACGGCCATGATGGTTGGATCGAATGAGGAAATGAGCTCTTTGCTGTTTAGAAGAAATCGAACCATTCGTGGGGCCATAAAATTTATGACAATACAATCGCCCTGTGTTGTTTTCAGCGAAGAACCTTACCAGCCCACCCTGCGAACCATAAGAATTTCATTCATATTGCAGGGATTAAAATGCCTATATTTTTTCAGCCAGACTACTGCTTTGTTTCGGAGCGATGGCCAGGTTTCAATTTGGGCAGGTTTCAGGGGCAGGACCCCCATGAGAATTAGAACATATGGGCATGACGCTAGGGGTAGATCCAGAATTTCCGGGTTTAATCGAGGTGTGATAATGGATTGATTTTCCTTACTTGATAAGTTATGTCTATTATGTCATGTCTAGGCTGAAACCAGCTGCGGCCGAAGGAGGAGAAGAGACCGAACCACCCCGAGGGGAGAGAATGAGGGGGGAGAGATTAACACCCCCAACATTCACCACCTCCAGAGCGCAGGAGGACAGGAACATAGCGCCTCGAGAGATATCGCACCCCCTCCCATAGGAGATATTTATATAGATAAAGGGGCCGAGAGATACTAATGTGAGGAGAGGATCAAAGTAATGCAGCGCCTTGAAGTGAGACCGGGGACTCTGAGATGTCCCCAAGCGCTGCCGAGAAAGGATCAGAAAAGGTGTAAATGCAATGCAGCGCCTAGAAGCGAGACTTGAGGCTCGGAGCTCCCGCCACACACCCTGTGCAAAGCCATTTCAGCACAGGACGCCGACTATGAATCAACCGGTGCAAGAGGTCTCTGCCGTGGCCCCTCCTGCTGCTGCCTCCGCTGCCGCCCGGGTCCCAGTGGTGTGAGTCGTGCTGCAGGGCTGGCGGCAGGATGCATAGGAGCAGCGTGGACACCATCTCTGGCACTGCCGACTACCTGATCTGCCCCCCGCCGTGGGCACTGCTGCCAATCTTGCCCACGCTGCAAGCGTGTCTCTGCCGTGGCCCCGCGGGCACTGCTGCCAATCTAATCCCGGCTTCTCCACTTCACTAAATTGTTTTATCCTGAGCGAATAGCACATCCTGTGCCACAAATTTCATCACAGCCAAAGAGGGGTGCGCAAAAAGACGAACTGCAGCCACATTCGAATGAAATAAACTACGCCACGGACTCTCCTGGACTTCTTAACTTTTTCTTTTGTCCTGGCTGCCATTTTGCTGCTGATCTCGGCCGCTTTTCTCTGGACTCTGACCCGCCATATAGTCCATTCCCTCGTCCTTTAACCCCTTTCCCCATGACGATCCTCAAATGTTTCTTCCCTTTGCTGATCTGCCTTCTCTCCATACCCTTGTATGCCTCCCACCCTCCCTTGGTGCGGTGACTGCATCCCCCCTCCGACCCCACTTAATGGAACTCTGCTTTTCTGTATATAGAGATAACTCTAATCACTAGTATATGCAGTAGACCTGTGTACTATCTACCATTCCTATGTGACTCTTACAGTATATCCACTTGTATCCCTTCCCTATGTATACAGAGATAACTCTAATCACTAGTATATGCAGTAGACCTTTGTACTCTCTACCATTCCTATGTGACTCTTAGAGGATATCCATTCGTATCCCTTCACTATGTATATAGAGATAACTCTAATCACTAGTATAGGCAGTAGACCTGTGTACTATCTACCATTCCTCTGTGACTCTTAGAGTATATCCACTCGTATCCCTTCCCTATGTATATAGAGATAACTCTAATCACTAGTATATGCAGTAGACCTTTGTAGTCTCTACCATTCCTATTTGACTCTTAGAGTATATCCACTCGTATCCCTTCCCTATGTATATAGAGATAACCACTAACCACTAGAATATGCAATAGACCTTTGTAGTCTCTACTATTCCTATGTGACTCCTTGAGTATTTCCATTCATATCTCTTCTTTCTGTTTGTATCTCTTCCTTGTGTGACTCTACATCTTGTACATTTGCAATTTTTTCTGTATGTATCTTTTATGTAACAGGTGTAATCCTTAGTCCTTATGTTTTGCAACTGCTTCTTATGTAAAGCGCTCTGACACCTTCGGGTAAAGTTTGCGCTATATAAAATCGCATTAAATAAATAAAATTAAAAAAAATACTCTGGTGATGGTCATTGAGGGTTTGAGCACAATATCATGGTTTTTCGGGGTTTCTGGATATGGATCTCTTGTTCTACCCATCTTGGCCTCCTGAATACTCTGACTATGATCTACATTTCGCATGGAAGCACCTGCCCTACCCTCTCATGCTAAGGTTTGCGTTGTTGTGGATAATTTATACGACTCAATATCCTCTTTTAATTCATCCAACTTGCGCTCTATTGTGCTAAATCGCTCGTTTATAAGGGTACTCACCAATGCCGTTGTGGCCTTGGTATGTTCTTTTAAGAGACCCTCAATAAGTGTTTCAAATATTGAGTAGGGATCGGTTGTGCTTTTAACAGGGGCCTGGTTAGAGGGAGAGAATTGTTCTAATTGGAGGGGATCAGCCACCTCTGTGTGTAAATCTGGTGAGTGCATTTTCCTACGGATTGGTTCTTGGAGAGCCTTTGTTCTCCCGTCATCTTGTCCCTTTTTTCCCTTTTTCTTTGAACATGTTATTGCCTCCTTCTTTGTTGGTTCTGGGTTTGTGGGCCTGCTTGTTACGAAATGGAGTCGGTAACTTCTCTAACATGGTTCGCCGGGGGGGGGGGGGGGGGGGGGGGGGGGGAGATATGAGTGGCGGCTTTGAGATGTTGGATTATAACCCTCGGTGTTAATGAAATAGGATTTTCTTCCCCCCTGGTCAAAGGAAACTGTAAGGGGTCAAGCAAGATCCTTCGTTCCGTTAGCTGAATCTCGTGGGTGAGGAGGGATTCAGCTCTGAACAAAAAAGCGTCAAGAGTACCTACTGTACTCTTACATTTTTCCATCTTATTATTCTAGTTTTAGGGAGGATACTCGGTGGAAACACCTAGGAATTAATCAAATATCATAAAATGATGTCCTGTGTCTCAAAAAGGACTTATAGAGGAGAGACTAAGAGATCTTATCTACACAAATTGTCAATGGGAACTAAAGACAATGGACCAAGGGGGGTGGGCTTGCCTTGACCCTTCCTGGCCCTGACGGGCTCAGACGGGCCCGCCCTTGGCCCGACCTTTGCCTGGCGCACGCCCGCGCACGTCCCGCGTAGCGGGTGGGGCGAGCGGTTATGTAGCACAGGGAGGCGGGGCTGGTGAATGCGCAGGTGAGTGTTATCCCCGGGCATCTGGACTTTGTAGTCCTTCTCCCTCCTCGGTTTCCAGCAAAATAGCCCCACAAACAGTCTGTGGGTGTAAATGATGTGGTTAGCAGAACGAAGTAAAGTAATTAAACAATCTAGGTATATGTGTTTGACCTCATACTCATAGGTTTACATTCTGGCAGATCCAATCAGCCTTTCATCCTTTAGGGGGTGCTAAAAAATCCTGAAGGTGGCTTAATGCATGCTCAACATAGGAGACTCCTGCCTTCTCATCCTGCTGCACTCATTTGTGGATTTTGACACCGAATATCACAAATTCCTCCTAGACATCATGAGCTATCACCTATGTTTTGCTGGTGTCGTTATTTTAGTAGGTTTGCTTCTTGTGCTGGGAGGCACACACTCGAGAACAATCTCCTAGGGCCACCACAGGGCCCAGACATGTAAGATTTGCGTGTTAAGTTAAATCTCACATGTTACATGTATGTTTACAAGGAGGTACACAGCTTGACTGCATATTTACAAGTCTCTATCGCCACCAGAGCGTCACTTTTTCTGACCCTACGGGGCATAGCGGCATTCCCCATATTTACACTAGGTGGCACTAAGACTCTATACCTGGCTTAACGCCACCTTGTAAATATGTGCCTTTCCGCTGCAGTCCTCTGCGGCACAGAGGCGCACAATGGGTGCTGCAGTGGGTGTTTACCAGGCTGGGGCAGCGCCAAAAACTAAGGCCAGCGAATACATGGTATTAGACTGGAGATACGAGAAGATTAATTTTCCCTTGTTTATTGCCTTTTAATTTGTGCTGCATTCTGCAGCACACATAGAAAGGGCACATTGTCATATTGATTGTTTATAAACGATCACCCCTGCAGCAAAAGGCTCCCTTGCCTGCGTTGTTGCAAGGGTGCCTGTGCTGGCACTAGGAAGCCTTTTTAGCACCAGCGCTAGGGAAAACACAGGGGTGCACCACATTTTTATAAATACGGTGTATTCCAGTGTTTTATAAATGTCGGTGCGCGGCGTTGCCAAATTTGGCATTACATCGCGCTCTGACTTTTTTGTAAATATGCCCCTTGTGTTGACATTTTTCTCTGGTGCTAGTATTTGAGGTGAAGCCAGATAGTGCTATTTTATTAAATATGGCTTTGCAGCAAAAGGTTTTTGCACTGGTCCACCACAAGCATTCCCCCTTTCACACATTACTTAGGGACCGCACAAAGGGTATTTGGGCACCGCACGAGGGTAATTTCAGTACAAAGTAGATTTTGTATGTGAATGTTGATCTGTAGCTGCTGTGTGTGATGGTGCACAATGTTTAGCGTTGCTCGAGTGCCTGGGCAAACCCTTGGTAAATCTGTCGCACAGTATCGGTCCTCTTCACGCGACCACACGGCGAAGTGGCCTTATCACACGGTGAAAAAAGGTAATGTGAGTCCCTACAATGTAGTAGGTTTCCAGCACACTCACAAGGATTTAGAAACTCTTCTACTGTAATTTTTAATTGACGGAGACAAGTGCAACCCGTGCAGGCTTTGTTCCATGCACTTATTCACAATGCACTGCGGGAGTCACTGCAGGCCAGAGGGCACGTGGTCGAAGGTGTCCCTTCTGACCTCTTCGTGGACACCATTTCCTTCCTAATTTATGTAAATCCACTTTTAAACCTGTGCACCTTGGCCTGCTATTAGTTCATATGATGTGAAGCCTTTGGTTAAAATAAAAGCAAAAAATTCATTTTGCACCATTTTTTTCGGCCCAGAGTTTTAAGGAATGACCGGCAGTAATATCGGGGCATATTACCAAGGGCCTTATCGCCACTTTAGCGGGAATTTTTCCCGCTAAAGCGGCGATAATTTTATCGCCCTATTACCTAGCTGTCACTCACACCAGTTAGCGACAGCTAGTAGGAGATAGCGATCAACTTGGGGCCCACTTTGCGCTAATGACATGCAAAGTGGGCATGCCAACAGTCGCTAACATCGCTATCTCCTATTACCTACAAAGGCGTACTTTTGGAAATATTCGCGCTAAGCGCGAATATCTCCAAAAGCTAACGCCTGCCCAGAGCAGTTCTTAGCCATGTTATCCTATGCAAAGTGGATAACATGGCTAAGAGCATTGTCACGATAATGTGTGAATATCGCTGTATTTGCAGCGATATTCACGCATTTCGCCTGTTTTTTATCGTTTTAGAGATAAACCTTGCTAATAGCAATGTATCTCAGCGATATAAACAGGTGCAGGGCGGCGATAGTAAAATTCCCACTAGGCCAACTAAACGATAATAATCGCTAGTTGTTGGTAATATGCCCCATCGTTTTTAGTTATTTTTTGCAGATCTTTACCGGGTACAAAAAGGCTTCTCGAGAAAACTCCAGTATTTCCTGGGATATGTGAGGTATTTGCAGGTTTCCTCTTGGTATGACCGCATCAGTTTTTGGGAAATGTACTGAGGAAGGAATGCTTACATTACATTTTAATACGAGAACGTGGACTACGTTAGAGCAAAATTCATTGAATCCATTTTTATTATTTTTTTACATGAGGATTAAAAATAATGGAGAATTATTTTGCCCATAGATTATTAACGGGCCTAGAATACTGTGTTAAAGATCCATATTGCACATTTTAAATTATTGACTTGAGGTTATATACGTATGACATTATTGCAGGGGTTTCACAATCAGTTTATCAACGTTTTCCTGGTGCAACAATAGGTTTGAAATATGTATTAGAGCATTTTTGAAAGACAGGCCTGAATTCAAAGTACAGGCTAACAAAAAACGGAGTATAACAAAGCAAGGGAACATAAAAAGCGCTGCCTTGCTACTTACAATAAAGCAAAAGTTTTGAAACAATGCAGGGTGATGCAGTGAGGAGCTGAAAAGGCCACTAGGGGTCACTGCCGCACAATTCAGCGAGTAAATGGAGTGCTTTACCACTTCAGCACACTTTTAGAAATTCTTACCGGAATGTATAGGAAGGTCGTTAGACAGAAGGAAACCTTTTCAGCACAGTCCAAGTATAGGAAACGAAACCTATGCAGCAGGAGGGTTCATGAGCGCAAGAGACACGTGCGTTTGCCTTGCTCAGATGCCTCAAGGTGGCCAAAGCAGGAGAAATATTCCGGCTATGAAAGGTGACACACGTCAAACGAAGCAGAAAATCTTAAAGAATGACATAGGGGCTGGAAGAAGGAAAGTCAATAAGGTAGGTAATTCCATAGTACTCACAGAAGACATCTCTGAGTGTCTAGTCTACAAGTAACAGCTCTGAATCTTTTGCACGGGCCTATTTAGTGATTCCTTCTTGCGATGTCGACATATATGGGACAAAATACTCTTTACTGAACATTATAAAGACGGGCGAGTTCACCAAGGAATTATGGGGAATAGTATCAAGGGATTTATCTCTGCTTTTTTGGCTTTAAAAGCCAAGAAAGCGGAGATAAAATTATCTCCCTATCAGCAACAGAGTGCTAACACGCAAATTCGCATGTTAGCACCCTTTTTCTCTACGCTTCCCCTTGCATCTCTAATGAGATGCAAAGGGGGCTTTCCAGAGAAAAATAATAGGAGAAATGTTATTAAGCGACATTTCTCCTATTATCAAGGATTTCGCAAACCCTGTTAGTGATAAAAAAAAGCAGCGCTAACCGCGGTTAGCAGTGCTTTTGTTACACCTGGTATTTTTCTGACTTAGCCATGATATCCTATGGAAGGTGGATATCATGGCTAAGTTTGTGAGCCCCTATCATCAAGCTAACGCCAAACTTCGAGAGATTATCGTTGGTTTTCCAGCGATAATCTCTCATTTGTCAGTTAGCGCAAGGATTTTTATCACTTCTGAGATAAACCTTGCTAACAGCAAGTTATCTCTGCGATAATTTCCAGCGATGCTTAGCGTTACAAAATTTGTTGCTAAGCATCGTTAGCGATAAATATTGCTAGTCGTTGGTAATATGCACCTATGTGATCAGAGATACCAGGCTCAAGGAAAAGTTCATTTGAAAGGTCACATAACTTCCTGGGTGAGGTGGACAATCTCTAGACTGCACCGTGGGGGGTATTTTGTGCCAGATGTACGACCATTGTTATTAGCGACTCGCAATTTCAGACCAATTGCGAGTCGCTAAAACCTATGTACAACAGTGTCAGAGACACTATTTTCAATTATTAATGGGCTTACAAATTGCATGCCTCATCAATATTCATGAGGCACTCGCAATTTGCGACCGCATTGGGAATTGCTGGCCCTCCCAGGTATGGTGGCCTACTGGGCTCAGCAGACTTCTATGTCTGGGACTGCTTTTAAATAGAGCAGTTAAAAAAAAAAAATGCAGATGCATTAAAAAAAAAGAGACATTTTCGTTTCATTTTTTTTAAGGGCCGGTTGTGGACTCTGGTACCACTGCCGGCCCCTAAAAAATATTTTTCTCCGCATTCACAAAAGGGAAGGGTTCTCCTAAGGGGGACCCCTTCCCTTTTGCGAGTGTTTTATCACCCTCTTGGAGAGGGTGGTAAACTGCGAGTATTTTGTGATGAAAGTTGTGGTGGCAAACATTCTTACAGGGCTTGTGGGGTTCGCTATTATGAAGGGAAGACCCCTTCCTAATAGCGAGTCACAAAACACTATTTTGCGAGTCACAAATTAATTACGACACGCAAACATTTTTTAGTACATGGCCCAGAGGATTTTTG
The DNA here is from genome assembly GCF_964261635.1 of Lissotriton helveticus. Lineage (NCBI taxonomy): Eukaryota > Metazoa > Chordata > Amphibia > Caudata > Salamandridae > Lissotriton > Lissotriton helveticus. Next base: position 361,693,780 of record NC_136062.1, read on the forward strand.
CATGCTTAAACGGGTCGTAAACCCGTTTGCACATGCAAAAATGGGTCATTCATCTGGCCCTTGATTCCTTACAATGTAAATTACTTTGATTAGAAACTGTAGTCCAGAATGTTTGTTAATATGTCCATATAATCCTGACGTTAATACAATTACTCCTCTAAAAATGCTTCAAAATAAAAGGAAGAACTGAAACTGTAGCTTGCCTTTTTTCTAATTCTTCTTAAAGACCATAATTTCACAGTACCTATGTCTCTGGCTGTATGCAGTGTGATATCACAACTCAATGGTAATAATTGCAGTATAGTACTTATTTTCGTCTTAGTGGTGTGTAGTGAGACACAACTTGAAAATAAGACACAAGATTTTATACATATGTGGCGCCATGTATTATGGGTTCCAGGAATTTCCGAAAAACCTGTCTTCTAACAAGAAAACCTGATATTGTTACACCTACAACACCCAGATGCTGACCTACCACTGTCCCACTGATCACATCACTCATGAACATCTCCCTTGAAGGTAATGATTCCTGTGAAACAGAAATACATCATCCCAGGGGCGTAACGCAGGCCCCCGCAGCCGATGTGGTGCAGGGGGGGGCCAAAGCTCCAGGGGGCCCCCTCGGCACTGCACTCTGTCCGGAAAGCTCCTAATTGAGCCCGGAGGGGGCCCCTCTACATACCTTGCAGGGAGGCCCCCTAAATTTTTGTCACGCCAGTGACCCACCCGCCTGAAAAATACCCTTGCAAGAGTGCCTGCGCTGACGCTAGGCAGAAAATTTGTGCACCAGCGCAGGGGGAAAGGTCAGGCATAAACTGTGTTTCATAAATAAGGTGCAATCCTGCTCTTTCACATTGGTGTAGGGCAGCGTAGCAAGAACACTTGTGACCCTGCCCTATGCCATTTCCCCATAAATGACACCCCAAGCGTGATTTACACTTCTTGAAGCACAGACTCACTTTTGACTTTTTCTCAGAAATTTCATTGACAATAACAGAGCTGTGCATTAGAGATGCTGAACTACAGCACTCGCATCTTCTGTTTGGGACTTCTTATGATCTCTACAGAGACCTAGGCCAAGATTCACAAAGGCTTAACTTCGGGTTTGCATTACTTTTTTAATGCTAAACTGACGCCCAACCTATTTGGGTATTAACACACCATCGCAAATTGGTATTTGTGTTGGTTTGTATGGAAATGCAATGCAAAGCAGCGCGAAACGTTGTTTTGCATTACTTTGCATCAAGGGCGCGTTACATGGGTGGTATATGTGCGTTCCCATGCATTTTGACGCTAAACCCTATCTACTAACATTAGTAGACAGGGGTTAGTGCCAAAAATGAATGCCTATGAAAAGCAGGTATTAAAAGGAGAAATGCTCTATTTGTCCTTTATTTTCTGATTCTGCATACTTGCTGCACTGTCCAGCACACATACAAAGTAGGAAAATGTTTTTCACTTGTCAAGCTCTAGTTTTTTTATACAGGACAACCTTTCTGCACAAAACCAATGGTAGACTAAGGCACGATCCTAGCACTATGGCGCTAAGGTGTGTGCCTGGCACAGGGCAGCACAAAATCAGTGAATATGGCACTCTCCTACTGTCTTGCTGTCACACAACTCAGCGCATCCTCTTTGGGTGCTGCGCTGCGTTGCGTGATGTGACTAGGGCCCAGGAGAGCATGCATTCAACTGTGGAGTGAGACGGTGAGACAGGACAATGGGCAGGACTCCAAAAGAAGACTATCCTTTAACTTTCAATGGGTAAATGTAAGGTTACTGTTGAAAGAATATGTGTAACCCCATTTTATGCCAGTGTTTTACTTCAGAGGGGAAAACTCATAATTACAGCAGCCAATGGAATACAAACAGTGGGAGAACAAAGGAAGGGAGAGATCAAAAAACACCTGACATATGTCAATCACCATACACCATACAGCTTCACAAGTAATCTGGAATAGGATCACAGATGGATTCGGTACCACGGGACAACATGGAATCACTATTTTCCTAAGGTCTTGAACAATGCAATATAAAAAAAGATTTACACAGACTTCCAATGTTCTCCTTAGGATACCTTGCGCAATAATAGACTCAATTACAGGTGTAATTCCTGCTACTGTTTCTGCAGCCAGATTGTATTGAGGTGTTCTTGAAAATTTTGCATTTGGCTTGACCTGTAGGCTTACTGGGTCGACTCCTCGAATCAGTCCTATCGCCTCTCCTGAGTATTCCCACAACACTGCTCAAACAGTGTCTCTAATGAAATCTAATTGTGTGTCTTTCACTATTAGTAAGGGTAGTGTAAAGGTTCTGGTTTGCCAATTTGAATCCCCTTTGGTGCGCACTAGATGGTACAATTCAGTTTTTCACAACAGATCACGTCCTAACAAACACACTGGGCTAGAATCACACACAACAAACTGATGGTGATCCTGGAAGATTCCAATTTTTATCGGCCCTCTTCTGTCAAAGGGTTCGTCATCTTATTATTAGCAACTACTAACAACTTGGATCAATTTACCCAAGAGGGGGCAGATTTGAGGCTACTGCAGACCTCATAGTTGAACGGGTAGCACCATTATCAATCAAAAATGTAATGATGACCATACACATCTGCCTCTACATAGGGTCCATTCTGGTCTACCTCTCAGACTGCACCAAGTGTACAGCCTTCTTCCCACTTATGCACCATCATAAGGACAGGTCCAGACCACATCCATCCACAAGGGCATCTGGTGGTCAGTTCGATTGCTCTGTGTAATTCTCGGAGGCTGAAGCACTAGCACTAATTGGGTCTGTGCCCCTCCTGCATTAAATAATCTCGGCCTGGTCACTGCCAGCAACTGGTACACACGCTCTGCCATCTGGATGAGTTCTTCTCCCTGTTTTTTGTGCACAGGATTGAGGCAACAATCACATTTCTAGTGCCTGATCTTGTGACAAAAATGACATGCAGTATACTGTTCTGGGTGGCTATGTCTATCCCTGTCTTGGATCTATAGGGATCCCTCACCCTCTTTCCTGACTTGTTAACCCTCCAACTTGTTGTATTTGTACACCTCCTGGGGTGTTACCCTGATCATGAGTTACATCTCCCATTGTCCCCTGTACCCGATCTCCTTTCTGAATATTATGCATTTGGACTAACATTAGTTTGTCCTTTATCCTCCTATGCTTGGATTCCACCATATCACTGCAGTACCTGGCATACCGTAGTATTTTGTCTACGCATTTGTTTTGCCAGCAAATCAGATGCTATTGGACCATGAGGCTGATTTCCGGGCTCAGTCCAGTCACAAATTTGGACACAAATTGTCCCATGTCTTTTGGGTCAACGGTTTATAACACACTGTACTGCTTGAAGGCTTGTAACTCCCTTTTATAATAAGAGTGTACCGACTCTTTAAGCTCCTAGGTCGTTCGATCTATCTTGACCCAATTGATGTCCTGTGGGGCTATTTTGGACTGCAATTATGTGATCACCTGATCGTACTTTTTCATGACCAATGGCGAGGGGCAATGTTTTACTGAGACTAAGCACTAGACCACTCAATAGCTATCTTACAATTAGACCATAGATCCATAGGGACCACAGTTTCGAACAAGGTGTTTAAATCAATCCACAACAGTTTCGAGATTTTAACAAAGCGAACAACTTGCTAATACCACTTGTCAGATTTCTCTCTTGGTCTTGGGAAATCATTCGAGAACGCAGCAAGTCACACCAAGTCCAAGGGACATGCCCATACCCTCCACTTGGCAATGGGCATGCCTCCCTCCGGGAGGAGGCGTTTCTCCTGTTATCTTTCTTACGCTCTTCTTCCGTGACCACCTCTTTTCCCACTCATCCAGCATACTAACTATTGGTCACTGTAGGTAATCTTGTGATCTATCTCACACCTCTGAGCCAAATACAACAACTTCTCATGTGCTTCTCTTGGCCTGCGGGTGACAGCCTTAGCCATTAATAATAATTCATCTTGCTCATAGATCTCTATTCTGTCTAGAGGTAGACTACCACAGATGATCTCCTCTAATTCCAACTTCATTCTCACCACATCCACTAGCTTCACCTTAATTGCAGCCTTGATGGTATCCTGACTTGAATTACTCTTCTGGCTCTCTTTGCAGTTATTATTGTCCCTCAACCATGACTCTAAGTCTGTGATGTCTAAGACGTGCTGGTTCTCAGATGGTCTGACTTGTACTTGCTTTTTGAGTCATACCATTCGGTACTCTCACAGGAGTCTCCCACATTCACAGATCTGAGCTGGTGATAACCATAAGTACAGATCTTATAGTGCTGGAACCAATCTGTACTACAGAAGGGTCGGCAGTAGCTACTAGAAGGGTACTGAATTCCATAGGCACTAAAGGACGAAAGAATTTGCTCTCCCTATGTTCACCCAAAGGAGTCCCTTCTGCATGCATGGATTGTCTCTGGCTAAAGTTTCCAGGTGGGCCTGCATCATAAACAAGAACAACATGTCCAATGTTAACCGGTACTGTAGGAGCTTCCGGCAACTGTGGAGTAGCATTGTGGCCATTGGGTTCCATACCTCTCAAAAAGGACACTCCTGTCCCCTTTATTCCTGCTGATATGATTCCCATGACCCCTGGATAAGGAGTCACTGGGGCTGATACACCTCCCACATTATTGGTGCCATCCGGACTGCATCCCACCTCTCCCGATTGTAAACTGTATGGTGGTGGACCCTCCTCCAACAAGCTGGCTTCAGTATCACTACTGTCACTCTCATTTGCCATACTTCCCATTTCTCTGTCTTGTGATTCTCCATCCCTCACCAATACTGGGTATAACACTCTCCACCTCTTAAGTCTAGCAGCCCAATATGCATCCTGAAACGCCTTCATGATTTTCTTCATTCTCCCTTGATATTTTTCTTTCTGCTTAGCATGAGCTGCAAGCATTTAAGCATCTAGCGTGTCAAACTGTGTGGGTCTGGGGAAAGGTCACATTGCAAACATCGTCCCCCTGAGTTAGTTCAATACCTCTAGCCTGAACGTGCCAAAGCATGGTAATGACAATTCCCCCTCCTTTTCAGTTATTTTGTGCCAATTTTGGAGCTAAATTATAGTATTGTCGCCATATAGTATCCTCGGGTGCCTCCTCTTTGTAGTCTCGAATAACAACTCCTTCATCACCTCTGCAATGTTCCTGTAACACCGTAAAGCATTGCATAATCTGGCCCTTTCAGTACTATCCCCAACCAGAAATGCAATAATTTCTCAATTAATATGGCAAAATGATCTTTGTCAGCTACAGATTATTCCTGCTGACCACCAACCAATCCCACTGCGGCGTTACACCAACCGACCTATCACAGCGCAGTACGGTCTGAAGTCAGTCACTCCTCGCAGGAACTCACCCTGCTTCACAATTTCTCCATATGCATTCACTAACACACTCATCTTAAATCGGTAATTGTCTGCCATTCTAAAAAGATTGATAGCATTCAACAGCTCAAGAACATTTGCACACAGTAACCCTTGACCAGCGTGGATCACCCGAATCGGTATAGTTAACCCCTGTACACATGGTCCACTAGACGATTCCCATACGTACCATTCACACATAGTTCCCAGTCTTAAGTGGAACTGCTGATGACTTCTCATGACAACTCCTAACTTCTCCGGCCAGACAAACACAATCACAGTGGCTTCTACACCTTTCAATATCCCCGGATCTTAGGCCACTTAGGGACCCACAACTCAAATCTCATTCCTTGGGCCATGTCCGACCCGAAACCACATTCACTTCACTCTCACTCTAACTTCGCAAAACAACACACAAACGAACCATTCCAGCAATCTAACATGCTGCACACATCCTGTTAATACACACGTCTCCTTCCACCGATGATCTCCCCGCACCGTCAAACTCCACTGGTCTCCTCCGGATTCCGTCGCCTTCTATTCTTGATTATTGGGCTCTGGTTCAGGGCTTTTCTGGTTCTAGACTCCCTCTATGCTAAACCAATTCTAGAATCTCCCCTTACTTCATGTGCAAACCATCCTACTCTACTATCAACTGAAAGTGCCTTTTCAAATAGTACTCAAACTTTTCTAGAGACACACTCTGATTCATCTATTAAGCAGCAAGGAAGTGTGAAGGAGAGAAATTAATTATTTCACAGTCAATTTAGAAACACCGTTTCCTGATACATAATAACCAAAGGACAATTGAGTATAGTTAGTTTTATGTATTATAAATCCAGAAATAACAGGACGTAAACACACCTCAATGCGAGAGTATAGAAATCTACTCCCCAATTAGATGGTACAACATGAATAGAACTATTTGGTTAAGAAGGAAACTGACAGTTAAGAAGCAGAGTCCACATTTCCCTGCATCGGGGGCTAATGAATGAAGAGTATTTAAATCTCTACTCTATCGCTAAGATCGCATCCCTACGTTAATGAGTAAGTGTGAGAAGTTGGCCTGATATATGATGTTTCCAATTCTGGAACCACCTTGTATCAGTCCAAGCTTTCCCTTATGGTGTCTGGTTGTAAGTCAACCTTATAGACAAGCTATCTTAATGGTAGCATAGACTAAGCAGCCTTAAAGGCTTTACTCAAGAGGTCGTGTTAAGCGAGCTGTTTTACCAATCACAGTCCTGTAATACCAAATGAAAGGACACCACACAAGTATATATTATAAAAATATATGTATTTATTACTCAAAATAATCCCCAGTATTCTTTATGAACAAAGGGGCACAAGCGTTAAATCAAAAGCACAGTATAACATACAAAGTTGCACAATTATGGATGAGGGCGAGGGGCCACTCAGACCATATATTAAGAAAGTGGTATAAGAGATACCAATCGAACAGTGGTTAGGCCTAGGGTCTAAGGAATCGCTGGGAGCAGTCGGGACAAGCAATGCTGAAGTCGGGAAAAGCCCGCGGGATTCGGGTGCAGTGCTGAAAGCACACGCATGCACCAATGCAAGTCAATGGTGCGTAAAAGTTAAGCAAATAGAGTTTTAGGACACTTCCGCTGAACCTAGAAAGACAAAACTTAAGACACAGACCCTAGAGGTGTGTACCAGTGTGGGAACACCGGCGTTGCAATGTTACCTCACCCACAGGAAGCGGGTGCACAGGGTCGAAGTAGTGTCGGGTTTCGTCACGCTGGTTCTTGGTGCTTGAAGCTGAAGATGCTGCAGGCGCTGTGAAGGAGAAGTGTCCGGTGGGATCCAAGGGTGGATCGAAGTCAAAAAGTACCTGAAAGCAGAGTGGACAGAGTCTGGGTCACTCAGCAGTGACCAGGGTGGAACCAGGAAGGAACCAGGCAATGTCGGGTGCAATCAGGTGGTTGTCGAGGAGCTTCTCTCCGCTGTCACGTGGGCTCTGGGGCATCTACGAAGTCCAGGAGCAGGTCACGATCTGTCCCATGAAGGCTCTCGCCATCGGCGCTGTCGGCTTCAAGATTGGAGCAAACAACACTTGGCAAAAGCAATCCACGCGGAACTGGGAGATTGCTTCTCACTCGGACCAGAAAGGTCAGAGTGGGGGCTCCTTTTTAGGGGAGCTGGTGCAAATCTGGAGCAACCAGAATCACAAGTCGTATTTTGTTTTTCGTCGGCACAGGGGCCACAAGCCAGCTGGCAAGGGACTGGCCAATGCCTTGAGCCAAAAGAAGCAGAAGGGGCCCACGCAGCACTCGTCGAGTGTGGAGGGCTGAACTTCGGTGCAAGAGTGGCGCAGGGTTGGGGCTTCTCAAACCCCAGTGTACAGCTTCGAGGGTCACTCGTGGGCTGCACGGTCAGCGTCTCGTGGTCTTTCCAAGATGGCGTGCCCCACGCTTCCGGTCACCTCCACGGGTCTCAGCTCTGTAGGGACTATGGATCGGGCTGTTAAAAGGCAGGCAAGCTTGATCTTGTCGATCTCTGTCGCTCGAGTTCCGGCGGGAACTGCAACAAATCAGACGTCGAGGTGCTGGATGGTGCCTGTTTGCACAGGGTGGTCACTCCTTGACCACAAGGGAGATACTTCAGTCTTCTACGTTGAGTAGGATGTCGAAGGGTCCAGAGTTTCATTTCTTATGTTTCATCAGGATAATCTGAAGTGCATTGGCACTGCTCTAACTCTTATTCGAATCTGAGGGGCTGGATTATCTGCTAGGTCCCCTCCTATGGGTGGGACCCAGGAAGGGGGTGGATACACCCCTTTCCTTTGATCCAGGCCGCGCTGGGACTGGGGCTGGTGTGCCCCAGAACCGGTTTGACCGGATTATGCAAGGGGCAGCCTTGTGCTCCCCATGCAGTGTCTGGTTTCTTTCAAACCTCCCTGCTACAATCCACTATCTCCTGTCTGGGGGGGTGTGACACCTCCCTGCGACAGGAAACCCTTTGTCCAGGCCCCTTTGGCTGAGTTTCGGTCAGCTTCAGGGGGTCAGACTTGTGTCTGTGGCAGAAGCATCCATTTTGTGGATCTGAGGCCCTTTTAGAAATTAACCGCATTTCAGTAAAGTAACATGTCTTACCCCTTAAGAGGGGTGGAATGCTATCCCCGTCACCAGAACTGGTGAGGGGATAGTATTCCAAATCGTATGACACCTTACACGACATGTTTTGATAAAGCCAAACCAAAGTTGCTATATAACCGCGAGGATTATAATGCACTTAATAGTATATGGTATGGCATTATCCTGAAACAGCTTAGGGATTTGTTCCCGACGGCTGCAGACAGGCTCAGCTCATGCTAGAGCTCCATCTCACATTAAACCACGCACTCTGCCTCCAGGATTGATAAGGCCTTCCATAGGAGTGGCTCACAGGTTTATATGTATCCAGATATAGGTTTAGATATAGGTATACTATATCTAAGCAAGGGGTGATTACACCACCTTGCCCCAGCTGAGTGATCAGCCAGTTGTGTCAATTTAAGAACCAGCCAGGGGTGGCAAAAGATATGCTGCAGCCCCTGGTAGGCCTTGGTGGCACCTATACCCTGTGCACCTATAGTGCATGGTACAGGGGCTGACAAGGAGTCCATTTCCAATTGTGGTATGTACCTATAGCACATGTATCAATAATTTAGAGAGAGAACAGCAGGCTGGGGGTCCGATTAGCAGGCCCACAGCCTCAGTAGTCGCAAACCAGTGAAGCAAAAAGCAAAAATGTGGGGTGACCAGAGGATAGCAGACCCTACTCTCCTACACAATACCCCCCCAAACGCAGGGACATTAAACTAACCTTGACCAGATAAGTCTTCATGTTCTAAGTGGAAGTACCTGGAGAGACCATCTGCATTACCATGGTCAGTCCCTGGGCGGTACTCCACTGTAAAGTCCATCCCCTGTAGGGAAATGGACCATCTGAGCAGTTTGGGATTTTCTCCCTTCATCTGATTTAGCCACAAGAGGGGCTTATGGTCTGTCTGAACTAGGAAGTGAGTACCAAACAAGTATGGCCTCAACTTCTTCAGGGCCCAAACCACAGCAAAGGCCTCCCTCTCAATAGCTGACTAACGTTTCTCCCTGGGGGTCAGCCTTCTGCTAATAAAAGCAATGGGCTGGTCTTGACCATCTTGATTAAGTTGTGAAAGCACAGCTCCCACCCCCAACTCAAAAGCATCTGTCTGTACAATGAACTGTTTGGAGTAGTCAGGACTCTTCAGGATAGGTGCAGAGCACATGGCCTTCTTCAGGTCATCAAATGCCTTTTGACAGCTAACTGTGCACTGAATCTTTTTTGGTATCTTCTTGGATGTCAAGTCATTTAATGGTGTCACAATGGACCCATAGTTTTTTACAAACTTTCTGTAATACCCAGTCAGGCCCAAGAATGCTCTGACTTGTGTCTGGGTAGTTGGAGGAGCCCAGTCCTGTATGGTCTGGATCTTGCTCTCCAGTGGCTGAACCTGACCTCCACCTACTAGGTGGCCCAGGTATACAACCTTGCTCTGCCCTATATGGCACTTGGTAGCCTTGATAGTCAGGCCTGCCTTTTGCAGGGCCTCCAGAACTTTCTTCAGGTGGATCAGGTGATCCTCCCAGGTGGAGCTAAAGACAGCAATATCATCTAGATATGCTGCACAAAAGTCATCCAACCCAGCAAGGACTTGGTTCACCAACCTTTGGAAAGTGGCAGGTGCATTCTTCAAACCAAAGGGCATTACCACAAACTGATAATGTCCACTAGGGGTAGAGAATGCTGTCTTGGCTTTTGACTCTTCAGCTAGTCTGAGCTGCCAGTAGCCAGCTGTCAAATCAAATGTGCTCAGAAACTTGGCAGAAGCCAATTTATCAATGAGCTCATCTGCTCTTGGAATGGGATGTGCATCTGTCCTAGTGACAGCATTGAGACCTCTGTAGTCCACACAAAATCTAATTTCTCTCTTTCCATCTTGGGTATGAGGTTTTGGCACAAGGACCACTGGGCTTGCCCATGGGCTCTCTGATGGCTCAATCACTCCAAGCTCCAACATCTTTTGCACCTCAGCCTTTATACAATCCCTGACATGGTCAGGTTGCCTGTAGATCTTATTCTTCACAGGCAGACTGTCACCAGTGTCCACCTCATGGGTGCACCAGTTAGTGTGACTGGGTGTGAGTGAAAACAAGTGCCTGTGGGCTTGCAAAACTTGTCTGCAGTCCATCTGCTGCTGGTCAGTGAGGCTGCCTGCCAAGGCTACTCCATCAACTGAACCATCATCAGGGTTCTGGGAAAGCAGGTCTGGGAGAGGGTCACTCTCTTCCTCCTGTTCCCCATCTGTGGCCATGAGCAAGCACATCTCCTCCCTGTCCACAAATGCTTTCAAACGATTTACATGAAGCACCCTGTGGGGGCTCCTAGGGGTTCCAAAGTCAACCAAGTAGGTGACTTCTCCCTTTTTCTCAATGATAGGGTAGGGTCCAGTCCATTTGTCCTGGAGTGCTGCCGGGGCCACTGGCTCCAACACCCACACCTTCTGCCCTGGCTAGAACTCAACCAGAACAGCCTTTTGGTCATGCCAAGCTTTCTGCAGTTCTTGACTTGCCTCCAGGTTTTTGGATGCTCTCTCCATATACTCAGCCATCCTGGAGCGGAGACCAAGTACATAGTCCACAACATCTAGCTTAGGCTTTTTGAGAGGTAACTCCCATCCTTCCTTCACCAAACATAGTGGACCCCTCACAGGGTGGCCAAACAAAAGTTCAAAAGGGCTGTAGCCAACCCCCTTCTGTGGGACCTCTCTGTAAGCAAAGAGCAAGCAGGGTAAAAGGATGTCCCATTTCCGCCTGAGCTTCTCTGGTAAACCTTTTATCATTCCCTTGAGGGTGTTGTTGAATCTCTCTACAAGCCCATTGCACTGTGGGTGATAGGGTGTGGTAAACTTGTAGTTTACTCCACACTCCTTCCACATTGCTTTTAGATATCCAGACATGAAGTTTGTACCTCTGTCTGATAACACCTCCTTTGGAATCCTACTCCTGAGAAAACTGCAATGAGGGCTTTTGCCACCACAGGTGCTGTGGTGGTCCTTAGGGGAATTGCCTCTGGGTACCTGGTGGCATGATCCACTACCACCAGTATAAATCTGTGCCCAGATGCTGTTTGAGGATCCATGGGACCCACAATGTCTATTCCAACACGTTCAAAGGGTACCCCCACCACAGGTAGTGGTATCAGGGGGGACTTTGTTGTGCCACCTGACTTACCACTGGCATGGCAAGTTACACAGGAGCGACAAAACTCCTTGACATTTTCTGACATATGAGGCCAGTGAAAGTGTGGAACAAGCCTGTCCCAAGTCTTGTTCTGGCCTAAGTGTCCTGCAAGGGGAATATCATGGACCAAGGTGAGAAGGAAACCCCTAAACTTCAAAGGTATGACCAACCTCCTGGTTGCACCAGGCTTGGGGTCTCTAGCCTCTGAGTAAAGGAGTCCATCATCCCAATAAACGTTATGGGCACCTTGAGCATTCCCTGCAGCCTCATCAGCAGCTTGCTGTCTGAGGGGTTCAAGTGAAGGGCAATCTAATTGAGCCTGCCCCAGGTCTGCCCCTGAGGGTCCCCCTGTCCCTAGAAACTCAACCTGATCAAGCTCCAGTTCCTCTGAGACAGTCTCCTCTTGGACTGCAGAATCAGTTTCCTGTGAAATCTGATCCTCAACCTGGGGCAAGGGGGAAGACATAGCCTTAACCCTCTTGCTCCTTCTCTTGGGTTGTGGTTGGTCTATTGTTCCAAGATCCACCACTGGTTCAGGAAGGCACTTCTTAGCCTGAGTCCTTGTCACTGCAAGGACATGTGCTGAAATCCCTAGCATTTCTGCATGAGTCCTGTACTCCACTTCTGACCAAACTGAGCTTTCAAGATCATTGCCTAACAGACAGTCTACTGGGAGGTCTGCACTCACAACAACTTTCTTTAGGCCATCTACCCCTCCCCAGGAGAAGTTCACAACAGCCACACTATGTGAAGTAGTGGAGTTGCTTGCATTGGTCACTAGGTAACTTTCACCTAGTACAATCTGTCCAGGGTCCACAAAGTCAGGTGTCACCATAGTGACACTGGCACATGTGTCCCTGTAGGCCTGAGCCAGTTTCTCATTTATCAAAGGCGTCTGCCTATATTTGCCCAGATTACTGGGACTCACTGTAGTGGACAAAGCTAAGTCCACATCATATAGGAGAACTGCCTGAGTAGGGATTCTGACTAGGCCAGATTCCATCTCAGTACCCAAGGTTAACCCCACTATACCCTTAGGTTGTGTACCACCACTGTTAACTGCACTAGGGGGTGCAGGTGCTTTAGGAGCTACAGTGGTGGGGACTGGATTTTTCTTGGTGCATTCACTGCCCCAGTGTGAAACTGATTTGCAGTTATTACGCCAAGGTTTCTTTGGGCCATCATTCTTCTTTTTCTTGTTGCCATTTTGGGAACCACCCTCCTTATTACTAGTTTGGGGGCCTGAAGACTTCTGGTCCTTTTCTTTATCTTTCTGATTTCCACCCTTCTGGTCTGTTTTCTTCTGGTCACCACCTTGGTTCTGGGGTTTCTGCTTAATCCTTGTTCTGACCCATTTGTCTGCCTTCTTTCCCAATTCTTGGGGAGAGGTCAGATCAGAGTCAATAAGGTATTGATGCAACAGCTGGTTTGTACAGTTATTGAGGATCTGTTCTCTCATCATAAGATTGTACAATCCTGTATAGTCTGAAACTTTACTTCCCTGCAACACACCCTCCAGAGCCTTAGTGGCACAATCAACAAAATCAGGCCAGTCCTGAGTCTGTGCTTTTTGGGTGTCTCTGAACAACAACCTGTATTGCTCAGTGGTTAGGCCAAACCCTTCAATAAGAGCACTCTTCAGGACAGAGTAGTTTTTGGCATCCTCAGGTCTAACTGTGAGGAGCCTATCCCTCCCTTTCTCAGAAAAGGAGTACCATAAAATTGCAGCCCACTGATCCTGAGGAACCTGCTGTACCATGCAGGCTCTCTCAAGTGCAGGCATCCATTTGTGGATGTCATCCCCTTCCTTGTAGGGGGGCACAATTTTTGTCAGGTTTCTATTATCATAGCTCCTGTCTTTCTCTCTAGGAATTATGCTGCCACCAGTGGCATCTAAGCCACACAACTTTTGCTCTCTTGCCAAGGCAAGTCTAGCTTGAGCCAGGGCTACCTCCTCCCTCTCTATCTGGAGTTTGACAGCCCTCATCCTGGCTCTATGTTCTATCTTCTGAGAGGAAGTCATCCCTCTCTTGAGGCACTAGAAATGTGAGAGTCCCCTGATGGAGATCTCACTCTTCTGTTGCCTGTGAGAATGATATTTTGGGATCTGGGGAGGTGCTGGCCCTCTCCATTCCCCAGTAGGTTTAAGTTGGCCTGGTTAAGCCTGTCAACTATAACCTGGTTACCCCTCTGATCCTGATTTTCTGGGTCCTCTGCATCTGAGTCCTCCTCCTCCTCCTCTTCCTCCTCTTCTTCTTCCTCCTCTGGAGTGGTATCAGTTACAGGGGGTTCACTCCATCTCCTGAATCTAGGGGAGCTGCACTCGCCTAACCTAAGTCATCCTGTTCTAGAATGGCTATCAGGGTTGGAATGGTGGGACCTCTGCCCCTTTTTAGCCCTCTTGATATGCACAAGGCACACAAGTCTTTGTGGCTAAGTTTGTCATAGCTGGAAGTTGCCTGGGTACGGTCAACTGCCACAGGCAGAGAACTTGGAGTCTCACCTGTGCCAGACATGACTGCTAGTGAGGTGTAAGTGGTGCACTTACCTACACTAAGGGTTTTCCTACTGTACCTTGCTAGTGAGTTGTAGTCAGGGTGTGCTAATCCCTTTAATCTACAACTACTAAGTTCAGTAGAACTTAATATGCTAAGCTTTTGATTTATATGTACCTAAGGTACTTGATGTGATCTTTCAATTTGATAAAAAGATTGCAATGGTAAAACAACAGCAAGCTCAAATCCGCACCGCTGCGCACCAATGTGAGAAGTTGGCCTGATATATGATGTTTCCAATTCTGGAACCACCTTGTATCAGTCCAAGCATTCCCTTATGGTGTCTGGTTGTAAGTCAACCTTGTGGACAAGCTATCTTAATGGTAGCATAGACTAAGCAGCCTTAAAGGCTTAACTCAAGAGGTCGTGTTAAGCGAGCTGTTTTACCAATCACAGTCCTCTAATACCAAATGAAAGGACACCACACAAGTATATATTATAAAAATCTATGTATTTATTACTCAAAATAATCCCCAGTATTCTTTATGAACAAAGGGGCACAAGCGTTAAATCAAAAGCACAGTATAACATACAAAGTTGCACAATTATGGATGAGGGCGATGGGCCACTCAGACCATATATTAAGAAAGTGGTATAAGAGATACCAATCGAACAGTGGTTAGGCCTAGGGCCTAGGGAATCGCTAGGAGCAGTCGGGACAAGCAATGCTGAAGTCGGGAAAAGCCAGCGGGATTCGGGTGCAGTGCTGAAAGCACACGCATTCACCAATGCAAGTCAATGGTGCGTAAAAGTTAAGCAAATAGGGTTTTAGGACACTTCCGCTGAACCTAGAAAGACAAAACTTAAGACACAGACCCTAGAGGTGTGTACCAGTGTGGGAACACCGGCGTTGCAATGTTACCTCACCCACAGGAAGCGGGTGCACAGGGTCGAAGTAGTGTCGGGTTTCGTCACGCTGGTTCTTGGTGCTTGAAGCTGAAGATGCTGCAGGCGCTGTGAAGGAGAAGTGTCCGGTGGGATCCAAGGGTGGATCGAAGTCAAAAAGTACCTGAAAGCAGAGGGGACAGAGTCTGGGTCACTCAGCAGTGACCAGGGTGGAACCAGGAAGGAACCAGGCAATGTCGGGTGCAATCAGGTGGTTGTCGAGGAGCTTCTCTCCGCTGTCACGTGGGCTCTGGGGCATCTACGAAGTCCAGGAGCAGGTCACGATCTGTCCCATGAAGGCTCTCGCCATCGGCGCTGTCGGCTTCAAGATTGGAGCAAACAACACTTGGCAAAAGCAATCCACGCGGAACTGGGAGATTGCTTCTCACTCGGACCAGAAAGGTCAGAGTGGGGGCTCCTTTTTAGGGGAGCTGGTGCAAATCTGGAGCAACCAGAATCACAAGTTGTATTTTGTTTTTCGTCGGCACAGGGGCCACAAGCCAGCTGGCAAGGGACTGGCCAATGCGTTGAGCCAAAAGAAGCAGAAGGGGCCCACGCAGCACTCGTCGAGTGTGGAGGGCTGAACTTCGGTGCAAGAGTGGCGCAGGGTTGGGGCTTCTCAAACCCCGGTGTACAGCTTCGAGGGTCACTCGTGGGCTGCACGGTCAGGGTCTCGTGGTCTTTCCAAGATGGCGTGCCCCACGCTTCCGGTCACCTCCACGGGTCTCAGCTCTGTAGGGACTATGGATCGGGCTGTTAGAAGGCAGGCAAGCTTGATCTTGTCGATCTCTGTCGCTCGAGTTCCGGCGGGAACTGCAACAAATCAGACGTCGAGGTGCTGGATGGTGCCTGTTTGCACAGGGTGGTCACTCCTTGACCACAAGGGAGATTCTTCAGTCTTCTACGTTGAGTAGGATGTCGAAGGGTCCAGAGTTTCGTTTCTTATGTTTCATCAGGATAATCTGAAGTGCATTGGCACTGCTCTAACTCTTATTCGAATCTGAGGGGCTGGATTATCTGCTAGGTCCCCTCCTATGGGTGGGACCCAGGAAGGGGGTGGATACACCCCTTTCCTTTGATCCAGGCCGCGCTGGGACTGGGGCTGGTGTGCCCCAGAACCGGTTTGAACGGATTATGCAAGGGGCAGCCTTGTGCTCCCCATGCAGTGTCTGGTTTCTTTCAAACCTCCCTGCTACAATCCACTATCTCCTGTCTGGGGGGGTGTGACACCTCCCTGCGACAGGAAACCCTTTGTCCAGGCCCCTTTGGCTGAGTTTCGGTCAGCTTCAGGGGGTCAGACTTGTGTCTGTGGCAGAAGCATCCATTTTGTGGATCTGAGGCCCTTTTAGAAATTAACCGCATTTCAGTAAAGTAACACGTCTTACCCCTCTAGAGGGGTGGAATGCTATCCCCGTCACCAGAACTGGCGAGGGGATAGTATTCCAAATCGTATGACACCTTACACGACATGTTTTGATAAAGCCAAACCAAAGTTGCTATATAACCGCGAGGATTATAATGCACTTAATAGTATATGGTATGGCATTATCCTGAAACAGCTTAGGGATTTGTTCCCGACGGCTGCAGACAGGCTCAGCTCATGCTAGAGCTCCATCTCACATTTAACCACGCACTCTGCCTCCAGGATTGATAAGGCCTTCCATAGGAGTGGCTCACAGGTTTATATGTATCCAGATATAGGTTTAGATATAGGTATACTATATCTAAGCAAGGGGTGATTACACCACCTTGCCCCAGCTGAGTGATCAGCCAGTTGTGTCAATTTAAGAACCAGCCAGGGGTGGCAAAAGATATGCTGCAGCCCCTGGTAGGCCTTGGTGGCACCTATGCCCTGTGCACCTATAGTGCATGGTACAGGGGCTGACAAGGAGTCCATTTCCAATTGTGGTATGTACCTATAGCACATGTATCAATAATTTAGAGAGAGAACAGCAGGCTGGGGGTCCGATTAGCAGACCCACAGCCTCAGTAGTCGCAAACCAGTGAAGCAAAAAGCAAAAATGTGGGGTGACCAGAGGATAGCAGACCCTACTCTCCTACACAATACCCCCCCAAACGCAGGGACATTAAACTAACCTTGACCAGATAAGTCTTCATGTTCTAAGTGGAAGTACCTGGAGAGACCATCTGCATTACCATGGTCAGTCCCTGGGCGGTACTCCACTGTAAAGTCCATCCCCTGTAGGGAAATGGACCATCTGAGCAGTTTGGGATTTTCTCCCTTCATCTGATTTAGCCACAAGAGGGGCTTATGGTCTGTCTGAACTAGGAAGTGAGTACCAAACAAGTATGGCCTCAACTTGTTCTGGGCCCAAACCACAGCAAAGGCCTCTCTCTCAATAGCTGACCAACGTTTCTCCCTGGGGGTCAGCCTTCTGCTAATAAAAGCAATGGGCTGGTCTTGACCATCTTGATTAAGTTGTGAAAGCACAGCTCCCACCCCCTACTCAGAAGCATCTATCTGTACAATGAACTGTTTGGAGTAGTCAGTACTCTTCAGGATAGGTGCAGAGCACATGGCCTTCTTCAGGTCATCAAATGCCTTTTGACAGCTAACTGTCCACTGAACCTTTTTTGGCATCTTCTTGGATGTCAAGTCATTTAATGGTGTCACAATGGACCCATAGTTTTTTACAAACTTTCTGTAATACCCAGTCAGGCCCAAGAAGGCTCTGACTTGTGTCTGGGTAGTTGGAGGAGCCCAGTCCTGTATGGTCTGGATCTTGCTCTCCAGTGGCTGAACCTGACCTCCACCTACTAGGTGGCCCAGGTATACAACCTTGCTCTGCCCTATATGGCACTTGGTAGCCTTGATAGTCAGGCCTGCCTTTTGCAGGGCCTCCAGAACTTTCTACAGGTGGATCAGGTGATCCTCCCAGGTGGAGCTAAAGACAGCAATATCATCTAGATATGCTGCACAAAAGTCATCCAACCCAGCAAGGACTTGGTTCACCAACCTTTGGAAAGTGGCAGGTGCATTCTTCAAACCAAAGGGCATTACCACAAACTGATAATGTCCACTAGGGGTAGAGAATGCTGTCTTGGCTTTTGACTCTTCAGCTAGTCTGAGCTGCCAGTAGCCAGCTGTCAAATCAAATGTGCTCAGAAACTTGGCAGAAGCCAATTTATCAATGAGCTCATCTGCTCTTGGAATGGGATGTGCATCTGTCCTAGTGACAGCATTGAGACCTCTGTAGTCCACACAAAATCTAATTTCTCTCTTTCCATCTTGGGTATGAGGTTTTGGCACAAGGGCCACTGGGCTTGCCCATGGGCTCTCTGATGGCTCAATCACTCCAAGCTCCAACATCTTTTGCACCTCAGCCTTTATACAATCCCTGACATGGTCAGGTTGCCTGTAGATCTTATTCTTCACAGGCAGACTGTCACCAGTGTCCACCTCATGGGTGCACCAGTTAGTGTGACTGGGTGTGAGTGAAAACAAGTGCCTGTGGGCTTGCAAAACTTGTCTGCAGTCCATCTGCTGCTGGTCAGTGAGGCTGCCTGCCAAGGCTACTCCATCAACTGAACCATCATCAGGGTTCTGGGAAAGCAGGTCTGGGAGAGGGTCACTCTCTTCCTCCTGTTCCCCATCTGTGGCCATGAGCAAGCACATGTCCTCCCTGTCCACAAATGCTTTCAAACGATTTACATGAAGCACCCTGTGGGGGCTCCTAGGGGTTCCAAAGTCAACCAAGTAGGTGACTTCTCCCTTTTTCTCAATGATAGGGTAGGGTCCAGTCCATTTGTCCTGGAGTGCTGCTGGGGCCACTGGCTCCAACACCCACACCTTCTGCCCTGGCTGGAACTCAACCAGAACAGCCTTTTGGTCATGCCAAGCTTTCTGCAGTTCTTGACTTGCCTCCAGGTTTTTGGATGCTCTCTCCATATACTCAGCCATCCTGGAGCGGAGACCAAGTACATAGTCCACAACATCTAGCTTAGGCTTTTTGAGAGGTAACTCCCATCCTTCCTTCACCAAACATAGTGGACCCCTCACAGGGTGGCCAAACAAAAGTTCAAAAGGGCTGTAGCCAACCCCCTTCTGTGGGACCTCTCTGTAAGCAAAGAGCAAGCAGGGTAAAAGGATGTCCCATTTCCGCCTGAGCTTCTCTGGTAAACCTTTTATCATTCCCTTGAGGGTGTTGTTGAATCTTTCCACAAGCCCATTGCACTGTGGGTGATAGGGTGTGGTAAACTTGTAGTTTACTCCACACTCCTTCCACATTGCTTTTAGATATCCAGACATGAAGTTTGTACCTCTGTCTGATAACACCTCCTTTGGAATCCTACTCCCGGGAAAACTGCAATGAGGGCTTTTGCCACCACAGGTGCTGTGGTGGTCCTTAGAGGAATTGCCTCTGGGTACCTGGTGGCATGATCCACTACCACCAGTATAAATCTGTGCCCAGATGCTGTTTGAGGATCCATGGGACCCACAATGTCTATTCCAACACGTTCAAAGGGCACCCCCACCACAGGTAGTGGTATCAGGGGGGCCTTTGTTGTGCCACCTGAAATACCACTGGCTTGGCAAGTTACACAGGAGCGACAAAACTCCTTGACATTTTCTGACATATGAGGCCAGTGAAAGTGTGGAACAAGCCTGTCCCAAGTCTTGTTCTGGCCTAAGTGTCCTGCAAGGGGAATATCATGGACCAAGGTGAGAAGGAAACCCCTAAACTTCAAAGGTATGACCAACCTCCTGGTTGCACCAGGCTTGGGGTCTCTAGCCTCTGAGTAAAGGAGTCCATCATCCCAATAAACGTTATGGGCACCTTGAGCATTCCCTGCAGCCTCATCAGCAGCTTGCTGTCTGAGGGGTTCAAGTGAAGGGCAATCTAATTGAGCCTGCCCCAGGTCTGCCCTTGAGGGTCCCCCTGTCCCCAGAAACTCAACCTGATCAAGCTCCAGTTCCTCTGAGACAGTCTCCTCTTGGACTGCAGAATCAGTTTCCTGTGAAATCTGATCCTCAACCTGGGGCAAGGGGGAAGACATAGCCTTAACCCTCTTGCTCCTTCTCTTGGGTTGTGGTTGGTCTATTGTTCCAAGATCCACCACTGGTTCAGGAAGGCACTTCTTAGCCTGAGTCCTTGTCACTGCAAGGACATGTGCTGAAATCCCTAGCATTTCTGCATGAGTCCTGTACTCCACTTCTGACCAAACTGAGCTTTCAAGATCATTGCCTAACAGACAGTCTACTGGGAGGTCTGCACTCACAACAACTTTCTTTAGGCCATCTACCCCTCCCCAGGAGAAGTTCACAACAGCCACACTATGTGAAGTAGTGGAGTTGCTTGCATTGGTCACTAGGTAACTTTCACCTAGTACAATCTGTCCAGGGTCCACAAAGTCAGGTGTCACCATAGTGACACTGGCACATGTGTCCCTGTAGGCCTGAGCCAGTTTCTCATTTATCAAAGGCGTCTGCCTATATTTGCCCAGGTTACTGGGACTCACTGTAGTGGACAAAGCTAAGTCCACATCATATAGGAGAACTGCCTGAGTAGGGATTCTGACTAGGCCAGATTCCATCTCAGTACCCAAGGTTAACCCCACTATACCCTTAGGTTGTGTACCACCACTGTTAACTGCACTAGGGGGTGCAGGTGCTTTAGGAGCTACAGTGGTGGGGACTGGATTTTTCTTGGTGCATTCACTGCCCCAGTGTGAAACTGATTTGCAGTTATTACGCCAAGGTTTCTTTGGGCCATCATTCTTCTTTTTCTTGTTGCCATTTTGGGAACCACCCTCCTTATTACTAGTTTGGGGGCCTGAAGACTTCTGGTCCTTTTCTTTATCTTTCTGATTTCCACCCTTCTGGTCTGTTTTCTTCTGGTCACCACCTTGGTTCTGGGGTTTCTGCTTAATCTTTGTTCTGACCCATTTGTCTGCCTTCTTTCCCAATTCTTGGGGAGAGGTCAGATCAGAGTCAATAAGGTATTGATGCAACAGCTGGTTTGTACAGTTATTGAGGATCTGTTCTCTCATCATAAGATTGTACAATCCTGTATAGTCTGAAACTTTACTTCCCTGCAACCAACCCTCCAGAGCCTTAGTGGCACAATCAACAAAATCAGTCCAGTCCTGAGTCTGTGCTTTTTGGGTGTCTCTGAACAACAACCTGTATTGCTCAGTGGTTAGGCCAAACCCTTCAATAAGAGCACTCTTCAGGACAGAGTAGTTTTTGGCATCCTCAGGTCTAACTGTGAGGAGCCTATCCCTCCCTTTCTCAGAAAAGGAGTACCATAAAATTGCAGCCCACTGATCCTGAGGAACCTGCTGTACCATGCAGGCTCTCTCAAGTGCAGGCATCCATTTGTGGATGTCATCCCCTTCCTTGTAGGGGGGCACAATTTTTGTCAGGTTTCTATTATCATAGCTCCTGTCTTTCTCTCTAGGAATTATGCTGCCACCAGTGGCATCTAAGCCACACAACTTTTGCTCTCTTGCCAAGGCAAGTCTAGCTTGAGCCAGGGCTACCTCCTCCCTCTCTATCTGGAGTTTGACAGGCCTCATCCTGGCTCTATGTTCTATCTTCTGAGAGGAAGTCATCCCTCTCTGGGATTCTCTTGAGGCACTAGAAATGTGAGAGTCCCCTGATGGAGATCTCACTCTTCTGTTGCCTGTGAGAATGATATTTTGGGATCTGGGGAGGTGCTGGCCCTCTCCATTCCCCAGTAGGTTTAAGTTGGCCTGGTTAAGCCTGGCAACTATAACCTGGTTACCCCTCTGATCCTGATTTTCTGGGTCCTCTGCATCTGAGTCCTCCTCCTCCTCCTCTTCCTCCTCTTCTTCTTCCTCCTCTGGAGTGGTATCAGTTACAGGGGGTTCACTCCATCTCCTGAATCTAGGGGAGCTGCACTCGCCTAACCTAAGTCATCCTGTTCTAGAATGGCTATCAGGGTTGGAATGGTGGGACCTCTGCCCCTTTTTAGCCCTCTTGATATGCACAAGGCACACAAGTCTTTGTGGCTAAGTTTGTCATAGCTGGAAGTTGCCTGGGTAAGGTCAACTGCCACAGGCAGAGAACTTGGAGTCTCACCTGTGCCAGACATGACTGCTAGTGAGGTGTAAGTGGTGCACTTACCTACACTAAGGGTTTTCCTACTGTACCTTGCTAGTGAGTTGTAGTCAGGGTGTGCTAATCCCTTTAATCTACAACTACTAAGTTCAGTAGAACTTAATATGCTAAGCTTTTGATTTATATGTACCTAAGGTACTTGATGTGATCTTTCAATTTGATAAAAAGATTGCAATGGTAAAACAACAGCAAGCTCAAATTCGCACCGCTGCGCACCAATGTGAGAAGTTGGCCTGGTATATGATGTTTCCAATTCTGGAACCACCTTGTATCAGTCCAAGCTTTCCCTTATGGTGTCTGGTTGTAAGTCAACCTTGTGGACAAGCTATCTTAATGGTAGCATAGACTAAGCAGCCTTAAAGGCTTAACTCAAGAGGTCGTGTTAAGCGAGCTGTTTTACCAATCACAGTCCTGTAATACCAAATGAAAGGACACCACACAAGTATATATTATAAAAATATATGTATTTATTACTCAAAATAATCCCCAGTATTCTTTATGAACAAAGGGGCACAAGCGTTAAATCAAAAGCACAGTATAACATACAAAGTTGCACAATTATGGATGAGGGCGATGGGCCACTCAGACCATATATTAAGAAAGTGGTATAAGAGATACCAATCGAACAGTGGTTAGGCCTAGGGCCTAGGGAATCGCTAGGAGCAGTCGGGATAAGCAATGCTGAAGTCGGGAAAAGCCAGCGGGATTCGGGTGCAGTGCTGAAAGCACACGCATTCACCAATGCAAGTCAATGGTGCGTAAAAGTTAAGCAAATAGGGTTTTAGGACACTTCCGCTGAACCTAGAAAGACAAAACTTAAGACACGACCCTAGAGGTGTGTACCAGCGTGGGAACACCGGCGTTGCAATGTTACCTCACCCACAGGAAGCGGGTGCACAGGGTCGAAGTAGTGTCGGGTTTCGTCACGCTCGTTCTTGGTGCTTGAAGCTGAAGATGCTGCAGGCGCTGTGAAGGAGAAGTGTCCGGTGGGATCCAAGGGTGGATCGAGGTCGAAAAGTACCTGAAAGCAGAGGGGACAGAGTCTGGGTCACTCAGCAGTGACCAGGGTGGAACCAGGAAGGAACCAGGCAATGTCCGGCGCAATCAGGTGGTTGTCGAGGAGCTTCTCTCTGCTGTCACGTAGGCTCTGGGGCATCTACGAAGTCCAGGAGCAGGTCATGATCTGTCCCACAAAGGTTCTCACCGTCGGCGCTGTTGGCTTCAAGATTGGAGCAAACAACACTTGGCAAAAGCAATCCACTCGGAACAGGGAGATTGCTTCTCACTCGGACCAGGAAGGTCAGAGTAGGGGCTCCTTTTCAGGGGAGCTGGTTAAATCTGGAGCAACCAGAATCACAAGTCGTATTTTGTTTTTCCTCAGCACAGGGGCCACAAGCCAGCTGGCAAGGGACTGGCCAACGCGTTGAGCCAAAAGAAGCAGAAGGGCCCCACGCAGCACTCGTTGAGTGTGGAGGGCTGAACTTCGGTGCAAGAGTGGGTCAGGGTTGGGGCTACTCAAACCCCGGTGTACAGCTTCGAGGGTCACTCGTGGGCTGCACGGTCAGTGTCTCGTGGTCTTTCCAAGATGGCGTGCCCCACGCTTCCGGTCGCCTCCACGGGTCTCAGCTCTGCAGGGACGTCGAGTTGCTGGATGGTGCCTGTTTGCACAGGGTGGTCACTCCTTGACCACAAGG
The DNA here is from genome assembly GCF_964261635.1 of Lissotriton helveticus. Classification (NCBI taxonomy): domain Eukaryota; kingdom Metazoa; phylum Chordata; class Amphibia; order Caudata; family Salamandridae; genus Lissotriton; species Lissotriton helveticus. Next base: position 361,717,703 of record NC_136062.1, read on the forward strand.
GAGATTATTCAGTCTTCTACGTTGAGTAGGATGTCGAAGGGTCCAGAGTTTCGTTTATTATGTTTCATCAGGATAATCTGAAGTGCATTGGCACTGCTCCCACTCTTATTCGAATCTGGGGGGCTGGATTACCTGCTAAGTCCCCTCCTATGGGTGGCACCCAGGAAGGGGGTGGATACACCCCTTTCCTTTGATCCAGGCCACGCTGGGACTGGGGCTGGTGTGCCCCAGAACCGGTTTGACCGGATTATGCAAGGGGCAGCCTTGTGCTCCCCATGCAGTGTCTGGTTTCTTTCAAACCTCCCTGCTACAATCCACTATCTCCTGTCTGGGGAGGTGTGACACCTCCCTGCGACAGGAAACCCTTTGTCCAGGCCCCTTTGGCTGAGTTTCGGTCAGCTTCAGGGGGTCAGACTTGTGTCTGTGGCAGAAGCATCCATTTTGTGGATCTGAGGCCCTTTTAGAAATTAACCGCATTTCAGTAAAGTAACATGTCTTACCCCTCTAGAGGGGTGGAATGCTATCCCCGTCGCCAGAACTGGCGAGGGGATAGTATTCCAAATCGTATGACACCTTACACGACATGTTTTTATAAAGCCAAACCAAAGTTGCTATATAACCGCGAGGATTATAATGCACTTAATAGTATATGGTATGGCATTATCCTGATTGTAAAACTGGACACACCGGGTTACGTGCACATTGACTACAGAGTAAACAAGACGTTGTCTTTCAATAGATTAAATTCCAACAACTAACTTATATTGGATATTTCTTATTTTTTTTTTAACAGTGTTTAGTTTTTCTTAACATATTCTTATTTCATCTGTACAATTTATCAAACATTTTTTTGGATGCAGTTTTTTTACATATGACACATAACATTAAATTTACACTGATTAATTCATAAATAGCAGTTCATAATTTCATTTCTTAAATACAGAATATATTCCCTTCAACGCGTTAGGGCCGATTGCCTTCCTCAGGAATTCTGCATTTTCGTTTTTGCATAGACAGTAGGCTATAATGATGAAAGATAGTAGTTTAGTAGTCTGTTTCAGGATGTTATTCAGTAAACAACGCCTAACAATTACTTATTCTCTTTTTTATATATACATGTTTCTGTACAGATTGTTAATCTTCCGTGATTATCCCCTACTCAAAGGCGATCTTTACTGACTGGGCTAAAGTGCTAGAATTTCTACATTTAGTTATACTTTCAAAAATATTTACATATAAAACTGTACATATATATACATATTATACAATTTTCTCATCAGTTTTCTAAACATCTATATACATTATTTACAACAGTTAGAAAGCTTCTTGGTGTACTCCTTATGCGTTAGCACATATTGTCACTCTATTGCTTGCAGATGGAAGCTAAAATATAGGGGACAGTGCTGCTGCGATATCCTAAGGAGGCCACATGAGGGACAATTGTTTTGCAGGGAAAAGATATTTAGACTGGGAGAGATAGCATTAGACTAAGGGGGGGGTGTATGAAGGACACATGGATCTATTCTGTGTTCAACGCTGAATGTGAGATGCTAGTCCTTAGCTGGGATTGCCGAGTTAGTTATCTAGATTAGCCATTCATGCCTGTATTGCACAGGTATGCACTGAAGCAGAATATCCAAATCAAAGAGTCCAAGCGTCTGTAATGGTGTCAGTGTTTCTGGATACAAAGAGAGAGATCTAAAATTAAAACATACGTAGTGTTAACTAGCGCCTCTTTAGTTATCTGCAATTGTTCCTTCTATTTAAATCTACTTGATGTTGCCGTACTCAATATTTTCACTCAAGGTGCTTGATATATGGGTTTAAGATCGATTTATGATGTTCAAGGATGGATAGTTTGACTTCAAACTTCATGCTCCTGGGGTAGAAAATATATACATTAGTATCTATGTGCGCATATTTGAAATGGTACCGATGAAATACTACATGTAGTTAAAATAGGCGTCTACCTGCTTTAATTCAAGACCAAATCTCCGTTATAATGCTGTGTTCTGCTGCTGATATTTCAGATTAGTGCTTTTCAACCTGTGTGGCTGTATGTTCACGACGGTCATCTGTAAAATTTATATTTGACTGTTTAAGATATCCGTTCTATTTTGTTGGACTGCAAAAGTTTCATGCCAGATTATTAATATCGCTACCTGGATTTCTGGGATGTCTCGAGTTCCAGCCCTATTTGCGAAGCTTTTAAAGCGCTGTGGCTCTCTGGTAAACAAATATTTTCGCCTCGTCGATCTGCCGTCTCTCGGAAAGCTGGACGTAAAAAACATACAGAGATTTCTTTAGGACTGCGCGCCAACTATTTACGCTATGTCCTTACATTTTCACGGCTCTCTAGTTTCTACATTTTACCCTACATTCGTAACATACCTGGTGCAAAGATGCAAACGGAGATCCGTCAGTCCCGTATCACCGCTCTGCTGAGCTTGTTTAATCCAGCCTTCTTTTAAATTTTAGATTTTGGCGCCATTCCCGGCAACCTGGCTGTGTGGGTCTCGCGAGATTAGAATCTACGGGAGCTACTTCATGTTCTAGTGGGTTAACCGAGACCCGGCTCCTCCATCTTATAAGGGCTTTGTTTACCACAGTTTGGTACATGCTACTGTATTAGGATGTTTCATAGCTGTCCGCCTGGCTTATATTTCTTTTATTAAAATATTACCTGATATTTATATTATACGCCAGAGTGTTATTTAGGTGTATCTGTGCTACCGGTATATATGCGCGATTTTATAATCCTCCAGTAGCGGTGATTCTACTGCGATCGATATCATTATAGATATTTAACTCGCTTTTGGTCAATTTATTTAACGTTCCTATTTAGATAGTGAGTTTGCTATCTTGAATCTTACCATATGCTCGCCATCTTGGACTATGTTTAATTCAATGTCAAAACCCTGGTAAATGGTAATATTAACTAACAGAATGGCTGCCATCTGCAAACAGTAGACACACGTTAATATAGGTACAAATACAAATTGGCAAAACGTCCCTTTTATACATATCTCCTAACTAATGAACTACAGTCTATGTATTTTTCCTTTCCCTTCCATAACTTCCAACATGGCCAGTCTTGTTATATTAACCAGGTGAGTTCCTATTATATAATTGCCTGCTCCCAAGGGATTTCAGCATTTAATCCGTTAATTGCAGTTCCCAAAAGAAAAATCCAAAACACTTCTCTCATTTTACGAATCTTATCTTGATTTTGTCCTGCTTTTGCATGTATTCTTTCCAAGATGAACCATGCCATGTTATCTGGTGTATGATTGCATTCCACGTAGTGGCTCACCATAGGCGCTGTTATCTTCCTGGTTCTTATTGCTGACCTATGTTCAGTCAATCTGACATTAAGGGCTCTGCCGGTCTGTCCTACATAACCCTTCTCGCAAGGGCAGAGAATAAGATAAATCACATTTGTGCTTCTGCAATTATTTAAATCCACAGGTTGAATTACCTGTTTGTTAAACGTGAAGCTCACCCCCTGTATTGCAGTCTCACATGACTTGCAACTTGAACAGCTGTAGTTTCCTACTACTGGTTGCATATTTATAACTGATCGTTGTATTATGGATGTTTTGGGTATCATTCTCGATCTTACTATGTGGTCCTTGAGTGTTTTATTTCTTTTATATGCAAAAATGGGTTTGGGTAGCCGATTTTGTTTGGGGAAATTTGTATTTAGTATGTGCCAGTTGGCACACATAGTTTGTCTTATCCTTTCATTAATGATTGAATGTTTGGTTATGAATACCAACTGTGGATTAATTTTAGCCGTTCTTGGTTGTAGCAAACATTGTCGGTCGTAGAAACGAGCCAGTTTGTAGGAATCTCTTATTATTTTCTTTGGATATCCTCTGGCCAAGAATTTTTCTTTCATCATTATGGCTTTGGTATCGTAGTCTAGGATACTGGTGCAATTACGCCTCAACCTTAGAAACTCTCCAAATGGCACGCTGTTTTTCTGTGTGGATGGGTGATAGCTGTCATAGTGGAGAAGTGTATTTCTCGCTGTTGGTTTGACAAATAAGTCAACAGCCAGGGCCCCTTCTTGATGTTTTGTTACTACATCTAGGTAGTTTACTTGTTCCCTGTCGGTGTGGTGTGTGAATCTGATGTTACTATCACATGCATTTATCCATTGTAGGAAGTCTTCTAACGTGTCCTCATTGTCTGTCCAGATGAAGAACACGTCATCTATGTACCTGGACCAATTTGCCACAGATTCATAAAAGGGCGCGATCTCATTGAATACAAATTGAGTTTCAAAGTATGACATATATATATTAGCAATAGTGGGGGCACATGAAGCCCCCATACTGACTCCTTGTTTCTGTTTGTACAGTATGCCATTGAATTCAAAGATGTTATCATTTAGGACAATCTTGAGGCACTCGAGGATGAATATGGTAGGGCATTGAATCCTGTATTTTTGTATAAACCAATGTGTCGCATGTAGTGCTCCCATAATGGGGATGTTACTGTACAATGCCTCGATGTCCATTGTAACCAAAATTTGAGATGTACTACAGTAATGCACATTCTCCACAAGGTTTATAATTTGCCTAGTGTCTTTCACATGTCCCGGAGTATAGGCAACATGTGGACATAAGATCGCGTCTATGTATTTGGCCAATGGTTCTGTCACCGAGCCAATAGTTGTCACAATTGGTCTCAATGGTGGGTCTTGAGTGTTTTTGTGTACCTTTGGTATACCATAAATACTGACCAATTTAGGATTGTCCACATTCAAGTACTCACACTCTTTTCTACATATTTCTCCATCTCTGAGTGCCTTGTTTGTTAGTTTTCTGATCTTATTTTTTGTCTGCGTCGTAGGATCACTAGTTATTGGGGCATAGAAGCGATGATCATTTAACATATCTTCCATTTTGGACACGTATTGTGATGTTTCATAGACTACAATCCCCCCTCCCTTATCACATGTTTTAACAGTGATATTCTTGTTGTCCTTAATCATGTTCATAGCTTTGTATTGTTTACTTGTTAAATTGAACGGGGTTTTAGGTACATGTTTGGCGATATTGGCAAATTTCTCATTCATAATGTGCTCAAATATTGCCACCTGCGGCGGTACCTGGTCTAGGGTGGGAGTAATAAAAAAATAAAATAAGAAATATCCAATATAAGTTAGTTGTTGGAATTTAATCTATTGAAAGACAACGTCTTGTTTACTCTGTAGTCAATGTGCACGTAACCCGGTGTGTCCAGTTTTACAAATAGTACTATACCTTGCCAGGGTTCATCCTTTAAGGCAGGGGCCCCGATTTTCCAAAATAATGGCATTATCCTGAAACAGCTTAGGGATTTGTTCCCGACGGCTGCAGACAGGCTCAGTTCATGCTAGAGCTCCATCTCACATTAGACCATGCACTCTGCCTCCAGGATTGATAAGGCCTTCCATAGGAGTGGCTCACAGGTTTATATGTGTCCAGATATAGGTTTAGATATAGGTATACTATATCTAAGCAAGGGGTGATTACACCACCTTGCCCCAGCTGAGTGATCAGCCAGTTGTGTCAATTTAACCACTTGGATGCTAAGCCTCATTGTTGATTCCCATTGACTTTCCATTGAAATCAATGGAAACTCCATGACGAGTTACCCTTGTCATTAGCACTGAAGGGGTTAAGAACCAGCCAGGGGTGGCAAAAGATATGCTGCAGCCCCTGGTAGGCCTTGGTGGCACCTATGCCCTGAGCACCTATAGTGCATGGTACAGGGGCTGACAAGGAGTCCATTTCCAATTGTGGTATGTACCTATAGCACATGTATCAATAATTTAGAGAGAGAACAGCAGGCTGGGGGTCTGATTAGCAGGCCCACAGCCTCAGTAGTCGCAAACCAGTGAAGCAAAAAGCAAAAATTTGGGGTGACCATAGGATAGCAGACCCTACTCCCCTACAGTAAGCATTTCGAATAAGGAGAAAAAGGGTCAGTTGTGAAGTCTTCCTAAGAAGTCTCTCGAATGCTGGAATGGGCAAAGCAGCTTAAAGCCACCATCAAAAGAGAAAGAGCTTGTTCTGAAGAAAGATGTGGGTACTATCCCTAATTCCAATAACCAGGTATCTACAGGTAGATTTCCCATTATGTACCTCTAACACGTACTCCACAATGGGCACAGTCATGAGCTTACTTTTCCATGATGTTCGCCATGTACAATCTTTGCTACAAGTCGTCCTTGGTTCATGTGACTTCTCCCATATGAAACCGACTTCTTTTATTAAGTGCCTCCAACTCATATGATTGTAACTTCTTTCCTTGTCTAACTGCTAAAACAAAGACATTATTTTGCCTAAAGAATGCTTCTCCACCTGCAATGTAAAACGTGAGAAAGTACCGTTCAGATCTGAAGCCACCGAAGTCATCTGTGGCGTTCCCCAAGGCTCCTCGTTCAGCCCAACCCTCTTCATCGTCTACATGAGCCCCCTCGCAGCCATCGCACGCCAGCACAACCTCAACATCATCTCCTACGCCGATGACACCCAGCTGATCCTCTCCCTCACCAACGACCCCGCCACCGCCAGAGCCAACCTTCACGAAGGGATGACAGAGGTAGCCGAATGGATGAAGAACAGCCGCCTGAAACTGAACTCGGACAAGACGGAAGTCCTCATCCTGGGATCCTCACCCTCTGCCTGGGACGACTCCTGGTGGCCCCCCGCCCTAGGCAGCGCACCCAAACCAACAGACCACGCACGCAACCTGGGATTCATCCTGGACTCCTCCCTCTCCATGACCAGACAAGTCAATGCCGTCTCCTCGTCGTGCTTCAACATCCTGCGCATGCTACGTAAGATCTTCCGTTGGATCCCCACCGAGACCAGGAAGACGTCACCCAGGCCCTCGTCACCAGCCGTCTGGACTACGGCAACTCCCTCTATGCCGGGACCACCGCCAAACTACAGAAGAGACTCCAGCGGATCCAGAACGCCTCAGCACGACTCATCCTGGACATCCCCCGTCGCAGCCACATCTCCGGACACCTGAGAGACCTGCACTGGCTCCCGGTCAACAAGAGAATCACCTTCCGTCTCCTCACCCACGCACACAAAGCCCTACACAACCAAGGCCCAGGGTACCTCAACAGTTGCCTCAACTTCTACGCTCCCAAACGCCAGCTCCGATCGACCGGCCATGCCCTCGCGGCCTTCCCCCGCATCCGAAGAGCCACCACAGGGGGACGGTCCTTCTCCTACCTCTCCGCCAAGACATGGAACTCCCACCCGACCCACCTCTGCCTGACCCAGGACCACCTCGCCTTCAGGAAGAAACTCAAGACCTGGCTGTTCGAGCAGTAGCGGACCCCCCTCCCCTAGCGCCTTGAGACCCTCTGGGTGAGTAGTGCGCTATATAAATGCTCTGATTGATTGATTGATTGAGCTTCCACAGTGCACATGAAATTTCAGAACATTTACCCTGAAGCGAGCGCTTGTCCGGTGTTCGCATTTCAGGCCGACAGCTTTAACTAACATAAGATCTTATCATTTAAACATTACGAGTTGAATAATTATATTTCATCTCACACAGCACATTTAGTTCATGAGTAATGTCAAGCTTCACAACGTGGTTATTCCATGTTAGTTACATCCATTTCCTACGTTAACTCTTCATACTGGTAGTCAATAGACTGAAATATGTCACGTGACTACGTTAACATGGTCACAATTCTTACACCCATTTACACGAGACACGACTATATACGGGGGCGCTCACACTTGATTATGATGCACCCCTATAGATGTGAAAAATGCTGTGTGAAATCTCCAATCCATCCCCGTTGAAGGTGAATAAGTCTAATAGTAATCAACATTAGTATAAAGTGCAAAGTGCATATTAAAACTATATAACATTATCATCAACTTTATGAGATCTAAAAAGGATAAAACAATATCATTATAAGATAAAACGTGCATACTTATCCATCCCGTGTCTTCCTCGCTCAAACAAATGCTTTAAGATAAGAGCTCAACAAATATTTTGGGTATTTAGTAATTGTAAGTAATGCAAGGTCTCTATAGATCTTCAGTACCAAAATGATATTAATAAAGGTTTAAGAAATGTTCTTACTGGGCAGCTAAAATGATTGCAAAAAAACAAATAATGCAAGAGCAATACACGTGAAAACCCATTACAGGAACAATTCTGCTTCATACCTCCCAAAACATAAGTAAGCATTCCAGTACTCATGAGTCGCCAAACTGTACCAGACCTAAAGCGGAAAACGAGAGACCATTCCTATTAAGTTATGTCTAGTGCGAAATTAAAAAAAACACAGGCTCCAAACTAGCAAAGATCCGATAATAAGCAATTACATTAGTATTCCTCAGCTGCACTTGCAACCTATTGTCACCACAATTTTCCAGAAAGAGGCTGTTTACCCGTAATTTGTCTCCTTTGGTTATTACCATTAGGGACAAAAACAAAGGGGCCAATTATCAACACCAGAAAAGATGTAGAGATGTAATTCAACCAGGAAATAAGGCGCCAACAGCCCGATTCATCAAGCCAAAATCGGCTCGCAAAGGGCCAGATTCTGAGAATCTGGCCATTTGCGAGCGCTATTTTTGCATTTGGGATTCATCATCCCAAATGCAAAAATCGCAATTTTAAGAAATCGCTAAATTGCGAATAATTGCATTTAAGGAATCTCAATTTGAGATTCCTTAAATGCAATTCATGGACCATTTTAATATTACGATTTCGCAATCTGGGACCGCTATTTACCGCGAAGTCTAACTACGTGGTAAATAGCGAAAACTTAGAAATATGCACTTTAGTGCATTTTTCTAAGTTGTATGTTACACACACACATGTCCTTTGGACATGTGTGTGCGCAACACCAGTGTACATTACCATTTCAGGGGTGCTGCAGGGTGTCCTTTGGACACCCTGGTATCCTTGAAATCGCTTCCTTATTTGCGATTCGCTAATTGCTAATCGCAAACAAGGAATGACTCCCCATTCATTCCTATGGGCCTTTAGGCCCATAGGAATGAATGGGAAAGCCATTCCTTATTTGCGATGAGCAATTAGCGTTTGGCAAATAAGGAACCAGTAGAAATCGCAAAAAATATTGCGATTTCTACATGCATCCCGTTTTGCGAGCCTTTAATAGCGGTTCCTTAAAAATCGCTATTAAGGACTCGCAAAACAGTACTTTGATGAATCTGGGGGCAAGTATCCAAACTGATAGTCTACGATAATGTCTCTGCAAAACTGTGCTAATGGGCTCGTCCATGTGCTTACACACAAAAGCAAGAGGACTAATTGCGCGATATCTTAAATATAAGGCTCTTTTAACTCTGTATGAAGGATACAACTAGAGGTCCCCGTAGGAAGATGTAAAAATCTACTGCATATGTGGTTTTCTTCTATTTGAAGGGGGGACACTTTTGGTGGCCCCATATTCCAGCCCCATACGTGGCAGCTGGGACACATTGTGCATTTTACATTTTTATAAGAGGTAAAATGGCTCCTTCCTCCTTGATTTAGCTATATTGAAAATGGCTGTAGCTGACCTATAAGTATGAAAGATATATTATTAGGTTGAGGCTGCCAAGAGCCAAAGAAATTAAAGTTAACACCCAGGTAACGAAAAAAATTAATACTGTGCAAAGGCTGGCCTTTAATTAAGTAATCCTACGTAACTCAGCTCTGCCTGTGGCTCCGGCCATGATGTGAGATCTGCCATAATCAGGTGACAAGTCATTCCTTCCCATAAACTAGACAGAGCAGTCCATCAGTACTCATAAAGTGTTGTGCGTCCGGGCTAGAAGGACTGCGTCATCCGCGTATTACAGTGCTGGAACTTGAATAGCAGCAACACTAGGGGTGTTAACCTGTACCGAGGTTAAGTATGGACAAAGATCATTAATATATCAAATAAAAAGTCTGGAGGACAAAATATATCCTTTGGCACACTATGCTTGAGGCTGAATGTATGAGCTAGATCACCGGCTGGGGTCAGACGTACCCTGGCCACTAAGTCGGTGTGCAAGTCAAACAGAAAATTCACCAGACTCACATCAACACCCAAATCCAATCAGCTCAATCACAACTTGGCTCTGTTAACTGAGTTGAACGTTGTTGAGAAGTCCATAAAAGCCAAATATAATGGACAGTGCTTGACTGAGGAATACTTATTGACTAATAGGCTCATATTCAAACATTGCTCAAGAGTCCCCAGTCCTGGGCGAAACCGAAATTGAAAGGGAAACAAAATAGACTGCCCCTGTGTCCTTGCTGCTAGGCGTTTAAATACTACCCTACCAATGATTTTTCCAGTGCTATCTAATAAGAAGATTGGCATCTAGCACTTTGGGGATATCCAAACTTACAAAGTACAATGGTCGCATGCTTCCACAAATGGTGAATTGATGTGTTCAGCCTACCATTGAAAACGATGGTAATCAAGGGGCTCCAAAGTTCAATCGGAGTCCTGGCGCCTACCGCCTACACTCTCATGTATGGCAGCTACAACTTCTGGCAAGGATGTAGTCATAGTGGAGAAGTGTGGCTCAATGGTTAGAGCGGCAGACCCTGATGAAGAGGTCTAGCCCGGGACCAGGGTTCAATTCCCCGCCTCGGCGGGTCTTGGGCTCAAAAATTCCACGGACCTGATAATTCTCGCCTTGGTGCCTATTCCAATCACGGAGTCCCACTCTTCAACTCTGGGCAATAGCTTGCTTAATCTCCACAACGGCCCCACAACGCTAAGGATGCCTGGCCTCCACCTTCGGGGTGCCCAGTAGTGGACACCTCACAGGGAAAGCCAGGATGGGTTCCACAGCGGTATTCGTACAAGCGCCTTGAGACCCTTGCGGGTGAGTAGTGTGCTATACAAGTATCAATTTACATTACATGGGAGGATAATTCTGTAACTCCATATTTAAAAGATCAATTGCTCACCATCCACTTCTAGATAGTACATGGCGGAGAAGTGGGCCTCCTCAGAAGTTACATTGCAATAAAGACCTTTCCGGGGCATTTCTTGATCCAATATTATTAAAGGTGTCCCAGTTGTTTGGGTTGCATTTTAGATTGGGCTACCCCCGAGGCACAAAGGCGATTCTCTTACAGATAATAATTATTATGCATAGCAATAGATACTTCTGTGTGGCTGGAGCTGGTTGTGGCTGAAAGGGATATCGCCTGGGCATGGAAAGATGTGGCATTCTCGTCCTTGGAGGGATGGACGCAGGGCTTGGACCGTTCTGTGAGTTTGGAATGTGCTACATATGTGGTGAGGAGGTATCCCCAGAAGACCTACAGAATATGAGCAGCTTAGTGTCAGTATAGAAGCATTCACAAATGAGCCCATCATGGACTCCGGGCAATTCCTTTTTGAAGAAATCAAAGATTTTTGTTATTTGTGATGGATGGAAGAACAAATGACTACCTAATCAAGAAGTCAAATCACAGACAGCTACAATGGTACTCAAACACTTTAGAACTTTCAAAAGGAGACAGAAAATACATCACCATCACAATGGGCACCGAAAGAGCAGGCAAAACAAAGTTGATATTTAAACTTTGTTTACAATACAAGTAAAATACAAAAACACAGTCCTAACACAGATTTGTCATTGAAGAGAAGACAGCTGTTTGGAGTTAGATATGAACAACGTGCACAGGTCTTTTTCAGACACTGGCAGTGAAGGGTTCCAATGGATATAAGTGGGCTGACCCACTGTCCCATGCTGTACGCTGCGGTAGACGGGAGCAAAATAAGAATGACAGACCAATGGATGAGGTCCACCGACCAAAAGCCCCTCTGTGTAAGCATAGTATGTATAAGTTAAAAAAATGTTTTTGAAAACAGTAGTCTTGTGAGACAGCTGAAGCTGCTCAAAGGCCAGATCCAAAAAATGCAGATTTTTTCTGATAAACAGGTAAATGAAAATTGTGCCCACAGCTGCCACCTTAGTAGAGGCGGAAGGGGTACCACCAGGAGGATACCAGCAACTGGTTCTGGGTACAGGCAGCCATTTTGTAACTGCTCTAAAGCATTAGGTCCAAAGGACCTTTTCCACTAGAAAGGCTTAACATATATCACCATTAACATATGGCGTGAATGAAATTCTGGTTTCCAACGATCACCACCAAGTAAATCTACCAGATTAACACATCATTATAAGGCAGGGTCATTGATATTCGCAAACCGTTGAAATTATTTTGTGCCAACTATTCCTTCCATCAACAGAATAGCTAATTCAGTTACCTTTCTCTTGGGTAAGAGTGATGTTCTACCCAGGAAGCAAGCGGTCATAGAGTTCCAAAAGCAATACGTGCAATGTGTCTCTTCTATGGCAACAACAACGATTCCAGGGTACAAATAACCCCTATTTCAAAGATAGGTGGAAGTTTATTCCATTTGTATTGTTACTACAGCCTAGAGGCATTGGAACAAAGGGAGGGGCAGAATTATGTGTGTAGGGAAAGAAGCAACTAGACCAGACCCTTATGTATAGCAAATGATCAGAGTGAGTAAGTGTGCGGTGATGAAGTCCAATGGCCTTTCAGTACAGGTGGGTTTCCAAATTTGCTTCATAAGAAAGAGAGCAGTATTTCCATAGGACTGAACCACAGAATGTTAGATTATCACCCAATAATGTTTGTACCTTTTCCTGTGGACACAAAGTCTGTTGCAAGTGACTGATCTTTAGGCCATGGCCAGCGGTTATGGAACCATCAGTCTGATGAGGGATTGGGATATGCAAACACATGCAAAGCATTGTGAACCAGACTCTAATGCAACCCCTTGCTTGACCAGAAGCCAATCAAGGGCCATCTTGGCAAGGAGGCCCAGATTGGTAACACTGCAAGAAAAGATGGCGGAAATAACCACGCTGATTTAGGTTCTATGGACTTTGTTGAGACAATAAAAAGGTTGGGATAGTAGAATGGGAGTCTAGTGGGGTCTGTAGGTCTCAGAAGTAGAACCACTTTCTTTATGACATACAGACAGAGCCAGCCCTGATGCATGCAACTTGTGTTTTCCATTAAACTATCTGGAATCAGCCTTGGCTCATTGGAAACTGTGGTGTAAATCTGAGGACATTTAGAGTGGGGTCACCTTGTTTGTAGTTGCCATGGATGTTCAACATGCCAATCCTGTAGGAATTGAGTAGTGTTAGTGACAGCGCGGTGGCCTGTTCAATTTTCCATGAGTTGTTGTCAGTGTGGAGAGGAAGGACAATAGTTTAACCTATTATTACTGATAGCCATATAGGATTTGAACAATTATAGCACTGTTCAACCAACTTTACAAGTGCCAACAGCCAGTTGAGTCATCTTGTGCGGTCAACGGTATCTAGGGCTGTCAAGAAGTAAAGTAGTATCAGAGCACATGGGACTGACACAGTGGAGAGCCTAGATATTTAAACATGTTTTATTGAGGTCTTTTTTCATTATACATAAACATAAAATACAAATAACTCATTTTGCCGGTGGTGAAGAAAAGTTCACATATTTCAAGTTATACAGGCTTTGATATTGACTTTACTTCATGGTAAGCATGTTTTGGTTATTTAGTGCTTACATAACTTCATTTCTCCATTAAGCGTACTACTTTATTACTGTAGTTAGAAGTTTTTAGTATTAATGTCTCTTTTCTACTCAGGGCGGGTGCTCATCTGACGGGAACTGCATTTCTTTAGTCAATGACTGCCATATAACTGGGTCTTCCACCAACTTCTCATCTCATCTCATCAATTTTATCCAAATCTCCTCCGCGACATAACATTCTCCTACAGATTTTTTCCATATGTCTATATGGGGTTTGTGGGCTTAGCTAGTCTACAGCCAACTGCATCCATACCACCAATAGCATGAAGTGAATACATGACCCCTTTATTTTATTTTTGGACCTGTTGCACCCATCCTACCAAACATGTTTGCAGACAGTTTTGTAACTCTCGTTGGATCCATTCGCGGTAACCTCCAATTCCTTGCATCCATTCATTGTGTATTAATGGGCATTCCCATGACAAGTGAATATTTGCAGCATCTGTCTGTTGAGATGTGGGCCCGTTCTGGGGCTTATGAGTGGTGTTTGTTACTTGGCAAACCCTGCAGATCTTCACCACTGCACATCTCTGTTGATGTAGGACAATATTTAAATGTGTCGTATAATCACTAATCTAAAGCGTATTGACTTTGATGTATAACAGAATGAGGAGATAAATTATTGGAAATGCAGGAGACAGACAATCAAAATATCTGATTGCTAATACCAACATCCCTTTTGCCTATCTCATATAGTCATGAGCACAGTCTTAGTGTGGACCAGTCCTATAACCTGCTTAAAATTTAAGAGATTAAGAATAGGAATGTGCAAATTATGAAGGATTTCTTCTGTAATTTTCTTGAAGACTGCGTTTTCAAAATAATGTAGGAAAAATAATACAGCAGTCGAAACTTTTGTGGTAAACAACCCATGCAAAAATCCATGCTCCTGCTCAAAGATTTTACTTTGTGACGTAGTGACGCCCACACAGAAAACAGCACTCCCAGGTTCTGGTGACCACTCTCTATCTTCTACACCTCATGCTGATGAGAACTTGTTACAACACGGATGACCTTGTGGAATCTGCCAGTGACTTGGACATGACCTCATGTTAGGCTGGACAGCAGTTGTTCCAGTCCATCCTCAGGTGGGGCCAGGCCCTTATCAGCAGTTCTGTCGAAGGAAGATCGTCTATCCTCACGCCCAATGTGGAAGCCATGAACAGTGAGTTTGCCCAGTGAGGATAGAAACGTGCAGCTTGCAGATTGTGCCAAATATCGCCAGTGGCCGCAAACACCTATTCTGTGGCGAAATAGCCTTTAAAAACGAGGGCAGAGCCACGCATAGATTCACCGCAAGTACAACCACGTTTGCCGTAACAACGAATTAGCGTGCTTAAGGCAGTGCGAGATCTAGATGTCCGGATGGACAAGGACAGTAACAGGAACAGGTAGCATGGGGTAGGGGGGTCGGCGTCGTTTTAGGTTTAAGGGGTGGAGTAGGGTAGTTTTTAGGGCTCGAGGGGTCGGGTTGTTTATAGGTCAGGGGCCAGGAATTTCGAGCTCAGGGTGGAGTGGCTGGGGTGTGATCTTTACCACACATCTCTTTAGCAATCATACCTTTACCACGAAATTGCATGGTAAAGAAATAAGTAATAAAGGCATTTGTGGTAAATGAATGCTTTTGTCAGACTCATTTGCTGTTAGGACTGTGTAGTAGAGGAATAAGCGGTTTAGCCATGAGTGCCTCTGTCATACACCCTATTCTATGACAATGGTACCTTGTGGAATCTACCCACTTGTGGCTTGGACTTGGCCTAGTGCCAGATGATTCAGCCCGGGGGTCAGGTCAACCTCCAGGAGGGGGCTATGAGGGGTCCCCACAGAAGGAGGCCATCAGTACCTGTAGATCAATTTATTAACTTTGCTCCCTTTTTTATTTTTAAGCTATGGCCCTCATATCACGCCAATCGTCAGCATCAAGCAATTAAAACCCTGTGCTATATTATCTGCCCCCATGCCAGCTTGGAAGGAGCAGCGCCCGAAGCAGTAGCCTGCGTCAGTACTTCTCTGGCCCCCCTGCTCATTGATAGAGGAGCGGCTGGAAGCTTTCACATTATACCTAGTCGCATGTGGCAACCACTTCTGCAGGAACATCCGAATCATATTCCATCAGACATGACCACTCACTCAGGAGCCAGTTCCAAGTACACCTAGTTATTCTTCCTAACAGAAAATTAAATAGTGTACTTCCTCCAGGCCTCTCAAAAGGTACCCTGTTTATAGGCCTGCAAAGCATTGCATCTGCTGCAACTCCTTTCATCACTTTATGGACATTTGACATAGTCTATCGGGATTGCAACCCTACAGAGGCTCCGCCTTTCATCAAATGTAGTAGATGCATTTTACAGAGAAAGCAAGAGTAAGTGTTGGACCTAACTTCTTCTAGTGCTGGGCCAACTATGTTCCTATCTGAAAGTGATATACCTCACTGTTCGCAGCAAAAAAATATATATTTTAGGGTGTACCAACACTCGAAACTGACAGTGACGGACCTTGCTTAAGAGATAGTGAGGAGTACACATTTAAATGTAATACCGCCAGAATTTTAGGAACATAGTACAACAACAATTAGCCTCACCGAGCATGATAACTGTATAGTATATTGCTAATATATAGTTAGATGGAGAACTGGTAGGGGCCACCAAAAAAAACAGAAAACACTACCCACCCTATCGTGCCCTGGCAAGAATGAAAGACGAAAGTGGGACCTTTGCACAAACACAAATGTAAATATGTGCAATGCAAGCTTACTGAGCTAATGTTTGAGCATGTGCCTATTTGTAACTCGCTATTTGTGCATGTTGTGGGAGTGAGCCGTGTTGTGTATATATTTCTCCATACATATGCCGGAGTTGCACATGATTTCTACTCTTTTCATATCCAGTGGTTTGTCCTACATCCTGTATATGGTGCATGACAGCTGACTGCCTTGTGTCTTCTTCAGGGCCTGATCGCGAAGGCTTCATGATGTGTAATGAGCGAATTCGCCAGCCAGTTGATTTTTACTACATTTACAAATTCTGAATATGCATCCTTTGAGCACATCTGCAATTTTCATTCAAGATGTGTAGCCTGTGTTCATTTGCTCACATGATCAGAAACGGTACCTTCTGCAACCCCATCATTGTAGTTTTTACCTCAACAATGAGAACCATAGAATCCGTGGCCTACCTACAAAAGTCGTTGTACATCAAGGTAAGAGACAGACCGTATGGATATAAAAGAGATCGTCAATCATTCTTTCAAAAGCATCCCAGTTGCACAGAATGGCACAGGCACCACCCACAGTGGATGAAAGGCTGCACCAATTGTTGTGGTGGGGAAATAGGTCAAGAACTCGTGAATGCGAGTCTGTGGTGTTTTCAGGCCGCATCCTCGTCGCCATCTATACATTCATGAGCCGATGTCCTCGGGAGCACTGAACTTGGATCCCAAGTGTCTGTGGGTGATGCACTGCTTCAGTTTCAGCTGTCTGACCACCAACGCTGCCCTCCCGTGCATTCTTAGCATGAGGCCGGCGATGCTATGCCTGAATGGCTCCAAGACGGAGGTAATGACCGTGAATAAAGTGGATGTTGGAGTCCTCCAGTCCACCCCATTTAAAATTCCTATTCTGTCCGTGGCCCTTACAATATAGCACATTGATCTTCATTGTTGTTCACTCATTCTGCAGGCAGTTTGAAACTCATTAAGAACACACATTTTACATAGGGCTTCATTCATTGCTTCTGACTAGGAAACCCTGAAGGGATAGTATGTAAAATCGAGAAGCAACTCGGATATAAATGCGGATTTTATCCAAACTATATTCTTTTCAACACATGGCCCTCATCCTTTCCCACACAGTAATGCTAGTGCATAACGTGGAGCATTCCAAAGTTATTCTCTTATGCAATACAGAATAAGAGAGCAAAGAAAAGTGTTATGTCGGTGAATATCTCAGCATATTCATCACAGCTTTACCAGTCTCTGTTATTCCCTCGATTATGCTCCCAGCACCAGGTATTTGGAAGGGGGAATGCGGCTCATGAATATTCTGGTGAACAATGCAATATCCTAGGTAGTATTCCACCTTAATATCGACTCCAGCATCTACTGTTAACAAAATATTACACACAAAAAAGTGTTTACTTTATTTACCTCCACGTATATGTTAAAGGGCAAAATATAGATCTACAAGCTATGTAGATGTAGAGTAATTATATTACTAACTATATTCTTAACTAATAGTATTAAAGTATTGTCTGTTTCATTATTTTGGTTTTCTGTATTTTATTAGCACAATGTTTTTGGAGTGGATATTTCGACATATGTCCTCCTGGGTGATAACTACTCGCCATAAATACGATTCAGACATAAGCATATTATGTAGAAAATTACAATTTGTCTTACTAATGCCTATCAGGCGATATGGTTTAAGGTCTTAAGCTGAAATCTAGTGTGATTTGTGTAATGGTTAAGCCTAATATTTACAACATTCGTAAATGGGGAGAAATATAGTATTCAATATAATTATTTTTTTTATAAAATCTTGTTATTAATATTAAAAGCAATTGGTGCATCATGAACCAATCGTGATGTGATTGGAGTATGCTTACTGACCATTCACATTCTGCACAACGAAGATTGTTGACATCAAGTACACTTCAAAAGCATTCAACAGGTTGCAAGCTTATCTCAGATCAACCTAGGAAATGCCACCAAATGTACACAACCACAAGAACACCACCACAACACCACCACCCAAAGAACACCACCAAATAAACACCACCACAAGAACACCACCCAAAGAACACCACTAAATGAACACCACCACAAGAACACCACCCAAAGAACACCACTATACCACATAATATACTTACAACACTAAAGGACACCTTATATGAAGACGATACTAGAAGCACTGAAAGCGGGACTTATCCTACCTATCACTCCTACAAAAAGTAACTATTGTGTAGAATAAAATTACAAACTGTTTACGAAAAGAGTGTCAGCTGCATCACAACCTTAAGAATTGCCGTCACTGTGTGCAGGCAGTTCATAAGAAGTGCCTGCACACAGGATTAAAGGTTCTAGTCACAGATGATATCCTTCTCATGCCGGACAATATTGTTCCCTACCTTTGCTACACTTCCCCGAGGTCTTAAACTCCATGAAGGCCGTACAAACGTCCTGGAATCACACATCAGGTCGGTAGGCACTAAGCATTAATGGCTTGTCTGTAATGTTTCCATATGACACATGTGATTCTAATAGGCACTGCGTAAGGACCTTGTATCTGTGCTTTCCTCGCCAACTGCAACCTTGCATAGAGTCTTGTAGTTTCTAGCTTGTTGACCATAGCAATGCACTCTATCTGTACAAAGATGACATGAACCTCTTTGTAATTCCACATTGGCCTACTCAAGACATATATTATCATCATTCAACACTGTATAAAAATTATGTGCCTCAAACTGAAGTTGAATCCACATCTCAGCTCTTGCACGCAATGCGAGACACTCATGTTCATCCTCAATAGTAATTAGAGAAGCATAATACCAACTTTCACCATTCTATTCTCACAACTCTAACTACAGAATCAGATTTCAGACCGCCTGCACAAACACACATGCTGCTACGCTCATCAAAGAACTGAAATAATTCCCCTGTGAAAGATAGGCACTGACTCCTACTTTAAAGTCACATTAGCATTAAAGCTGACTATTTCACCTACATACTATTACTATTAAATCTGGGTACCTGAGCATACCTGTCTGAAAATGTAGACACCTTATGTGGTCTATTGTTACTGGGTACCTGAGCATACCTGTCTGAAAATGTAGACACCTTATGTGGTCTATTGTTACACAGGAGGACAAGGTATAATCAGGCTCGAATTGCAGCAATGAAAAATAAGAAACAAAACCTCCTCTTTTATGCAGAATGGATCTAATGTCTCACTAGACCAATGCACATACTGCATAGAGCTCTGTTGGGGCAGGTGGTCACAGGTGTCAATTACGTCTTGACCATTCATGCTTTCATCATCATAAGGATGATGAAAGCATGAATGAAAGATTTAGTATTATGGCTAGATTGGTCGACATCGAATCTGGGGAACCAACCCCCAGATTCATCATGCTCCTCTTTTGTGAGTCCTTAATAGCGATTATTATGGAATCGCTATTAAAGACTCGCAAAACGGAATGCATGTAGAAATCGCAAAATTTATTACGATTTCTACTGCTTCCTTATTTGCGATTCGGTAATTGCTAATCGCAAATAAGGAATGAATCCCCATTCATTCCTATGGGCCAAAGGCCCATAGGAATGAATGGGGAGTCATTCCTTATTTGCGATTAGCAATTAGCGAATCGCAAATAAGGAAGCGATTTCAAGGGTGCCAGGGTGTCCAAAGGACACCCTGTAGCACCCCTGAAATGGTGATTTACACTGGTGTTGCGCACACACACATGTCCAAAGGACATGTGTGTGTGTAACATTCAACTTAGAAAATTGCACTAAAGTGCATTTTTCTAAGTTTTCGCTATTTACCACGAAGTCAGACTTCGCGGTAAATAGCGGCCCCAGATTGCGAATTCGCAATTCTAAAATGGTTCATGAATTGCATTTAATGCAATTCTTCGCAATTTAGCAATTTCAAAATTTGCGATTTTTGCATTTTGGATGATGAATCCCAAATGCAAAAAAAGTGCCTGCAAAGGGCCAGATTTGCAGAATCTGGCCCTTTGCGAGACGATTTTGGCTACATGATTCTGGCTGCAAGTTCGAGTCTTGGGAACGACGCTCAACATCTTGTGATTCTAGGCAAATCACGTAGTCTCCCCTTGGCTAACAAAAATGAATGTGTCCTCATGTAACGAAACTATGCAAAGCGTTCTGATACCCAATTCCTTTGGGTTTAGATGGTGCTATAAAAATGAGTCCCAGTAAGCTGCATAATAATAAATAGCGTTTACCCAATGCAAGCAGAACGCGGTAATGGAGGTCATGGGAAGCAAGACGGAGAATTAAATAAAAATGATGGGAACATTTATAGCATGTTACATCTTCTCCCTCCTTTGATATATTTAGTGCATTACATAACTATAAACTTAGTAGGTAAATATTGGGAGAAATTGTACTTTCCAGTCTATTGAAAGTTACCCCACCATTCACATTGATTTTATTTGCAATATTGACATTTTGTGAAGTCTTAGGGGCAGATTTACAAGCCCCTTGCGCCACTTTTGCATCACTTTTATTATGGGAAAAGTGGCGCAAAAGTGGCGCATGGGGGCTTGTAAATATGCCCCATAGTGTTTTTCCCTCAAATTCTGCTTGGAGATGTACTCACCTCCACTCACTTTGAAACAGGGTCATTTAATCCTGCCACTGCCACGCAGGCCGTTTTCACACCATTCGCTGCTTTCCCATTGTCATAATGTTTTTTGTTCGCCCTTGATCTTCTTACACAACAATTTTCTGCACCCTCCTTACACTGACTCCTATTATCCCACAAGTCAAAGCATTGTGGACATAGTTTGAAGTTTGCTGCTCTGCCCCTTGACAACTCAAATCATGCATTAGTTGTTGTATGGTGTGGAGTAGATATGTATGCCCAAAAAAGGGCATATAGTGCTACCTTAACTGACACACAGTTTTCTTGATTCCATGCAATAGTTGTTTTTTATTGATCTGTTTGCTCACTAAACCCAGTTATGAGTTTGTGGGAGAAAGTAGTGTGGATTTATGTGCGTGATATTGCCTTCTTTTTAATATTTAGTCATAATTAGGACATCAATTTCCCACCACTATCGCTGATGATCTCCTGAGGGACCATCCCATGGTTGAGGAATTGGACGGAAATGTGGCTTCCACCCATTGCTAAAATAATCAGTAAGCACAATGTAGTAGTAGTTCATTTGACTTAGCAAAGTATTCATTGGACCAATGAGATTAATGCCCAACATGTACCGAAGTCACAGTAATGCAACTGAGTTTAAAGGACAAGTAAATGTAAACTTGTAAAGCGCACTGTTACTCCATCTCGGAGTGTCCTGGTGCTGTATACCGCTGGGGAACCCGTCCTGGCTTTCCCTGTGAGATGGTCCCTCCTGGGCACCCCCATGATGAAGCCAGGCATCCCCGGCGCTGATAGGGCCGTTGTGGAGATTAAGCAAGCTATTGCCCAGAGTGGGACCCAAGGTTAGCTTAGGCACCTAGGCGAGAATTATCGAGTTCGCGGACATTGACCCAAGACCCTGCCGCAACGGGAATTGAACCCTGGTCCCGGGCCGACCTCTGCTTCAGGGTCTGCCACTTCTAACCAGTGAGCCACACTTCTCCACGTGCATGTCTTGTGTGTTTTTGTCCTGTGCAGACAACCTTGCCAAGCCTCTATCTTTAATGCAGTGTATTAGATGCAGTCTTTCGACAAAGAAAGAATAAGTGTGGGGATCAGCTTTCTCCCATCATCTATTTGGCTCCAAGCTCTGGGTGGCGTGCAAATATCTCCCCATCACAATCCATGGTTTTCCACTTGTCACGTCCATGTTAGGCCTGAACTGAGCACTCAGAGTTCTGCTGCTCGGAATTTCGTGGAGCAGCTCAAAACCTCTGCAAGTTGCCATAGAATTTCAAGAGAGGGCGGATATGTTCAACGCGCCCGTTCGCTCTACGCTTTTGACGCTCGATAACATAATAATAATAATAATAAAAAAATTTATAAAGCACATGGTTACGCCATCTCGGCGTGTCCCCGCGCTAGGGTACATGCCATCTATTGCCATGCCATGACATCAATTCTTGTACAGGAAATTGCACAAAAAGCACCTTGCGGTGGGCATGAGCGCACCCAATTTGGTTTCTGTTTATGTGCATGGTACTGCTGTCTGTTTCTTAATCTACCCGTAATCTTTTCAATCCTCCCCATATCTGACTCATCCAGCCCTCATTTTCCTTTATCAGTGTGTGTTTAAGTATTTTATGTTTTTGTCGTTTTGCTTGTGTCTTTCGTAACTTTTTTCAACATTTTGGGAATTTTCCGTTCTCTTTATTTTTTCTCTCTTTACTTTTCTTATTTCTTCTTTGTGTGATTTTTTTGACCACTCAGTGCCATGGCAGAGCAGGGCAAGAGAGGGAGTAGCAGTGCCAGGACAACTGTTTGCTGTACACCTTGCTGTTGTTGGCGCCACCAAGTGATGCAGCCCCACACAATTATTCTCGGAGGTGGATGTAGATGCACTCGTCTTTTATGTGATGACAGCAGGCGGCAGGCTTGGCAGTGGGAAAGTCCTTAGGTAGCGTCGACTGCTGTGGAGAAGAGTGTACCAGTGTGTGCGCCGGAGCTCTGGGGTCCAGTGAACCAAACAGCAGTAAAAGTACTGGTGGGCCGACATCCTGGACTGGGAACAGGACCTGCTCGACCAGCTGTGCGCGCAAGATGTAGGTTTTGGTAAGTGACTATTTATTTGTTGCGTTCTTTATATACTTATATTTTTTTCCCCAAATAGCATGTTGCTCACACTCACGGGTAAGTTAAGTTTACGTTACAAATATTATGTGAAACACCAAGGGGCCCGGTGCTCCCTAATCGAAATTATTGGTGCTCATTTGGGCTGCTTGAATAAAAAATTCATGCAGACTCCTCTGTCCTGTCACTAAGATAGTGATAGTAGTAGTACTATCAATGAGCTAGTGTTCTCTGTACCTTTCTTTATGTATACCACACAATCACAAGCAATCTCCCAGTGATATGTAGTATGCATTCATGAATTTAAAAAGTGAGACTGAGGCCCTCATTTAAAAGGCCCCTGTGCCACTGGGATGTCAATTTTAGTGACGGTCCGGCGGTCCACGTTGCAGGGCCATATAAAGCCATCCAGCGTGATAGATATGGACTGTGGCAAAGCAGCACAAGTTACTGCTTTGCCTCACCCTATGATATGGAGGGTTGCCATGGGCATTACGGTGGGTATTCCTACGTAACACTCATTGAATTTGACACATTCCCAGATGTACGAGATTTTGTAAACTGCAGAATGCGTCAAAAGCATACTCCTCCCTAGTGGTGGTATAGGGGAGGTGCAACAAGGAGAAAAAACATTATTTCTCCTAGTTTTTTTCTCTTTCCATGCATGCTGCATTCAGCAGCACACATAGATTGAGGAAATGGCCCCTGTTGATTGTTTCTGTGCAGGAAGGAAAACCTTCCTAATCTTTTCATCATTGTTCTTAAAATAAAATGTTATGACCAGGGCCACAGGAATTATGCAATTGTGCTCCTGTTACATTTTCCGTACAAATATGGATTTGTCGCATTTGCCACCTCATCTCTCATATGCTGCATAGTCTGCAGATATGATAAAAAAAATTGGTTCTTGCATGAATAAAAAAAAAATTACTAAATATACATCAACATAGACATAGACATTGCAAATATTGACTGGTCACCTTTCTGGTGCTTATTTCTATATTTGGGTGCTGAACTGGTTGTAATAAGGTGCAACCTATGACCAGACACTGTTTACAAGTGTAAAAATTAGAACATAATATAGTAATATATGAAGCATTACGCTGCATAATGATGCTACATAATTTAGTCAACCCAGACGCATAATTTGGCCTGCCCTTGCCGCATAAATCCAGTGTCCCTGGTTTTGACTCATTTTGTTGGATAAGCTTCCATATATTCCCACACATCCAGTTTGTAGTTTAATGCACAGGAATTGTTAAGTCAGCGGTTTATGACCAATAGCAGTGGCAGTCGATTGGTAGGACTATTTTGCCTGTGTAACTATTTATTACATTGGGTATGCACCGGAACTGGTGGTTAGCATTCAAATATAAATGGATGCAAACTGAAAACTTTGTAGTGAGGTTTGAATGTGGCAGGGAATGGTATTCAGAATTCCTGTTTGGCACATTTGGCACAATCAATGATAGTTTCTTTTTAGTATGACAAGTTGTCTTTAAGAATATGCCGTGGGTGGAGTCAAAAGTGGATGAGGTAGCCCACTTCTACTTCTCTCACAGTAGTCTCTGGGTAAGCCTCTGGAAAAGTAGGTTTGGATCAGGCGTGAGCCACTGAAAGGGCCAGGTAGGAGACAGTTCCACTCCCTTCGCCATCAGGGGTGAAACTGGAGTGCACACGTTGCCTGAAGCTTTTCTCTGGATAGACCTGAAGGAACACTTACCATGTGGAACACTGTAAGAGTGCTGCATTTCCTGCATCTACTTGAGCATCAGAACCCAGGGACGGACTGACAGTAGCGGGCACCGGGCGTTTTCCCGGTGGGCTGGAAGGGTACTGGGAAGTTTTGGAGTGGTAGGGGCCATTTTTTCGTTACTGGGGCCCGGTTTTTCAGCAGTGTTGCATAATCGGCCCCCTGTTACAATATAAAAAAGTAACAGCAGTGTTTCCCACCAGAACCCCTCCCCCTTGGGACCGGATGAACTAAGTGGCAGGGCTGGTCTACGTTCTCAGTCCGGCCGTGGCAGATCATGACCGGTTGTATGTCGTTACAACGAATTCCGTTGCAACGCATGCCTTTACCACGCATGCGTTACAATGGAATTCGTTTTCCACGCATGACCTTTACCTCGAATATTCCTTTACCACGCATAGATTTACAACGTTTTTCGTTGTAAATTTATGCATGGTGAGGGGATACTCTTGTTAAATGCCCCGGCCTCCACTCCTCATGATTACCCCTGCCCTTAACCCTTAATATATATATTTTTTAAACTAAAATGCCCCTTACCTTTTAACTCGCCTCCTCTCCATCTTTTTTGGTTACGACGGTCGTACGTCGTAAAGAGGAAGGGGAAGTTACTTTCCGTTTCCTCTCTAACGATGCTGATTGCATCAGCTTCAGCTCTTCAGGTACATTTTTTTTTGGGGGGGGGAGACCCCCCAACCCACTTTCTAATCCCACAATTTATTTTTTTTGGGGGGGGAGGGAGACCCCCCCAACCCACTTTCTAATCCCACAATTTATTTTTTTTGGGGGGGGAGGGAGACCCCCAAACCCCCTTTTTTTTCTTTTCAATTACCACACATGCCTTTACTACGTATTTCGTAGTAAAGGTATGTGTGGTAAAGCCTCTTGTTGTAACTACGCATGCGTTGTAATGCGTGCGTGGTAAAGGTTTTCGTGGAAACGGCCGCGTTGTAGTGGCCGTTTCCCATCATGAGCCTGCCAATCCAGAAATGAGACGGAGTACAAGCCTTAAACTGGGCTTAACTCAGAGGCAGGCCACACAGGCAGGTAATGCTAGAACAACATGTCACAGTGCTGCAGAGAGCAGAGACACCATTTTGGAACCTGTATAAGATTCAGTGAGCGTCCATGATTCTAATTGTCACCAAAATACAGATGACGTAGGAGTGCAATAACTTATTTCTTGATCAAATAACGACCATAAAACAATTTCTTTATCAAACAACTACCATAGAACAAGTCCTCCCTTCTGACTTGCCAAATGTTCTGTGACGGCTAGGGGCTCTGAGCGCACTGCTATTTTTGTAAATAAAGCTCAATTCTCTGTTCAATAGCGCCTCTTGTTAGCTGAGCGTGCAATCAAAGCGGCACCTCTTGCCTTAGGTGCCCTATATAATCCAAAGTTGTGCCTTCCTCTGAAAAGGTGAAAGCATCCCTTGATGCACTGCTATGCGATCCTACTGGGGACTGCCCAGCGTTCCTCAAAAGTTACACACAAAAGCTTAACTGTTCATATTCTTTATTTTTTCTTCTTATGGTTCTTTCTTTTACTCTTTGTTTAAACATCCTGCATGTACATTTCTATTCATAGGTCAGTCCAATGCATTTCGGTCGCTATGACCTTCATCTGGGACCATATGAGCTGAAAACAAGGCATAACAGTACTGTGTATCAGTAATAAATTCATAACATAACAACACAAAAACATTCATGCATGTTCATAATACAAATCAAACAAAATGCAAACGTTGTGATCAACTGTGATAACACCCAAGTGTAAACATGCTGTGTGCTAAATAGTACCAAGAAAAACGCCAATAAGGCACTCACTTATTCTTCTCTTTGTACTACTCGTTATAAAATCACTGAAGGTGTTTTTTCACGTGTACAAAGTGAGTAACTCATACATATGAATGGGTTGATTTAGTAGCAGGTGTGAAACCTCCAGTTTAAGCGGTTTCCTATAATGATTTTGTTCTTGTTTTCTTCAGATAGCGTTCTGATTTTATAACGAGTAGTACAAAGAGAAGAATAAGTGAGTGCCTTATTGGCGTTTTTCTTGGTACTATTTAGCACACAGCATGTTTACACTTGGGTGTTATCACAGTTGATCACAACGTTTGCATTTTGTTTGATTTGTATTATGAACATGCATGAATGTTTTTGTGTTGTTATGTTATGAATTTATTACTGATACACAGTACTGTTATGCCTTGTTTTCAGCTTATATGGTCCCAGATGAAGGTCATAGCGACCGAAATGCATTGGACTGACCTATGAATAGAAATGTACATGCAGGATGTTTAAACAAAGAGTAAAAGAAAGAACCATAAGAAGAAAAAATAAAGAATATGAACAGTTAAGCTTTTGCCTAATGTTCTAACAGCCTAAGTCATGTGTAAAATGGAGGGTATGAAAACAAGAGAAGAGAAGGGTACATGAATACAGGAGAAAGTATGTTATCATGTACCTAACTACCATGTACAGTTCTCCATAGCAAAATTAGTCTATATAAAGACCATTCCATGCATACGTACCTACTGAGTCATTGAGACCCTAGTGAGTGGCCTGCCCGGTAGGCAGGTTCCTTTGTTTCTACTCCTTCCAGTGTAGGACCGCTCGCCATAGTTATAGATCCCAACCTGGTGGGCGTGGACCTTTGCACCTAGTGTGCATCTCCTTGTGAGACAGGTGCACTAAAGTCACAAATAAATGATCAGTGGGCTCCATGGTTGTGGTCCATTTAATTCATTTATTATAAACAAATTTCAAAAGTGAGAGTTTGCTTTTGCTAGAAAAAAAACCATAATATTAATGGCCCTGGTAATTTTGCCCCTGGTGGCGGGAACATTTTTGTTTTCCATGTTTCAGTCTCCATGCCTCGTATAGCCCCTAACCCCATAGTTTACTCTGAAGATTTTCAGACAGTCGTTAGTTAATAAACAGCTGGCTCCCAAACTACACAAGTGGTGTTTCAAGTTAGTTTTGTGTCAAATAGTTCTAGTACTGAACCTTTGTTCATTGTATTTTGGATGTTAGCTGTAAGCCATATCAGTTGGTGTTTTTTCAACCCAAGGTCATGATCTAAGTCTTGGTGAGGTACATGGATAAGTAGTTTTCCTTGTTATATACCAGCGCCCAGATCACGCAACGCAGCACAGCAAGTACATTTTCTGCACTGTGTTGCAAAAATTGAAGAGAGCAGCCCCAAATGTACTAAAATTTGGCACTGTTCTGCTTTCTCCCTATCCACTTTAAGCTGGCATGTGCCAATGCAGACACCCTTTTGCCATACAGCAGGCGTGTCTGCGTTGTTGTTAGCATAGTTTTTGTGCAGGAAGGTGTCCTTTCCTGTACACAGTCTATGCTTTAAGGCATTTTCATCCTTGTATGTGTGCGGTAAAATGCAGCCCACATGCAAAATGGGCAAAACGAGGAGAAATTAAAATATTTCTTTGTTACGCTTACCTAAGGGAGGCGTAGGATTTTGGTGAAATCCCTGTCTACAATTCTTTGTTGATAGGGATTTGCCTCAGCACCCGCAGATGGTTGCACAGTTGCAAGAAATCACCCCAACTCTCTGGGATCTCAGCCTTAATCCATCATTTGTGTGTACCTCGTGCCATTTCCGTTCAAACCCAGCCATATGCAAATCAGTCTTGACCCCAGCCCAAACTGCCAGGCCAGGTCCTACCCGGACAAGAAACAAACATCATAGGAGTGGTTTCGGGGTATCACCTCTCATCAGCCAGGCTAGCTTGACTCCAGTGGAATGGAGAGCATGGGACCCACATCTAGGAATACCCATCTGACTGGGGATCACAAATGGAAAAAGAACAGATGGACAAAATGTAGAACAACGTCAAACAGTCACCCCAGTATAGAGATCTTGGTCTAAATTCAATGTATTTTTGACCCCATGCCATTTTAGTTTAAACTTAGCCATATGCAAATCAGTCTTCACTCTGCTCCCCATGGGAACAGTCCAGCCCGAACTGCCAGGCCTGGTCCTCCCTGGACGGGAAATAAGCATCCTAGAACTAGTAGTTTTGGGGTGTCACCCCTTATCAACCAGGGTAGGTTAATTCAAGTTGTATGGAGTTTGGGCATACACGTCCCACTTGGGGTGACAAATGCAAAAAGAACAATTGATGGACATAATATTAAACAATGTCATACATTCACCCAAGTCAGAGATCTGGGCCTAAATCCATAGTTTTTTTGCTCCCCAATCCATCCCAGTTTATACCCAGCCATATGCAAATCGGTCTTGACCCTGCTCCTCGTGGGAACAGTCCAGCCCGAACTTTCAGGCCAGGTCCTCCCTGGACTGGAACAAACATCCTAGGGCCAGTTTTGGGATATCACCCCTCATCAGCCAGGCTAGCTTGAGCCCAGTAGCATGGAGAGCATGGGACTCACATCTGGGCATACCCGCCCCACTCAGGGTGACAAAGGCAGTAAGAAAGGAATGCCCAGACACCACTCATAGAATGCTTGTTGATGCAAAGTATATTAAGGCAGTACGTTAAAAAGCTTTCGTTATTTTTGCTTACATGCCAACGTAAATCACAATTTGCGCTGGTTTGCAAATACCAACACATAACTTTGCTTTCGGTTAGCATTTAAAAAAATGTAACATAACTCTCTGTATATCTGCCCCCAGATTCTTAACTGTAGGTTAGATTACTAATTTGTGTAATACCAAAGATCACACAAAGCTATTAATCTTGTCTTATATAGATTTGTCGTATGTAGGGCACAGATTAGCATCTAACAACAGAAAGATGATCTTGTTTTTACATAATGAGATTGTTTTCATGTGAGAATTAGGGGACTTGTTTCACAATATAAATAATGTGCCAAACACAGTATCATTAAAGAAACTCTTTTCATGCAGTGCTAATACCACTGTTACAACATCACTGAGACGTTTGTTTTTCTGCGATTTAAAAATTGGGCTTGTGCCAAAATATCTTGAATTCTAAATTTGTGGCAATGAATTGTTTTAAAAATGTGATGTAATTTTAGAGGAAAAAACTGGATTTTATTAAAGCCAAAATCTTTGGGACCAGGGATGCATCTGAATAAGAATCACAGGAAGTGGTTTTGCTGATGGAAACCGGCCCTTTGCGCAAACTCCATTCTTCGTGTAATAGCCCACGATGATGGTGCCTGTGTTTCCAGCTTTCCTCTTTAGTATATTGAGTTTTCACTGGTAACAGGCACTTCATGAGACTGCCCACCCTTCTTCAAGCTCTTACTCTGAAGCGTTACCAACTGTTTAGCAATAAAATGAGATGCTGCCAGATGTATGCCGAGCCATGAAGCAGTAAACCTAAAATAATATGGTGGAGTATTGAAAGCATACTCCCAGTGTTGGACTGACTGTTCAGACATACTGACGTTTCCTAGTGGGCTGCAAACTAGGGCTGTTCTTGAGGACTGAATTGTCGGTTATAGTGCAACCTTGAAAGCATCTTCTGCCTCATAGCAACAACCCCCGCCAGTGCCTGCAGAATACCTGGCGTTCAAACTCAAAAAAGCAGGTCAGAACAGGAACCTCAGAAGCTCTAATACCTTACTTCTTATCCCACTAAACCACAAAAACAAAAAACCGCGGCCAGATCTTTCGCCGGAAATGCACCCAAAATATGGTACTCTATCCCCTCCCACATCAGAACTATTCCCTCCTTTGCTAAATTCAAAAGTCAGCTCAAAATCCTTTTCCTCGATCGATCCCTAGCTATTAGATAGGATCAGTCGGAGTGCTGAAAATGACACTGAACTTTTCTCGGTTGTCGGATAACACGTCCTTGTAATGGAACTCTTCAACATCTTCTTTACTATAACTCTCATCCGCATTGTCTCACTGTATTGCAATATGTTCTGCTTTCTTTTGCACGCTTTATTGTAAATTGTTCTGCTCTCGTTTGTTCTGCTCTGTAACTGTTGTGAAGCCCTCCGATACCCTCTGGTCAGGATAGCGCTACACAAAACTTCGTAAATAAATAAAAATAAACACAGCACCCATTTTTCAGGTTTTTTTTCAGGGATATCAAGAGTAATCACCTTCTAAAACGGTGCTACAGTACATGCTTTTATATGCACAAGTGCATAGAGGTTTTCATAAGTGGAAGTTTCGAGCAGAAACCTGGAGCAGTAAGGTCTGGTCTGCCTTCCTGCAGGAGCAAAAGCAGAAGCACCTCAGTGCAAGCCGGAAGCAAAGGATGCTGGGTAGCTCCACAGTAGCATCCTGAACAGCTGGCATGCGGTGGGTGAACATGCCTGGCAGATCGCAGCGCAAGAAACTCTGCCCCCCATACCTACTGTAGGCCAGCCTCTATCTGTAAGAGTCTGAGGAGAGGCACAGGGTGGAGGCTGGCAGCATCCTAGCAAAGGGGCATGCATAGAAATGCAGCTGCCTGTGATGTAACTCTTATTAGCTGTAACTAGAGGTGGTGCACACAGACCCATGTCTGTGCACCACCTCTAGTTACAGCTAATAATAAGAGAACTCTTGCATGATGAAGGGACTGTAACAACTGGGGTGATGTAAATGTTTACATCGCAGTGGTATATTACATACTGTGTGTCTACATTCTAGCATTACAGTGATGACCTGCATACTGTGACAGTATGGATTCTGTCACGTCAAGGGTGCTTTATCTACAAGGCAGTATGAATTCTGGCTTGCCACTGTGCTTATGTACAAGGGCAATGTAGAAACCACCACAGCAATATTTGATGTTCACGTTTGTGTACCGTGACCACGGTGTAGCTGGTAGTACTGTAATGTGTGTGGTCTGGGCCTGTAAAATAATAATAACTAGCATCACAATAACTAGCTTGATTTATAGGTCCATTTGCTGTTCATCAGAATTATCATGCACAGTCTTTACTTTACTGTGTTAATTTGATAATTTTTGTTATGCACGATTAATAAAAACCTTTGCATGTACAGTCACAACAATCAATATAATTAAAAACATATTAC
This sequence comes from Lissotriton helveticus, assembly GCF_964261635.1. Lineage (NCBI taxonomy): Eukaryota > Metazoa > Chordata > Amphibia > Caudata > Salamandridae > Lissotriton > Lissotriton helveticus. Next base: position 361,749,521 of record NC_136062.1, read on the forward strand.
ATCGTTAAAAATGGTGGTTGTCTCTGTTAGTGCAACTGGAATATAAGGAAAGAGCGATCCCTTTTGTTTTAATTTCCTCCTTCTGGGGTTAGAAAGACCTGTTGCTGTCAAATAACAGGCAAGATATTTATATTCACTGGTTTTATCCATCTTGATGAAGTCAAGAAACCAGCCAGCCTTTCCCGTGGTTCTTTACTGTGTTGTAGTGGCTACAAAAGGTTACAGTCCCACGGCATTTTTAGTTAATAATTTGACACTCCACCTCTAGAAGTTCACAGTATAATCTTTCATCCTCATAATAGTTTTAAAATTGAATCCTTGTGGAGATTGAAGGGTCTTATTAGCACTGTGAAAGTGTTTATAACCACAATGATTTAAGTGTAGGTATTGACGTATGCCATATTAGCAGGTTTCTGAAGTACTCTTAGCCTAAGGGGAAGATACAAGCACTTCTCCAAAGGAAGAATCTAAACCGAATCAGAGTTCCATATTCCTTGTTATTCATCCGAGCCATTTAACCAGTGGAACTCACACTTGTGTCTCGGTTTTCAGCCTGTATTCATTTACTGAAATCCTGCCATAGTGCCAATTTAATTTCGTTGCTGTATTTGAATAAACTGAAGAAAAAAAATTCTGGACTGAAACACAAGTTGCTGAAAAGTAAGGTTTATGTTATATTGGGGGTTCGCTGTGTGCCAGTCCTTCACGGTGTGGGAACAGAAGGTCATGATACAGAGGGTCATCAGCTCTTTGGTCCTCCAATTCAGCCCTTTAATCCTTAAGGAAGACCGAGTTATCGGCCAGTGAAAAGGAGTAATAGACCCTGTACAGAACTGCATAAAGTGCTCCTATTCGAGATGGCGGGTGGGAGAGTATAAGATGTTTCCTCAGGGAACAACCATAAATGTTGGAGTTTTTTTTCTTCATCTCTATCCCTTATATACTTGGACAAAATAACAGCAAGTAGTTTGTGGGGTACTGATATAGTGTGCCAGGGCCGCTGGAATGATGTGACGATCTTCAGAAGGTCACCGTTACTACAGATATGGAGTTCATCAGGGCTACAGCCACGCAGCACAGAGTGAATGATGCACAGTGTATTGGGTGGTTTGCTTTCTCACATTGGAAACCACAATAAGTCCTTTAAAGTGAGGCAGTATGGTCCAGGTGTTTTATACTTAAGATGGTGCAGACAGCTTGGTTCAGGGCTCTTTGTAGTTTACCTAAATAGTTAGCTGGGAGGCCTATGTAGACATGGAGGTACAACTTTAGAGGGGCTGTAACTATGATCAGGACACAAAAAATCTCCTCCTGAAACCTCGTAGATTCCGGAAGGAAAAAACATACAAACGCTCCTTCTCAGGGATGGCACCCAGGATCTGGAATGCACTCCCTCCTGAAACCAGACTTATCTCCTCCACCGCATTTTTTAAGAAAGAGGTAAAAGCCATCCTTATGGCTAAATTCACTTGAACTCTATTTTTGTTGGATCAAAGACTTTGCACCATTTTTGTATTATTGGTTATCTGATTGTCTATCTGTTTTTAAGTTTTTATCTGACTACTACCCTATGTTGTTACTCACGTACTACCGACTACTATATTGTACCTTGTTTCTGTAAAGCGCTCTGATATCTGCAAAGATCTTGTTCGCACTATATAAAACTTTGAAAATAAATAAATAAATAAATAAATCCATCCTAGCTCACTCACCAGAAGCCCTGTTGATACTGGGCAGGTCAGTGGTGCAAGGTGCTGTCACCTCTCAATGGAGCAGCAGTGTGGATTTTGAGCTGAGTCTAAGGTGGTTTGCATTTGGGGAAACACATTGAGCCATTGTTACTTCAAACACTGCATGGATGTGTTTGGACTGGAGTATATAGGTGTGTGTCTGTGTCGAGCACAGACACCTATGCAAGAGGTCGGTGATTCTTTACAAAATTAGATAATATTTTCAGATTAATAGATTATATATATATATCAAAAAAGCACAATTCAAAATTGAAAGATTTCTAAAACACTAATGTAAAGGAATTTGTAAGTGGTCGCTGAAAACTCAGCTGTCATGCTTATCTTAATTTGCGGATACAGCAAACTGAATCTAATTCAAGGGACTGGTGGCCTCAATTGTGGCAGCACTGGTACCCGCCGACAAAAGAGGGCATGGATTAGGAGTCATAAAGACAGAGTAATGGGCTAGAGTCTCACATACTGCTTTGTCTTTTAGTAAAAAAACTACATTTTGAAAAGTTCCAACCTTCACATAAAAATTCAAATTTTGATTCTCACATTTTTCTGTTTGTAAATTAAATAAAATCTTTTATAATTTGTGTACCTCTTTGTTGTTTACTTGTTTCTGTATTTGTATATAATATTTTGAGGTGCAAATCAAGGGAATTGCTTAGGTAGGGGTTCCCAGCTACTACTAGTGACTAGGTGGGGTTTCAGAAAAGTCAAAAGGTTAATAACCGTTGATGTAAAATATTTAAGAGAGCAGCACTGTAGCAATGTACAAAATACCGAACTACACGCACTGCTTAATTTGTGTAGAAAAAAAAGCACAGGCCCCCACAGTTTTTATCAACAGTTTGCTGCCTGCACGGGCTAATGTCATGGTTAGCAAATACTAATTCTGCCTAGTATTCATTCTCCTTCGTGCCTCTTTCTTCTACCAACTAACACTAGATGTCTCTGTATGTCACTCTTGCAGGTTCCTTTTTATCCCTGCCTTCCCACTTTTCCACTTTTTCTACATTTCTCTTCAAGCTTCACTGCCTTTCTTCACTCTTGCTCAGTATCAGTCTGATGAAGAAAATAAGTTAGGTACCCAAAAATCAGAGTGGAAGTGCATTTCCCTCACCACCTACAACAACCGGTACAAAGTTAGCATTCACCACACCATGTCACTATCTGTAGCGTACAATTTCACCTCACCCACTCCGGTTGATAGGCACTGCCTGGAACTCCGGTCACGTAATCCTTCCCTTCAGCGACACCCGCACTGGATGCCCTCGCTGGGTCTCATCCTCCCAAATACCGTTTAACTCTGGACCCCGCCACCTTTCCTCAATTGGGGAAGCTAACCTCTCATGGACCAACTATCTCCTGGTGGCCCCCACTACGTGTCTAGTGGCTACCCCGGATGGGTCATTTTGCCCGCACCACACCTCCGTGACTCGCGCCCCCCAATTATCAGATCGTGGGCAATTGCCTCAGGCATCTGTTCTTTTGTCCTGAAGATGATCCCGGCATTTATGTAAAGGGATCGAAACGTCGCAACTTCTCACACCCTGACATGATTATACAAATTTTATTAACATGTGCTAGGGTGCTCTAATGGATTAATTTGTGGCCTGGTTGTTGTAAATTGTTCGGCCACATTTCTTTATTCCCCTGTTTGCCTGAACCTTTTGTTCCCATTTGTATGTTCTCTCTTAATTCATTTACCTCTTAATGATCATATCAACTTGAACAAATAAAATAGATATCATTGTATTTCTATTTTGATTTCGTTAGGGACCACTGTTCCTAAAAATATTTTACTAATGTGCAGCCCATGTTATGCAATTGCATGCGACATGGCCAATGAAACTGTAGCCAGTTTTAGGAAAAGGCAAGTTTTGGCAGTCTCTCACGAAGTACCAGTATTTGGCCTCCCACAAAAACCAACAATTGTAACCCTGTTTTCAGGTAACTCACATATTTTTCAGATAAGCTCTTTCTATCAATTGACCCATTTTCCAAAATGCTTCAAGTAAAATAATAGAAAAATCGGTTGAATTAAACAGAATTATTTTAATAAGTCACACTAAATTTGCACATTGCATGTTGCAAACATGTGATAAGATTATATTTAGTATACCTAAAATATATTTAAGTCATACCCCCCCCCTGCTCTGATTCCTTCTCAAAATGTTTTTTTAAAGAAATCATGTTTTTTAAAGAAGTAAACATTGTTCTTTTGTTTCAGTAACTATTTAGTTAATTACCCACAATGGGATCCGTGTTGTGACCTGGAAGTAACATTAAAGGTATTCAGGTTCACTAGACACATTAAAAAGAGAAATTACCCAAAAAAGCGACCTCCTTTGTAGTCCGCAAGATAATTAATAATCTACCCGACCCTACCTTGAAACTAAAAGACTCATGGGCCAATGAGGTGGGAGAGTTAGACGAGGCAGATTGGCAGACTGCGCTTTCCTCCCCCCGGGAAGTGGCTATACCCTCCAGACTTAGGCTTGTACAACTGAAAATATTGCATCGTGTCTATTATACTAGGATTACTTTACACGCGATCAGGAGAGCCCCACACAAATATTGTTAAAGGGGATGTGGGGAGGAGGGGGTCATTCTTTCACACCATCTGGGACTGCCCCTAAGTGGCCCCATACTGGGCCAATGTCATGAGGACTATGTCACAGGTGGTAAAGGTATCGGTGACTCCGGATCCTAGGTGCTGTTTACTGAACATCTGGGAACCAAATGATTTAACACACTCCACACAGGATTGGATGACACTGGGCATAATGTAGGCTAAAAGGAACCTTGCCAAATTCTGGGGATCCCCAGCGGTGCCTGAGATCAAAGAGTGGTGTAGCGATTTAGACTTTGCAATGATGGTGGAGAGGGCTGTGTACCTGGGCCGGCAGTGTCCGCGAAGTGTGTCCGACTGTGGGGCGCATGGAACGAGTACAGGGGTTATTTGTGCGAGCCGCCGGTGCTGGACAGTGAGGATGATTCGGAGTGAGGGTGGCAGGGAAACATGGAGCCTTAACACTATTCCGGGTACTTTCATTATCATGATTGTATGTATACTTATCAGCTATATTCTCAAATTGCATGTTTCAAGTGCTGATCACTGCCTGTACACTGTAAAAAATCATTGTATGCCCTATGTTTTCTTGATAAAATAATAAAAATGGTTTAAAAAAAAAAAGAGAAATTAGTGGAGGAAATGAGTGATCTGACCTCACCTAAATAAATATAAAAGTGGGGAAGCAGTGAGAACACAAACACTCTCCTAGATTTTGTGTTTTACATTGTTACTACTTTTTACCAAAAGACATTGATATGCTGTAGTTTTGGAGTGCGTAGAATCATTGTCAATCTGTTCAGCTGTGTTTCCTTTATCTTAATTATAATAATAACTTGTTTTTGAATAGTGGCTTATACCTAACTGCCATTTCTATGTGTTATAAACGACAGATGTTAATGTGACCAAATGGCCAGTCATATCAATCCTGATTAATGTTTCAGTAGGGTGATAGAAAATTAATATGAAAAAAGCTGACCAATAAGAGACCTGCTATCCTTTCCCCTGGTATGCACCAGCTAATAAGCAGGTTTGGTACTATTGTCTGCATCAGAAGTTTCAGATGTACTAAAAATCAACTGCAAAGGCGCTGCAAAATATTATCAACCATCATGCACTAAGATTTGAACTAACAGGAAACAGACTCGGATTTACAAATCTTGATAGTGAAACCCAAAAGGTGTGTTTGTTTCCTGGAATGCATATCAGTGATTTTATCTAGAACAGTTATGAAATTGATTGCACTGCACACTAGCATTTGCATTTCACAGCCTTTAGTTTGAAATGTAAAGTTATTTTATGTGCAATTATTCTGAAAATAATAAATTAGTTCTTTAACTGTGATTTATAAGCCCTACCTGAAGCTTTACACACCCAAGACCGATTTCCTGTTATTTGCCAAGAACAGCAAACAAGAAACAGTACAAACCTGGCACAATGACTTGAACCCTGACAACGTTAAACCCCACATTCACCCAATGCCAAGTTACTTGGGTTCACCCTGGACACCAACCTCACCCTCAAGGCATAGATTTCCCAAAAAAACGAAGATGGCCTGGTACGAGCTCTCAGCTCTCTATTTTAAGAAAACTGAAACCATTTCTTCCGGAATATATCTACATTATGTTGTTCAAGTGCTCAGACGGATGTATGACGTTACAATGCATGCTTTTACCACGCATTCTGTTACAACGCAAGTATTACAACGCAAACCTTTATAACGCATTACACTTGGGGGTGCTGGATAGTGAATAGTTTAATTTACTATTCCACTCCAGTCCCCGTGGACACTAGGGTAGGTGTTGGATAGTAAATTAAAACTATTCCCTATCCTAGAGCCCCCCTTCAGTGTAATGCGTTGTAAAGGTTTTCGTTGTAATACTTGTGTTGTAACAGCACTGCGTGGTAAAAGTTTAGTTGTAAAGGATGTTTCCTGCTCAGACTCTTGCCTCTGGATGGTGGTAATGTACTGCTGCGTGGCCTCCCTGAATCTACAATGGCACCTTTTAAGGCCCTCCAACATGTGCAGTACGTCTCATCAGGGTCTGAAGAAATATGATCACTTCACCACCATCCTGGTGGAACTCCATTGGGTCCCCTTGCCCAGCATGCACCCCCTTCAAAACCATCTACATCATTTACGGAGCTATCATGACCAGCCCCTGCTTATTTTGCAGACAAGCTCACCATTACTTGAGATTCTCAGCACAACCGCAGTCAGGGCACTATCAGACTGTAGATTAAGATTAACGAGAATTCAAGAACAAGACAGCAAGCTTTTTTCATCTATGCACTCAGGATTTTTATTTTTTATTTATTTATTATAGAGTTTTGTATAGCGCGAACAAGACCCGTGGGTATCAGAGCGCTTAACATCGAGGTAGGTTACACATTAACGGTCCAATATCAGATTCTAAAAACAAACAGATATAAGGTAAAAGGCGCAGTGGCTATAAGGGGTGCCTTAATAAACCTTTTACAAACAAATGTGCAATTAGTAATAAAAGGTGAGAGAGGCCTGGTTCATAACATGGCCATATCAGTAGATAAGGTGGGCCTTGCGAGACCCCGATTGCATGAGGACAGGGGTTGAGATTGCTTAGTAACTTGGACTCGTTGAGTTCTATTGCATAGGAATGGCTTAAACCCTCTCCGCACATTACATCACATTACATCGAGGTAGGTTACGCATTGACAGTCATATATCCATTCTAACAACCAACAGATATAAGGTGGAAGAGGTTGTGGCTATAACGGATGCCTAAATAAATAAGTATATATCAAATACATGTGCAATTAGTAATAAAGGTGAGAGAGGCTTAGCTTATAGCACCGTCCATATCAGTAGCTAAGGTGAGGTAGAGGTTATATAGTTTGGCTCAGAGACCAGCAATTGGGTCACACAGGACTGTGGTATTGATAGGGGTACAGCCGAGGCTAGTGAGTGGAGTCAGTTTCTTGATAAAGATAGTAATAATGAAGAGGGATCACTCTTCAGCTGATGTAGTAGTTCATACTAGCGATCCGTCGGCTTCCCTATGCCAAGTATTTACTCATCATATGGCTTTTCAATTCCCGTTTGAATGTTGCGATATTTTGGATCTTCCTAATGCTAGGAGGGAGTGAGTTCCAAACTCTGGGGGCAGCTCCAGTGAATGCTCGATCATATGTCTTTTTCTTTCGAAAAAAGGCCGGCCTCAACAGCAGCTCCTTGGCGCTTCTCGTTGGTCTGTTTCCTCCCGATCTGAACAATAGTCCTGCATCAATCAGAACTGACGCTGAGCTGCTCCAATTTAGTAAAGAATTGAAGACTCACCTTTTTATAGACAGCTGCATCACAGTGACTTAACCGTCCACAACCTAGCCTCCTCTTCTATCACTTACTCATGTTACGCTTGTCTTTGACCATAGAAAGTGCTCTACTGCCTTTTGGCTAAGTTAGTGCTATAGAAATACCATATATATAGCACACAATTAGAATATAGAACTTAGTAAATGGAGTCTGCACACTTCAGTATATTAAATGTGTTTCCCTAAAACACATAATTATAAGAAGAATTATATTTAGAAAACTACTTGTATAGGTGCATTCTAAAGTGAGTTAACATAAGATGGTGACAATTAGATTCCTCTGTAAGTCTAATGGTTGCAGAGAAAATATCTCACCTTCATGACCTGAGGGTACTTCTTCTACAAACTTTGGGATTTCTGTGTGAGAGAAACTTTTCTAACACACGCCAGACTATTAATTAATTGTACATATCATATTGATCAGGCTGAAGTAAAAGTATACGGTGCACATTATGTGCATTTTTGCATTTCGTTAAATTACATTATTGAATAGATATTGGGCCCGATTATAATATCGGTCGGAAAGCCTCCGACTTCCAAACGACATGGTAGGTTTAAAGTCTGACCGCTGTATTATGATGACGGTAGTATGAGTTTAAACCGGCAGGGAAATCCGACGTGGTTTCGACGGGCTCAAGGATTTCGTCGGCCAGTCGGAAAGCCCTCACAATCCCTTAAGGATGGCGTTTTTGCTGTCGCAATTATGATGTGGTTTCCGACAGCCAATCCATGTCAGGCTTTACAACATAGATTAGCTATCAGAAACTGACTTTGGGAGCCCCTAGCAGGGCATCCTTCCACCAGGCCCTCCGCATGTGGTCGTGGGAGGCACCTATGGCACCTCACCTAACATCCCTGCACCGTGTGGCAGGCACCATGAGGTTCCTTCAGCACGGTGCAGAGATTTTAAAAACGTCAGTTTTTCAATGGGAGCTTGTGCTGCTGGCAGTTTCGGCCCAAAGCTCCAGCTGCCATTGAAAAATGGAAGTTTGCAACAAACATCATGATCGGCCGCATTCAAATTTTGCGGTTGGTACCGCTGACCTATGGTCGGGCGGTTCCTTCCACGAAACAATGTCGGTCGGAGGAACCAACATCATAATGAGGGCCTTATATGTGAGAGGATACATTACGCAATAGGAAGAACTTCCCGACCAATTGGTAGTCATTTTCTTCACCTTCATTCATGTTGGACAGGCCACATGAAGGGCTCGCTCCCTCCCCGCAGGACAGGGCCCGGGCCACCGTCAGCACCATTGCCCGGCCCAGCCGCCATCTTGGACACGGCACCACGCGGCCGCGCGGCCTCAGCCCGACCCCAACCCTGGGCCTGGCCAGGCCCCGACATCCCGGCACCACCCTCCACCCAGGAGGTGAACGGCCCACTTGGCAGGTCAATGGGAGTACGAAGTGTCGATGGCTCTCCCCCGCCAGGTGCCGAGCACCCCCAGCCTCCTCGGGCGCTGGCTCCACCCCCCTGCTGGGTGTCTGGACTCCCTCATCCCAGACCTCCCGACCTCCAAGAGCGAGGGTCCGGACATCAAAGGGCGCCAGACCTATAACTGAGGCAGCCCCAGGACAGGAAGGCAGTTGTATCCTGGAGTCGAGAGACACCGCGACGAACTCATCCTTGACGGACTGTTGGCGCTGCCACAGCCCTGCCTTGTGAACTATTGTCCTGCCTGCTGGCGCTGCCGCGGCCCTCTGCAACCTTCATCCTCGTGGGGCCTGCTGGCGCTGCCGCGGCCCTCTGCAACCTTCATCCTCGTGGGACCTGCTGGCGCTGCCGCGGCCCTCTGCAACCTGCATTCTCGTGGGACCTGCTGGCGCTGCCGCGGCCCGTTGTAACCTTCATCCTCGTGGGACCTGCTGGCGCTGCCGCGGCCCGTTGCAACCTGCATTCTCGTGCAATGATGGTGGAGAGGGCTGTGTACCTGGGCCGGCAGTGTCCGCGAAGTGTGTCCGACTGTGGGGCGCATGGAACGAGTACAGGGGTTATTTGTGCGAGCCGCCGGTGCTGGACAGTGAGGATGATTCGGAGTGAGGGTGGCAGGGAAACATGGAGCCTTAACACTATTCCGGGTACTTTCATTATCATGATTGTATGTATACTTATCAGCTATATTCTCAAATTGCATGTTTCAAGTGCTGATCACTGCCTGTACACTGTAAAAAATCATTGTATGCCCTATGTTTTCTTGATAAAATAATAAAAATGGTTTAAAAAAAAAAAGAGAAATTAGTGGAGGAAATGAGTGATCTGACCTCACCTAAATAAATATAAAAGTGGGGAAGCAGTGAGAACACAAACACTCTCCTAGATTTTGTGTTTTACATTGTTACTACTTTTTACCAAAAGACATTGATATGCTGTAGTTTTGGAGTGCGTAGAATCATTGTCAATCTGTTCAGCTGTGTTTCCTTTATCTTAATTATAATAATAACTTGTTTTTGAATAGTGGCTTATACCTAACTGCCATTTCTATGTGTTATAAACGACAGATGTTAATGTGACCAAATGGCCAGTCATATCAATCCTGATTAATGTTTCAGTAGGGTGATAGAAAATTAATATGAAAAAAGCTGACCAATAAGAGACCTGCTATCCTTTCCCCTGGTATACACCAGCTAATAAGCAGGTTTGGTACTATTGTCTGCATCAGAAGTTTCAGATGTACTAAAAATCAACTGCAAAGGCGCTGCAAAATATTATCAACCATCATGCACTAAGATTTGAACTAACAGGAAACAGACTCGGATTTACAAATCTTGATAGTGAAACCCAAAAGGTGTGTTTGTTTCCTGGAATGCATATCAGTGATTTTATCTAGAACAGTTATGAAATTGATTGCACTGCACACTAGCATTTGCATTTCACAGCCTTTAGTTTGAAATGTAAAGTTATTTTATGTGCAATTATTCTGAAAATAATAAATTAGTTCTTTAACTGTGATTTATAAGCCCTACCTGAAGCTTTACACACCCAAGACCGATTTCCTGTTATTTGCCAAGAACAGCAAACAAGAAACAGTACAAACCTGGCACAATGACTTGAACCCTGACAACGTTAAACCCCACATTCACCCAATGCCAAGTTACTTGGGTTCACCCTGGACACCAACCTCACCCTCAAGGCATAGATTTCCCAAAAAAACGAAGATGGCCTGGTACGAGCTCTCAGCTCTCTATTTTAAGAAAACTGAAACCATTTCTTCCGGAATATATCTACATTATGTTGTTCAAGTGCTCAGACGGATGTATGACGTTACAATGCATGCTTTTACCACGCATTCTGTTACAACGCAAGTATTACAACGCAAACCTTTATAACGCATTACACTTGGGGGTGCTGGATAGTGAATAGTTTAATTTACTATTCCACTCCAGTCCCCGTGGACACTAGGGTAGGTGTTGGATAGTAAATTAAAACTATTCCCTATCCTAGAGCCCCCCTTCAGTGTAATGCGTTGTAAAGGTTTTCGTTGTAATACTTGTGTTGTAACAGCACTGCGTGGTAAAAGTTTAGTTGTAAAGGATGTTTCCTGCTCAGACTCTTGCCTCTGGATGGTGGTAATGTACTGCTGCGTGGCCTCCCTGAATCTACAATGGCACCTTTTAAGGCCCTCCAACATGTGCAGTACGTCTCATCAGGGTCTGAAGAAATATGATCACTTCACCACCATCCTGGTGGAACTCCATTGGGTCCCCTTGCCCAGCATGCACCCCCTTCAAAACCATCTACATCATTTACGGAGCTATCATGACCAGCCCCTGCTTATTTTGCAGACAAGCTCACCATTACTTGAGATTCTCAGCACAACCGCAGTCAGGGCACTATCAGACTGTAGATTAAGATTAACGAGAATTCAAGAACAAGACAGCAAGCTTTTTTCATCTATGCACTCAGGATTTTTATTTTTTATTTATTTATTATAGAGTTTTGTATAGCGCGAACAAGACCCGTGGGTATCAGAGCGCTTAACATCGAGGTAGGTTACACATTAACGGTCCAATATCAGATTCTAAAAACAAACAGATATAAGGTAAAAGGCGCAGTGGCTATAAGGGGTGCCTTAATAAACCTTTTACAAACAAATGTGCAATTAGTAATAAAAGGTGAGAGAGGCCTGGTTCATAACATGGCCATATCAGTAGATAAGGTGGGCCTTGCGAGACCCCGATTGCATGAGGACAGGGGTTGAGATTGCTTAGTAACTTGGACTCGTTGAGTTCTATTGCATAGGAATGGCTTAAACCCTCTCCGCACATTACATCACATTACATCGAGGTAGGTTACGCATTGACAGTCATATATCCATTCTAACAACCAACAGATATAAGGTGGAAGAGGTTGTGGCTATAACGGATGCCTAAATAAATAAGTATATATCAAATACATGTGCAATTAGTAATAAAGGTGAGAGAGGCTTAGCTTATAGCACCGTCCATATCAGTAGCTAAGGTGAGGTAGAGGTTATATAGTTTGGCTCAGAGACCAGCAATTGGGTCACACAGGACTGTGGTATTGATAGGGGTACAGCCGAGGCTAGTGAGTGGAGTCAGTTTCTTGATAAAGATAGTAATAATGAAGAGGGATCACTCTTCAGCTGATGTAGTAGTTCATACTAGCGATCCGTCGGCTTCCCTATGCCAAGTATTTACTCATCATATGGCTTTTCAATTCCCGTTTGAATGTTGCGATATTTTGGATCTTCCTAATGCTAGGAGGGAGTGAGTTCCAAACTCTGGGGGCAGCTCCAGTGAATGCTCGATCATATGTCTTTTTCTTTCGAAAAAAGGCCGGCCTCAACAGCAGCTCCTTGGCGCTTCTCGTTGGTCTGTTTCCTCCCGATCTGAACAATAGTCCTGCATCAATCAGAACTGACGCTGAGCTGCTCCAATTTAGTAAAGAATTGAAGACTCACCTTTTTATAGACAGCTGCATCACAGTGACTTAACCGTCCACAACCTAGCCTCCTCTTCTATCACTTACTCATGTTACGCTTGTCTTTGACCATAGAAAGTGCTCTACTGCCTTTTGGCTAAGTTAGTGCTATAGAAATACCATATATATAGCACACAATTAGAATATAGAACTTAGTAAATGGAGTCTGCACACTGCAGTATATTAAATGTGTTTCCCTAAAACACATAATTATAAGAAGAATTATATTTAGAAAACTACTTGTATAGGTGCATTCTAAAGTGAGTTAACATAAGATGGTGACAATTAGATTCCTCTGTAAGTCTAATGGTTGCAGAGAAAATATCTCACCTTCATGACCTGAGGGTACTTCTTCTACAAACTTTGGGATTTCTGTGTGAGAGAAACTTTTCTAACACACGCCAGACTATTAATTAATTGTACATATCATATTGATCAGGCTGAAGTAAAAGTATACGGTGCACATTATGTGCATTTTTGCATTTCGTTAAATTACATTATTGAATAGATATTGGGCCCGATTATAATATCGGTCGGAAAGCCTCCGACTTCCAAACGACATGGTAGGTTTAAAGTCTGACCGCTGTATTATGATGACGGTAGTATGAGTTTAAACCGGCAGGGAAATCCGACGTGGTTTCGACGGGCTCAAGGATTTCGTCGGCCAGTCGGAAAGCCCTCACAATCCCTTAAGGATGGCGTTTTTGCTGTCGCAATTATGATGTGGTTTCCGACAGCCAATCCATGTCAGGCTTTACAACATAGATTAGCTATCAGAAACTGACTTTGGGAGCCCCTAGCAGGGCATCCTTCCACCAGGCCCTCCGCATGTGGTCGTGGGAGGCACCTATGGCACCTCACCTAACATCCCTGCACCGTGTGGCAGGCACCATGAGGTTCCTTCAGCACGGTGCAGAGATTTTAAAAACGTCAGTTTTTCAATGGGAGCTTGTGCTGCTGGCAGTTTCGGCCCAAAGCTCCAGCTGCCATTGAAAAATGGAAGTTTGCAACAAACATCATGATCGGCCGCATTCAAATTTTGCGGTTGGTACCGCTGACCTATGGTCGGGCGGTTCCTTCCACGAAACAATGTCGGTCGGAGGAACCAACATCATAATGAGGGCCTTATATGTGAGAGGATACATTACGCAATAGGAAGAACTTCCCGACCAATTGGTAGTCATTTTCTTCACCTTCATTCATGTTGGACAGGCCACATGAAGGGCTCGCTCCCTCCCCGCAGGACAGGGCCCGGGCCACCGTCAGCACCATTGCCCGGCCCAGCCGCCATCTTGGACACGGCACCACGCGGCCGCGCGGCCTCAGCCCGACCCCAACCCTGGGCCTGGCCAGGCCCCGACATCCCGGCACCACCCTCCACCCAGGAGGTGAACGGCCCACTTGGCAGGTCAATGGGAGTACGAAGTGTCGATGGCTCTCCCCCGCCAGGTGCCGAGCACCCCCAGCCTCCTCGGGCGCTGGCTCCACCCCCCTGCTGGGTGTCTGGACTCCCTCATCCCAGACCTCCCGACCTCCAAGAGCGAGGGTCCGGACATCAAAGGGCGCCAGACCTATAACTGAGGCAGCCCCAGGACAGGAAGGCAGTTGTATCCTGGAGTCGAGAGACACCGCGACGAACTCATCCTTGACGGACTGTTGGCGCTGCCACAGCCCTGCCTTGTGAACTATTGTCCTGCCTGCTAGCGCTGCCGCGGCCCTCTGCAACCTTCATCCTCGTGGGGCCTGCTGGCGCTGCCGCGGCCCTCTGCAACCTTCATCCTCGTGGGACCTGCTGGCGCTGCCGCGGCCCTCTGCAACCTGCATTCTCGTGGGACCTGCTGGCGCTGCCGCGGCCCGTTGTAACCTTCATCCTCGTGGGACCTGCTGGCGCTGCCGCGGCCCGTTGCAACCTGCATTCTCGTGGGACCTGCTGGCGCTGCCGCGGCCCGTTGTAACCTTCATCCTCGTTGGGACCTGCTGGCGCTGCCGCGGCCCGTGCCACCTACGACCTCTTCGGGACCTGCCGGCGCTGCCGCGGTCTGACCCATCCGAACACCGAGCTCGAGGATTGTGAGCTATCACCGTTACACACCCGTGGGTACCAAGACTGTCCCGCTACCCCCTCCCCTTACTAGAGACTAGAATTGAGAGGATCATCGTGTCCTGATCGCCCTGTATCGTAACACACTACTACCCGAAGTGCCTATAAAAGGTGTTACCATAAGCTTTGTGTGGTGTCCATCTGTGGGGGGGAAGTTACTTGTCTGTGCGATCACTGTGCTCGGCCGACCCTCCAGGTCCCCGTCTAACATTGGTGGCTAGCGGCGCGATCCGAACCAACGCGTACCGTACAGACAGTAACTCACCCTACGACTAAAACCACAATGACGACCAAAGAGAGCGGATCGGCGGAGAAGTTCCAGATGGAAAAGTTGGAAGAATACAACCACCGAGAGCTCAAACAATTTTGCATGGACTTAGGCATTGCTACCACCGGGCTAAGCACAAAAGAAGACTTCAAAAACGCCCTAGAGGCCTGGACAGAGACAAATACCGCAACCCCCCGGGACCCCGCAGCCCCGGAAGTCAACACCACCCGGACGGAGGAACGGAGACCAGGCCCCTCCCATGAAGAGATCCAGGAGCGGGAAAAAAATAGATTACACGAGTTAGACTTGGCACGACTCAGATTAGACGGAGAATTGAAACTGGCGGAACAAAAAATAAACTTAGAACACTTACGGCTCAGAGAAGAGCGAGAGGAAAAACAGAGATAGAGAGACCTCGAAGAAAAAAGACTGGCATACGAGCACGAGTGCAAACTAGCGGAGATAGAAATACGCAAACTGAACAAAACCTAGGGGTGCCCGAGCAACCGCACTCCCCGGGTCCTACCGAGCAGAAGGTCCACATCCCCAAGGATGTGGTCCGAGAATATCACCGGAACGACGACATACAGCAGTGGTTCAAAGCCTATGAGATTGCCATGACCGCCCACCGGGTCGCTCGAAGTGACTGGGGAGCCGGTCTATGGGGGAGATTCGTCAACGAGGGTCGTGATGCCCTGCTGCAGCTTCCGGACCATCAAATGACGTCCTATGACCATATGAAGGCCGCCCTCCTCAGTCGATATGGACTTACACCCGAAATGTACTGCCAGAGGTTCCGCAACTGCACCCGGATCCCAGGTACGACGTGGTTGGAATACGTGAACTATTTCAGCCGAGCCTTCGAGGGGTGGACCAAGGGTAACAACGTAACCACTTACGAACAACTCTTCAATCTCATTGTATGGGAGCACCTCTCCAACAACTGCTTTGTCGAGCTCAGGCAACACCTCCTCGACAGTAAATTGACTGAACCCCGGCAGCTCGCCACCGAGGCTGACCGGTGGGAGAGCACCCGAGTGGCCCGGAGTGGGCCGAATGAGCAGAACAGAACCAACCAAGGTCACCATCGTCCCCGAGGAGGAGGAGGAGGCCCGGGCCGGGGCAGAGACGCCGCCCCGGCCGCACCCACTAACGCCACCCCGGCTCCAGCAGGCCGGGGAAACCCCCCGATGCGCCCGGGGTTCCGAGCTAACGTGACGTGTCATCGATGCCAGCGAGTCGGCCACTATGCCAGTGACCCGACCTGCCCGAAGAACCAGGTCCCCGGGCCCCGCCAGATGGCGGCTGCCACCCTGGGAGAAGAACAAATCTCCGAAGACACGGAGACCTATGAGTCGGAGCAGTTCGAGTGGGAACCCGCCGCCATGACCCTGGCATGCCTGGGAGGAAGAGACATGGTCCCGCGGACTCCCCTGCCCGCCAACACTCGGAAGTACAGCCAATGGGTGAGCATCAATGGGCGCAAGGCCGAGGCCCTGCGTGACACCGGGGCCAGTGTGACGGCCGTCCGCTGTCACCTGGTGACCCCAGAACAAATCCTACCAAACGTACTTTGCCCCGTCCGATCGGCAGACAACTCGGAGAGCCTGTGTCGGATGGCCTGCGTCCCCTTCGAATGGGGAGGAGTGTCCGGCATGCTGAAAGTAACTGTCCGTGACGATGCCCCCGTAGACTGCCTCCTGGGGAACGATCTCGAGAGCTCCCCGTGGGCCGCTGTGGAAAGAAGAGAGCATCTGGGGATGTTGGGTCTCCCGGACTGGGCATGCGTAACCACCCGGTCCATGGCCACCCGCACCATCCCTAGACCAGAAGAACCAGAATGGGCAGCGCCTCCGCCCTCGATCACTCCAGAAGAAGACTTCCTCCAGACCGACCACCCGTACCCCACACCAGAGGGGTCCACACAGCCCCCCGAGCTTCCCGACCTGGCTCAGTGGCGTCAAGAAGGGGGGCCCACCCAGGAACAATTCCGGCAGGAGCAAAAGACCTGCCCCTCCCTCGAGGGATTGCGACAGCAAGCGCGCGCCCAGAGCCAAGGAGACACCACCAGGGCCCACTGGGTTTATTGGGACAATGATCTCTTGTACAGCGAACAGAAAATCGCAGAACTGGGGGCCGGGCGAGTGCTGGTGGTGCCCCTCCACTTCAGAGACTTCCTGTTGAACCTAGCCCACGATGTCCCCCTGGCCGGGCACCTGGGCCAAGACAAGACCTACCACCGCCTGGTGACTCACTTTTTTTGGCCCAAAATGAGGAACGACGTATCCAACCATTGCCGGTCCTGCCCGACCTGCCAGGCCAGTGGGAAGAGCGGCCGCAAACTCAAGGCACCCCTACAACCATTCCCCGTGGTGACCACCCCGTTCGAAAGGGTGGGAATAGACATTGTGGGGCCCCTGGACCCCCGAACAGCACAGGGACATCGCTTCATCCTGGTCCTGGTGGATCACGCTACCCGCTATCCTGAGGCGGTCCCCCTTCGTACGATAACAGCCCCAGTAGTGGGTCGAGCCTTGATGGGGATCTTCTCTCGAGTGGGCTTCCCCCGAGAAGTCGTCAGTGACAGGGGTACGAACTTTATCTCAAAATACATGAAGTCCCTCTGGCAACAGTGTGGGGTCACCTACCAATTCACGACCCCCTATCACCCTCAAGGGAACGGACTGGTTGAGCGGTTCAACCGCACGCTCAAAGGGATGATTGGGGGGTTGGAAGAGCCCCTCCGTCGCCAGTGGGATGTGCTACTACCGTGCCTTCTCTTTGCCTACCGAGAAGTCCCCCAGAAGTCCCTCGGCTTCAGCCCTTTCGAACTCTTGTATGGACACCCGGTGCGAGGCCCGCTCAGCCTAGTCAAAGAAGGCTGGGAAATGCCCCCTCTAAAGAACCCTCCAGATGTTTTCAAGTACCTCCTGACCCTCCGCAACCAGACCAGAAGGTTCAGAGAGATGGCAAAAGCAAACCTGGAGGCCAGTCAGGAGGACATGAAAAGGTGGTACGATAGAAATGCATCCTCCATCGAATTTGAACCCGGTCAACAAGTGTGGGTAATGTCTCCCACCGAACCATGCGCCCTGCAAGACAAATGGACGGGGCCCTTCAAAGTAATCGAGCGCAAGAGCCCTGTCACCTATCTCATCGATATGGAATCTTCCCGAAACCCTCTCCGGGTCCTCCACGCTAATAGACTGAAACCCCACTTTGTACGCTCCGAACTCAGCCTCCTGATGGCAACGGACAATGGAACCGAGGAGGACTCCGAACCCCTCCCTGACCTCCTACGGTCACGGGAGAAGGACGGCTCCGTGGACGGGGTCCGACTCTCGGAAGCCCTCACCCTGGAACAGCGCCAAGGCTGCCGAGTCCTCCAGCTACAGTTCTCCACCCTGTTCTCCCTCACCCCAGGGGTCACCCCCTGGTGCTTACACGACGTGGACACGGGAGACAGTCCCCCTATCCGCCATCGGGCCTACCGCGTACCAGATCGGGTACGGGCCTGCATCCAAGAGGAGGTGGCCAAGATGCTCACCCTCGGGATCATCGAGCCCTCAGACAGCCCCTGGGCCAGCCCAGTGGTACTGGTCCCCAAAGCGGCCGCCCCCGGCGCCACGCCGGAGCTCCGGTTCTGCGTCGACTACCGGGGCTTGAATGCGGTCACCAGAACAGACGCACACCCCATCCCCCAAGCAGATGAACTAATCGACCGCATGGGAGCTGCCCGCTACCTCAGCATCTTCGACCTAACAGCGGGCTACTGGCAGATCGGTCTCACACCCCGGGCCCAAGAACGATCTGCATTCTCTACCCCGGATGGCCACTATCACTTCAAGGTCATGCCATTCGGCATGAAGAATGCCCCAGCAACCTTTCAGCGGCTAGTAAACCAGGTCCTGGCAGGACTCGAAGGATTCAGCGCGCCTACCTGGACGATATCGCTGTGTACAGCCACCACTGGTCCGACCACCTCCACCACCTCCGAGAGGTGCTACAGGCCCTCCAACGAGCTGGCCTCACGATCAAGGCCAGCAAATGCCAAATTGGCCAGGGGTCCGTGACCTATCTCGGGCACCAGGTGGGAAGCGGTCTGGTGGCCCCTCTGCAACTCAAGATCGCGGCCATCCAGTCGTGGCAGTCCCCCATCACCCAGACCGAGGTCCGCGCCTTCTTGGGACTCACGGGCTACTACCGACGGTTCGTGAGGGACTATGGCAGCATCGTAGGGCCCCTCACGGAACTCACCTCCAAAAACCAACCAAAGAAGGTCAACTGGACCCCAGACTGTCAAGCGGCCTTCGAGAAGCTGAAGGCCGCCATGTGCTCCGCCCCGGTGCTCCAGGCCCCCGACTACAGTCGGGAATTTATCGTCCAAACAGATGCCTCCGACCATGGCGTTGGGGCAGTCCTTTCCCAGCTGAACCCCGAAGGACTTGACCAGCCAGTGGCTTTCATCAGCAGACGGCTCCTGGCCCGAGAACGACGCTGGAGTACCATCGAGAGGGAGGCCTTCGCCGTGGTGTGGGCCCTCAAAAAGCTCCGGCCTTATCTCTTCGGCACCCACTTCCGGGTCCAGACCGATCATCGACCCCTGCAATGGCTCATGCAGATGCGGGGGGAAAACCCGAAACTACTACGTTGGTCCATCTCCCTGCAGGGGATGGACTTCACTGTGGAACATCGACCCGGCCAAGACCACGCCAACGCGGATGGCCTGTCCCGCTTTTTCCGCCTCGACGAGGAAAGTCCCCAAGAAGATGGGTGACTCTCCCCGCCTTCAGCTGGGGGGGGACGCATGTTGGACAGGCCACATGAAGGGCTCGCTCCCTCCCCGCAGGACAGGGCCCGGGCCACCGTCAGCACCATTGCCCGGCCCAGCCGCCATCTTGGACACGGCACCACGCGGCCGCGCGGCCTCAGCCCGACCCCAACCCTGGGCCTGGCCAGGCCCCGACATCCCGGCACCACCCTCCACCCAGGAGGTGAACGGCCCACTTGGCAGGTCAATGGGAGTACGAAGTGTCGATGGCTCTCCCCCGCCAGGTGCCGAGCACCCCCAGCCTCCTCGGGCGCTGGCTCCACCCCCCTGCTGGGTGTCTGGACTCCCTCATCCCAGACCTCCCGACCTCCAAGAGCGAGGGTCCGGACATCAAAGGGCGCCAGACCTATAACTGAGGCAGCCCCAGGACAGGAAGGCAGTTGTATCCTGGAGTCGAGAGACACCGCAACGAACTCATCCTTGACGGACTGTTGGCGCTGCCACAGCCCTGCCTTGTGAACTATTGTCCTGCCTGCTGGCGCTGCCGCGGCCCTCTGCAACCTTCATCCTCGTGGGGCCTGCTGGCGCTGCCGCGGCCCTCTGCAACCTTCATCCTCGTGGGACCTGCTGGCGCTGCCGCGGCCCTCTGCAACCTGCATTCTCGTGGGACCTGCTGGCGCTGCCGCGGCCCGTTGTAACCTTCATCCTCGTGGGACCTGCTGGCGCTGCCGCGGCCCGTTGCAACCTGCATTCTCGTGGGACCTGCTGGCGCTGCCGCGGCCCGTTGTAACCTTCATCCTCGTTGGGACCTGCTGGCGCTGCCGCGGCCCGTGCCACCTACGACCTCTTCGGGACCTGCCGGCGCTGCCGCGGTCTGACCCATCCGAACACCGAGCTCGAGGATTGTGAGCTATCACCGTTACACACCCGTGGGTACCAAGACTGTCCCGCTACCCCCTCCCCTTACTAGAGACTAGAATTGAGAGGATCATCGTGTCCTGATCGCCCTGTATCGTAACACACTACTACCCGAAGTGCCTATAAAAGGTGTTACCATAAGCTTTGTGTGGTGTCCATCTGTGGGGGGGAAGTTACTTGTCTGTGCGATCACTGTGCTCGGCCGACCCTCCAGGTCCCCGTCTAACAATTCCCATCCGTCTTTCCCTCTATTTTGCTTCTCAACAAAGTCCAATTGACCTTATTGTATTAAATTAAATTGTATTATAGAATTTATGTAGGACTTACAACCTCTATATGGTTGATAAAGTGCTTACCCACACATATTAAACGCCACACTGTGCAGGATATGAGGTTGGAAGAGTGTTGTCTTTATTTTGTGCCTATGTCGAAAGTGTTTCATGTCATGCGTGGTTGACCTGAAGGTGTTTTTATCTTTTATCTGTAGACGCTGTGTTTAGCGGTGTGATGAGTGAGAGGTTGTGAAAGAAAGACACAGCCAATTTATGTTTAGTAGTGTGCTGGCATCTGTTATTTACCCTGCAGGTCCCATAGTGTTCATGAATAAATTATATTTTCTGGGTCCATATTTATATGCCATAAGTCTGCCAAATGTAGTAGAAACTTGGCCACTCTGAGATTGTATATCTATGGCATGCAGATTGAGGTGAGAGACAGAGATCTGCCTGGATGGTCGGTGGTACAACCATCCTTTATATGATCGATACTATGAGTCCTTAGCTATCAGGTACCATGTCATGATCAGAATATATTAGTGCTCAGGAGAGGATGTGGCCTAATGGCTAGATCGGTCAACCTCAAAGCTTGTGAACCGGGTTCGAGCCTCGGCATGGATGCTCATCATCCTATGATTCTGGGGAAATCACTTAATCTCCCCCTGCCTAACAAAATGAATTTGTCCCTCTGTAACACAACTGGTGGTCACGTAAAGTGCTCTGATACCTTAGGGTTGAGTTAGTACTGTATAAAAATCCCCTCACCTCCCTAAAAAAATATATATATATTGCACTATGTTAGATGTCCAAGGGCCAGCAGTGTAGCATATATCTTTATACATTAAGGGCCATATGTAACTAAGAAAAATTGCAATTGCAAACGCCGAAATTCTGAGCAATTTTGCTAAATGGTATGTATGAAGGCAAATCTGCGTACAAAATAAGGAATTGCAAAATTTGCGATTCCTAATTTTGCAATTGCATTTAAGGAATTGCAAATTTTACGATTCCTTAAGTGCAATGTAAGAAGCACCAAAAAAGTGCAATTTGACCTTAAGGAATCGCAAATTACCACCAACTACAAGTTGGTGGTAATTTGCGATTTCTTGCACTTTTTTACATTTTTCAAAGTGCAATGTGAAGCACATACATTCGCTTTCGGCATGTTTGTGCGCCACATGTGCACCCATCCTTATTTCCGGGGTGCAACAGGGTGTCCTTTTGATGCCCTTGCACCCTTGAAATTGCATTCTCAATTTGCGATTTTCTAATTGCTAGTCGCAAATTGAGAATGTCTTCCCACACGCAATCTCCGCTCCTTAAATGCAGCGAATTTTGCAGTGCCCAGATTCAGACTGGCTAGAGTCGGAGGGAGGTCCTTTTCCTTTTTGGGACCAACCCTTTGGAACTCCCTTCCTCTTGTTATACGAAAGAAGGAAAACTTTGCCAACTTCAGGAAAAGCATTAAGACCTGGCTTTTCAATAAATAATCTGGTCTCTAGTCGTTTTTGCTTTTGTACAGCTCTGGTTCCATTGGCCTGGCGCCGGGAAACCCTTTGTGGGTATCTGTGCGCCTTACAAATGCAAAAAATAAATAAATAAATAAATAAATTCCCATTCCCTCCTACGGGCCTCTAGGCCCATAGGAATGAATGGAGAGATATTCCCTAATTGCGAATCGCAATTTGAGATTCTCAATTAAGGAATATGTAGGATTTGCAAAATTTATTGCAAATCCAACATACTTAGCATTTTGCGATTCTCAAATAGCGATTCATAAAAAATCGCTATTTGAGAATCGCAAAAGAGGATTTTGATACATATGGCCCTTGGTGCTTCTCCATTAGTATCAAGTGGCTAGTTATAGGGGGCTAGTCGATTATGTTCGACTCATACGGGTGAACATGAGTGCTTAGCAAGTAGTCAATTTGTAAAGTGACGAAATAGATGGGGAAGGACAAAATGTTTCTAGCCCTGGTGGTTTTCCTGTTTCTGCTGTTGCTTTGTCTGCAGCTGGTAGAAGGAATTGATTTCTGTGGGCTGTGCGTATTCTTGTGGCCGGCTGTATTTGCTGGCTATTTGCCACGACTGGTAGCCTGAGCGTTATGGTTTGAACCAGCTAGGTATTTATGTCTTGCCTGAATTCATTTTTTTCTGTGTCCTCCATATTTGGCTTGGCAAGAAGTACCAGAGCTTTACTACTTGTACTGAGAATGCTTCACCTTCTATGCTTTTGGTTCAGGGGTGTGATGACCCATGGTGCTGATCTCCTACAGTGCGTCCTGTTTGCATGCATTCTTTAAGCATGTATTCTTTAAGCTTCTACTGTCTACAGTATAATGGAACTTTTCAATGGGAAAGCTCTGTGAACGAAGAAGAGAGCCTTGAACACTGATTGTCTAGCTACCATTAGCCCCTGAAGGGCTTGTGAGAGTGGCATACTGTGTTCTCTGAGGTGTCTCTGAGGTGTGGGTGATGGAGATGTCTAGATACAGCATTCTGGATTGATTGTAGTTTGCATATAAGAATCACAGGCTCCTAGGAATAAGCTGTGGCATTGACTACCTTGGGGATCATAAGGGTGAGACCTTATAGCTTTTGTTGCTATCCAGGGTAGGGTAAAATGCATTTCATGTTTTAATGTATCTATGGATGTGTTAATTATATAGCGTGAAGTCAGCCAAAATGCGGCAGAGTGCAGTCAGTGTCAAAGACAAGGATACAATACAGTGTTCTTTAAAGTAGTGTGTCTACAACTCTTTGTTTGGTTTAGCACATGCCCATTAACATGTGGGACAGTAGCAGGCCTGAATCCAGTGGCATAGCCACAGAGGGCTGTCTCTGCGTTATCCGCTCCGCGACAGCCGCAGTGAAGAGCGAGGGGGGTGCTGGTGAGCATTCTCTGCTTTCTGTTGCTGCCCCGAAATGGTAGGTAATAGCGGGGGAAGGCCACCGTCCACCCAAGCTATGTCACTGCCTGAATCCAGGCTTATTCTGAAATGCCTACCTTCTCTTGATGTAGCTGATGGCACTTGGAATTATTTGTGTTATCAAAAGAGACTAGTTTAAATATGACCGATATTGTTAGGACTCTGATTAGATTTGTCATGGGCACCTAGTTGGTGAGTTCATGAAGCCCTCACCCACCAACCTGGTTGGTGGCATGCTTCATCATCGGGCCCACCCAGTGACACCTAATGTGTCCCGAGTGTGCTGCGACGCCTGATTACAGCGGAGCTGGTATTTTACTGAGAGTGCAGTGTGAGGTGTAAAATGAAGTGTGAGTTAAAACGGCTTGGCGAGGGTCCCAGTACCCGAGGGTAAATTACATTTTAATAACTGGGCCCCCGTCAGCGGTTAAAATAAGGCTTGGGGATGTTTAAGGGAGGCGAGTTACTACCTCCTACATCCATCAGTTGGTCGACATGTTTCAGCCAGTGCCTTAAACTAAATTTGTCTTTCCTCAGGACCTTTTTAAAATAGAGTGTAGTGCAGTTTAAAAAGAAGTGTAATCCAGGCTATGTGTTACACTCACTAAGGTGTTTCTCTTAGTGTGAGAGGGGGGATTCCCTTCTCATATATGCCTGTACCGACAACATTGAAGACATAGACAAAACATATAAGAAGAGGAGAGTCAAATAGGCGTCTTCGCCACATAGTCATATACATAGAATGCCGAATCTACAGTGCTCAGTGGGTAGACTACAGTCGGCAAAAGTGTAATGGCACTGGTGGTACCATTATTGTGATTATCGCAAATAATTGGGGGTGGTGTCGCTAAAACACGGGTATCACACATATGCAAGAGATACAAAGTGTGATGGGGCGTAAGTAAACACTCTTACGCTTAGATTTTGCAGCCAATGCTTCCAGGAGTGAAGCAGTAAGGGGTTGAACCTGTAGGGAAATAATGTTGGCCACTGGGAGTTAGAGACCTGTAAGGAGGGAAAAGCGCTTACCCAGAGATTGTTGCTTGGAGGTTGTCATACTCACAGCTTTTCTGGTCAGAGCCTGCCTTGTACCTGTTGCACTGTCCTCGTACTCCGGTAGAAAGAGCTGTAGTTTCTTGTTCGTTTTTATATGTTTGCTAATTGGATTAACTATCTGCACCTGTAGCTGGGAGTAAGAGTAGAAAGACTACCCCGGGTGTGTTCCCCCCTCTCACACTTAGAGAAACACCTTAGTGAGTGTAATCCATAGCCTGGATTACACTCCTTTTTAACCTGCACTACACTCTATTTTAAAAAGGTCCGGAGGAAAGCCAGATTTAGTTTAAGGCACTGGCTGAAACATGTCGACCAACTGATGGATGTAGGAGGTAGTAACTCGCCTCCCTTAAACATCCCCAAGCCTTATTTTAACCGCTGACGGGGGCCCAGTTATTAAAATGTAATTTACCCTCGTGTACTGGGACCCTCGCCAAGCCGTTTTAACTCACACTTCATTTTACACCTCACACTGCACTCTCAGTAAAATACCAGCTCCACTGTAATCAGGCGTCGCAGCACACCCGGGACACATTAGGTGTCACTGGGTGGGCCCGACGATGAAGCATGTCACCAACCAGGTTGGTGGGTGAGGGCTTCATGAACTCACCAACGAGGTGCCCATGACAAATCTAATCAGAGTCCTAACAATATTGGTTATATTTAAGCTAGTCTCTTTTGATAACACATATAAACTACGGGGACTCGGACTAGCTTTCTAGTCCTCTCTCTCTCTCTTGATACGCGCATACTTGGAATTCTTTGACATATACGATCATACTAATGCACTTTATGCTACTTCCTCCAGATCCCAATCTACTTTTTTTGAAGTGTCTATTTTTAGTTGGTTATTCATCATCTACGCATCTGTTACATAGAGGCAGTCACCAAGTCTTAATATGTTGAGATCTTCTGGACTTGCCATTATTAGGATGATTTGTATGTCGCGTATAATTGTAGCAGATCCAGTTGAAGGAATTAATCTGATCTGGCAAGGGTGTTGGGTAGATATTGAATAGCAGAGGAGATATGATGGGCCCCTGTGGGGCTCCGCAGTGTATGGTGTCTCCACACCTTCTCCCAGTGGCGCACATCCATCTTGCATTTACGAAGAGCAAAAGACTGCCCCATTCTTTGCTATCCAATACCGCCTATTGGTGACTTTGTTTACAAAGTTTGCTGGATAAGAACCTATAAATGTACAGGTCGCTATTATAGGGAATTCTATGCAAGAAGTAAGTGTGTTTACATGGGAAATGGCATTTGCAACGTGGGCTGAGCCACGCGTGTCATTTCCCCAAAATCACGCATATGCCTTACCCATGGCAGTGGACGGTCTAGATGTGTGCGTGGGCGGGGAGAGGAACAGGATGGATCAGGAGAGGAAGTGGGGCTCGGTTTTGGGGGGGTTGGGGTAGTTTTTAGGGCTGGGGGCTCGGTTTTAGGGCTCAGGGCCGGGGAGGAAGGTGGTAGTTTTGAGGGGTGGGGTCAGTTTTTAGGGTTCTGGGCGGTAGGGCTGAGATCAGGGTAGTTTACAGGATTGAAGGCCAAGATTTAGGGATTTGGATGAGGCCTGGGGTCCGGGTAGTTTTTAGGATGGGAGTATCAAGATTTAGGGCTCAGGGCGGGGAAGGAAGGGACAGTTTTCAGAGCTGGGGGTGTTTTAGGGCTCAAGGCGGGGAGCTGTAGTCGGCATAGTCTTAAAGTTTTAGGTCGAAAGTATCTTAACCGTTCATTTCTTTACCAACCATGCCTTTCAACGAAATTGCGTGGTAAAGGCAGGAGGGGTAAAGGAATACGTGGTAAAGGATGACGTGGTAAAGACTCATTCTTTGCTGGAACCGCGTTGTTGAGGCACTCATGGTTTAGCCAGGCGTGCTTCTGTTACAAATGAGACTTCTAATAATTCACATTTTCTGAGCTATGGTGTCATAATCATTAGTTGCAGTAGCTTGAGAAGGAACATATATTGTCTACATACAATTACAGTTAAATAATGGGTTGGTATAACACAGGGGTATATAAAGAGAAAAGACAAGTATTTCTCATAGAGACGGCTTCATCCCAGCATGGGTAGGAAAGCTTTTTGTTGCTTCTCCAGAAAAGGTGCCCATCTGCTGTGTAGAATGTAACACTCTTCAGCCAATGTGTAACCTGGAGAACCATGATCCCTACCTCACTAAAAAAGCCTAGCTCTAAATCCTTATGTTCAGTTTCACAAAGACTGAAAGGGCTTTTCCTCCAAAGAACAAAAGAAGGGCACAAAGAAGAAGAAAGTGTCAAAAACAATGGAAACTCTTGAGTTGGATCACATGCATATTTTAAATCATTCCTAAAATGAATTGTGCAGTGTTGAAACATTCCAAAAACAGAACCACATATTTCAAATGTTGCTCTTTCATAACCAAGGAATAAAAAATTGGGCAGATGTCATATGGGGGATGTGGCATTACGGTCGTCCACAGTGAGCTGAGGACATTACATTTGCCTACCACACAAAGGCCACAATTAAGAAAATCAGACCACCAGGAAGCACATGTATTAGATGTCACAAATAGTACATCATCTCCAGCAGCCAGTGTGATGCAACACATTTACACCATACAAGAAGAGTGCGGAAACACTGCAGTAACTGCTGTCAGGCTTTGGCGATTCCCTGCAGAGCCACACCTGGTGTAAGTATCACCAGCACTGAGTGTGAGAACCATTCAATCAATTAATTAAACATCTTAATTTCGGTTAAAAAAACATAAATGATATACAATAACATCATAATAGTAATGCATTTCAAAAGGTTCTGCCAAAACAAAAATTAAAAACAGATAAGGTTAAAATATATTACATAAATAAAACATACTGAGAAGTAGTGGCAAATAACATTATAGGAAGCTAAGAACCATTTGAATATGGCTTGTAGCCTTTTTGATAAGTTGCCTGAATAAAAAGATCAATAGAAAAAGTGCAAGTGCTTTAGTGCAGTATATGCAATTGGAACATCAATCTACCAATTATCTTATTAAATTTTAAAGTGCAGGTGCAGTCAAGTAAAGTAACGTTTTTACTTAAAATGGTGGAAAACAGTGCTGATTTAAAGTTGAAATAGCAAAGTGTCTAGTATCATATGCTAAAATCTCAATCCTTCCTTTGCCCTTATTAGACCTACATCAAACAAAACCTACTAATACTAAAAACGAATTTTTGGGAGGTATCAGTTTTTAGTAGTCTTGCTGCCTGCTACAAGATCAGTAACCGGCAAATAGTTTCAATCCATTTCTGTCTAGATTTTATATATACTCGGAAAAAGAATAATAAATGGAAGTCGTCTTCTCTTGCACCTTCTCTTTGGCATAAGGCAAAACACTCAATATTTTCTTCCCCTTGCTTGCAAGCCCATTTCTATATGTTTGAGTTTATTTGCAGTATTCCATATCGAAATTTCAGATATAATCACTTTGCTATTTGGGGCTGCACCTCGTCCATAAAGGATTCGAAGCTCCAGACTTGTTTAATTAGGAGGAAACGTGTTGTTAATGCACCAATGGTTGAACTGTGTAACACACTGTTTTGAATATAGGCCCAGAAGGTTGGTTTTAGTATTTTCTTGAAACCCTTATTCATTTGTGTAGGCTCATCCCAGAAATGCTTTAACCCTAGTTTAAGAAACCAGGAGCGAACATGCTTTAGCCATGGCAGACCTGCTGTCAGGCTTTGGCGATTCCCTGCAGCGCTACACCTGGTGTAAGTATCACAAGCACTGAGTGTGAGAACCATTCATCCCAACGCAGACATTTGCATTTGATTTATCGCGCTCCATTGCCCATCGAATCAGTCACCCCAGATCTGGTGTGCAGGCCTCAAAATGAAACCATACCAGATTAATCAAAAGGATGTTTTACAGAAGTTTATTTCTGCATTACCAATCTTGTGCTAACTTCCCTTTTTTGTGTTCAAAAGGATAACTGTTACCACATAATGCTGACCAACTGTTTTGTAATATTTGTTCAAACAACCCATTTTAGAATACTTTTGCTTAAGGGCTAGGGTAGGAGTAATACTGTTATATTAGGGGTTGCATAATCTCTTGCTTCCCCTACTAACTGAAAATGTTTAGGAAATGTATCATGAGACCTCAAGGAACCTCAATGAAATGTGGAAGTCGGTGATGCAACATCACAAATACTCTTTCGCCGACAGAATTGACGTCTATGGGGCCTTTTTCACAAAGCACGTAGTACTCTTTTACGTACTCTTACATGGCTCTCTGATATATCCCCAAAACATCAAAAATGAGCATACAATTGGAATATTTATATGCAATCAGTATAAGTAAAAACATTGTGCTGTCTTTGCACTAATACGGAGTTGGATACTTTGGGGCTGGTGTACACCTGCAGTACTACTTTCAATACTCATAAATGCTTTTTTTGAATAGTTCCCTATGTTTCAGGGCCCTTCGGTAATCAGTTCTCCACCCATAGATCTGATTGGTCATGAACAGCGGTGACCAGTCCTTTCGAGCGGAGGAGCGTCGCCCCACTGAAATGCCGCAGAGATGAAAAATAAAATGGAATGAAGTTGATTCATTACCATTGTATCTTTCCTTATCTCATCCAGCACAGAGTGTCAGGATGGGGATGTTGCTGACTGGCAGCAGCTAGGAGAGCAGGGCACTATCAGCTAAAAGTGCGCATATCTGTTTGGCCGGCAGGCTTGTGACAGCCAGCCACACATGTACACTTTAAACATCTCTATCCCAGTCGTCTTCAGACAGCTGGGTTACAGATAGCAAAAGCCTCCAGTGCTTCTCTGAGCGCTAACAGAGGAAGTTTTACTTACCATGACCAACTTGACCAACTATCAGAGAATATTGAGATGAGGGTTTAATTGGGTTTTGCTCTCACTTGGACAATAGAGGATTGGTAGCTTCGTAAAACAAACAGAAAACTAGACACTCACACTTGAAAGAAACAAGATATTCTTTGTTTTAGCTCCAGATTCTCTAACCTCGGATACTTTATTTTTCTCAATGTTCTGGTAGCATGGACAAAGGAATAAAACACTTACTAAAGGCAATGACATGGCTTAAAAGCATGCGTTATTGAAAATAACTGCCAGGAAATAAAAATTAAATCCATATAGTTTAGGGTAAACTAATTCAAGAGATAATAAATTAACCAAGATATGGTGGCAAGATGTTAGAACCTGGAAAATCAGGAGAAAAGGAATAAGAAAATTGAACAAATGTAATTTTCCCCAACATTATGGCTCTTGCAGGGATAAAGTCTTGCTTTACACAGCCTTGAAGGTTTAGTCTGGGATGGTCTCGAGGGCTGATAGTCTAAACAAATTATGGAAATTGTTTGAGGTCAATGCTGTACAATATAGAGGTCAGTGAAACTCAATAGAAATGTCACGTTTTAGAATTGAAGTGTCCTTCCACAAACTGTTTGCTGATGTGAGAATTAAAAAGATTAAATAGTTCATTCTGCTCTTTGATTGGATGAGAGCATCTAGGAACCATTCTAATTAGTAGTTTAATGGGTGATGAGTCACTCGCCACACCTCCCTCAGAAGCATGGTTAGACCTAGCCCTGTCACTGGTGTACACTGATTGGCTCCTTTAGCTTAGCAGGCAAGATCATATGCCACCAACATGAAATTAAAACACAGTGCTTCTTTACATCTATGGGGTCTTGCTAATCAGATAACTGTAATTTGTCCAGCTGACTCTCAGCAGATACCTACAACGTCATCAAAGAGATAAAGCACATTGCTGTCAATGATCCTTACCTAGAGGTTATTTCTGTGCTCGCGGTGACAGATTTCCTCTTTTTGGTGGCCAATCACACTAGGTTGATGGAAGTTTTTCTTCTTTTTCTCCCTGTTTTTTTTACAGACGCCTCTGAGCTAGTTAGATATTCCTGACTCTGAAAAGTCTGTCATTGTTCTGTCCAGTTTCTGTCCTATTTTTTACATAGACTCTTTGGGGCAAAGCAGCCTAGTGGGAGCAGGAATCTCTTTTTGTTTCACTTTCTGGGGTGATGGAACTGAAAGAATGATGCTTTCCTAGCAGGAACAATAAGGGGTGTGGGCATTAATAGGGATTGCCCCTGAAGAAGCAAGGAATGCCCTACTTCGTCGCACTACATCTCATGTCACTCACAAGTTGTGCAATCATAAACAATGTCGCAATACTGGAGAAGAGAACAACTCCTAATGCACATCTAGCCATCCGTGTGCAAATTCGTTTTGAGTCCCAAGAGGTATCTTGTAAGCGTAATATTGTCTCCCACTGAGATTGGACCCAAACCTGTCACAGCTCACATTTATGTCACAATCATGTTCAAGGTAGCTGTTCTGATACGTGTCAGAGAAAATGTGTACAATTATATTACTACGAAGAGAGTGACACCAAAGTAGTCTAAGACCCGGTAGGTGCAGCATAGGGAAAATGTAAGCATAGTTTATGAAACTCTAGAATCTTAAAGTTTTAATGTACCTTTTAAGCTTTCCATTTAGTTCACCTTGCAATCAGTCATTGATCCATATGAAAAAAGACAAAAAATGCACAATATGCTGAGTATTCTTAAAATGGGTGTTAAGTTTTAGTAAAATAAAATAGTTCTAAAGATTTTTCAGATACCTGTTAGGAAATGGTTAAGGCGGGGTAAATCCAGTGTTAGCCACTACCTATTTGTTACTCCATTCGCATGTCTATCTTCTAGGAAGGTCTTCATCTGTCTGCTTTTAGCAAGTTTTTAGTTTTGCTTTGGTCTTGCTCTGGATCCAGTATAAACGCATGTTTCAGTTAATCATCAGGCTGCACAACTTTTGAATGTTGCCCTTCCATGCTCCGCAATAGTTGGTGATGGCCATGTACTGTCGAACTTCCTCTCAAATTCTGTTGCAAGAATACAATGTGACCGGCCCCAAGACAGATGGCTCTTCTAACGTTTACTCAGACTCTAATCTAGGTAGCCCACATGTTAGGTGGACAGTTCTCAAAACATTGGAGCTACTGAAGTAAGATTTGGAGGCCAATTGAATACATGTAGTGGACCGTTCAAGTATGTTCTTTGCTGTGTCAGTCTTGCTTTTACCAGTTACTCTGCTGGGCATTAGTGTCCCTGGGGCTTGGGGTACCATTTGCCTGCCCAAGCTCACAGTTTGACATCAGTGCCATCCAAGCTGTAATGCTAGCTCTTTCTATCACTATAACCGCAGTTGATCTTTTATGCGGTGTTAACGATACTCCTCATTGGTGGCTTACGCATTGCAACTACTGGGTTCTGGCTGACTCTGTTTACCCGTGGTTGGTAGGGGATGACTACATTTCAATACTGATTTATCTGTCAAAATTGATGAATCAGTGTCACACCCAAAGGTATTACGAAGCATCAACAGGTTGGTAGCCCCCCCCCACCCCTGCAAAATTTCTCCTGGAATAGCATTGAAAGATTAAGGATGAATTTGAGGAGCTATGGGGACATGGTGGTGGAGATGGGTCCCAAACACAAACTCAATCTTTTCTCAGTGCCAGGGCCATCTCTAGTGTGGGCCAGATCAATGTTTGGCACCTGGATTTGTAGATTAAGAAGCGGTTCTCCTCACCTAGATTCTCAGAAGTCCCAACTGGTGCCATTGCTCTGTCCTCAGGACCACGTAGAGCCTTGTGCCTATGTTAACTCCAGAATTCGCAGAGGTGTGTGTGTATTGTTATTTTCAGGAACAAAGGAGCCTACAGTCAATGAATAGAAAACAATGCTCTGGAGATAAAAAATAATGTCCAGGATTATTAAAAACGGACATTTAGTACACTTTTCATAAAAAAATGTTTATATAAATATATATATATATATATATATATATATATATATATATATATATATATATATATATATATATATATATATATATATATATATATCTTCAAGCAAATGAAAAAAGACACCGCACTCTTCTCGGATGATTAAAGCGATTTAATCCAGCTCAGAAATAACTTCCTTCACCCCAGCTCAGTAATAACTTCCTTCACCTACGCGTTTCGAACAGTAAATGTTCCTGATCACGGTAGTTGCAAGTCCGTTTTTGCTTTCTGTGATTTATACCATCCTTCCCACTGTGTCAGTTAGGAGGCATTGTGGGAGTGGTAGTTTATACTTGGCTAAAATTAAGCCATTATCGAATTCCCCACATACATTATAAGCCACATGTTTATATGTATTAGGTGATTGTGTAAGACCTATTTCTTGCACCTTAATTTAGTACACTTTTAATAAAACAATGTTTATATATATATATATATATATATCACAAAGTCATGCAGGTAGCACTCAAGCGAGGAAGAACACCGGAAACTTCACAATTTGGTGCCAAATTTTATTCCGTACTCTTGCCAGCAGCAACCCTCTCGAAACTGGCATCAAAACATTCCAGGCCATACGCGTTTCAGGATCAAACCATCCCTTCGTCAGTGGCAGCAAGACTGAAAGTTAGCACTGCGCACGCAACTAAAATCAAATCGCACCTGCCCCAGTGGGCGTGGCTTTACGCTCGGCATCTTGGTGCGTGTAGTTCGTGTGCTAATTAACCCCAAGTGGGTGCTAAATTCCGGTGTTCTTCCTCGCTTGAGTGCTACCTGCAAGGCTGTGATATATATAGATATATATATATATATATATATATATATATATATATATATATATATATATATATATATATATATATATATATATATATATATATATATATATATATATATATATATATATATATATCCACATCAAGGTTTGCCTGGTATGAGTGAGGCCATACGAGTGATGAAAAGTAACCTTTTAATTCACTGAAGGAACAACGGGGCATATTACCAACAAGTAGTGATAATTATCGCTAAATAGGCTTAGTGACGATTTTTCTATCGCTGCCTAACGCTGAATATGTTAGCGGAGAAAACATGCTGTTAGCAAAATTTTTCTCCATTGTGCTAAAATATCCAGCGATCGCGGCGAAATGCGTGAATATCGCTGAGAATACAGCGATATTCACGCATAATGCTCTTAGCCATGTTATCCACCTCCCATTGGATAACATGGCTAAGAACTGGTCTGTATTGAGTTTTTACGTGGTATAGCCCAGATAAAAACTACCCGGCCTGGGTCAATAGGGCAGTACGTTGTACAACGTGGTCGGGGTAGTTGAAGCTTTAGAGAGAGAGTTTTACAAAAAATCTTGTAGAGGATACAGAAGAAAGATCACCACACATTTGAGCAAACGTTTTGAAAGAAGGAAATATTTAATTTCCTAATACTTGTAACATTGGATGCAATTAGTAATCAATAGAGCAATAGAATTATCGCTGCTTAGCGGCCGAAAACGGCCGCTAAACCGGCGATAATTGCCTATCGCCACCCTTGGTAATATGCCCCAGCATTCTGTAAACAGCACACATGCTTCGCAAAAAATCAAGTCCTGTAAAGCCCGACGCGTTTCATGCTGAATAGCATTTCATCAGGAGCTGCAGGCGTCGAAAGTGTAGCAAGGTTTGGCAAATGATGAATCACCTTTTAAATTAAAAAGTCCCGCCCCCTTGGGCGTCGCCACACTGTGGCCTCCTGGATCTTGTGGTGTTTGCAGTGTTCTCATGTGAGTTTGCCAATACCAAGCTTCAAGTGTCCCAAAAAAACGCCCAAGTGGGTAGCGATAACGTTTGTGCGTTGCTCACATAAACCATTCATTTCCTTCAGTAGGTATCACTCTCCCCAAAAATCACCTTTTAAATTGAAATGTCCAGCCTCCTTGGGGGGCCTTTGGCAAACTCACATAAGAACACTGCAAACACCACAAGATCCAGGAGGCCACAGTGTGGCCATGCCCAAGGGGGCGTGACTTTTCAATTTAAAAGGTGATTTATCCTTTACCAAATATGGTAAAGTCTTACATTTGGATTATGCAAAACCTGTACGGATTGATACATATTCCAAAATAAATGAAAACAGGCAAATTCATTTACTTAGTACCTCACTGGCCAACCTAGCTGTTAATACATATATAGTTGAAAAAGTGAGAAGATACACATGTTGTCGCAGTGAGCGACTGTGTAAGATATCTCTTACATCAAGAGGGGTAGTAACAGTTACGGAGACAATTACTGAAGACTAGAGACAAGTGTGGAAATCCTCTATATATATGCAAGTTACCAAAAAGATCGACTCGCACTCATGGGGGGTTTCAAATCCTAATCGGATTTATTTGTACAGAAGTCACAAAAACAGACGCGTTTCGGCGGTACGCCTTAGTCAGTAGGGTCTAATCCATCAGAGGGAGGTATAAAACATCAATGGCGTGTGGTGCTCGTTTCTGCCACCTTTACACAGCCCGTGAACAAGACGCATTGGAGCTACCAAGCACGTAGAGCTATGACAAAATTCCAGAGGATTCTGCTAGTTTTAATCTCAATAAAGATCCTGCGAGTAACGGCGGGTCTGCCTGTTCTTGAGTACACTTTCAACTATGGACGCTTTTGTTGTATGATATATATATATATATATCTATATATCTATATCTATATATCTATATATCTATATATCTATCTATATATATATCTATATCTATATATCTATATATCTATATATCTATCTATATATATATATATATATATATATATATATATATAGATATATAGATATATGGATATAGATATAGATATATATATATATAAATATATTATCTACTGGCAGTCGAATGTAGATAGTTCTAGTTAGGACCACGGAAAAGCGTTTTTAGATTTGCTTAAAACTTTTGCAACATTTGACGAATGTTTACAAAATTTTCCCAAAACCTTTTCTTTTTAGATCCGCTCCTATGTTCAAAGTGTGGGGGTGATTTTCCAAGGGAGGGCTGAGAATAAAGGGGGTCTCAAAACGTATTTTCTACATGTAATTTCCATAGGAAACTTTAGACAAGGATACAGGGCAAACTGCTTTACAGGATTAGGCCAAATTTGGCAGGGAGGAAGATCTTGGTCCAGAAAGCACAGTTTTGTTCAAATGGTATAAGTCTGTTCAGTAGATTTAGAGAAACATCAAAATTTACAGATATCGATATTCGAGAATTCTGACATCTGATTTGCTGAGGTGTTACGAGCACCAGCGTGCGGCTCATTGCCTGCGAACTGTTGAAACTAGGAAGTGTTGGCAGCCATTTTGTAACTGAGTTAAAAGGCCTAGGGGAGAAAAGAGAATATTTGAATAAAAGGGTATAGAAACAACACTGTGGTCTTAGTTTCAGCAGTCTGTACGGTGCAGAGGCAGGGAGTTTGTATGTTGCCTAGGCTCTGGAAAACTCATCGGGAAAACAATGCACCGCATTGCGGCAAGCAGTAAGGTAGCGTAGGCTCTGAAAATCCTGTGGGAAAACAATGCATTGTATTACGGCAAGCAGTGTGTAGGGTGCACACACAGGTAGTGTGAATGTTGCGTAGGCTGTGGAAATCATGTCCGCAAAACAACAATGCGCTGCATTGCGGCAATGTTCCGTGGTCTTTGGAAATCAGACATTGTCACTTTGTTAGACGAAATGTAATATTATGTGGGAAGGCGTGTTCTGTTCATGTGCACGGAACAGAATGAACGTTTAATTGGCTGAGGTGTTCCAACAACGAGCTCAATGATCATTAGCTGCGAACAATTAAAAGTAGAAGTGTTGCCACCAATCCCTCCCCCTGCGTGGAGTAGCAAGGACATCTGATTGGCTGACGTGTTCCCAGCAGGACCTTCCCAAGCTTAATGTTCATTGGCTGTAAACCATTGAAAGTACAAGTGTTGCCAGCCATTCCATCTCCCTCTGTGGAGCATCAGTGATATCTGATTGGACAACGTGTTCCAAGCAGGACCTTCCCAAGCTTCATGTTCCTTGGCTGTGTACAATTAAAAGTAGAAGTGTTGCCAGCCATTCCCTACCCCTGTGCGGAGTACCAGGGACATCTGATTGGCTGACGTGTTCCAAGCAGGACCTTCCCAAGCTTAATGTTCACTGGCTGTGTAGCATTAAAAGTAGAAGTGTTGGCAGCGATTCCCTCCCCGAATGCGGAACACCATGCACATTTTATTGGCTAAAGTGTTCCGAGTACAAGTATGCTCATTATTGGCTGCGAAGGGTTCACTGTTGTGAACCATTTTGTGATGCACTTCAATGGAGTATGGGAAAACAAAGTAGTAGCGAGGGGGTAAGAACACTATTAACTCTGTACAGTGGTCACAAGGTGGTGGTCAGGGATTGTGAAGGTAAAAATAGTTTTTTATATATTTTAAGGGCCATTTATATAATTGGCGTGGGGTGTTACAAATCACGGCGGAAAAATAACAGAGTGTGTTGTAGTCTTCTTCTTATTAAGTGTGTGGGTGGGATACTTTCCAGAAGCACTATTTACTTAAAATGTGGTGTTTACTTTTCTGGCGCGGAGGTGTGGTTGCGCAGCAAATATTTCAGTCTAGGTTTAAAACAGTTTTTATTAAGCAATTACAAATAAACTTTCTTCAGAAACTGACGCTGTATATATCAAAGGGGTGACAAATAAAAATGCAATTCATAAAATATCCATTAAGAGTGGCCGCACCCTCCCTTTTTTTCTGCTATAGTTTGTAAGAGTGTTGCCCCATATTCTTGATAATATAAGAGGGCATGAGTTACTTTTAGATAAAGTAGAAAAGAAGTGCTACAAGAAACGCTCCCCCAATACATCATCTCAGGTCACAGGAACAATAACTAGTTAAAAACAGTTAAACACAAATGACTTTATACTACATAGAAATGTACGCTTGATCATTTTTTACAATTTCTATTCTGTAGAATTCGGGAACGTTCTGTTGTAGTGCTTAGAGGTCGCTCACTGCTCCGCAAACAAATCATGTACTGTTTTAGGAATATATAAGATAGTAGTATAATAATATACACTACTGGTCCTATATATTCTATAGGGAGAAGGTGAATAGGAAGCGCAACTGAGAAAAATAGAAATTACAAAATATCATTCAGATATGTAGAGTTTATCAAAGGTATGCACCAAGAAAGTATCTATGCAAACTATCTTTTTTTAGACTGCAATTTTGAAAAATATTCTCAATGTAAAAATATCTGATCAAGTAAGTTATAAAGGTTAGTAGACTGTATTTCAGATGGTTTACTCCTGGCACCGACAAATCTCCAATTCCTGTTCTGTGACAATATGACACTCTTTAACAATATAGAGAGTGTCACTGATGCCAAACAAAAAGGAAAAGGAAAATAAAGTTATGAATACAAAACAAGATCAATCACGAAATACTTTCCAGCAGTGAATATGTTCAGAGCTTCTATTCTCACCAACACACCCATACACACACTCACCCACTCATAGAGCTGTTTCCACATGCACTCTTGAACCCATACACCCAGCGAATCAACTACTCACACATATATGCACAGAGTAACACACCTCCAACCACCCACACACACACCCAGGCACCCATACAAATACTCAGGCATACAATCAATAACCCATATTGACAGTCATGTAGCCACTGACCAACCCATGTACCTGCTTACACAACAACAGACAGACTGATACAGACATTCACACAGTTTAGTCACTCACCCATGCATTCTGTCAGACACGTTTAATCATTCACTTATACAATCAGCCACACACCTCCTAAATCCTCCATCCAGACACTTATACACCCACTCATTCTTCAATACACCTTGGCATACATATAAAACATCTTTAAACTTTACAGAAACACACAGTCACTGGATGATGTCATCAGTGATGTCATTTGAGATGTCATCAGTGATGCCACTGACCATGCCATGAATGATGTAATATCTGACGCGATGAGCAGTGCATTGCGGGGACGCGAGTTATAGTTAGCTGAACTAACTATAACGGTGGAATTTCTATGGTTTTGCACGAGTGAAATGTCCAGCTAACTATAACGTCCCTGAAACCTATGTTTTTTTCAGTTAATATATTATATATGTGTGTGTGTGTGTGTGTGTGTGTGTGTGTGTGTGGTAGATTAACCCCACTAGGCAAATCCTCAAAGGCTGTTAAAAACATGAACACAGACAGGCATTACACATTAAATGACCATCAGTTGTATCCACAATGGGGGTCAATTATTTACATCAAGGAGAACACTACTTCACCCAGAACTCATATACACATATTTAAACGGTCAATCTGTGATTTATGCAGGATCATCATCAGGACTTCAGAATACATGCCTGATTACATTTATTGGTATGCAAAGAACACATGTCTTATGATGTATAATAAACAACACCTATCATAGCGTCAGTAGGACAACATAACGGGGTTTAATACATGTGGTCAAACTGAGTTAGAAATTCAAGGTAGTATTTACATAGGCAAATATAAGCACAATCCACAAAGTGGAGAAGTATGTAGCCTTCACGGGGAAGGGACCACGGACAGCAATCCTCAATCCCAGGGCCGGGAAATGGGCAAGTATCAATGCCGTGATGTAATGACGGGAGCGTCTGACCCCAACAGTGTGTGTATTGAAGGACTTCCGGGTCGAAGGAGGTAACACCACTAAAAGAAATGTAGGAATCGACAATGCCCTCCACTTTCTGACTCCATTCCTTCACCAGCGATGACTGTCTTCGTGAAATAGGATTTCTGGAAAGTTAAAGCATGAAGTAGGTGCTACAACATTCATTCTGCGTGGATTGCCTTTCAGTCTACATGTTCAAAGCGTACTGCCTCAATATAACCACAGTAAGTAAGTTGCTGGGGTCCTTGTTGTGCCCACTAAGTTCAGGCACTAGCTTGAAGGAGGCTGCCACCGTCCACACACAGCATTGTTAGTTCCAGGAGCAGCATTACCACTTGGCTTTGCCGCAA
Organism: Lissotriton helveticus; assembly: GCF_964261635.1. Taxonomy (NCBI): domain Eukaryota; kingdom Metazoa; phylum Chordata; class Amphibia; order Caudata; family Salamandridae; genus Lissotriton; species Lissotriton helveticus. The sequence goes on from NC_136062.1 coordinate 361,789,352, forward strand.
AACACAGACAAAAAAAACTATTCTTTCTTTGTGATGCAAAACCACCTGCATTTTGTGTGCTTGGTTATGTATTTATTTATTCTTGTCTCCTTCACAACCAATAATAATAAAATGCAGCGCACGACTAAATGCCTTGTTATTTAATAATAAACGACATTGGAAAACGGCCACATCAGTCGATATTTTTTATTGGAAGTACAATGCGGCCATGTTTAGGTAGCTGCATTTTTTTTTGTACTTTTGTGGCATATGGTTGTCATAAAAAATAAACAAGAAACCGTTGCACCGGCTTGTTAAGGCCAGAGCTTTAGTTTTCTTTCTAGGTGATAGCCCTTCTCCTCCATAAGCACCCGTTACATTTGTACATATTTAACTATTGTATATAAGTTTCTGAATTGTAATGTTTTGCCTGTGCCTGATGATAGTGTTTTTCTAAAGTACAGCTCCTAAACCCAAACTCGAATGGTATGCCAGGTACCACACTTTTAGTCCCTGTGGGCTTGAATTGTCTTTTTATAATTTAAAAAAAATGTTGCGGTTGGCATAGTTGTTTGGTAGCATTTCTTCTGTTACGTCGTGATTTTACATAATTCTTTCATGCAAACATAGATAAGTATTTGTAGTTTTATAAAAAATTCCAGTATTTTAAATACCTCATGCATTTAGAGCAATAGCTCTTCTTCCTGAGTCTTTATGGTCACAACGACATCTGTAGAAAAAACATCAAACGTAATGTGCTCTCACTTAAACCAACACGAGCTATCACTAAATTAAATGTTTTGCAAATACCTTCTAACCATACTGAACCGTGTAACCAAACAACCATACAAAAGCAATCGATGGAAATCACAAAAACTTTACCAAAAAAGGCGCCTACCTTAAGAAGCCGCTATGGTGCAATGTTGTTTGAAGAAGGTGGAATGCACATGATGATAAAATGACCTAATACATAAACTTTCGAATTCAGGCTCTTTCTTCATGTGCCAGAAAACAGAGGAGCTAACAAAAATGTTGAAGTTATTATATTGTCCTATTGTTAAATTTCATTTTCAGGAAGACCAACAAAGGTGGTGAAAGATTTTAAGACTGAAGCGAGAGTAATGTGGAATGTTTTGTTGCACAGAACAGGTTTCCTGTTCCGTGCAACAAAACTCTGCTTCTTGTGATTTTTCTCCTCTCAAATTGTACTAGTTAGTAGTGAAAAGCGTCAGTTCACTGTGCAATTTGCTTACATCTACCAATACAAATTCGAGGATATAGCCCCACAACACAGAATTAGGCTTTCAGTGTTTTTTAGAGTCTCATTTGTATCAGATATTCTGTGAGCAGTGTGCTGGTGTCTTAGGGGCTATGAAATACCTGGAAAGAAAATTAGTATTGACATCTCTGCCTGACATGCAATGTATTTAGGTCTTCATTAGCACCGGATCAATCCAATACTTGGCAATTAATGGGGACAGCAAAGCGCCACGCGAGGCGCGGATGGCTGTCAACATGGCCGAACCTCTCGCTCGACTGCACAGGTGCACAATGTACAGATCCGCACTGCGTTTGGGTAACTGGAGCCTTGTCCAAAACACTTGCAGCAGATCAAAGTGCACTTTTTGTGTTTGCGTCTTCCTATCCATATGTGTCTGAGGATGAGAGCGGGCGGGAGCGAGATACTGCCATATGCTCTGCCTCCATTAGTTTTCTTTGGTCATTAAACTCTTACTAACCAGCCACAATTACTGCAATTTCCCTTTCTTCCAGTAATATGGAGAACAGAGAGTAGGTCTGGCAGATTGCTGTCAGGACAATTCCAACTCTCATGGAGTTGTCCTGTTTGTTTGGCTACAGACAATAGATACATGTGGCTCCAAGCGGTTACCGACCACTGGTTGCGATCTCGCCCCCTCCCTTCCTCGCCCTACCCTCTGCCCCGTGTCCCACCACAGAACTCATCAACAGATGCGGATCCTTTCCCTTTGGTCCCCCCTTGACCTGACTCGTGGAGCAGTGGTGTCAAATGGAGTAGAAATCATTGAGGTGAAAGTAGGGAATGTCAACGGAGGCCTTGTGCCTGGCGCATGGCGCCTCTGTTGGGGGCCTGGTGGTTGGTCACTCTTCTGGGGAGGGTGGCGGTGGTCTGGCAGGTGCGGGTATTGTTGAAGACCGCTGCTTGAAGATTCTGGTTGCAGATGACTTCATGTCACTTCCTTCGCCAGGCACCCCTCAATGATGTTAAACCCGACAAGCGGCACGGTCTAGCACTCTAACCTTTCCACCTTATGGCAAAGATAGGACCACATGCTTGCAATCCATATGGTGGCCCGCTGAAGTCAATGCGCTACTTTTGTGTGCATAAAAATCAGTCAGGGTTTAGCTGATTGGAGTAGCCATCCCAGACCATTAATGTCTGAACAAAGGTCACAGCATAGCTCTCATCTCAGTTTATCTGTATAACCCCCTACCCGATGGAGGTATCGTTCATTTTTGTTTATTAATTACAATAATCCTAAAAATAAAAAATAAAACAGATCTCTATACGATTTCTTTTTAAACCACCTTTAGAAGAAGGACAAGGGATTTTAAGCAAGGGTCTGTAATTCAAAACATCTACCCGCCATATACAGACATAAGTAATAATAAATGTGAAATTTATAATATCAGAATGGCCTATCACTTTATTGTCAGCCATAAGACTTTTTGGTACTTTTTAAGTACATTATTTATACTTTGTAGCACTGGAAAGGACAGAGTTTACAAATACTCATCTTCACGGTGCTCATTTTACCAACCATCATATTCTGTGATTTGCAGTTTACATATTGAGTTTAATATTAATCTTTTTACTCGCTCAGTCATTGTACCAGTTTATTATAGCAAATAAATGTACAAATACAAAACATCTGTTTGGATTTCTGCAGTGATATGATTCTCGTTTTCCAGGCCTTTCTCCGTTATTTGCTCATTATAAAAACACTAGCACCTTTTCTATTTCTAATTTTTGATAGTTGAAGTTATCTCTCCTTCTCTGTTTACTTTTTTACAATCTGAACCAAATTCATGCCACACAGTGGATTTCAATCACCGATTTATTATCATATCAATATGTAGTCTTCCTTCGTCGAGAGTTAAAACGAGGTCAAGAACAAACATCAAAATAATGATTTGATAATGGTCAATTCATGGTTGCTTTTCTACCATAAACCCGAAATGGAAGGGCATGAGATGATAAATTATTTTATTTGTAAAGGACCAATACACCGTCAATCAGTGCACCGTTCTGTATTAGTTCCTACATCAGCTTATGGTTGTGAGAAGTCGGGTAGATTTACCACGTCTTTAAACATTTTCCTTAGCAGTATAGTTCCAAAGTGGAGGATGAGTGATGGACACTTTACAACCATCTTTGCAATGCAGTCGGGATCTTGGTAATACCTGAAGCTCAAGAGAGACAGAAAATAGATTTTGTAGTATTTTCTTAAATTTGAGTGCCTATTGCAGATAGGCAGGGGCTTTACCATGCCCATTCTCCTGTCGGAGGCTCCAAATTTTGAACCCCATCTCAGGTGCTGTGGTAGTCTCTTAAAATCAGAGATATATGTTGCCAAGTGTTGTACTCAAACTTGGCGTGTGGCTGCATTTTGGATCCATAACACATTGCCGAGGTGTTTGAGTTGAGGCTGGAGTAAATATTGTTATACTTCTCATAATGGCTCCATAGAATGAATCCTAGTGCATTTCGTTAGGATTTTTATCTGGACGAGAATACAGACTGATCTTTTGCTTTTTTATAATCAAAATTGTATTGATTTTATTCACAGAACAATGTTAAACAATGCACAGTACTGAACTTATTAGTTTAAAAGCAATACATGTTGGACATTGGCTGAGCGTCAAATCAATCAGCACTTAATTTATAGTATGACCGCCACTCTCCCCAGATCTTCCAGTGTCTGCCAGGTCAGCCCCTGCTTGCATAGGTGGGTTTCTCCATTTGTTCGCATTGGTACATGGCAGAGCACCATTCCACCAGTGTTGGTGGTGAATGGGATTTCCAATGTCTGGCTATGTCCCGCTTTGCCATCACTGTGCCAATACCCACCAGGGTGCGTTCTCCTCTGGCAACCCCACTCTCTCCAAGATATCCAGTAGTGCATTGGGGGCAGAACAATGTACCTAGAAAGACCAGTGTCTTTCTATGATTGTGGAGAGTGCAGTGAAGATCAGGGAACAGTACTTGGCCACCTGAGGACAGGACCATACCATGTAGAAGTAGTCAATGTCCTCGGTCACACACCTGAAACATGCGAGGGCTGGAATCACGCCCATTCTCTATAGACATTGCAGGGAGAAATAGGAAGCATGAAGGTATGGTAGTTGTATCGGCATAGGTGTGAGGGGATGATGGGGTAGTATTTTTGCATCCCTGACCGCCAGTGACCTATAGGGACTCAATACACCTCCCCGACCCATGGAAGACATAAGGACACAGGACTCAAGCAGGTTGTGCTCCGTCAGGTCTAGTAATTGGGGCTGGCATCACGCCAGTGCATGGCAGAGTTGCAGGTATCTTTAAAACAGATTATTATGGAGATCCAACTCCTCCCGCAGGTCCTGAAAGCTATTTAATGCCTGATATGGGATATACATTTGGAAGAGGCCATTAAAGTCCCACTTCTCAAAGCTTTCCAATCCGGAAATCTTGTGGAGCCAACTACCATGCAACAAGGGTGTCACTAGCATGGGGCTGCATTCCAAGTGAATGAATGGCCCTCTTCCGGCTCAGGAGAGCGGTTACAGTTAACATCAGGAAGGTACTGAGTGTTGGGAATGCTGAATAGGCAACCCAGGAGTCGGATGTGGCCCAGTAGTGACCTCTCCAGACAATTGTGGGTTGTTATTATCCCCAAAAAACTTGTCATCTATTGTGAGGGTTTGGAAGACCCAGCGGCGGGTGTCTGCCATACAGATTCCTCCATCATAGGGTGATTGTACACATCTGGAGAAACCTATCCGTGGGGTTTTGTTCGACTATAGAAAGGCAATCACCACTGACATAGAGTATTGAACCAATATTGAGGGATAGAGGAGGCAAAGATCTGTTTGGTATATAATAATTTTGGCAGGAGAATTATTTCAAAAAGTGTGACTAGGCCGAAGAAATTGATCGGTAATGTACAACATATGTGTCAGGTGTAAATTTAAAGCTATATGTAAGGTTCAGCTCCAGGGCAATGTATTCCCTAGGTACTGAAAGCTCAGTCAGTGCACAGGAAGTCAGGTCTGCCAATTGAGTGCTACATAGTCTCCCTGCATTGGCGCAGAAGCAATTGGGAACAATTCATCCATAGTTCCAATGTATTCCCATAAAGTTGAAGCATCTTAAGGATGCGTGGTCCAGAGACAAATAGTAGCACGTCATCCGCGTAGAGTGCCATGTGATCCTCCATACCGTCCTCCAATGGAAAGCCCCATATCTCCACGTTGCAGTGCACTCAGATAGCAGAGGCTCAATCGCTAGGTAAAAGAGCAATGGTGAGAGAGGACATCCCTGCCTAGTGCCTCTGTCAACTCTGTAGGGTGGCAAGAAGACTCTCCCTAGGATTTCAAAGACTTCCATAGATGTTTTGGGGTCAAAAAAATCACATTTCACTTTTTAAGCTCAATCACTTGCTTAATCGAATTAGCGCCTCTGCCCTCCATGTTGCTCTCGCGCTCTATAAACAGAAAGCAGGAGGGTTATTACAGGTTTATCAACTGCCATTTGCTTTGTTATGGAAGGGATAGGTGTATATATGTCATAGCTTCCGCTGTAGTAGCTAGACTATGTTAGTTTCTTTTGTTGGAAGAAGAAATACAGGGCCTCATTTATGAAAAGTGGCGTATGGCTGGGCAAAAACAACGATGCAACACTTTTCATAGTCTCATCCTCGTGACAACATGGATGAACCATATTTACACAATGGAGCTCCATGTCCCAAGGATTGAGCGGATATGCCAGGAATCCTGACGTAACTGGTGGCGCAGTAATGACACATTGCTGGAGTGTGCCGGTAAACTAATGCAACTCCAGCACTGTGCCATTACCCATGGGCGAGTCCCATGTGACAAGCCCATCTTCACTCCTTAAACCTGTTTGAAGCAGGCGTAAGACTTTGACGCAGTCAAGTTGTAGTAGTAGCTCAGTGAAATCCCAGCGATTTCACTGCGCCACTTCTATGAGGCTTTTTTACGTGGGAACGCTCGACCTGCATACATTACACCTGATGCAAGTATAATGTAGCGCAGGATTTACGAAGTAAAGCAACTGCCTAGATGCATCACATTGTAAATAGCGTACAGTTTGGTCCATTGGTTACGCTCTGCACATCACAAAAAAAGGGACACTCAGGCTGTGTAAACCATTTATAAATATGGTTTACAACAAGGGGTGGTGATGAACAGAGTCTCTGAATTAAGCAGAGTACTCTCACCCAGTCAAGAGATCAGGGCTAGATCCAACACAGTTTTTTAGCTCATTGCACCATCCCAGTTTCAGAACCTGGCTGTATGCAAATTAGTCTGTCCCTGGCCCAGTGCATCATGGGAACAGGGCAGACCAGACTACAGAAGCCAATTCTTACACTGGGAAGGAAACAAGCTCCTGGGGACCGGTTACTGGCATTACAGCCGTCTTCGGCCCGGCTTGCTTGAATCCTGATGGTGAAATGAGCAAGGGACTCACATCTGAGTATACCCTTCCACGTTTAGGGTGGACAAAATTATTTACAACAAGGGGTGGTGATGGACAGATTCTCTGAATTAAGCAGAGTACACTCACCCAGTCAAGAGATCAGGGCTAGATCCAACACCGTTTTTTAGCTCATTGCACCATCCCAGTTTCAGAACCTGGCTGTATGCAAATTAGTCTGTCCCTGGCCCAGTGCATCATGGGAACAGGGCAGACCAGACTACAAAAGCCAATTCTTACACTGGGAAGGAAACAAGCTTCCGGGGACCGGTTTCTGGCATTACAGCCGTCTTCGGCCCGGCTTGCTTGAATCCTGATGGTGCAATGAGCAAGGGACTCACATCTGAGTATACCCTTCCACGTTTAGGGTGGACAAAATTATTTACAACAAGGGGTGGTGATGGACAGAGTCTCTGAATTAAGCAGAGTACTCTCACCCAGTCAAGAGATCAGGGCTAGATCCAACACCGTTTTTTAGCTCATTGCACCATCCCAGTTTCAGAACCTGGCTGTATGCAAATTAGTCTGTCCCTGGCCCAGTGCATCATGGGAACAGGGCAGACCAGACTACAAAAGCCAATTCTTACACTGGGAAGGAAACAAGCTTCCGGGGACCGGTTTCTGGCATTACAGCCGTCTTCGGCCCGGCTTGCTTGAATCCTGATGGTGCAATGAGCAAGGGACTCACATCTGAGTATACCCTTCCACGTTTAGGGTGGACACAATTATTTACAACAAGGGGTGGTGATGGACAGAGTCTCTGAATTAAGCAGAGTACTCTCACCCAGTCAAGAAATCAGGGCTAGATCCAACACCGTTTTTTAGCTCATTGCACCATCCCAGTTTCAGAACCTGGCTGTATGCAAATTAGTCTGTCCCTGGCCCAGTGCATCATGGGAACAGGGCAGACCAGACTACAAAAGCCAATTCTTACACTGGGAAGGAAACAAGCTTCCGGGGACCGGTTTCTGGCATTACAGCCGTCTTCGGCCCGGCTTGCTTGAATCCTGATGGTGCAATGAGCAAAGGACTCACATCTGAGTATACCCTTCCACGTTTAGGGTGGACAAAATTATTTACAACAAGGGGTGGTGATGGACAGAGTCTCTGAATTAAGCAGAGTACTCTCACCCAGTCAAGAGATCAGGGCTAGATCCAACACCGTTTTTAGCTCATTGGGACTCACATCTGAGTATACCCTTCCACGTTTAGGGTGGACAAAATTATTTACAACAAGGGGTGGTGATGGATTCAAGCAAGCCGGGCCGAAGACGGCTGTAATGCCAGAAACCGGTCCCCGGAAGCTTGTTTCTTTCCCAGTGTAAGAATTGGCTTTTGTAGTTTGGTTTGCCCTGTTCCCAGCATGCACGGGGACAGGAACAGACTAATTTGCATACAGCCAGGTTCTGAAACTGGGATGGTGCAGTGAGCTAAAAAACGGTGTTGGATCTAGCCCTGATCTCTTGACTGGGTGAGAGTATTCTGCTTAATTCAGAGACACTGTCCCTCACCACCCCTTGTTGTAAATAATTTTGTCCACCCTAAGCGTGGAAGGGTATACTCAGACATGAGTCCCTTGCTCATTGCACCATCAGGATTCAAGCAAGCCGGGCCGAAGACGGCTGTAATGCCAGAAACCGGTCCCCGGAAGCTTGTTTCCGTCCCAGTGTAAGAATTGGCTTTTGTAGTTTGGTTTGCCCTGTTCCCGGCATGCACTGGGACAGGAACAGACTAATTTGCATACAGCCAGGTTCTGAAACTGGGATGGTGCAGTGAGCTAAAAAACGGTGTTGGATCTAGCCCTGATCTCTTGACTGGGTGAGAGTATTCTGCTTAATTCAGAGACTCTGTCCCTCACCACCCCTTGTTGTAAATAATTTTGTCCACCCTAAGCGTGGAAGGGTATATTCAGACATGAGTCCCTTGCTCATTGCACCATCAGGATTCAAGCAAGCCGGGCCGAAGACGGCTGTAATGCCAGAAACCGGTCCCCGGAAGCTTGTTTCCTTCCCAGTGTAAGAATTGGCTTTTGTAGTTTGGTTTGCCCTGTTCCCAGCATGCACTGGGACAGGAACAGACTAATTTGCATACAGCCAGGTTCTGAAACTGGGATGGTGCAGTGAGCTAAAAAACGGTGTTGGATCTAGCCCTGATCTCTTGACTGGGTGAGAGTATTCTGCTTAATTCAGAGACTCTGTCCCTCACCACCCCTTGTTGTAAATAACTTTGTCCACCCTAAGCGTGGAAGGGTATACTCAGACATGAGTCCCTTGCTCATTGCACGATCAGGATTCAAGCAAGCCGGGCCGAAGACGGCTGTAATGCCAGAAACCGGTCCCCGGAAGCTTGTCTCCTTCCCAGTGTAAGAATTGGCTTTTGTAGTTTGGTTTGCCCTGTTCCCAGCATGCACTGGGACAGGAACAGACTAATTTGCATACAGCCAGGTTCTGAAACTGGGATGGTGCAGTGAGCTAAAAAACGGTGTTGGATCTAGCCCTGATCTCTTGACTGGGTGAGAGTATTCTGCTTAATTCAGAGACTCTGTCCCTCACCACCCCTTGTTGTAAATAATTTTGTCCACCCTAAGCGTGGAAGGGTATACTCAGACATGAGTCCCTTGCTCATGGCACCATCAGGATTCAAGCAAGCCGGGCCGAAGACGGCTGTAATGCCAGAAACCGGTCCCCGGAAGCTTGTTTCCTTCCCAGTGTAAGAATTGGCTATTGTAGTTTGGTTTGCCCTGTTCCCAGCATTCACTGGGACAGGAACAGACTAATTTGCATACAGCCAGGTTCTGAGACTGGGATGGTGCAGTGAGCTAAAAAACGGTGTTGGATCTAGCCCTGATCTCTTGACTGGGTGAGAGTATTCTGCTTAATTCAGAGACTCTGTCCCTCACCACCCCTTGTTGTAAATAATTTATAAATATGGGCCACAATTTTAGGAATTTGCAACTACAAAGTGTGTTTGGTCCAGCGTCAAATTCAGCCAGAAGGGACCACTCCCCTTGGGGTTCCCCCCAGATCATGTGTTTGAGAGTAGTGGTGAGTAAAAGGTTTTGGTGAAATGCAAAATGCGTGGTATCCATAAGAAATTCACCTGTAGAACGGCTACACTAGGTCTTTGCAAACAAGTACCACTTAACAAAATTCTACATCTTCGTCGTACTTAAGGACATTTCCACGAAATGACCAATTCGTAATTTGAGGCTGTGGTTTCCGGTGCTCAGCACCGTAGTAGATCATCAACATCTGCACTTTTTATGAGCACCAGTTAAAGACATATTAAGAGAATGAGACTTGGTTCCCCAGCTTCGAAGTCTGCATCTCTGGCCATTACACCACATCCAACCCTGCTGTCATAGTTAGTGCTTGGTTCTGTTTAAGACGGTGCTAATTGGAGAAATGGACTGGTGCAAGCTGCCACCTGGCGAGAGCCCAGGCATTTTTGTTGTTGTTTACAAATTAACAACTGGAAATGGCATTGTAACCTAGGAATGGTGCACTTCATTTCGCTTTCTACAAACCAGTGAAACAGCGTAACTGACCAACCCTTTGCGTAATTTAAAGGGCCAGAAAGAGCGAAACATTGTGAATTAATGTGTGTTTCGCTTCCGCATTCTGCAAAGGGAAAACAATCTTCCCAGCCCTGGTGAGGAGCATGACTCTAATCCAAGTGCCATTGCTGCTTTCAGGCCTGGCTTTGAAGGCGTCAAGGTATATTAATCAGATTTCACCTGAAGTGCACTTGCATTAAGAGCAGCTCTGACACTGGCTGGTACCACTGCCCGTCAGGCTTGCGTCCATTACACTCAACAGACGGAGGCAGCCATGGAGGTTCAAACGGTGCACAGGGGACACTCGCCTCCTTTGTTCATCCAGTCGGAGACTGGAATAAGACAAATTGACTTTTGGCATTTCCCAGCCTGAGATGTTTATTTTAGGAAGGGAGAGCCCATTTAAACACTTTCAAGTTTTGCAGAGTTACCATCCCAAAGTGCATTGAAAATCACTGCGTTGACACAGTGACTTTGTCTAATGACCGGCTCGCATAAACAAGGGTGCAAGGAAAGGCATGTTTGGGTGGCCCGATTAGAGCAGCGCCAGGGTATGTGCTGTTCGACTCCAACTGTAAACCAACCACAACCATCTGCTTTTCTTTCCTTTACGTTTGTGCTCGTGCAACATTGCCCTGTCTGTGATTGCACGCAGAAACAATAGGAGGCTGAAAGCACACTGTAGCCTTATAAGGTTTTTATAGCCATTAGCATTGGTGGGAGCCAAGCTACTGGATGCAGAGAATTCCATGATTCGGATCAGTTTTGTTCTGGTCAATCTAGGCATTTTTTAAGGTGCAGTGATCACCCAGGGATCTTGGTGGTGGTAAGTGAAGACTCAGGGGAGGGAGTTCCTGAGACACGGACCCAGATAGCACTTGGAAGCAGCTCCACGCGCTTGCTCTATCTCGTTTTTGAGGACAGGCGAAGCGTGTGGGAGTGCGAGTGAAGGAAGCCATTATTAATCACATTACTTCCTGAAATGAGATACAATGGCTTAGATGCTGGTCATTTTATAGTATATGTCCACGTTTTGTCATCCATCATAGTACAATGCATCATCAATAGCTCCAAGATTGAGAGTCTGTCAAAGGCGGGATGCAGGAATACTGACTAGAGTTTAACACTAGTAAAGCCAATATCCAGTGCCAAAGTTGTGGACGTCCATTTTTTTTGCCTTCAACGATGGACTCTTGACCGACCTCTGTTACTATTCTTAAGAAGCTAGGCTCTCTGAATGACAACAGACTGTCCCCGCTGCCTCTGTTGTGTAGCATCACAGGAGCAAAGCCACACATGCAGGACGCTGTTTCTATTTGGTTCATTATTAGTAGGCGCAAATGAGAAATGGGAGTATTGTTTCCATCTCTGCTCAAAATATGCTGCTTCTCTTGCATCCTTGACTTTAGCATGATTACACTGTGCTGTCTCCTTAAGGAAGTACATTGTGGGGTGGGTATTCTTTTGGTTCAAGACTTGGCTTCAGGTGAAAATCCTCGCTTGATGTTAGCCCTTATTATTCATTATTCCTTTAGAGGAAAAAAAGTAGAGTTTTTGTTTTGGGGAATGCAGAAATTTAAAACATACAAAAATAATAATAAAATCATATGAAATTACATAAAAGTACGGTCAAAATTAAAACCTGTCTTGATGTTTACAACTACTAGACAAGTAATCGATAAACATTGCATTTTAGTGGACAATACCCCATATTTAATCTCACCAATACTCCTTATGATTGTGGCAAACCAGAGCATATTCCAGTTGACTAATATTAGCCATTTTATCCTGTCATTGGTCGAATTCAGGGAGGATAGGGGGAGTGCCACAGAGTGGTTATTAGCGATCAAGTGATCAAAATAGCTATAAATACATCAGTTGACCATCTGATGTGACCACATTTTCATCAAGACCACAGAACAGCGTTTTGGGGGAAGGTGTCAATTGAAACCCTAATTCTTCACTTAAGAACCTAAAAATTGTATTCTAATGTTTAGCAAGTCGGGGCCATTAGAAACATATGCTTCCAAACCCCTAGGCAGCTGTGAGACAACTCTGGGGAAACAAAAAGAGGAGAATTGACAGGAAAGACGAGGGGCATTCTTATATATCCTGTGGTCTTTGTCCTTTTGCCCTTTGGCTGATTTAGGAGCCCAGCGACTGAGCCTAGTTCTTGGAAAGGCTGTGTGGCTGGGCTCGCCCACTATGCATATTACCACCACACTAGAGTTTAAGGGACCATTTTCATTGCTTACATTAAGACCCAGGGCACATTTCCTATACCACTTTGACAGTAATTTCTGCTTGAAATTGAGGAGAGTCAGGAAGTAGAGGGTGTGGACGCTCCCTACAAATACAGGGACCTAGGGTACCAAATGCGTCAAATCTCCCATAGGAACATGCCTAAAATGCCTTTTGGAATCCCAGGACAGGTTCCAGCGCGAAAATCTCATGTAGTTTGCAGCTACGAGACATCCTGTGTCGGTGTAGTGGTATGTGTCGCCAGATGTAGGTGTGGGCAGGGGGTAGTGCATTAGCCGTCAGCACCCAATATCCCCATAGCTAGTTGTAAAAATTGAATAATGGAAAGCGATGCATCCACCAACACACATCATTCAAACAATTCATTTTCACTGTAGTAATGCAGATAGTGTATATGTGTTTCACGGGGCTGGTATAAACTACACTATTTTCAAAACACATCTACGTTTTTTCTCAACAAATTTTACAAATTGTTTAATTTATTTTTTCCATGATGCTTGTATTAAGCCCATCGGATTTCTTGGTCCCCTTCCCCTTCTTGTGTGACTGTGCTTTGTGTCCTGTCCAGTGATGTCCGCAGCTGGGACAGTCCTCGCTTTCCCTAAACCAGTGGCTGAGAGAAAGTGCGAGAGTTTCCTAATGATCCGAGATTATAAATACAATTTGATGCTCCCGTGTTTTTTTCAGTTAGATGAGCTCATTCTGAAATACAGAATTATTTATGTTCATGAAAACTGGCAGGCGGAATAGTTTCAGGTCAGACATCTGCTCGAATGCCCCGTCCCTTGATCAAGAATACATTTCGAAAGACGATAAGGTAAGAATTGGACGCCATAACCGCATTAATCCCCTATGAGTGGCCGCCATGTCGCGTGCTGTTCCCATACAGTCATAGAGACGCAGCGCTTCGGGGCCTTTCCATGAAAGGAAAAAAAAAACCGCAGATTGGATAAGGTTGAAAGGTTGAGCCTAAGCAGACTTTTTTTTGTGCTCGGCGGATGGGATAGGACATTACCGAATAACAGACAGAAGTGAATACATTATGGAGCCGCTATCTGGTCTGGGAGGGCGGCTTGATTTCCCTCTGCCCCCCATATATTTGACAAGTTTGCTTTCAGCGGATATGACAGGCCCCGGTGGGGGATCACTGGCCCCTGCTCCGCATTTCCACACTCAGCTTGCTCCTGGCGCACTGGCCTGAAGTAATGCCCCGGTGGTGGTTACGCGGCCCACACATTACGGGGGTTTTGTGCACTCGGCCCTTCATTAGCGCGCGCGCCCTGCTCGTCCGACAGCTGGACAGCAAGAAAGAAAGTTCAGTTTGAACTTGGGGAGGGAGAGAGAGTTTGTTTTATGTTCAACACTTTTGTCTCTCTGCCTTCCAGAGTTCTTTTGCAAATGCTAATAAAAACGGAGGGGAGAAAAAAAAATATTCGGCTTAAGGGGCCCGTTGTTTTGGGATTCCTCGTGTTCTCATGGTCAAGTTAGATGTGAGCGCCATCTGCGGCCGGGATCACGGACAGGCCAGCGATTCATCTGCAATATGTTGCAAACATATTGGAGTGCACACCACAACCCCTGCGGTTTAGATTTCAACTTCATCGCCAAAGAGCATCGGCTATTTCCTACAGTCTGAAACTTTTCCGACTTTTGGACAATCTAAACAAAACTTGGGAATACATTCTGGACATTTTTGAGTTTTTCGTGGCCATATTTCACGAAGATGCTTCAAGAAAAGGAAGGACACGTTCTGGGGTGGTTGCAGGAGGGGGCCGTGGGGGTTATCGCAAAATAGTAATTTCTGACACTGGAGTGCGCCAAAACTTTCTGAAACGAAGTTCACTCAATTTTGTGGACACACTGGGCCCTACTTATGAGGTCGTGGGTCACTCTTACGCCGCCGGTGCGTCACTTTTTGTGACGCACCATCGGCGTAAAAATGTTCCTAGTTACACCATACTATCAAAGTGACGCACCTAGGTAGATGCGTCACTTTGTAAACCCCTGCGCCACATTATACCTGGGCCAGGTATAATGTATGGGGGGAGTTCTGATGCATGAAAGGGTCATAGAAGTGACGCAGTGAAATCTATAAGATTTCACTGCGCCACTTCTAGGACGCAAATGCATCAATATCTTACGCCTGCCTCACAGCTGGCGTAAGACTGACGCAGGCCCTTTCACATGGGGCTTGCCACATATGAAAGCATACATTGCTGGAGTTGCGTCACTTTTGTGACACATTCCAGCAATGCGTCACTTTTGCGCCATACATATACGTCAGAAATACGGACGAGTCTGTAACTCCTTGCGACATGATGCGTCATACAGTAAAGATGACGCGTCGATCATGTCGCAAGGAGGACGCACTGAGATGTGAAGCATCGCTGCATGAGCAATGCGTCACTTCTCATAAATGAGGCCCACTTGTTTGATTCGGGTCTTTTTGCATTATTAGTTCCTTTCAATAAGTTGTAGAAGCTACCAGCAAATGAAACAAACAGATTTTTAGGAACAGTTCAATATGGTTATCCTATAGATAGGTGGTGAATCCAGTATTTTTAATGGTCCTGTAGTTTTAAAGGAGCCAATGATGGGCAGTGGCGTAGCAAGGGTTGTTGGAAGGGTGGTCTGCTGCGGGCGGCACACGTTCTTACCTGCAGCCATCGTAGGGCGGCAAAGGCAGGAATTGTCACCAGCCCCCCTTCTGCATGCAGCATACGCTGGGGCCACCACAGACAGCAAAAGGTCTAGCTGCGCCACTGGTGATGGTGTAAATGATAATCGGCTGTGGGCAGTTACCCCTCCTATGTCTGCATGGTTGTTCCCATCCACTTCCGAATATACTTTTTATTCAGTAGAATGATGAAGCTTAGCCTATAGGAACAGCTTGACTACTTAAGGGTATTCCTCATTACTCCAATCCATATTTTACTGATCATGCTTGTCATAAATACAGATAACCCTTCAGCCTGAAGACAGACACATTTTATTCTGCCTCTAAAATCATTGTACTCTGTGTGAACTAAAAAAATAACAAAACCTCATGATCTTCTGAGCAGAGGTTGTTCTTTGCCTGTGGAGTTGAGCAGAGTTGGTCAATGCTCCTGACCCTTCACAAATTCCCATGCTTGTCATCCTGAACAGAGAAATCCTAAGGCGTCTGACAGCAAACACGGTAACACATGCTAGTAAAATGACTACTGCATCCAATTTCTTCAAGTGGCTGTAAGATTAAGATTCAATTATACGTCATACACTTTGGCATGGAATCCTACCACATTCAAGATAGGACTGCCAATAGTTTTCATATTCTTTTATTTCTATATTCAGTGTCTTTTCATTTTCCTACGTTGCCTTTTCTGAGCAGGTTCTCTTTCAGACCTTATCACTGAGAATCTTCCTGCAGCTGTCGAAGTGGAAGAATGCAGTAGTAATGCTGAATCAGCACACAGCAGGCAATAGTAATGCTGAATCAGCACACAGCAGGTTTATCTCTTGTGCTCAGAAACCAGAGTTTCCACTTACGTCACGAGACATTGCTGCTTTAGACAGTAGACACATCCCCAAGAACACAATGATCTTACTGGATTTCACTCAAGCTGTACTGATGATAATGTCATAATAATCGTTACCAATTCACAGTATGAAATACATCAACATGAATAATACAATAGCAACTGCAGCAGCAAGTTCCCTCTAGCACTAGGGTAAGAGCATCAGGGGTACTTGTTGCCTAATAAGCATGCATTATCACGCAAGCATGAGTTCTAAGTACATTAAGGAAATTCAATAATTTTGTCCTGAAACATCAGCTTGGCATTGTGAAAAAAGTCAACAGGTTCTTCTGAGCTGAAAGATTTTTATTTTGGCTCAAAAATATTCAGTTTATTCATTCACAATCAAATGCATGGTGGGTATAAAAAATGTTTTTGACAACTAAACACCAACTTTTCATTTATAGTACCCAAATACTTTCCTATAATTTACCTACAGTTCTCTTGTGTTCTGCTGGACCACAAGGATAAAATAAGTCTCACATGCCCACATATCACAACCACATACCATGGATACCCAACAGTATGATAACAGAAGATATGGTCACCCCTCCATGGCCACTACAATGCCTGGGATGTCCACAATAATTTTCCCACATTAGAGGAGCGAAAATTAAACAATAACCCAAGTACACATTCACTACAGACCTCCTTTTTTGTACTCATTGGTATACCGGTAGTCATATCCTCAATGTCTGTTTTAGGATTGATTGGTAGAGTACAGAATAAAGTAGTTTCAGCCTTCCCAAACCAAACATTGTGTCCCAAACAGTAGATTAGATGAATACTAGGTTATAGGCAGCACATCTGCATGGTAAGCGTGGGGTGTTTAATTATTTTTACCTTGTATTTCAGAGTTATATTGTTGCTTTTGGGGTATATCTCTCAGCAGGTCAAACCTTTTGGGTGCACAAGGCATATAGGGTCCATGGTGATGGGTACAAAAACCATCCAATAAAGGAATGATACTGTTCCTCCTTTTGCTCAACCAGTTTTTAGGTCTACTGTGAACTTTGTTTCATGATAAAGCATAAGTATCAACTGTCTCTTATTCTCTAGGGTATAATAAGAACATGGTCAGTGCTGTGGACTCTGTCTTTGTGGTATGTTATGTTATGTTATGGTATACATAACAAATATATATATTTGTATATACAATGAAAAAAACTAAAGGTTACAGGGATGTTATAGTTAGGAAATAGGATTTTCAAAACATTAAAAGTTCCCAAAAAAACACAAAGGTTACAGGGACGTTATAGTTAGGCTCACATTTTACACGCATAAAACCATAGAAAGTCAGCAGTTATTTTTAGTGTTATGTCAAATAGCTATAACTCATACCCTAAAGTGACTATAACTCTAATGTGGTTATTCTGATGGCGGTAGGACCGAATCCGATGGCTCCTCAGATGCGGTCCGACCGCCATATGGTGCCACAGTCTGACCGACGCATTACAATGAGTGCGGTCAAAGGTAGAAGGCAGAGGGACATTCCAACACTTTCTGAAGGGCTCCTTGAGCCCATCGGACCGTCGGAGGGTCAGCATTCCCTACAATATGGGCAGTGTCTTCTCATGCACCACTTCAGGGATTACATTATCCCGTTCCGCCAGCGTCTTTCATGGAGGTTTTGCCACCAGGAAAAGACAGGCGGAAAGTGACTTTGGGGGCACTTAGTGGGCCTCCCTTTCCCCTTGGCCCTCTGCAATGGGGCCCTAAACTACCCTGCACCATGTGACTGGCACCACATGGTGCCTGCCACACTGTGGAGGGATATTTTTAAAGTGTATATTTTCTATTGCAGATTGTGCAGCTGCCCGCAGCAAAAGCTACATTAGAAAATATACACATTTCAAACACTGTGAAGGCGGTCGCATTGTAATTAGGGCAGGGGGACTGCCAACTCCTTCTCGGGCGGCCCCTTTCCTGCTATGGTGCCAGTCGAACGAGAGTTCAATGGGCAATGTAATGATGCCCTGAGTATTTTAACAAGTAGTTCTGGGGGATGGGGTCATCAGGGTTTATTAAGGCTCAAGGAGGGGGACATGCAGCCCCTCTTCATTCAATTAAAATAAACAGCCCGGGGGATGCAGTCCTCAAGGCTTACTAAAGTTCATGGAGTGGATCCACACAACACCACACCCATTTTATTTTAGCTAGTGGCCATGGCGGATGGGTTGCCCAGTGTCTAATAAGGCTCGGGGAGAGAGGGCACGTGACTCGGCATAACATGATGTTTTAAACAAACAAAGCCCATTAAATTGACCAGGTATAGTTATAGTTATCTCAAGTCACTTTTACTCATGCCCTAGAGTAACTATAACATGCACCCTTGTCCTCCAGTTAGGGGACGAGGGAGTACCCAAAGGTCCACCCTGTATAACCATGCACAGTATGGCAGGCACCATGGGATGATCTCATCAGTGATGTCATTTAAGATGTCATCAGTGATGTCAACAGTGATGTCACGGACCATGTAATAAACGATGTAATATGTGATGTCATCAGCAGTGCATAGCGGGGGTGCGAGTTATAGTTAGCTCAACTAACTATAACGGCTGTATTTCTATGGTTTTGTATGAGTGAAATGTCCAACTAACTATAACGTCCCTGAAACCTATGGCTTTTCAGTGAATTTCAAAGGTTTTTTACATGCTAATTTGTAACTATAACGTCCCTGAAACCTATGTTTTTTTCAGTGAATTTCAATTGTTTTTTAAATGCTAATTTCTAACTATGCCTACTAAGGTAGGACATGTGAATAAAGAGGAAGAAAAGTGCAGAAAGTAGTAAGACAAATGCTGAAAGAGTAGACAGAAGTACAGAAAGAAGTACAAAAGTGCACGAAGAAGCAAGAGATGTGCAGAAAGTACCAACAGAGGAGCAGAAAGTCCTCCTGTGCCCCCAACTTTTTACGGGCGGGTACTGGTGGTAACTGACTCTGACTTACCAGGACCGGTGACAGTGCTATGCTAAAAGACACTTAGAATACAGTGAAAACACCTACATACATTAGGGGGGAACACTATGCATTGGGGTATCCCTTGATTAGCATAACCTCCTCTGTATTTGCCATGAGTTAGTGCCTGGGTCATTGCATGAGTACATGGGTACTGAGTGGATGATTAGAGTACTGCAAGGAGAGTGCATGGTGAATTTATAAGTGCTTGGGTTTTGGTGGACTGATTGCATAAGTACACAAATGTCACAACAGGCACCGTCCCCTACCTTCACCACTGTGCTAAAAGCGCCCCCTGGCTGGTTCTAAGTTGGGGGATTAAGTCCCCTTGAGTCCTGATGGTCCCTGGGGGACAACTAGCCCACCAGGTACCTCTAGTAAGCGCCACAGTGCTGCGTTGCAGAGAGGTGTAAAAAGGTGCGTGGCATCTGAACACCCCTCTGCAACGCAGCTCCTGGGTGCATACTGGAGGTACCTGGTGGGTTAGTTGGCCCCCAGGGACCCTCAGGATTCAAGAAGACTTAATCTCCCAACTTAAAATGCGCCACAGGGCGCATTTGCGCACTTGTCACATCAGGCCACGCCCCCTCCCTCCACCACTGTGCAAATGCACCCCCTGGTGCATTGTACATTGTGTGATTAAGTCCCCTTGAGTCCTGAGGGTCCCTGGGGGCCAACTAGCCCACCAGCTACCTCCGGAAAGCACCACGGAGCTGCGTTGCAGTGTGGTGTAAAAAGGAGGCGTGGCCTTGGAACACCTCTCTGCAACACAGCTCCTAGGTGCTTACTGGAGGTACCTGCTGGGTTTGTTGGCACCCATGGACCCTCAGGATTCAAGGGGACTTAATCCCCCAACTTAAAACGCGCCAACCGTTTGCACACTTGTCACATCAGGTCACGCCCCCTCCCTGCACAATTGTATAAATGCGCCCTCCTGAAGCGTTGTATATTGGAGGATTAAATTCTCTTGAGTCCTGAGGGTCCCTGGGGACCAACTAGCCCACCAGCTACAACCAGTAAGCGCCACAGAGCTATGTTGCAGAGAGGTGTAAAAAATGGCATGGCCTCTCAACACCTCTATGCAACGCAGCTCCCTGGCGCATACTGGAAGTACCTTGTGGGATAATTTGTCCCCAGGGACCCTCAGTATTGAAGGGGACTTAATTCCCCTATTTGCAATGTGCCAGGAGGTGCGTTTGCACACTTGCTGTGTCAGGCCCCGCCCCCTGGGCAAACATACCCCCAGGCACGGTTTAAGTTGGGGGATTAATTCCCCTTGAGTCCTGATGGTCCCTGGGGACAACTAGCCCACCAGGTACCTCCAGTAAGCGCTACTGCACAAATTAAGGGACCCCCTCTATGGGAAATTCTTTAAACACTAGGGAGAAGAGGGGAAAGAACCAACACACTGCTAAATATACTTCCTCATAGTCTATATATGCTTTACAATCAGACGTATTTCTTATTAATCATTAGTATATGGAATCACACAACAGTAAGAATTCTTTTACCATTGTTTTTATTTTTTTCATATCACTTCATTATTCTATTTCTTTTCATTTCATTTCTTCTTTTTTGCTTTTATCTTTCTATTTTTTCAAAGTAAAAAATTTAACAGATACAAAAGATAAATATAATAATTTCCATTCAATATTATTTGAACAATCCTATACAAAAAGAACAATACCATCTTTATAATCCCTGGACTGTGTACAATAAATACATGTACCTCCTACTCAATCATACACATTCACACACTCACAAAACCACATACATCTTACATCTGTACATGGTAGATGCAACCAGATGACTCGCGAACCTATATATAACCCAGTTTGTAAAAGTTTAGAGCACAAGGCTCAACAAAGCGCCACAGAGCTGGGGTGCAGAGAGGTGTAAAAAGGGGCGTGTCTGAACACCTTTCTACAACGCAGTTCCCTGGCGCATACTGGAGGTACCTGGTGGGCTAGTTGGCCCCCAGGGACCCACAGGAATGAAGGGGACTTAATCGCGCAATATACAATGTACCAGGGGTTGCGTTTGCACACTTGCTATGTCAGGCCCCGCCTGTTCCCTGCACCAATGTGCAAACGTGGCGAAAAAAAATAAATCTTTTTTGGGCCCTGGGGGTCCTTCTGGGACCCCCTGAGCAGGCCTTGGGGGTAAGGGTGTTTCCACTCTGCCCCTTCTCTTGTTTTCTACCTTTTCTCTGTGTTCTAGCGACTCGCTACTACCGAGCCACAGTGAAGCTCGTGCACGGGACTTAGGCTCCGCCCAGATATCGAAACTTTTATTTTTCTAATTTCTCAGCAACTACTGAATGGATTTGCACCATTTAAACTAATGCCGCTTTCTGATCCACGCACTACCTTAGTGCCAAATTTAGGGTAATTCCGTTCAGCAGGTCGTGCTGTAGCTAGTCTCAAAATTTCCTATGGAAATTAACATGGGGATAAAGCGTTTTGGGACCCCCTTTATTCTCAGCCCCCGCTTGACAAATCACCACCAAACTTTCAAGATAGGAGCTGACCCAAAAAATTAAACCTTTTGGAAAATTCCATAAAGATTTGTTAAACTACGCCAAAATTATATATATATATATATATATATATATATATATATATATATATATATATATATATATATATATATATATATATATATATATATATATATATATATATATATATATATATAGGCACAATCTCAGCATTCTCTCGCCAGGAGCCCAATCTCTGGATACCAGCGGCGCAGAAGAAGAGAGGAAGACCCAAAGTGCAGGTGAGCAGTGATTTTATTCAGTAACGTGGAAGGCCCATCTCGGCATAACGTTTCGGCCTACACATATATAAAGCAGATATATCAAGAATCTCTAAAAATCACCAATATTTTTAATCTAACATATTTGAGTAATTTACACGATGGAATATTTAATAACAATGATTAGTGTAAAAATGGTTAATAAAGTTTTAATTTTAGTAGATAAAATCAACATGCCCCTGGCCATAGTTATTTTTAGTGGCAGGGGATGTGCTGCTCTCCTCCCGAGCCTTTACTTGTCTCAGGGACTTCATTCCCGGGGCCCCTTTCTTTTTTTATGGGGAGGCGGCTGCGTGGTCCCCCTCCCCAAGCTTTTGCAGGCCCCAGGCACTACATCACAGGCCAAATTATTTTGAAGGGGGAGGGAGGGGGCATTTGGCCCTCCTCACTGAACCTTTTTTGGCCCATATCCCCCAGGGCCCTTTTTTTGTCTGAAGGGAGGAGGGCGTGTGCGCTGGTTGAGAAAAAGGGTATCCCAAAACGCTTTTTCCCCATTCAGTTACCATAGGAATTTTTTAACAGTGCTACAGCCAAAAGGCTGAATGGAATTACATCAAATTTGGCAGAAACCTAGATATTTACTCAGAAAATTTGATCTTTGTGATTTGGTGTAGTTCTTTTCAGTGGCTTTTGAGAAATTAAGAGAAAATATATAGATATATGGCGTGTTGAGCTGAAATTTAATATGTCAAGTCTCATTGGCTATGGTTTTTTTTTCGGATCGGTTGACTGCAACATCAACAGAAATGTTGCAGCAGCAATTGCAAGACTTAAGTACTTGGTCCACAGTCCTGAAAATGTTTTTAAAAATGACATATGGAGGCAGGCTAGGACTACACTACTGGTTAGCACTGATGGCAAAATTATTATTACTTTTGTAATTGTTATGTGGTCCTGCTGGGATCCCATGGAACCAGCTGCAAAAGTAAAAACAATGTGGGTTCCTGCATTTAGTTATTTAATACACCTGGAGTGGATCAGCGCAGGTTTATTACTTTAATTATTCTAGGGAGGGTGTGTGCTTGTGGCCCCCTTCCCCATTGTACTCTTGTTCTAGGGGCCCTCATCTGCCCAGAGACTGGGGCATGGACAGCAGATCCCAGGGACAGCAGCAATGGGACGGGATAAGACAGAATAGAGGGCAGTCGCACCCCCTCGAAGACCTCCTGCCTGCGATCCACACTGCAGGAGGAATACTCTTTTGGCTTCTGCCCCTGAAGACTGCGTGGGCGGGAGCAACACAGATGCTATGTCGGCTCCTGCTGAATTCAGGGAGCCAGCGGAGACATTGGGGTTCCGTCACAATGGAGACATTGGGGTTCTGTCCCATGAGCCGCCTATGGGCCCAACAGGATATGGGTGTTTCAGGTGGGACCCGGGTACCCCAAATACAGCTACAAAAAAGTAAAAATGCACCCAACAGAAGGCCCCCAAAGTAGGTGGCCCCACTCATTAAAATGTACTGCTCCTGGAGAGTGCACCACATAATGCCTTGCGGGCCTTTATTTGAATATGCTAATGGATTTGGTAACTCCCCAAAATGGGAAGGGGCACCTTCAATGGAATACAGAGATTTTGTGGGGGGCTGTAGGAATACAGCAGCCCCCTCAATGACATTTATAAACTTACCCTAAGTTGGAGGGCTTATTGCAAACAGTATCCTCCAGGCAGAGTGGCTGTTGTTCAAAGCACTCTTGAGGCTGGAGTTTTTGCTCTACAGTATCTCTGACCAGGGGGTCCTAGTGGTTGGCTGCATGTTTGTGTTTGATGTGGCTAATGGGGTTAAAGAAAGACATTTTTGGCAGTGGTTATTGAGAAACATTACAATGATTTTTTAAATAATTTTGTACATAATAATGACTACATTTAAACAAGTGTACTGATTCACTTGATATGATGGTGGCTTTTAACATGTGGTTATTATACTTATAACATGGTGATACCTTGTGATAGCCAATAGATTTGTCTTTTGTATTTATGTGCTGACCCTTTGACAATTCCAATAGGCCTGACTTGTATATTGATGTAGTGCCCAGAGCCAAAAAAAATAATCTTGTTTTGTATAATGATGTGCTAATCCGTTGAAAAAGCGTGTTCGCTTGTCTTCATATAGGGATGTGGTGAATCCTTCACAATGGCAAGAATCTTGCTTTGTATATTGATTTGGTCACCTCTTGACAAAGCTAATAACACTGCCTTTTATATATATATATAGGTGGTGACTCATTGAGAAAGCCAGTATACTTGCATTATTTAAAATCATGCCCCTTTATATTGTTATGAATAGTCTCATTGGCTGACTGTGCACCAGGGAATGGGGTGGGTGGCTGGCCCCAGCGAGGTTGAGTGCAGAGCTTGTCTGCCCGAGACCAGTAATGTTATAATTAGGTATGGTAGTAAGACCATAGTTTGCAGTAACCCTGCCTGCAATTTAGCTGAATAAAGAAATAACAGTTAAAGTGACATTATCGTTAGGTAGAGCAATACGATCTTACTTTCCATAAAATAAACTCAGAAATTCATTGAAAATTAAAATGTTAAAGTGATGTTATAGTTAGGTCTGATGATAATATCTTACTATAGATAGAAAATGATTGAAAATTCACTGGAAAAAACAAAGTATTAAAGTGGAATTATAGTTAGCTGAAATACGAGTTTAAAATACCACTTTAAACTAAAAAATACTGTAATTCACCAGTTATTATTTACTTTGCTTACCACCATTATGCTAATCCACCATGCACTGATTATGACTTCACATATCACATCACTGGTGACATGTTCAATGACATCATTGACGACATCGCCGATGATGGGCGAGGATGTGACCCAACTGTTTGTGTGGCGCTAAGGAACCGGTTTCGAGTCTTGGCAGGGACGCTGCCAAAACTCGAAACCGCCCTGTGCAAGTCTCTTCAGGGACGCTCAACATCCTATGATTCTGGGCAAATCACTTAATCTCCTCATGCCTTAAAAAAAAAAATCATGTGCTCGTCTATAACGCTACTGGTGCTCATGTAAAGCGCTCTCATACCTTCGGGTCTCGTTAGCGCTATCAAAAAAAGAAAAGAAAAAGACACCAATGAAGACATTACTGATGGCACCATCCACTAATTTTCTGTCAAATTTACTCTATAAAGCACTTCAGCCTTTGAAATATGTAAAAAGAGACTAACGGCCTGATTACGTCTATGGAGGTCCTACAACAGATGGTGCAACCCACCGTCCGCTGTAGGATCGCCAAAGCTGCGGTGTGACCGCCCGCCAGATTTGGAGTTAAATCCTGGTCTGGTGGGCTGTCCTGCTGTGGTCTGATTGCAGCAGTTTTCTAGGCTCGTAGAAGAGGCTATCATGCAGACCGCCACAGTTAGAGCGTCGACTGCACCTTCATGCACAGTGTGGCTTAAAAGCCCCACTGTGTAGGAAGGAGGGGTGCAAATCCAGGGGGCACTATATGTGCATCTCTGGGCCCAAATCCGGCAGGATGCTCTGTTAGGGTCCCCTTTGTTACCCTTCTACCACCCTTTTCATGGCGGGCTTCACTGCCCTGATAAGGGTAGTGACATAGCAACTCGCAAGCTGCAGCAGCGCCAGCATATTCTTGCAAGTGCGGTGAAAGGCCGCCGGTTCAGTGGGATCCTTATTCCCAGCAGTGCCGGCGGTCTTGTGGTGGTTTGACCGCCGCTGACATAATACTGCAGATGGTCTAGCAGTATGTGGGTTGCTAGACCGCCACTACAGGTACAGCGGTATGCCATGAGTACAAGTTTGCAAGGAGATTTCCTCACAGCCAAATGCTTGTGCCCCATTGAATGCCAAGGAATCTCTTGTGCATATCATACACACTGCCCAGATCTCTTTACAGAGAACCACTTCCTCCATACATCCAAGCCCCATTAGGTGACCAAGCTCCTACTTCACATAGCCTTTGCCCACTGCACAGGTCTTCATAGAGAGGCCATTTCCTCTAGACACCCCTACCATATCAGGTGGCAAGGCCCCTACTGCGCCCAGCTTTCGCCCTGTGCAAGTCTCTTTTCGCGAAGAGGCTACCACCTCCACACATTCAAGCCCCATTAGGTCACCTAACCTCTCCTATGAAAAACCATTGCCCTATGCACAACTTTCACGGAGAACCTACAGCCTCTCAAACCCTGTAAGCCCCTGCTATGCGTTGCATTTGTCCTGTGAACAACTCTTCACGGCGAGCCCACTGCATTCACACACACCTGCCCCATGCTAAGAATGCTGCAAAAGGATACACTCATTAGCAGTACAGAAGGTATGGCAAATGTGCCCTAGATGTAGCTTACTATATACCTTTCAGTGTCATAAGCGTATAGCAAACTGTTATACTCATTGGATGTTGTTATCAGTGATGTCTTCATTGATGTCATTTGAGATGTCATCAGTTACGTCATCAATGATGTAATTGAACTATCTCACTTCGCTGTGAACTACAGCAGTCTGCTTTTTCATAAGGGGAACATCGGCACGCAAGTAGTTTTCTTCAGTTTCCACGACTACTATGTCAATGTGTGCTATTTTAGACCAAACAGTATTTTAGCTTTTTGCCAATGTTTTTGTCACATTGGTGAGAGCCCAGCTGCTTCCACAACAATACCTTTTTTTTTTAAACAATGTCAAAATAAAGCGCACATTGATAAAACCAAAAGGCAGCCAACCATCACCAGACCGATTGTCCCTACCAATGCTTGTTTATTTCCATTTTCCCCAAAACCTTGCTGAAACTGGTTTTACACTAATTTTGCATTATTAATATTTTTGGGAAATACTAGCATGTATCATACACATTTTACTCTAGAATGCCTAAAAGAAATGATAACTAAACTGCACAGTTTACCAAAACGTTTTTCTTCTAGATGCTATTTTTTTAATAAATTTTTATTTCGGTTGGAGATTGAAGGGGAATTGAACATAAGAGACGTTAAGACTGGGTTGCAGACCAATCAGGGCCTGCAGTATTGTGGAGTGCCGAAGGGCATGACGAAGGGAACGCAGAGCGAAGAGCCACCGGAGGAGCCAACATGGTCGGTTGGGCGGGTGGTGGATATTCTTGGGATGCACTTCGGGGAGGACTACCACTCGCTCACCCGCTTGGCACAGCTCGGCACCCGCTCACCACAGCTCGGCACCTGCTCACCACACGTGCAAACACGCAGGTCTCCATCAACGAAATCAGCCCCCACCTCAGTGGATTCAGCCCCCAGCTCGGCAGCATTCCAAAACGCCCGGTAGTCAGTCCAGCCCTGAACACCGCACGAGCCAGCCGAGCTGCGTTGCCTCAGGTGTTTGGTAGGAGCAGAATTTTGGATGGCAAGTCGTCATAAAACAGACCAAGACCAAGCAGAGTTAGGCAGGAGGCGCAGTAAGGCCTAAGCGCAGTGTAGTAGCTAGCACTCACTGAGCCAAGCCCTGGCCTCCCACGGAAGGCCCAGGTTGGTCTGGTTACGGCTCTTGGTAGGCTCCTGCTCGGGTCCCTCTTGCTTTCTCACCCCCCCCCCCCCCCCCCACCCCCTCCCTCAGCCGCTCGTCTTCTTTTCATTCCTATGGGTTTTTCTGTGTATTTTGTCTGCAGTTTCGGTTGTGGTGCTGTGAGTGGGACTCTCAGCCTTTTCACCCCTAGAGTGTTTTTCTGTGTATTTTGTCTGCCGTTTTGGTTGTGCTGCTGTGTGGAGTGGGACTCTCAGCCTTTTCACCCCTAGAGTGTTTTTCTGTGTATGTTGTCTGCCGTTTTGGTTGTGCTGCTGTGTGGAGTGGGACTCTCAGCCTTTTCACCCCTAGAGTGTTTTTCTGTGTATTTTGTCTGCAGTTTCGGTTGTGGTGCTGTGAGTGGGACTCTCAGCCTTTTCACCCCTAGAGTGTTTTTCTGTGTATTTTGTCTGCCGTTTTGGTTGTGCTGCTGTGTGGAGTGGGACTCTCAGCCTTTTCACCCCTAGAGTGTTTTTCTGTGTATGTTGTCTGCCGTTTTGGTTGTGCTGCTGTGTGGAGTGGGACTCTCAGCCTTTTCACCCCTAGAGTGTTTTTCTGTGTATTTTGTCTGCAGTTTCGGTTGTGGTGCTGTGAGTGGGACTCTCAACCTTTTCACCCCTAGAGTGTTTTTCTGTGTATGTTGTCTGCCGTTTTGGTTGTGCTGCTGTGTGGAGTGGGACTCTCAGCCTTTTCACTCCTTGAGGGTTTTTCTTTTGCACAATCTGTCTGGAGTTTTGGTTGTGCTGCAGCGAGCTGAGCTCTGGGGTGGCACCACTGGTTGCCAACCAAAAGGCATAGAAGCGCATTTGAGTTTATAGTCACGCCTCTCATTTTAATATTGAGCACCTGTGCTGTGTAAGATCTGTGGTGACGCCTGTTGGGCTACTGTGCTGTGTAAGGTTGGTGGTATGTAAATGTAAATGTAAATGTAGGTGTACTTATATAGCGCAAACCTGTCACCCAAAGGGCATCCTGGCGCTTGCTTAGGGAACCCGTCCTGGTATTCCCCTGTGAGAAACCCCGGCAGGGTGTCCACAAGGTGAAAGCCAGGCATCCCGCCGCGAGGGGCCGTAGTGGAGATTAAGCAAGCTATTGCCCAGAGTTGCAGAGTGTGACCCCGTGATTCGAGTAGGCACCGGAGCGAGAATTGTCGAGTCCGTGGAATATTTTTTTTTTTTAGCCCGAGACCCGCCGAGGCGGGGAATCGAACCCTGGTCCACGGTCGATCTCAGCTTCCGGGTCTGCCGCCTCTAACCACTGGTGCATTGTTTAGGCCACAGCCCTCTTTTTGGTGCTGAGGCGGCCGGTGTTAGGCTGGTGCAGCTTGTGCCTGGGGTGTTCCCTACACACACTGATATCTCACTTTTGGATTACTGTGCTTTACTGTGCTCCCGGTTTGCCCCCTTGTGTGCTGCTTGTGAGTCTTCACCTTTACCTTCTAGTAAAAGTAAACATTAATTTAAATTGGTGGAGTTGTTGAGAGTAGCTGCAGGAAAAGGAAAAGGAAATGCCGGCGTCGGGCGTTGGTGGCATTTTTGCTAAGTAAACATCTGTGGTTAAGCTGGACAAGTTGGAGATACATTCTTATAAGGCGATTGGAAGGTTAGACGAAAGCTACAAGGTATCTCTGTTCTGTTCATACAATTGCCCTCTTAGGCTCAATTGGTCCTATTGCTTCTCACATCAATTCCCCAAGCTTTTAAAAACTATGTGGCAAAAGAAGCCCCAAGTCCATTTGTCTCTTCTGAAGTCCCAACCCTCTGTGCTGTCTTAGTTTTAAAAAAAGGAGAGAGAGGCATGAAACAACAAGGGACTGGTGAGGTCTACAGGTGTAAGCAAGGAAGGCGAGTTGTCTTCAGTTACGGTTGTTTCTCAGGGAGTATTTCCGTAGGTCAACCACTTCATGCAGAACCCATTGCAGCCTCTTCTCCACAGTGTGCTTTTTGAGCTACGTTCAGGGCACAAGTGGTAAAAAAAGAAGTGGGGGGACGCTGTCACCGGAAGTGATGTCACGACAGGAAGTGACGTCACGAAAGGTGCCAAGCTCCTCGTCCCAGAGAGGCCAAAGAGTGAAGTCCAGCTGTTTGGCAGGGGGGACGGCGTCCCCCCGGTAAAATAAGTGGGGGGACGCCGTCCACCCACGTTGTACCCCGACTCGAGCCCTGGCTACGTTACTTGGGGGAAGTAGGGGAATCTGCAGACGTGGTGGAAGAAAGTCACAGAGGTCATAAATACCGTTGCTGAGACTAATATTGAGTCTAATCTGGTGGGTATCAATATGGTTTCTATGCCTGTGCCCAAGAACCCCGTGGCTGTATCGATGGTGCAAAATGTCGCAAGCAAGTTAAGCATGTTTCCATCCTTGTAGGAAGGCTCTCGTATGATTCAAGGTGAACTTTGTAGTGATGCGCCTAGTGGTGATCCTGATCCGGAAGGACTACACTTTGCTGAACATTTCAACTCTCATGACGAAAAATCGAGTTATGAAAGCTAATCTAAAGTCACCTGTTGTCCCGGATATGGTCTTGAGTCCACTTTTAGACTGCCCTCCTAGTCGTCCCTTTTTACCAGCTCTATATAGCAATACACCTTCTTCAAAGGTCTCCCTTCTAAACTCAATTGAACCTCTGAATTTTGATCTCTCCATATATAGAGTTAGCATCAAGTAAGAAACAAGTAACTAGTGCAAAGTCTCTGGTGGCTCCCCATTGGTAGGACAAAAAGGTAAACCAGATGCTTAATGCCTTATTAAGGGAACAATTTAAACAGCCATCATTACTGAGGCAATGGGAAATTAACTGATTGTAGCAGATAAGAAAAAGATTGAATGTGACAGTGCCCAGAAGGAAATAGGGTCATGAATGGGTCAAGCAGAGGGAAGTCGCACTTTCTGGTGATTCACGTAAAAATTTGTCTCCAATAGCTGAATTTTGTGATTGCAGAATTAAGGATGAAGCTAGTTTAATATTTGACATTAAGTGGATCCAATATATCTCACAGCTATATGCATCTAACTCTAGTGGTGGTTTTCTGTTTGTATTAACTAGCCTGTCCCCCACACTGAATGGGTATGACCCACCTTCTAGCGAGGAGCCAGAGAGCTTCATGAGGTTGCTAGATACTCTGGAGCAATGGGCCCAGACAATCTCCCGATATCTCTAATTAAACAAGATACCTCTGCACGGGCCCTTTTTCTTCTTCCAGTGTTTCAATACTGCATGGGACCATTCCGTTCTCTGGGAAAAGTAGCATAGTGGTGCCTCTACATAAAAAGGGTCCAAAAACTTCTCATTCCATTTTTAGGCAAAATGCATTACTGGATGCAATTGGGAAATTGTTCTCCAAGAGTATCCTTCTTCACCTCCAGGACTTGGCGTTTGGCAATAATCTTGTTCCTGTGGAGCAGGCAGGTTTCCGTAAGCATTATCGCACTGTAGACAATTTCATGGCCCTCCAAACTCTGACTGAGAAGTATCCAGTGGGCAAGGGCATGTTTTTATATACTGCCTTTATAGTTTTTTCCACAGCGTTCGTCAGGGTTGATCAAGGGACGCTTTGGAGGAAACTGGCTGTTCTGCGGATCCCCGCGCACCTGCTTAGGTTAGTTGCTGCCCTGAACTGTTCTACCTGGACCAAGATCCTGATGAGAGGGTAGGAGAGGTTGTCTAGTAAAATAGAAACTCACAATGGGCTAAAGCAATGGTGCTTACAAGCACCTTTTTTTTACTTTATATCCATGATTTGCTTAGTAGAGTCGGAGATTGTAATGGGGACCCTCCAAAACGTGGAACAATACATTTTGGTTGTTTACTCTATGCAGATGAAGCCAATTTTCTAGATTTAACACTGATCATTTTAAAAAGGCATCTCTCAGAAAAAGGCAACTATGCTGATGAACGTTTCCTAAAAATGAACATTACTAAGAGCAAAGTTATGGCATTTTGCTCCTGCAGGTGTAGGATTAGGAAAGATTTGCACTGGTCTGTAGGGGAAGACAAGCTGGAGGTGATGAAGGTGTACCTATATTTGGGAAGGAATTTTTCTAGTAACTGTTTTAGTGGTGATCATATTAGTCAGTGCAGAAGTAAAGCAACATCCCAGCCCTCAGCAGTTGGCAGGTTGTATAAATGTTGCAGGCAAAGACATTTTGCCCATGTTTTGGGAGTATAAACAATTCCACCCTTATTGAGTTGTGCCTGTAATTCAATGAATGAACGGTATTGGGCCTTCTTTGAGAAGGTGGAGGGGCGTATATGGCGCCAAATATGTAATGTGAATTGTGTAGTTGCTACATCAGCTTCCCGTCTTGAATTTGTGCTGCTTTTTATGACTGTGTTGGCCATGGCAGACAGCTTTAGGTGGGGGAATAGTATATTGAATAGTGATCGGAGCAGTATACGGGCTCCTTTAAACTATGATATTTTTTTTCCTAGAAATGATGTGAAAACACTGGATGCGTTTGGTATTGGGCAAAGTGAAGCGGGAACCATCCCAAAACCTATTATAAAAAAAAAATATTAAAAATCTATTTACGAAATGAGTTGGAAAAGAGATATTGTATTGCGTTCTCGGCACACTAGGAATTATATAATTGTGGAGAGTAGTATTTGAAAAATCTAAACCATACGTTTTATGAAGCTTCCCCCATGGAGTGCGTAGTACCATCTTATTATTAAGGCTGAACTTGCTTCCTCTTGAGAAGTATTACGGGAGCATGGAAGGAACTACCCACGGAAGAGAGGCTTTATGACCTCTGCAGTTACCATATACAAGATATAAATCATGTGCTATTTGTCCACTTCTGCATTCAATATGTCGTCGATTGTTAAGACCTTTTTTCTAAAAGTATATTTCTTCGCCAGCGGAAGCCCTGAAATTTCTTTTGGTATTACCCTCAAAAATGGCCTATTTGATTATTTTCAACTTTCTAAAACACTTTTTAAATATTGGGGGAAACTTGAACCCCATACTTTTATTTATAACATTTTTAGTGACCTTTCATCCTTCTTCTTTTTAAGTGAGACTCCAAATCCCATTCCAATTACCCAAATCCATGCAACATTAGTGGAAAATATTAAACCTCACCTCACGAAAACGGGGAGAGGCAAAGGTTCTGTCAATAATATTTTATCACTGGCTAATCCCTGGCTTAACACCTTGACTGCTACAGCAATTCCCGCTGGGTGCTGACAAGTCAGATTTACCATTGTTCATGACAAGGTCAGCTCGTCATCAGCACAGGAGCAGTGTACTGCACGACGAGCTGAGCTCGTCATGAGCATGGAAGGTGTTAATAAAGACTGTAGAGAAGCAAAGAGGAGCCTAATTAAGGCAATAAGGCTGAAAGAACCGGTCACAATAAGACAATGAAGGAAACACTATAACCAGGCACTAAAAGTTGCACGTAGAAACTGGGAGGACTCCAGCTGGGAAGCCCTGTTAATTGCAGCAAGGACAGGAGATCAATTGCTATTTTGGTAGATTTTTGAAAATGGCAATAAGTCAAGCAAGCCAGCCCAGGATTATAATTTAGACCCCAATACATGACTAGACACTTTGCACACTTATATGCATGTCCGGGTTTGCCATCAAGTGAGAACCTACGCACTATTAAGGAGCTGATAACGTCGACTGAGATGGATCCACTACACTTTAATATCTTAGATACCAAGCAGGCTATAGCAGCTATTTGGCCCAGATAACATCCCTGGAGACCTCTGTAGACATGTCCCTGAGGTATGGGCACCGTACATCAACCTATTATGTAACATAATTAGCGGTGGACAGCCCATCCCCACCTCATGGAAGGGCACGGAGATCCTCCCTATATATAAAATGGGTAGTAGGGACGATCCCGCCAATTATAGACCAATCGGTTTGATAGACATTACCCAAACGGTCTATTCAAAGCAGATATTGCATAAGTTAAATGATTGGATAGTCGAAAATGATCTACTGTCCCCGTGCCAGGCAGGGTTCAGAAAAAGAACGAGCACTATAGATCAGGTGTTCAAGCTGCTAACCATTGCCTGGAAATATACCAAATTAAGATCTGGTAATCTGGATGTCGCCTTTATAGACGTAAAAGAGCTTTCGACTCAATCCCAAGAGATCTTTTGTGGGTAAATCTGTTAAAGCAAGGGGTCCTGAAAAATATACTGGTACAACTCATTAGACTACACGAAGATAACTTCGCAAAAGTGCGTTGGGGAATTGGTGGTGGAGTTGATAGAAGAAATACCAGTGAGGAGTGGGGTGTGCCAGCACTGTGTCCTGGCGCCTACCCTGTTCCTGCTCTATGTCAACGACATTATTGATTTCCTACTGAATACAAATCACGACTCCCCTAAGCTAGGTGGTACCCATGTATGTGCTTTGACATTCGCAGATGATACCATCCTGCTTCCCAGACACCAAAGGGATTGCAAAACCTCTTGAACAATCTCGATGTGTACTGTAAACAAAAGGGTCTGGAAATAAACCTTACGAAAACAAAATGTATGTTCATCAGGCCGCATAAAAGTTTCAAGAAGAATATTTATGTTGAATGGTGCAGTGCTAGAGAGGGTCCACACTTTTGTTAATTTGGGGGTGACCATAGACTTTAAACTTTCATGGTGCCCGCACATAAGAATATCTGGAACTATTTTAGCGCAAAATTCAGTGCCCATCCAGAAAAAACTCCATGCTACTGGTACTAAGTCTATTACACCGGCATTAGAGGTGTACAAATCCAGGGCCCAAACTGCCGCTCTTTATGGCTCCGAATTGTGGGGTGGGGAGCAAATCTCTGCCCTATTCGTGGGAGAAAACAGGACTTTAAGAGCAATGGTTCCCCTCCCCCAAAATACACCGGTGATTCCATACATGTACGACCTGGGGTTAAAATGCATTGAGCATAGAGCAGTATGGATGACTTTCTCCTATTGGATAAGGATATGGGTCACTGACGAACTTTCCACTTACAGACAGGCAATGGGTGAATTAATTGCACTAGACACTCATGTCACATTTCCCTGGTTGGCCAACATTCGTAGATGGCTATTAGCTCTGGGCCTCAGCAAATTTTGGTACCACCCTGATAGGCTGACTGCTGAATCGAAAAGGGAAATCAAAAAAGTTTTTGGGAGTTTTATTGTGTACAAAGTTACCCAGAATTGTGGAGCTGGCACACGTACAACTGAATTTTTAATGGTCAAGCCAACAACCAGTTTTGAAGCTTTTCTGGACCAAATAGAAACCCAACTCGCGAAGATACTCTACTTGAAATTCAGCTACGGTATCCTCAGAGTCAAAACTTTTACTATCAAATGGGAAAAGCTACATAACGGGGGGAAGATAGCAAATGTAAAATGTGTCAGCTGGGTAAACAGGAGGACATAGCACACATCCTATTTTTCTGCCCCATCTACCTTAACCCTAGAAGGAAATGGATTAAACCGTTGGGCAGGAAGTTAGGCGTCAGGAAGCACAATGATATGCTACGTATCCTAAAAACAGATAATACCCAGCTTATTGTATTTAGAGTCAGCAGATATTTATTGGCTATAAATTTCATAAGATTAAAGAAAGGTTTACAATTTTAATCAGGATTCTTATTGGTATATAATCACATTAATTGTGCATCACAAAACTAACCTGCCGATAATTCTTTTGTTATGCTAAGGAATTTTATATCTAAATTTAGCTTGAAAGCAGATGTTTATCTTTTTAATTGACTTTGTGATTAATGTAAAACGTGCACAAGTATTCCTGTAAAAATGCTAACATGGCACACGCACACTTTATGTTCTCAACTGTGTACTGATTGTGAATTTGGTGAATATTTCTTGCGCACTTTGCACTTTAACCAAGAATCGCATATTTGCACAAATGTAATGTAGTATAAATCTTTGCAAGGCACTCTTTAGAGGATTATTGTATTAGCTTGAATCAATGTAATTATTGTATTATATTGTTTGTTCTTTTATGATTCTTTGAATCGAATAAAGATGTTTTTGATGATGAATTTTTAAATAACTTTTAGATAGGATTATATTAATTGTATTTGTCCTTGTCGATCATGGGGCCTCATTTATGAGATTTCACTGCGTCACTTCTACGACCCTTTCGTCACTTTTACGCTGCTGGTGCATCACTTTTTGTGAGGCACCAGTGGCGTAAAAAATGTGCCTTGTTGCGCCATATTTACAAAGTGACGCATCTGGGAAGATGCGTCACTTTGTAAACCCCTGCACCACATTATACCTGCGCCAGGTATAATGTATGCAAGGGGGGCGTATTGATGCAAGAAAGGGTCTTAGAAGTGACGCAGTGAAATCTATGTGATTTCACTGCGCCACTTCTAGGACACAAATGCGTCACTTTCTTACGCCTGCCTCACAGAAGGCGTAAGACTGACGCAGGCCCTTTCACATGGGGCTTGTCCCATGTGAAAGGATACATTGCTGGAGTTGCGTCACTTTTGTGACACACTCCAGCAATGCATCACTTTTGCGCCATACAGATACGTCAGAAATACTGACGTATCTGTACCTCCTTGCGCAATGATGTGTCATACTGTAAATATGAAGCATCATTGGTGTTGCAAGAAGGGCGCAGTGAAAAGTGACGCGTCGCTGTATACACGCAGCGATGCGTCACTTTTCATAAATGAGGCCCATGGTTTTTAGTGTAATATTATTTGCACAGTTTTATCGATTTATAGTGTTTACATTGCTTTATTGAGCTGATTACACTGAATTCTACAGAAGTATTATATTATAACAGCACTTTTGCTCCTGCTATAGAACTTATATTGTGGTAGGTTATGTATTTCTTTCTTAAATAATTTCACATTTGCACTTTAAC
Organism: Lissotriton helveticus; assembly: GCF_964261635.1. Lineage (NCBI taxonomy): Eukaryota > Metazoa > Chordata > Amphibia > Caudata > Salamandridae > Lissotriton > Lissotriton helveticus. Next base: position 361,825,567 of record NC_136062.1, read on the forward strand.
TAGTCCCAGGACCTTTTATATAAGTAGAGAGTGTCAGTACAGTGTATGACTTTGTCATATATTTTATTTAGCACACTTTTATCTGAAGAACTGTATTACTCTAGATCGTTGTATATTTTTTATGTGGAACTTGAAGAGTTCCACATCATAAATAAATGTTACTTTGACTATGAGTACATTTTATTTTGGAACCAAAAATATCATCAATTGTTGCTTTCAGGCTCCTATGGGCCTTTCCATCTAATCAGAAAACATTCTGGGAGCCTGATAGGCTCCCAGAATTGTTAAACTTTTCGAACTTGTGTACACATTTTTTATACTGGAACCACTGTCAGTGGTACAAGTTTTACTCACAGCAGTTCATTACAGGCTTACCCTATTAATAAAGACTTGGGCCCTTATTTATGAGGCCTTGCGTCAGTTTTGCGCCGCCGGTGCGTCACTTTTTGTGATGCACCAGAGGCGTAAAAAATGTGCCTTGTTGCGCCATATTTAAAAAGTGACGCATCTAGGTAGATGCGTCACTTTTTAAACCCCTGCGCCACATTATACCTGCGTCAGGTATAATGTATGCAGAGGGGGCGTTCCCCCGCAAAAAGCCTCGTAATAGTGGCGCAGTGAAATCTATGAGATTTCACTGCGTCACTTTTAGGACGCTGTTGCGTCAAAATCTTGCGCCTGCCCCACAGCAGGCGTTAGACTGACGCAAGCCCTTTGACATGGGGCTTTCCCCATGTGGAAGGACGCATTGCTGGAGTTGCGTCACTTTTGTGACACAGTCCAGCAATGCGTCACTTTTGCGCTTACAGATATGTCAGAAATACTGACGTATCTGTAACTCCTTGAGACATGATGCGTCATACATTAAATATGACGCATCATTGGTGTCGCAAGGAGTGCGCAGTGAAAAGTGACGCATCGCTGTTTTCACGCAGCGATGCGTCACTTTTCATAAATGAGGCCCTTGGCATTAAAGAACCACAAATATAAGTTCTAACAGCATGAACATATGGCTGCAAACCTCACATCAACTGCAGACAGCAAGGAAGTACTGTGAATTGACAGCCAATGGGGGTTTGCTGCAGGGGTTTGGCCTTTCTTGTCCAAAGGACAAAATGAACATGAAAATGTGATGTCCTTGACTCCAAACAATATGTCCAAGGTGTCGGGAAATAGGATTTCTATACCCCTTTCAGCTAGACTTGTGCTAGAAAAATACCAATACATACATTCATAGCTGTGTAGATTAAATTATGTTAATGAAATATATGGAAAGTTAACTCTATGGGAAAGGCCTTGGGGTACCCGCCAAAATATCATGACCAGCCACGCTTCAAATATCTGAGGATTAGGGATAATGAGTTGTAAAGCATAGTCACAACTAGAGACTCACTATATTAACGCTCCAATGACAAAGTCAGGAAAGTACCCAGTACTGTGGGATCCACAGCCCATAAGGAGATGAAAGTGCCCTGTCTTGCTTTAAACTGGAGACTGCAGGTCACACCAAGCTCTTGGTACCTTCTGGATTAAAACATAGCAGAATGATCGATGCTCCTTCTGACCATGCTGCAACTCAAACATATGCCACCCTAGTCGAGGGCGGAACCTTTATCCTTTAAGCTACCAAGAAATTAGAATTCACCTTCTACCCCAAATCCACGTAGGCCTGCCACATAGGGATGTAAAAAGAGGCAGCACCCTGGGAGGGAAACATGTAAACGAAAGGAATGGAATGGGTTCTTTGGAACAGTCTAGTCAAAACTGCCCAGAAAATAACGCTGTAAGGATGCGGGTGAGGTGCTGTCCTTAAAAATAGGCAGGTGGAAATATTTTGCACCCACTCTAGATCTCCATTTGAGCTTCCTATAGTGTACTACTTTTTACTTGGTTTTGCACCCTCTGGCCTACTTCCATGTACCATAAACCGAATAGGTACTCTGTAAGCAACTTGGAAAAGGGGGGAGTTGATGAACATGATGCTGTGGAGACCACCTCACAATCTCCTTGACCTCTATGCAGGTCTACCAATTTATGCTTTGGCTAAAATTCAACATATCCAAAACATTGATGACCACTTACTTCTTGGTCTGAATCAATATTCACCAATTTATCACCATTTTACTGCTCTGAATTGGTAACTGATCCAGAAGTGCTACTTGTCTGAGGTTCATAATGTCTTACTTGTCAAAGTAGCTAGCTACATGCGTGCCCAATTTGTCTCTTACCCTCCTTTAAGAAGCCTCCACTCAGGCAAGAGTAACCTTTTAAGTGCTTACGGTCCATAGTGTCTGAATGGCCAGATGTTCCTATTCTGCACTACAGCAAAACCCTGAAATCTCTCAACTTAGCTCTGAGCTTTGAAAATTGTTTAATGAAAGGTAAGAAACTAGTAGTATCACATGTACTTCCTTCTTGACTTCTGCTTTAGCAGTTCTATTACATCTATCTTGCGTACCCTAAACACTTGTCTATTTACCTTTGTGTGGTATTCCTGCCAACATTGATTTGCGTACCTAGACACGTCCTTCCAGGATAGCGGTGCGCTTATAATAGATATCTTCTCATCATCACAATCTACACTTAATTTTCTAAAGAGCACAGCCAATGCCATCACCATTATCATGGCGCATAACCAGGAGATGAGAAGACATACATTAGAAACTATGGCCATCATTTATGGGATTTTGGCTTAGGGAAGGGCAGCAAGCCACTGTGCTGCGTTGCACTATAGCAAAGTGAAAGGGAAGGAATGAACAATATTTATGCAATACGGTGCATTCCTGTCATTTTTCCCTGAACAGTGGTGCAAGGGAGCCTCAGTTGCATGCAGGATTGTTTTTGTGACGGAAAGTAGACCTTACTGCACAAAAAAAATCTATAGAGGTGTTGCTAAGGGGCCTCAGGCCCTGGGACCACAGGGGCCAGAGAGCTGTGCAGGCCGCTGTAATAAACTAGAATGATGCTGGTTCAATTAGTGCTTATTAAAAAACGTCCTTACCGTTTTTTCTGTGTATCTCTCTGAGTCGAAGTAAGCACGAGCGACTGAGCGAAAGTAATACACTGTTTTTACGAACCTGAGGAATCAGGGTTGTCTTGTTCAATAGTTGTCGAGAACTACACTTTCCTTGGTAAGAGGGGTTTCTAGTGGCTAACATACCCGGTAGGGGTGTCTAGAATCACTGACAACAATCCTACAGTGTAAGTTGTCTAAACATGCAGATCCTATATAGGACCTACACGACAAGAGAGGTGGGATACATTCTCAGAGAGCAGCAGCCAGTCTCTGAGTGACCTGGGCAACGTATTTTATTTGACAACAGAAATATCTTGTAAAGAACTGATAGAGAAACTGTACAGTGGTCCCACTGCCTGAGGTCCTGTAGTTTCCCGCTGCTCTCTAATTATTACACAATCGGATGTCACAAGCCTCATTATTACAGCAGCCTGCACAGCTATCTGGCCCCTGCAGTACAACTGCCTGAGGTCCCGTAGCAACTCTCTCCTCTCCCACTATATTACACAATCTGAAGTCACAAGTCTGACTATTACAGCGACCTGCACAGCTCTCTAGCCCCTGTGGTGCCACGGCCTGAGGTACAATAGCAACCCTGTGGTCTCCCACTATTACACAATCTGATGTCACTAGTCTGATTATTACAGTGGCCTGCACAGCTCTCTGGCCCCTGTGGTCACACACCCTGAGGTCCTGTAGAAACCCTCTGCTGTCCCACTATTACAAAATCAGATGTCACAAGTCTCATTATTACACCGGCCGCACAGCTGTGTGGCCCCTGTGGTCCCAGTGCTTGAGGTCCCGTAGCAACCCTCTGCTCTCCCACTTACACAGTCTGATGTCACAAGTCTGATCATTACAGCCGCCTGCACAGCTGCGTGGCCCCTGTGGTCCCATGGCCTGAGGTCCCGTAGCAAACCTCTGCTCTCCCACTATTACACAATCTGATGTCACAAGTCTCATTATTACAGCGGCCTGCACAGCTTTCTGGACCCTGTGGTCCCACGGCTTGAGGTCCCATAGCATGCCCCTGCTCTCCCACTATTTACACAATATAATGTCACAAGTCTCATGATAACAGAGGCCTGCACAGCTCTCTGGCCATTGTGGTCCCACGGCCTTAGGTCGCGTAGCAACCCTCTGCTCTCGCACTATTACACAATCTGATGTCACAAGTCTGATCATTACAGTGGCCTGCACAGCTCTCTGGCCTCTGTGGTCCCACGGCCTGAGGTCCCGAAGACACCCTCTGCCCTCCCACTATTACACAATCAGATGTCAGAAGTGTCATTATTACAGCGGCCTGCACAGCTGTGTCGCCCCTGTGGTCGAAGTGCCTGAGGTCCCGTAGCAAACCTCCACTCTCCCACTATTACACAGTCTGATGTCACAAGTCTGATCATTACAGCGGCCTGCACAGCTGTGTGGCCCTGTGGTCCCATGGCCTGAGGTCCCGTTGCAACCTTCTGCTCTCCCACTATTACACAATCTGATGTCACAAGTCTGATCACTACAGTGGCCTGCACAGCTGTGTGGTCCCTGTGGTCCCACGGCCTGAGGTCACGTAGACACCCTCTGCTCTCCCACTATTACACAATATGATGTCACAAGTCTCATTATTTTAGCGGCCTGCACAGCTCTCTGGCCCCTGTGGACACCCTCTGCTCTCCTACTATTACACAATCTGATGTCACAAATCTCATTACTACAGCGTCCTGCACAGCTGAGTGGCCCCTGTGGTCCACGGCCTGAGGTCCCATAGCAACCTTCTGGTCTCCCACTATTACACAATCTGATGTCACAACTCTCATTATTACAGCGTCCTGCACAGCTCATTGGCCCCTGTGGTCCACGGCCTGAGGTCCCATAGCAACCTTCTGCTCTCCCACTATTACACAATCTGATGTCACAACTCTCATTATTACAGCGGCCTACACAGCTCTCTGGCCCCTGTGGTCCCATGGCCTGCGGTCCTGTAGCAACCCTCTGCTCTCCCACTATTACACAATCTGATGTCACAAGTCTCATTATTACAGCGGCCTGCACAGCTCTCTGGCCCCTGTGGTCCCATGGCCTGAGGTCCCGTAGCATCTCTCTGCTCTCCCACTATTACACAATCTGATGTCACAAGTCTCAATATTACAGCGGCCTGCACAGCTCTCTGGCCATTGTGGTCCCACGGCCTTAGGTCGCGTAGCAACCCTCTGCTCTCGCACTATTACACAATCTGATGTCACAAGTCTCATTATTACAGCGGCCTGCACAACTCTCTGGCCCCTGTGTTCCCAAGGCCCAGGTCCCGTAGCAACCCTCTGCTCTCCCATTATTACACAATCTTATGTCACAAGTTTTATTATTACAGCGGCCTGCTCAGCTCTCTGGCCCCTGTGGTCCCACGGCATGAGGTCCTTTAGCAACCCTCTGCTCTCTCACCATTACACAATCTGATGTCACAAGTCTCATTATTACAGCGGCCTGCACAGCTCTTTGGCCCCTGTGGTCCCACTGCCTGAGGTCCCGAAGAAACCCTCTGCTCTCCCACTATTACACAATCTGATGTCACAAATCTCATTACTACAGTGACCTGCACAGCTCAGTGGCCCCTGTGGTCCCACTGCCTGAGGTCCCGTAGCAACCCTCTACTCTCCCACTATTACACAGTCTGATGTCACAAGTTTCATTATTACAGCGTCCTGCACAGCTCATTGGCCCCTGTGGTCCTCGGCCTGAGGTCCCATAGCAACCTTCTGCTCTCCCACTATTACACAATCTGATGTCACAACTCTCATTATTACAGCGGCCTGCACAGCTGTGTGGCCCCTGTGGTCCCACGGCCGGAGGTCCCGTAGCTCTCCCACTATTACACAATCTGATGTCACAAGTCTCATTATTACAGCAGCCTGCACAGCTCTCTGGCCCCTGTGGTCCCTCTGCCTGAGGTCCCGTAGCAACCCTCTGGGCTCCCACTATTACACAATCTGATGTCACAAGTCTCATTATTACAGCGGCCTGCACAGCTCTCTGGCCCCAGTGGTACCACGGCCTGAGGTCCCATAGCAACCCTCTCCTCTCCCACTATTACACAATCTGTAGTCACAAGTCTCATTATTACAGCAGCCTGCACAGCTGTCTGGCCCCTCTGGTCCCACTGTCTAAGGTCCCGTAGCATGCCTCTGTTCTCCCACTATTACACAATCTGATGTCACAAGTCTCATTATAACAGCGGCCTGCACGGCTCTCTGGCCCCTGTGGTCCCAGGGGCTGAGGTCCCATAGCAACCCTCTGCTTTCCCACTATTACACAATCTGATGTCACAAGTCTCATTAATACAGCGTAATGCACCGCTCAGAGGACCCTCTGGTCCTGTTGCCTGAGGTTCCGTAGCAACCCCCTGCTTTCCCACTATTACACAAAACGATGTCACAATTCCCATTATTACAGCAACCTGCACAGCTGTGTGACCCCTGTTTAACCACTGCCGGAGGTCCCGTAGAAATCCTCTGCTCTCCTACTATTACACAATTTGATGTCACAAGTCTCATTATTACAGCGGCCTGCACAGCTGTATGGCCCCTCTGGTCCCATGGCATGAGGTCCCGTAGCAACCCTCTCCTCTTCCACTATTACACAATCTGTTGTCACAAGACTCAGTATTACAGCGGCCTGCACAGCTCTCTGGCCCCTGTTGTTCCACTGCTTGAGCTCCCGTAGCAACCCTCTCCTCTCTCACAATTACACAATCTGATGTCACAAGTCTCATTATTACTGCGGCCTGCACAGCTCTCTGCCCCCTGTGGTCCCACTGCCTGAGGTGCCGTAGCAACCCTCTCCTCTCTCACAATTACACAATCTGATGTCACAAGTCTCATTATTACTGCGGCCTGCACAGCTCTCTGGCCCCTGTGGTACCACGGCCTGAGGTCCCGTAGCAACCCTCTGCTCTCCCACTATTACACAATCTGATGTCACAAGCCTCATTATTACAGCCGCCTGCACAGCTCTCTGGCCCCTGTGGTGCCACAACCTGAGGTCCTGTAGCAACCCTGTCCTCTCTCACTATTACACAATCTGATGTCACAAGTCTCATTATTACAGCGGTCTGCACAGCTCTGTGGTCCCAGGGCCTGAGTTCCCTTAGTAACCCTCTGCTCTCCCACTATTACAAAATCTGATGTCACAAGTCTCATTATTACAGCGGCCTGCACAGCTCTCGGGCCCCTGTGGTGCCATAGCCTGAGGTCCCGTAGCAACCCTCTGCTCTACTACTATTACACAATCTGATGTCATAAGTCTAATTATTACAGCGGCCTGCACAGCTCTCTAGCCACTGTGGTCCTACTGCCTGAGGTCCCGTAGCAACCCTCTCCTCTCCCACTATTACACAATCTGATGTCACAAGTCTCATTATTACAGCGGCCTGCACAGCTCTCTAGCCACTGTGTCCCACTGCCTGAGGTCCCGTAGTCACCCTCTCCTATCCTACTATTACGCAATCTGTTGTCACAAGTCTCATTATTACAGCGGCCTGCACAGCTCTCTGGCCCCAGTGGTACCACTGCCTGAGGTCCCGTAGTAACCATCTTCTCTCCCACTATTACACAATCTGATGTCACAAGTCTCATTATTACAGCGGCCTGAGCCGCTGTCTGGCCTCTCTGGTCCCACAGCTAGAGGCCCCGTAGCAACCCACTGCTCTCTCATTACACAATCTGATGTCACATGTCTCATTATTACAGCGGCCTGCACAGCTGTCTGGCCTCTCTGGTCCCACGGCCTGAGGCCCCGTAGCAACCCTCTCCTCTCCCACTATTACACATTCTGATGTCATAAGTCTCATTATTACAGTAGCCTGCACAGCTCATGGGCCTCTGTGGTCCTACTGCCTGAGGTCCCGTAGCAACCCTCTTTTCTCCAACTATTACACAATCTGATTTCACAAGTCTTATTATCGCACCGGCCTGCACAGCTGTGTGGCCCCTGTGGTCCCTCTGCATGAGATCCCGTAGCAACCCTCTGCGCTCCAACTATTACACAATCTTTTGTCACAAGACTCATTATTACAGTGGCCTGCACAGCTCTCTGGCCCCTGTAGTCCCGGGGCCGGAGGTCCCTTAGTAACCCTCTGCTCTCCCACTATTACACAATCTGATGTCACAAGTCTCATTAATACAGTGGCCTGCACAGCTCTCTGGCCCCTGTGGTCCCACTACCTGAGGTCCCGTAGCAACCCTCTGCTTTCCCACTATTACACAATCTGATGTCAAAAGTCTCATTATTACAGCGACCTGCACAGCTCTCTGGCCCCTGTGGTCCCTCTGCATGAGGTCCCATAGCAACCCTCTGCGCTCCAACTATTACACAATCTTTTGTCACAAGACTCATTATTACAGTGGCCTGCACAGCTCTCTGGCCCCTGTGGTCCCGGGGCCGGAGGTCCCTTAGTAACCCTCTGCTCTCCCACTATTACACAATCTGATGTCACAAGTCTCATTAATACAGTGGCCTGCACAGCTCTCTGGCCCCTGTGGTCCCACTACCTGAGGTCCCGTAGCAACCCTCTGCTTTCCCACTATTACACAATCTGATGTCAAAAGTCTCATTATTACAGCGGCCTGCACAGCTCTCTGGCCCCTCTGGTCCCTTAGCATCTCTCTGCTCTCCCATTACACAATCTGATATCACAAGTCTCATTAATACAGCGGCCTGCACAGCTGTCTGGCCTCTCTGGTCCCACGGCCTGAGGCCCCGTAGCAACACTCTGCTCTCCCACTATTACACATTCTGATGTCACAAGTCTCAATATTATAGCGGAATGCACAGCTCACGGGCCCCTGTGGTCCTACTGCCTGAGGTCCCGTAGCAACCCCCTGCTCTCCCACTATTACACCATCTGATGTCACAAGTCCCATTATTACTGCGGCCAGCACAGCTGTGTGACCCCTGTGTAACCACTTCCGGAGGTCCGTAGCAAGCCTCTGCTCTCCCATTATTACACAATTTGATGTCACAAGTCTCATTATTACAGCGGCCTGCACAGCTGTCTGGCCTCTCTGGTCCACCGGCCTGAGGTCCCGTAGCAACCCTCTCCTCTCCCACTATTACACAATCTGATGTCACAAGACTCATTATTACTGCGGCGTGCACAGCTCTCTGGCCCCTGTGGTTCCACTGCCTGAGGTCACTTAGCAAGCCTCTGCTCTCCCACTATTACACAATCTTATATCACAAGTCTCATTATTACAGCGGCATGCACAGCTGTCTGGCCTCTCTGATCCAACGGCCCGAGGTCCCTTAGCATCTCTCTGCTCTCCCATTACACAATCTGATATCACAAGTCTCATAATTACAGCGGCCTGTACAGCTGTCTGGCCTCTCTGGTCCCACAGCCTGAGGCCCCGTAGCAACCCTCTGCTCTCCCACTATTACACATTCTGACGTCACAAGTCTCAATATTATAGCGGAATGCACAGCTCACGGGCCCCTGTGGTCCTACTGCCTGAGGTCCCGTAGCAACCCCTGCTCTCCCACTATTACACAATCTGATGTCACAAGACTCATTATTACTGCGGCCTGCACAGCTCTCTGGCTCCTGTGGTTCCACTGCCTGAGGTCCCGTAGCAACCCTCTCCTCTCTCACTATTACACAATCTGATGTCACAAGTCTCATTATTACAGCGGCATGCACAGCTCTCTGCCCCCTGTGGTTCCACTGCCTGAGGTCACTTAGCAAGCCTCTGCTCTCCCACTATTACACAATCTGATGTCACAAGTCTCATTATTATAGCGGCCTGCACAGCTCTCTGGCCCCTGTGGTGCCACGGCCTGAAGTCCCGTAGCAACCCTGTCCTCTCTCACTATTACACAATCTGATGTCACTAGTCTCATTATTACAGCAGCATGCACAGCTTTCTGGCCCCTCTGGTCCCACGGCCTGAGGTCCCTTAGCATCTCTCTGCTCTCCCATTACACAATCCGATGTCACAAGTCTCATTCTTACAGCAGCCTGCACAGCTGTCTGGCCTCTCTGGTCCCACGGCCTGAGGCCCCGTAGCAACCCTCTGCTCTCCCACTATTACATATTCTGATGTCACAAGTCTCATTATTACAGGGGCCTGCACAGCTCACGGGCCCCTGTGGTCCTACTGTCTGAGGTCCCGTAGCAACCCCCTGCTTTCCCACTATTACACAATCTGATTTTACAAGTCTCATTATCACACCGGCCTTCACAGCTGTGTGGCCCCCGTGGTCCCACGGCCTGGGGTCCTGTAGCATCCCTCTGCTCTCCCATTATTACACAATCTGATCTCACAAGTCTCCTTATTACAGCAGCCTGCACAGCTGTATGGCACCAGTGGTCCCTCTACCTGAGGTCCCGTAACAACCCTCTTCTCCCCCACTATTACACAATCTGATGTTACAAGTCTCATTATTACAGTAGCATGCACAGCTGTGTGGCCCCCATGGTCCCACTGCCTGAGGTCTGGTAGCAACCCCCTGCTCTCCCACTATTACACAATCTTAAGTCACAAGTCTCATTAAAACAGCGGCGTGCACAGCTCTCTGGCCCCTGTGGTCCCACGGCCTGAGGTCCCATAGCAACCCTCTGCTCTCCCACTATTACACAATCTGATGTCACAAGTCTCATTATTACAGCGGCCTGCACAGCTGTCTGGCCCTTCTGGTCCCACGGCCTGAGGTCCCTTAGCAACCCTCTGCTCTCCCACTATTACACAATCTGATGTCACAAGTCTCATTATTACAGCCGCCTGCACAGCTGTGTGCCCATGTGGTTCCACTGCCTGAGGTCCCGTAGCAACCTTTTCCTCTCCCACTATTACACAATCTGATGTCACGAGTCTCATTATTACAGCGGCCTGCACAGCTCACTGGCCCTTGTTGTCCCACGGCCTGAGGTCCCATAGCAACCCTCTGCTCTCCCACTATTACACATTCTGATGTCACAGGTCTCATTATTACAGCAGCCTGCACAGCTCACGGGCCCCTGTGGTCCTACTGCCTGAGGTCCCGTAGCAACCCTCTCCTCTCCCACTATTACACAATCTGATGTCACAAGTCTCATTATTACCGCGGCCTGCACAGCTGTCTGGCCCTTCTGGTCCCACGGCCTGAGGTCCCGTAGCAACCCCCTGCTCTCCCACTATTACACAATCTCATGTCAAAAGTATGAATATTACAGCAGCCTGCACAGCTGTGTGGCCCCTGTGGTCCCACGGCCTGAGGTCCCGTAGCAACCCTCTGCTCTCCCACTATTACACAATCTGAAGTCACAAGTCTCATTATTACAGCGGCCTGCACAGCTCTCTAGCCACTGTGGTCCCACTGCCTGAGGTTCCGTAGCAACCCTCTCCTCTCCCACTATTACACAATCTGTAGTCACAAGTCTCATTATTACAGTGGCCTGCACAGCTCTCTGGCCCCAGTGGTCCCATGGCCTGAGGTCACTTAGCAACCCTCTGCTCTCCCACTATTACACAATCTGATGTCACAAGTCTCATTATTACAGCGGCCTGCACAGCTGTCTGGCCCCTCTGGTCCCACTGCCTGAGGTCCAGAAGCAACCCTCTGCTCTCCATCTATTACACATTCTAATGTCACAAGTCTCATTATTACAGCGGCCTGCACAGCTCTCTGGCCCCTGTGGTTCCACTGTCTGAGGTCCCGTAGGTGAAACAACCTTTACAACGCACTACCATTACAATGAAACTTTTACAACGCAACATCCATTACAACGCATATCTTTACATCGCAACCATTACAACGCATGACACTACAACGCATACCGCTACAACGCATGTCATTACAACGCAGTCATTACAACGCATACCATTACAACGCATAACATTACCATCCAACACTTACCCTACTGTTGCAACCCCTGGAGTTAAAATAGTAATTTTTACCCCTCCACTATCCACCACTTACCCTAGTGTTGCACCCCCTGGAGTTAGAATAGTAATTTTTACCCCTACACTATCCGACACTTACCCTACTGTTGCACCCCCTGGTGTTAGAATAGTAATTTTTACCCCTACACTATCCAATACTTACTAAACATGCAATGTAATGTTATGCGTTGTAATGGTATGCAGTGTAAAGGTAGCATGCGTTGTAATGGAATGCGTTGTAAAGGTAGTTTAAAAATATTTGTTGTAATGGCATGCATTGTAATGGAATGCATTGTAATGGATGTTGCGTTGTAAAAAATGCGTTGTAAAAGTATGCATTGTAACATCATACATCCGTCCAGTAGCAACCCTCTCCTCTGTCACTATTACACAATCTGAAGTCACACGTCTCAATATTACAGCAGCCTGCACAGCTCTCTGGCCCCTGTGGTCCCAAGACCTCAGGTCCCGTAGCAACCCTCTCCTCTCCCACTATTACATAATCTGATGTCACAAGTATCATTATTACAGCGGCCTGCACAGCTCTCTGACCCCTGTGGTCCCATGGCCTGAGGTCACTTAGCAAGCCTCTGCTCTCCCACTATTACACAATCTGATGTCACAAGTCTCATTATTACAGCGGCGTGCACAGCTCTCTGCCCCCTGTGGTCACACTGCCTGAGGTGCCGTAGCAACCCTCTCCTCTCTCACTATTACACAATCTGATTTCACAAGTCTCATTATTACAGCGGCCTGCACAGCTCTCTGGCCCCTGTGGTCCGAAGGCCTGAGTTCCTCTAGAAACCCTCTGCTCTCCAACTATTACACAATTTGATGTCACAAGTCTCATTATTACAGCGGCCTGCACAGCTTTGTGGCCCCTATGGTCCCACTGCCTGAGGTCTGGTAGCAACCCTCTGCTCTCCCACTATTACCCAATCTTAAGTCACAAGTCTCATTATTACAGGGATCTGCACAGCTCTCTGGCCCCTGTGGTCCCACGGCCGGAGGTCCCGTAACATCTCTCTGCTCTCCCACTATTACACAATCTGATGTCACAAGTCTCATTATTACAGGGACCGGCACAGCTGTCTGGCCTCTGTGGTCCGACGGCCTGAGGTCCCATAGCAACCCTCTCCCCTCCCACTATTACACAATCTGATGTCACAAGACTCATTATTACAGCGGCCTGCACAGCTCTCTGGCCCCGGTGGTCCCAGGGCCTGAGGTCCCTTAGAAACCCTCTGCTCTCCCACTATTACACAATCTGTTGTCACAAGTCTCATTATTACAGCGGCCTGCACAGCTCTCTGGCCCCTGTGGTGCCACGGCCTGAGGTCCCATAGCAACCCTCTCCCCTCCCACTATTACACAATCTGATGTCACAAGACTCATTATTACAGCGGCCTGCACAGCTCTCTGGCCCCGGTGGTCCCAGGGCCTGAGGTCCCTTAGAAACCCTCTGCTCTCCCACTATTACACAATCTGTTGTCACAAGTCTCATTATTACAGCGGCCTGCACAGCTCTCTGGCCCCGGTGGTCCCAGGGCCTGAGGTCCCTTAGAAACCCTCTCCTCTCCCGCTGTTACACAATCTGATGTCACAAGTCTCATTCTTACAGCGGCCTGCGCAGCTGTCTGGCCTCTCTGGTCCCACGGCCTGAGGCCCCGTAACAACCTTCTGCTCCCCCACTATTACATATTCTGATGTCACAAGTCTCATTATTACAGCGGCCTGCACAGCTCACGGGCCCCTGTGGTCCTACTGTCTGAGGTCCCGTAGCAACCCCCTGCTCTCCCACTATTACACAATCTGATGTCACAAGACTCATTATTACTGCGGCCTGCACAGCTCTCTGGCCTCTGTGGTTCCACTGCCTGAGGTCCCGTAGCAACCCTCTGCTCTCTCACTATTACACAATCTGATGTCACAAGTCTCATTATTACAGCAGCATGCACAGCTCTCTGCCCCCCTGTGGTTCCACTGCCTGAGGTCACTTAGCAAGCCTCTGCTCTCCCACTATTACACAATCTGATGTCACAAGTCTCATTATTACTGCGGCCTGCACAGCTGTCTGGCCTCTCTGGTCCCATGGCCCGAGGTACCTTAGCATCTCTCTGCTCTCCCATTACACAATCTGATATCACAAGTCTCATTATTAAAGCGGCCTGCACAGCTGTCTGGCCTCTCTGGTCCCACAGCCTGAGGCCCTGTAGCAACCCTCTGCTCTCCCACTATTACACATTCTGATGTCACAAGTCTCAATATTACAGCGGAATGCACAGCTCACGGGCCCCTGTGGTCCTACTGCCTGAGGTCCCGTAGCAACCCCCTGCTCTCCCACTATTACACCATCTAAATGTCACTAGTCCCATTATTACTGCGGCCAGCACAGCTGTGTGACCCCTGTGTAACCACTTCTGGAGGTCCCGTAGCAACCCTCTGCTCTCCCACTATTACACAATTTGATGTCGCAATTCTCATTATTACAGCGGCCTGCACAGCTGTCTGGCCTCTCTGGTCCCACGGCCTGAGGCCCCGTAGCAACCCTCTGCTCCCCCACTATTACATATTCTGATGTCACAAGTCTCATTATTACAGCGGCCTGCACAGCTCACGGGCCCCTGTGGTCCGAAGGCCTGAGTTCCTCTAGAAACCCTCTGCTCTCCAACTATTACCCAATCTTAAGTCACAAGTCTCATTATTACAGCGGCCTGCACAGCTCTCTGGCCCCTGTGGTCCCACGGCCGGAGGTCCCGTAACATCTCTCTGCTTTCCCACTATTACACAATCTGATGTCACAAGTCTCATTATTACAGGGACCGGCACAGCTGTCTGGCCTCTGTGGTCCGACGGCCTGAGGTCCCATAGCAACCCTCTCCCCTCCCACTATTACACAATCTGATGTCACAAGACTCATTATTACAGCGGCCTGCACAGCTCTCTGGCCCCGGTGGTCCCAGGGCCTGAGGTCCCTTAGCAACCCTGTCCTCTCCCACTATTACACAATCTGATGTCACAAGTCTCATTCTTATAGCGGCCTGCACAGCTGTCTGGCCTCTCTGGTCCCACGGCCTTAGGCTCCGTAGCAACCCTCTGCTCCCCCACTATTACATATTCTGATGTCACAAGTCTCATTATTACAGCGGCCTGCACAGCTCACGGCCCCTGTGGTCCTACTGTCTGAGGTCCCGTAGCAACCCCCTGCTCTCCCACTATTACACAATCTGATGTCACAAGACTCATTATTACTGCGGCCTGCACAGCTCTCTGGCCCCTGTGGTTCCACTGCCTGAGGTCCCGTAGCAAGCCTCTGCTCTCCCACTATTACACAATCTGATGTCACAAGTCTCATTATTACAGCGGCCTGCACAGCTGTCTGGCCTCTCTGGTCCCATGGCCGGAGGTCCCTTAGCATCTCTCTGCTCTCCCATTACACAATCTGATATCACAAGTCTCATTATTACAGCGGCCTGCACAGCTGTCTGGCCTCTCTGGTCCCACAGCCTGAGGCCCTGTAGCAACCCTCTGCTCTCCCACTATTACACATTCTGATGTCACAAGTCTCAATATTATAGCGGAATGCACAGCTCACGGGCCCCTGTGGTCCTACTGCCTGAGGTCCCGTAGCAACCCCCTGCTCTCCCACTATTACACCATCTAAATGTCACAAGTCCCATTATTACTGCGGCCAGCACAGCTGTGTGACCCCTGTGTAACCACTTCCGGAGGTCCCGTAGCAACCCTCTGCTCTCCCACTATTACACAATTTGATGTCGCAATTCTCATTATTACAGCGGCCTGCACAGCTGTCTGGCCTCTCTGGCCCCACGGCCTGAGGTCCCGTAGCAACCCTCTCCTCTCCCACTATTACACAATCTGATGTCACAACACTCATTATTACAGTGGCCTGCACAGCTCTCTGGCCCCAGTGGTCCCATGGCCTGAGGTCACTTAGCAACCCTCTGCTCTCCCACTATTACACAATCTGATGTCACAAGTCTCATTATTACAGCGGCCTGCACAGCTGTCTGGCCCCTCTGGTCCCACTGCCTGAGGTCCCGTAGGTGAAACAACCTTTACAACGCACTACCATTACAACTAAACATTTACAACGCAACATCCATTACAACGCATATCTTTACATCGCAACCATTACAACGCATGACACTACAACGCATACCGCTACAACGCATGTCATTACAACGCAGTCATTACAACGCATACCATTACAACGCATAACATTACCATCCAACACTTACCCTACTGTTGCAACCCCTGGAGTTAAAATAGTAATTTTTACCCCTCCACTATCCACCACTTACCCTAGTGTTGCACCCCCTGGAGTTAGAATAGTAATTTTTACCCCTACACTATCCGACACTTACCGTACTGTTGCACCCCCTGGTGTTAGAATAGTAATTTTTACCCCTACACTATCCAATACTTACTAAACATGCAATGTAATGTTATGCGTTGTAATGGTATGCAGTGTAAAGGTAGTATGCGTTGTAATGGAATGCGTTGTAAAGGTAGTTTAAAAATATTTGTTGTAATGGCATGCGTTGTAATGGAATGCGTTGTAATGGATGTTGCGTTGTAAAAAATGCGTTGTAAAAGTATGCATTGTAACATCATACATCCGTTCAGTAGCAACCCTCTCCTCTCTCACTATTACACAATCTGAAGTCACAAGTCTCAATATTACAGCAGCCTGCACAGCTCTCTCGCCCCTGTGGTCCCAAGACCTCAGGTCCCGTAGCAACCCTCTCCTCTCCCACTATTACATAATCTGATGTCACAAGTATCATTATTACAGCGGCCTGCACAGCTCTCTGACCCCTGTGGTCCCATGGCCTGAGGTCACTTAGCAAGCCTCTGCCTCCCACTATTACACAATCTGATGTCACAAGTCTCATTATTACAGCGGCGTGCACAGCTCTCTGCCCCCTGTGGTCCCACTGCCTGAGGTGCCGTAGCAACCCTCTCCTCTCTCACTATTACACAACCTGATGTCACAAGCCTCATTATTACAGCGGCCTGCACAGCTCTCTGGCCCCTGTGGTCCGAAGGCCTGAGTTCCTCTAGAAACCCTCTGCTCTCCTACTATTACACAATTTGATGTCACAAGTCTCATTATTACAGCGGCCTGCACAGCTTTGTGGCCCCTATGGTCCCACTGCCTGAGGTCTGGTAGCAACCCTCTGCTCTCCCACTATTACACAATCTGATGTCACAAGTCTTATTATTACAGCAGCCTGCACAGCTCTCTGGCCCCTGTGGTCCCACGGCCGGAGGTCCCGTAGCAACCCTCTCCTCTCTCACTATTACACAATCTGATGTCACAAGTCTCATTATTACAGCGGCCTGCACAGCTCTCTGGCCCCTGTGGTGCCACGGCCTGAGGTCCCATAGCAACCCTCTCCCCTCCCACTATTACACAATCTGATGTCACAAGTCTCATTATTACAGCGGCCTGCACAGCTCACGGGCCCCTGTGGTCCGAAGGCCTGAGTTCCTCTAGAAACCCTCTGCTCTCCAACTATTACCCAATCTTAAGTCACAAGTCTCATTATTACAGCGGCCTGCACAGCTCTCTGGCCCCTGTGGTCCCACGGCCGGAGGTCCCGTAACATCTCTCTGCTTTCCCACTATTACACAATCTGATGTCACAAGTCTCATTATTACAGGGACCGGCACAGCTGTCTGGCCTCTGTGGTCCGACGGCCTGAGGTCCCATAGCAACCCTCTCCCCTCCCACTATTACACAATCTGATGTCACAAGACTCATTATTACAGCGGCCTGCACAGCTCTCTGGCCCCGGTGGTCCCAGGGCCTGAGGTCCCTTAGCAACCCTGTCCTCTCCCACTATTACACAATCTGATGTCACAAGTCTCATTCTTATAGCGGCCTGCACAGCTGTCTGGCCTCTCTGGTCCCACGGCCTTAGGCCCCGTAGCAACCCTCTGCTCCCCCACTATTACATATTCTGATGTCACAAGTCTCATTATTACAGCGGCCTGCACAGCTCACGGCCCCTGTGGTCCTACTGTCTGAGGTCCCGTAGCAACCCCCTGCTCTCCCACTATTACACAATCTGATGTCACAAGACTCATTATTACTGCGGCCTGCACAGCTCTCTGGCCCCTGTGGTTCCACTGCCTGAGGTCCCGTAGCAACCCTCTCCTCTCTCACTATTACACAATCTGATGTCACAAGTCTCATTATTACAGCAGCATGCACAGCTCTCTGCCCCCTGTGGTTCCACTGCCTGAGGTCACTTAGCAAGCCTCTGCTCTCCCACTATTACACAATCTGATGTCACAAGTCTCATTATTACAGCGGCCTGCACAGCTGTCTGGCCTCTCTGGTCCCATGGCCGGAGGTCCCTTAGCATCTCTCTGCTCTCCCATTACACAATCTGATATCACAAGTCTCATTATTACAGCGGCCTGCACAGCTGTCTGGCCTCTCTGGTCCCACAGCCTGAAGCCCTGTAGCAACCCTCTGCTCTCCCACTATTACACATTCTGATGTCACAAGTCTCAATATTATAGCGGAATGCACAGCTCACGGGCCCCTGTGGTCCTACTGCCTGAGGTCCCGTAGCAACCCCCTGCTCTCCCACTATTACACCATCTAAATGTCACAAGTCCCATTATTACTGCGGCCAGCACAGCTGTGTGACCCCTGTGTAACCACTTCCGGAGGTCCCGTAGCAACCCTCTGCTCTCCCACTATTACACAATTTGATGTCGCAATTCTCATTATTACAGCGGCCTGCACAGCTGTCTGGCCTCTCTGGCCCCACGGCCTGAGGTCCCGTAGCAACCCTCTCCTCTCCCACTATTACACAATCTGATGTCACAACACTCATTATTACAGTGGCCTGCACAGCTCTCTGGCCCCAGTGGTCCCATGGCCTGAGGTCACTTAGCAACCCTCTGCTCTCCCACTATTACACAATCTGATGTCACAAGTCTCATTATTACAGCGGCCTGCACAGCTGTCTGGCCCCTCTGGTCCCACTGCCTGAGGTCCCGTAGGTGAAACAACCTTTACAACGCACTACCATTACAACTAAACATTTACAACGCAACATCCATTACAACGCATATCTTTACATCGCAACCATTACAACGCATGACACTACAACGCATACCGCTACAACGCATGTCATTACAACGCAGTCATTACAACGCATACCATTACAACGCATAACATTACCATCCAACACTTACCCTACTGTTGCAACCCCTGGAGTTAAAATAGTAATTTTTACCCCTCCACTATCCACCACTTACCCTAGTGTTGCACCCCCTGGAGTTAGAATAGTAATTTTTACCCCTACACTATCCGACACTTACCCTACTGTTGCACCCCCTGGTGTTAGAATAGTAATTTTTACCCCTACACTATCCAATACTTACTAAACATGCAATGTAATGTTATGCGTTGTAATGGTATGCAGTGTAAAGGTAGTATGCGTTGTAATGGAATGCGTTGTAAAGGTAGTTTAAAAATATTTGTTGTAATGGCATGCGTTGTAATGGAATGCGTTGTAATGGATGTTGCGTTGTAAAAAATGCGTTGTAAAAGTATGCATTGTAACATCATACATCCGTTCAGTAGCAACCCTCTCCTCTCTCACTATTACACAATCTGAAGTCACAAGTCTCAATATTACAGCAGCCTGCACAGCTCTCTGGCCCCTGTGGTCCCAAGACCTCAGGTCCCGTAGCAACCCTCTCCTCTCCCACTATTACATAATCTGATGTCACAAGTATCATTATTACAGCGGCCTGCACAGCTCTCTGACCCCTGTGGTCCCATGGCCTGAGGTCACTTAGCAAGCCTCTGCTCTCCCACTATTACACAATCTGATGTCACAAGTCTCATTATTACAGCGGCGTGCACAGCTCTCTGCCCCCTGTGGTCCCACTGCCTGAGGTGCCGTAGCAACCCTCTCCTCTCTCACTATTACACAACCTGATGTCACAAGTCTCATTATTACAGCGGCCTGCACAGCTCTCTGGCCCCTGTGGTCCGAAGGCCTGAGTTCCTCTAGAAACCCTCTGCTCTCCTACTATTACACAATTTGATGTCACAAGTCTCATTATTACAGCGGCCTGCACAGCTTTGTGGCCCCTATGGTCCCACTGCCTGAGGTCTGGTAGCAACCCTCTGCTCTCCCACTATTACCCAATCTTAAGTCACAAGTCTCATTATTACAGGGACCTGCACAGCTCTCTGGCCCCTGTGGTCCCACGGCCTGAGGTCCCATAGCAACCCTCTGCTCTCCCACTATTACACAATCTGATGTCACAAGTCTCATTATTACAGGGACCGGCACAGCTGTCTGGCCTCTGTTGTCCGACGGCCTGAGGTCCCATAGCAACCCTCTGCTCTCCCACTATTACACAATCTGATGTCACAAGTCTCATTATTACAGCGGCCTGCACAGCTGTCTGGCCCCTCTGGTCCCACTGCCTGAGGTCCCGTAGGTGAAACAACCTTTACAACGCACTACCATTACAACGAAACATTTACAACGCAACATCCATTACAACGCATATCTTTACATCGCAACCATTACAACGCATGACACTACAACGCATACCGCTACAACGCATGTCATTACAACGCAGTCATTACAACGCATACCATTACAACGCATAACATTACCATCCAACACTTACCCTACTGTTGCAACCCCTGGAGTTAAAATAGTAATTTTTACCCCTCCACTATCCACCACTTACCCTAGTGTTGCACCCCCTGGAGTTAGAATAGTAATTTTTACCCCTACACTATCCGACACTTACCCTACTGTTGCACCCCCTGGTGTTAGAATAGTAATTTTTACCCCTACACTATCCAATACTTACTAAACATGCAATGTAATGTTATGCGTTGTAATGGTATGCAGTGTAAAGGTAGTATGCGTTGTAATGGAATGCGTTGTAAAGGTAGTTTAAAAATATTTGTTGTAATGGCATGCGTTGTAATGGAATGCGTTGTAATGGATGTTGCGTTGTAAAAAATGCGTTGTAAAAGTATGCATTGTAACATCATACATCCGTTCAGTAGCAACCCTCTCCTCTCTCACTATTACACAATCTGAAGTCACAAGTCTCAATATTACAGAAGCCTGCACAGCTCTCTGGCCCCTGTGGTCCCAAGACCTCAGGTCCCGTAGCAACCCTCTCCTCTCCCACTATTACATAATCTGATGTCACAAGTATCATTATTACAGCGGCCTGCACAGCTCTCTGACCCCTGTGGTCCCATGGCCTGAGGTCACTTAGCAAGCCTCTGCTCTCCCACTATTACACAATCTGATGTCACAAGTCTCATTATTACAGCGGCGTGCACAGCTCTCTGCCCCCTGTGGTCCCACTGCCTGAGGTGCCGTAGCAACCCTCTCCTCTCTCACTATTACACAACCTGATGTCACAAGTCTCATTATTACAGCGGCCTGCACAGCTCTCTGGCCCCTGTGGTCCGAAGGCCTGTGTTCCTCTAGAAACCCTCTGCTCTCCTACTATTACACAATTTGATGTCACAAGTCTCATTATTACAGCGGCCTGCACAGCTTTGTGGCCCCTATGGTCCCACTGCCTGAGGTCTGGTAGCAACCCTCTGCTCTCCCACTATTACCCAATCTTAAGTCACAAGTCTCATTATTACAGGGACCTGCACAGCTCTCTGGCCCCTGTGGTCCCACGGCGGGAGGTCCCGTAACATCTCTCTGCTCTCCCACTATTACACAATCTGATGTCACAAGTCTCATTATTACAGGGACCGGCACAGCTGTCTGGCCTCTGTTGTCCGACGGCCTGAGGTCCCATAGCAACCCTCTCCTCTAGCACTATTACACAATCTGATGTCACAAGACTCATTATTACAGCGGCCTGCACAGCTCTCTGGCCCCTGTGGTCACAGGGCCTGAGGTCCCTTAGAAACCCTCTCCTCTCCCGCTGTTACACAATTTGATGTCACAAGACTCATTATTACAGCGGCCTGCACAGCTCTCTGGCCCCGGTGGTCCCAGGGCCTGAGGTCCCTTAGCAACCCTCTGCTCTCCCACTATTACACAATCTGTTGTCACAAGTCTCATTATTACAGCGGCCTGCACAGCTCTCTGGCCCCTGTGGTCCCACGGCCTGAGGTCCCATAGCAACCCTCTCCTCTCCCGCTGTTACACAATCTGATGTCACAAGTCTCATTATTACAGCGGCCTGCACAGCTCTCTGGCACCTGTGGTGCCACGGCCTGAGGTCCCGTAGCAACCCTGTCCTCTCCCACTATTACACAATCTGATGTCACAAGTCTCATTTTTACAGCGGCCTGCACAGCTGTCTGGCCTCTCTGGTCCCACGGCCTGAGGCCCCGTAGCAACCCTCTGCTCCCCCACTATTACATATTCTGATGTCACAAGTCTCATTATTACAGCGGCCTGCACAGCTCACGGGCCCCTGTGGTCCTACTGTCTGAGGTCCCGTAGCAACCCCCTGCTCTCCCACTATTACACAATCTGATGTCACAAGTCTCATTATTACAGCAGCATGCACAGCTCTCTGCCCCCTGTGGTTCCACTGCCTGAGGTCACTTAGCAAGCCTCTGCTCTCCCACTATTACACAATCTGATGTCACAAGTCTCATTATTACAGCGGCCTGCACAGCTGTCTGGCCTCTCTGGTCCCATGGCCCGAGGTCCCTTAGCATCTCTCTGCTCTCCCATTACACAATCTGATATCACAAGTCTCATTATTACAGCGGCCTGCACAGCTGTCTGGCCTCTCTGGTCCCACAGCCTGAGGCCCTGTAGCAACCCTCTGCTCTCCCACTATTACACATTCTGATGTCACAAGTCTCAATATTATAGCGGAATGCACAGCTCACGGGCCCCTGTGGTCCTACTGCCTGAGGTCCCGTAGCAACCCCCTGCTCTCCCACTATTACACCATCTAAATGTCACAAGTCCCATTATTACTGTGGCCATCACAGCTGTGTGACCCCTGTGTAACCACTTCCGGAAGTCCCGTAGCAACCCTCTGCTCTCCCACTATTACACAATTTGATGTCGCAATTCTCATTATTACAGCGGCCTGCACAGCTCTCTGGCCCCTGTGGTACCACTGCCTGAGGTCCCGTAGCAACCCTCTCCTCTCTCACTATTACGCAATCTGATGTCACAAGTCTCATTAATACAGCGGCCTGCACAGCTCTCTGGCCCCGGTGGTCCCAGGGCCTGAGGTCCCTTAGCAACCCTCTGCTCTCCCACTATTACACAATCTGTTGTCACAAGTCTCATTATTACAGCGGCCTGCACTTCTCTCTGGCCCCTGTGGTCCCAGGGCCTGAGGCCCCGTAGCAACCCTCTGCTCTCCCACTATTACACAATCTGATGTCACAAGTCTCATTATTACAGCAGCATGCACAGCTCTCTGCCCCCTGTGGTTCCACTGCCTGAGGTCACTTAGCAAGCCTCTGCTCTCCCACTATTACACAATCTGATGTCACAAGTCTCATTATTACAGCGGCCTGCACAGCTGTCTGGCCTCTCTGGTCCCATGGCCCGAGGTCCCTTAGCATCTCTCTGCTCTCCCATTACACAATCTGATATCACAAGTCTCATTATTACAGCGGCCTGCACAGCTGTCTGGCCTCTCTGGTCCCACAGCCTGAGGCCCTGTAGCAACCCTCTGCTCTCCCACTATTACACATTCTGATGTCACAAGTCTCAATATTATAGCGGAATGCACAGCTCACGGGCCCCTGTGGTCCTACTGCCTGAGGTCCCGTAGCAACCCCCTGCTCTCCCACTATTACACCATCTAAATGTCACAAGTCCCTTTATTACTGCGGCCAGCACAGCTGTGTGACCCCGGTGTAACCACTTCCGGAGGTCCCGTAGCATCCCTCTGCTCTCCCACTATTACACAATTTGATGTCGCAATTCTCATTATTACAGCGGCCTGCACAGCTGTCTGGCCTCTCTGGTCCCACGGCCTGAGGCCCTGTAGCAACCCTCTGCTCTCCCACTATTACACATTCTGATTTCACAAGTCTCAATATTATAGCGGAATGCACAGCTCACGGGCCCCTGTGGTCCTACTGCCTGAGGTCCCGTAGCAACCCCCTGCTCTCCCACTATTACACCATCTAAATGTCACAAGTCCCATTATTACTGCGGCCAGCACAGCTGTGTGACCCCTGTGTAACCACTTCCGGAGGTCCCGTAGCAACCCTCTGCTCTCCCACTATTACACAATTTGATGCCGCAATTCTCATTATTACAGCGGCCTGCACAGCTGTCTGGCCTCTCTGGTCCCACGGCCTGAGGTCCCGTAGCAACCCTCTCCTCTCCCACTATTACACAATCTGATGTCACAAGTCTCATTATTACAGCGGCCTGCACAGCTCTCTGGCCCCGGTGGTTCCACTGCCTGAGGTCCCGTAGCAACCCTCTCCTCTCTCATTATTACGCAATCTGATGTCACAAGTCTCATTATTACAGCGGCATGCACAGCTCTCTGCCCCCTGTGGTTCCACTGCCTGAGGTCACTTAGCAAGCCTCTGCTCTCCCACTGTTACACAATCTGATGTCACAAGTCTCATTATTACAGCGGCGTGCACAGCTCTCTGCCCCCTGTGGTCCCACTGCCTGAGGTGCCGTAGCAAACCTCTCCTCTCTCACTATTACACAATCTGTTGTCACAAGTCTCATTATTATAGCGGCCTGCACAGCACTCTGGCCCCTGTGGTGCCACGGCCTGAGGTCCTGTAGCAACCCTGTCCTCTCTCCCTATTACGCAATCTGATGTCACTAGTCTCATTATTACATCAGCATGCACAGCTGTCTGGCCCCTGTGGTCCCACGGCCTGAGGTCCCTTAGCATCTCTCTGCTCTCCCATTACACAATCCGATGTCACAAGTCTCATTCTTACAGCAGCCTGCACAGCTGTCTGGCCTCTCTGGTCCCACGGCCTGAGGCCCAGTAGCAACCCTCTGCTCTCCCACTATTACATATTCTGATGTCACAAGTTTCATTATTACAGCGGCCTGCACAGCTCACGGGCCCCTGTGGTCCTACTGTCTGAGGTCCCGTAGCAACCCCCTGCTTTCCCACTATTACACAATCTGATTTTACAAGTCTCATTATCACACTGGCCTGCACAGCTGTGTGGCCCCAGTGGTCCCATGGCCTGGGGTCCCGTAGCATCCCTCTGCTCTCCCATTATTACACAATCTGATGTCCAAGTCTCCTTATTACAGCAGCCTGCACAGCTGTATGGCCCCATTGGTCCCTCTGCCTGAGGTCCCGTAACAACCCTCTTCTCCCCCACTATTACACAATCTGATGTTACAAGTCTCATTATTACAGTAGCATGCACAGCTGTGTGGCCCCCATGGTCCCACTGCCTGAGGTCTGGTAGCAACCCCCTGCTCTCCCACTATTACACAATCTTAAGTCACAAGTCTCATTATTACAGCGGCGTGCACAGATCTCTGGCCCCTGTGGTCCCATGGCCTGAGGTTCCAGAGCAACCCTCTGCTCTCCCACTATTACACAATCTGATGTCACAAGTCTCATTATTAAAGCGGCCTGCACAGCTGTCTGCCCCCTCTGGTCCCACTGCCTGAGGTCCCGTGGCAACCCTCTCCTCTCCCACTATTACACAAACTGATGTCACAAGTCTCATTATTACCGCTGCCTGCACAGCTGTCTGGCCCCTCTGGTCCTGGCCCGAGGTCTCATAGCAACCCTCTGCTCTCCCACTATTACACAATCTGATGTCAAAAGTATGAATATTACAGCAGCCAGCACAGCTGTGTGGCCCCTGTGGTCCCACGGCCTGAGGTCCCGTAGCATCCCTCTGCTCTCCCACTATTACACAATCTGATGTTACAAGCCCTATTATTACAGCGGCCTGCACAGCTGTGTGGCACCTGTGGTCCAATGGCCTGAGGTCCCGTAGCAACCCGCTCCCACTATTACACAATCTGATGTCACAAGTCTCATTATTACAGCAGCCTGCACAGCTCTCTAGCCACTGTGGTCCCATTGCCTGATGTCCCGTAGCAACCCTCTCCTCTCCCACTATTGCACAATCTGTAGTCACAAGTCTCATTATTACAGTGGCCTGCACAGCTCTCTGGCCCCAGTGGTCCCATGGCCTGAGGTCACTTAGCAACCCTCTGCTCTCCGACTATTACACAATCTGATGTCACAAGTCTCATTATTACAGCGGCCTGCACAGCTGTCTGGCCCCTCTGGTCCCACTGCCTGAAGTCCCGAAGCAACCCTCTGCTCTCCCACTATTACACATTCTGATGTAACAAGTCTCATTATTACAGTGGCCTGCACAGCTCTCTGGCCCCTGTGGTTCCACTGTCTGAGGTCCCGTAGGTGAAACAACCTTTACAACGCAACTTTTACAACGCACTACCATTACAACGAAACTTTTACAACGCAACATCCATTACAACGCATATCTTTACATCGCAACCATTACAACGCATGACACTACAACGCATACCGCTACAACGCATGTCATTACAACGCAGTCATTACAACGCATACCATTACAACGCATAACATTACCATCCAACACTTACCCTGCTGTTGCAACCCCTGGAGTTAAAATAGTAATTTTTACCCCTACACTATCCAACACTTACCCCACTGTTGCACCCCCTGGAGTTAGAATAGTAATTTTTACCCTTACACTATCCAACACTTATCCTACTGTTGCACCCCCTGGTGTTAGAAAGGTAATTTTTACCCATACACTATCCAATACTTACTAAACATGCAATGTAATGTTATGCGTTGTAATGGTATGCGGTGTAAAGGTAGTATGCGTTGTAATGGAATGCGTTGTAAAGGTAGTTTAAAAATATTCGTTGTAATGGCATGCGTTGTAATGGAATGTGTTGTAATGGATGTTGCGTTGTAAAAAATGCGTTGTAAAGGGATGCGTTGTAAAAGTATGCATTGTAACATCATACATCCGTCCCGTAGCAACCCTCTCCTCTCTCACTATTACAAAATCTGATGTCACAAGTCTCATTATTACAGCGGCCTGCACAGCTCTCTGGCCCCTGTGGTCCAAAGGCCTGAGTTCCTCTAGAAACCCTCTCCTCTCCAACTATTACACCATTTGATGTCACAAGTCTCATTATTACAGCGGCCTGCACAGCTTTGTGGCCCCTATGGTCCCACTGCCTGAGGTCTGGTAGCAACCCCCTGCTCTTCCACTATTACACAATCTTAAGTCACAAGTCTCATTATTACAGGGAACTGCACAGCTCTCTGGCCCCTGTGGTCCCACGGCCTGAGGTCCCGTAACATCTCTCTGCTCTCCCACTATTACACAATCTGATGTCACAAGTCTCATTATTACAGGGACCTGCACAGCTGTCTGGCCTCTGTGGTCCGACGGCCTGAGGTCCCGTAGCAACCCTCTCCTCTAGCACTATTACACAATCTGATGTCACAAGACTCATTATTACAGCGGCCTGCACAGCTCTCTGGCCCCTGTGGTCGCAGGGCCTGAGGTCCCTTAGAAACTCTCTCCTCTCCCGCTGTTACACAATCTGATGTCACAAGTCTCATTTTTACAGCGGCCTGCACAGCTCTCTGGCCCCTGTGGTCCCAGGGCCTGAGGTCCCTGAAGCAACCCTCTGCTCTCCCACTATTACACAATCTGTTGTCACAAGTCTCATTATTACAGCGGCCTGCACAGCTCTCTGGCCCCTGTTGTGCCACGGCCTGAGGTCCCGTAGCAACCCTGTCCTCTCCCACTATTACACAATCTGATTTCACAAGTCTCATTCTTACAGCGGCCTGCACAGCTCTCTGGCCTCTCTGGTCCCACAGCCTGAGGCCCCGTAGCAACCCTCTGCTCCCCCACTATTACATATTCTGATGTCACAAGTCTCATTATTACAGCGGCCTGCACAGCTCACGGGCCCCTGTGGTCCTACTGTAAATGTAAATGTAAATGTAAATGTAGTTGAGCTTATATAGCGCACAGCTACCCGCAGTGGGTGTCCCGGCGCTTGCTTAGGGAACCCTTCCTGGTATTCCCCTGTGAGATAGCAGGGTATCCACAAGGTGAAAGTCAGGCATCCCGCCGCGAGGGGCCGTTGTGGAGATTAAGCAAGCTATTGCCCAGAGTCGCAGAGTGTGAACCCGTGAGTCGAGGAGGCACCGGAGCGAGAATTATCGAGTCCGTGGAATTTTTAGCCCAAGACCCACCGAGGCGGGGAATTGAACCCTGGTCCAGGACCGATCTCAGCTTCCGGGTCTGCTGCCTCTAACCCCTGAGCCACACTTCTCCACTGTCTGAGGTCCCGTAGCAACCCCCTGCTCTCCCACTATTACACAATCTGATGTCACAAGTATCATTATTACAGCGGCCTGCACAGCTCTCTGACCCCTGTGGTCCCATGGCCTGAGGTCACTTAGCAAGCCTCTGCTCTCCCACTATTACACAATCTGATGTCACAAGTCTCATTATTACAGCGGCGTGCACAGCCCTCTGCCCCCTGTGGTCCCACTGCCTGAGGTGCCGTAGCAACCCTCTCCTTTCTCACTATTACACAATCTGATGTCACAAGTCTCATTATTACAGTGGCCTGCACAGCTCTCTGGCCCCTGTGGTGCCACGGCCTGAGGTCCCATAGCAACCCTGTCCTCTCTCACTATTACACAATCTGATGTCACAAGTCTCATTATTACAGTGGCCTGCACAGCTCTCTGACCCCTGTGGTCCCATGGCCTGAGGTCACTTAGCAAGCCTCTGTGTGGTAATATCATTCTTTCCTTGTTTGCCTTATCTGTGATGTCACTTCTAGAATTGCTATGTGTCATGAGAATGTTACTCATGTAATGGGGAATGTTGTTGTTACCTGTGTGCTAGATCAGAGAAGCGGTTGGAGCTGATCTGATCTAGACGCTTTGGTTTGTGCTCCAGTGGGTCCTTGGATTTTACTTAACTAAATCCTACTTAAAAGTTATATTGCCTCCTCCGCTCTTTACAATGGCGACGAGGTTTATATAATTATTTCTGGACCAACTGTGTTACTGAGCGTCTGTATCTTTCCTGATTTAAAAAAAAAAAAAAAAAAAAGAAACGGACCTACGGTGCAATCCTACTCTTCTGGAACTTGTCTGGAACTTGATGAGAGCTGTTGACGCTGTCTTGTCATCTACAAGGTACTGTCTCTTCCTTAATTATTGAGGATTTCGAGTTGCTGTTTCCACGGAAGTTGGTCTGCTCGTGTTCCTGGCTGCTTTCAGTGTGATGACGTCTGTGCTGAATAACGGACTCCTGGAACGTACTAATCGTCTGGAACGCAGCGCTTTGTTTTACGCAGCGTCACGGCCATTTTAGGATTGCTCTTCTTACCCTTGAAATGCATAGTTGGAACGCAGCGTTGCACGCAACGTCGCGGCCATTTTGCAATTTTTATTTCGACTGTCAGCTGTTCTCATCGGCTTTCTTCAAGCAGTCTAACGGCACTTTACTTTACGATTTTCAAGCGGCAACCTAGTGTTTATTTCCAGTTTCATGGTATTCTACCTGCGAATTCAGTGATTCGCTCACTATTATTTCAAATTATTATTTCATTAAACATACTTTTCGACTAGCACAAGTGTGGTAAGCTGAGGTTTTCTACATTTCTTTCTTTACCTCAGTATATGCACATATGCAGGTTGCAGTTATATTACTACTGTGATTTGCACACAGTTTGAAAGCAACTCTTTTACTTCAGTGATGTACACACTTTATTTATTTTGAGAAGTGCATATTACTATCTAAATCCTACTGTGATCTGCACACACAAAATGTTCAGTTTTAATTTGTGCACACTTTATTTATTTTGAGAACTGCATTGCGTAATTTACTGCAGTGATGTGCACACTTTATTTATTTTGAGAAGTGCATTTTGCTATCTAAATGCTACTGTGATTTGCACACACAAAATTTTCAGTTTTACAAGTTTGTTTGTATAAGTGATTGAAATGGCAACATCTCAAATCTGCAATCAACCTTCTATATTTTTACAAATACCAGGAAAACCGATACTAAGGTGGAAAAAATGGTATGACACATTTGAAAATTACATTGTTGCTATTGATGGTACAAAGTTTTCCGCAGAGAGGAAAAAAGCCATTCTTTTCAGTTATTTGGGCACAGCTGCTATTGAGATTTTCAAGAACCTCATACCCATTGCACCACCTGTTGAAGGAGGTGATGGATGGAATGTTTTTGTTGAAGCTGTTGCTAGACTTGAAAAACAATTTGAAGATGAACCTAATGTTATGATTGAAAGGCATTCTTTTCATAAGAGAAAACAGCTCGCTGATGAATCTGTTGAAGATTACATAGCAGCTCTGAGGTGTTAGCTGCAAACTGCGAATTTAGTGCCTATGTTGATACTGCTTAAAGAGATCAATTTGTGTTTAATTGCGCAGCTAAAAAAGTACAAGAGCGTCTTCTAGCTTGTCGTAATCCTACTCTGGCAGAGGTTATTGATTTGGCCAAAGGGATTGAAAAATCAATTGAGTCTTCTAAAATTATTACTGCTAATGAAAACAAAAATACTAATGACACCTCTGTTTGTGCTGTACAAATGCATAGTAAGGGTAATTTTCAAACTAATAGAGTTTTGAGTTGTTTTAGATGTGGGTCAAAGGCACCTTTGGCGAACTGTCCAGTTTGTCCTGCTCTTAAAAGAAAATGTACCAAATGTGGTAAAATTGGCCATCTTGCATCTTCATGTAGGATTCAAAAAAAGGGTGGTAAATCTAGTTCCGCTGTAAGTAATGTTTCATATGTTGATGAGGATTTGGAGAATTTGGTCATCACTATTTATGATGACTCCTTTGATAGTCACATAAGTAGTATTTCTCTTCCATTCAAAGCTCCTTTAGGGATAGTCCATGTTGGTAAGATTGCCTTTGAAGCCATGGCTGACTCTGGTTCTCCTGTGACTATCTTATCAGATGTATTCTTTTATCAAAAATGGAAAGGCGTCAAACTTGTTAAATCTGATATCAACCCTAAAGCTTTTGGTAATTTTGACATCAAAATGTTAGGTTTCTTTGAAGATTCGTTAAAATTTGAAACCGGTATCAATTTTTACCAAAATTTATGTTGCAATTGATGGGAAAAATATTGTTGGGTGGTATGATCTTGGTAAACTTGTCATTAATTTATATCCAGGATCTGATCATCCTATTCAATTGAGGGAGATGCCTATCAACAATATTTCTTTGGAATATCCTTTGTCTTCCATTTTGAATAAGTATAAAAATGTTTTTGAGGATGTTGTAGGTGAGGTCAAAGGTTTCTCTCACAGAATTAAACTTAAAAAAGAAGCTTTGCCTGTGCAACATAAAGTTCGTATGGTACCTTTGGGTGTGAGGGACAAGCTCATATCACATTTGGATGGTCTCTGTTCTCAAGGTATCATAGAACCTACTGATAGCTCAGAATGGGTTTCAGCTATCTTTATTGCTCTTAAAAAGAATCAAGAAATTAGGCTGTGTGTAGACCTCCGGTCTCACAATAAAAACATTGTGGTGAAAACTTATCCTTTGCCTAGGATACAAGAAATGTTGGCTGCTGTTAATGGTGCAAAATTTGTTTCAATTATTGACTTGAAGGCAGCTTATCATCAAGTTACTCTGGATCAGGATTCTAGAGATCTGACGGCGTTTATAACTCCGTTTGGGTTATTTAGATTTTTGAGGATGCCTTTTGGCCTGGCATCTGCTGCCAGTGTTTTCCAAAAGCTAATTGAAAACCTTTTTAGTGAAGTTGTGGGTGTTCAGTCTTTTCAAAGGCATGACGGTGAGCAAGGAGAAATGTAAGTTTCTTGTTAAGGAAATTGACTATTTAGGTCATAAGATTACCCAGGAAGGGATTTTCCCTAAAAAAGATATTATTAGCAATCTCGAAAATGCCAGCAAGCCTCAGGACAAGGATGCTTTATGCTCTTTTCTTGGGTTAAGTGAATACTATGCGAAATTTTTAAAGGATATGCTTTGGTTGTTGAACCACTTAGACAACTTTTAAAGAAAGGTTCAAGATTTGTTTGGACGGATGTTCATAATTCAGCTTTTCAGGGTGTGATTAAGCTTATTGCTAATGCTCCAGGTCTTAAAACTTTTGATCCTGTAGGGAAGTCTTTTGTGACTGTGGATGCAAGCACTGTTGGTTTGGTAGCCGTTTTCACGCAGATGGTTAATGGCAAGGAGAGAGTTATTACTTTTATTTCGAGAGCCTTTAGTGGTGCTGTAGTCCATTTTAGCACGATAGAGAAGGAGGCTTTCGCCTGTGTATGGGCTGTGGAGAAGTTGAAGAATTTTTTGTGGGGTAGGCCTTTCATTTTGGTGACGGACCATAAGTCATTGGTTTACATGATGGATGGCGTGAGGAGTGGTAGAGCATCTTCCTGGTTGGTTCGGTTAATAGCGAGACTGCAAGAGTTTAACTTTGAGATTCAGCATATTCCAGGTGGAAAGAATGTTGCTGCAGACTGTTTATCGAGGTTGCCTCCTTTGAACGATTCTTGTGATGAGGTCACGGATCAGCATGAGTGTGTTGTGGCTGCTTTGGATGCTGTGGAATCAAGCAACTTTGGTATTGATGAGAATGAGTGGAATGATCATGTTAGTAGAGATAATTTGTTGACCAAGGTTAAATCTTATGTTGTTAATGGGTGGCCCTCTGTTAAAAGTATTGAATCTTCGCTAAGAAGTTTTGCTCAGGTGGCAAATGAGTTATCTATTGAAAATGGAATTTTGTTAAGAAATGAGTTGTTTGTTCCACCAAGTAGCCTCAGGGATAAGATTATCAATTTAGCGCATTCTGGGCATCCTGGTGTTTCAGGTACAAAGAGAGTACTTAAGTCTCACTTTTGGTGGCCTGGTTTAGATACTACTGTTGAGAAATTTATCGATAACTGTGCGGTGTGTGTTAGGTCTGACAAGCACTGGAAGGTTTCTACTGAACCATTGTCTATTTGTGAAGCTCCTGCAGGTCCTTGGGAAAGACTTTCCATTGACTTTTCAGGACCTTATGATTGTCTTGGCAGAGAAAGTAGATTTTTGATTGTTCTCATTGATGACTTTTCAAAGTGGTTACATTATTCTTTTGTAGAGCATCCTAGTACTGATGCGGTTATTAGTTTCCTGGACTATGTTTTCAGGATTGAGGCACTCCCATTTCCATCAGGTCTGACAATGGTGTTCAGTTCACCTCAAACAAAATGGAAATTTTTCTCAAAAAGTTTGGTGTGTCTGTTAAGAGGGCTCCTCTTTATAGTCCACGTTCCAATGGTCAGGTGGAGAGGGCCAACAGATTTTTTAAAGAGGGGATCCAAGCTGCTTTGGAGAGTGATCTGGATGTTTTTGACTTTTTGAAAGACAAAATTTGGAGTTATCATCTGACTCCTAACTCTGGCACTGGGGTTTCTCCTTTTTGTCTTATGAGAGGCAGACAAGCGAAATCTTTATTTTTGCCTCAATTGAGAATCAAAAGCAATTTGACGGAGAGTTTTGAGTCTTCTGTCTCTAAAGCTAGAGATAACATCACTTCTGCACGATTGTCAGGGAAGTCTTATCATGATGATTTTCATCATTGTAAGGGCAAGATTATAAAGGTTAGTGATTGGGTTAGGATTGTTAGTCCCTCTCACACACCCAAAGGTATGTCCAAGTTCAGTAAGCCCTTTATTGTGGAAAAAGTTTCTGATTCTACTGTTTTTCTCAAGGGCAGAGGGTGGTGGAGTAAAAGTTCTGTTGTTGTTTTGAAACCTGGCCAAGAATTTTTTTTTGATAAAAGGGAAGATGAGGATGTCTGGTTTGATGATTCCTGTCATAGTCCTTTACCTAAGGAACAGTTTGTTTCTTCTGTTGATGGTCTTGATATTACTCATGGTTCAGAGCTTGATCCTGTTTTGGATATTTCTGCTTCTGACGTTGATGCTGATATTTTTGCTTCTGACGCTGATGCTGGTACTTGCTCTTCTGTTCCAGGTACACATGTTTCTCTTAAAAGATGTGTTAAGTTGCCTAAAAGATTTGACGATTATGTTCTGGATTAATTTTGTTTTGTTTATTTTCCTTTTGTTTTGTTTTCTTTTATTTTGTTTTGTTTTTCTGTGGAAAAGGTACATGTGGTAATATCATTCTTTCCTTGTTTGCCTTATCTGTGATGTCACTTCTAGAATTGCTATGTGTCATGAGAATGTTACTCATGTAATGGGGAATGTTGTTGTTACCTGTGTTCTAGATCAGAGAAGCGGTTGGAGCTGATCTGATCTAGACGCTTTGGTTTGTGCTCCAGTGGGTCCTTGGATTTTACTTAAAACTAAAATCCTACTTAAAACTTATATTGCCTCCTCCGCTCTTTACACTCTGCTCTCCCACTATTACACAATCTTATGTCACAAGACTCATTATTACAGCGGCGTGCACAGCTCTCTCGCCCCTGTGGTCCCACTGCCTGAGGTCCCGTAAAATCTCCCTGCTTCACCATTATTACACAATCTGATGTCACAAGTATGATCATTACAGCGGCCTGCACAGCTGTGTGGCCCCTGTCGTCCCACTGTCTAAGGTCTCGAAGCAACCCTCTGCTCTCCCACTATTACACAATCTTATGTCACAAGACTCATTATTACAGCGGCGTGCACAGCTCTCTCGCCCCTGTGGTCCCACTGCCTGAGGTCCCGTAACATCTCCCTGCTTCACCATTATTACACAATCTGATGTCAAAAGTATGATCATTACAGCAGCCTGCACAGCTGTGTGACCCCTATGGTCCCACGGCCTGAGGTCCCCTAGCAAACCTCTGCTCTCCCACTATAACACAGTCTGATGTTACAAGCCCTATTATTACAGCGGCCTACACAGCTGTGTGGCACCTGTGGTCCAATGGCCTGAGGTCCCCTAGCAACCTTCTGCTCTTCCACTATTACACAATCTGATGTCACAAGTATCATTATTACAGCGGCCTGCACTTCTTTCTGGCCCCTCTGGTCCCACGGCCTGAGATCCCATAGCAACTATTACACAATCTGATTTCACAAGTCTCATTATTACAGCGGCCTGCACAGCTGTGTGGCCCCAGTGGTCCCTCTGCCTGAGGTCCCGTAACAACCCTCTTCTCTCCCACTATTACACAATCTGATGTTACAAGTCTCATTATTACAACAGCCTGCACAGCTGTCTGGCCCCAGTGGTCCCTCTGCCTGAGGTCCCGTAACAACCCTCTTCTCTCCCACTATTACACAATCTGATGTTACAAGTCTCATTATTACAGTAGCGTGCACAGCTGTGTGGCCCCCAGGGTCCCACTGCCTGAGGTCTGGTAGCAACCCCCTGCTCTCCCACTATTACACAATCTGATGTCACAAGTCTCATTATTACAGCGGCCTGCACAGCTCTCTAGCCACTATGGTCCCACTGCCTGAGATCCCGTAGCAACCCTCTGCTCTCCCACTATTACACAATCTGATGTCACAAGTCTCATTATTACAGCGGCCTGCACAGCTCTCTAGCCACTATGGTCCCACTGCCTGAGGTCCCGTAGAAACCCTCTCCTCTCCCACTATTACACAATCTGATGTCACAAGTCTCATTATTACAGCAGCCTGTACATCTGTCTGGCCCCTGTGGTACCATGGCCTGAGGTCTCTTAGCATCTCTTTGCTCTCCCTTTACACAATCTGATGTCACAAGTCTCCTTATTACAGCGGCCTCGCAGCTCTCTGGCCCCTGTGGTTCCACTGCCTGAGGTCCCAGAGCACACCTCTGCTCTCCATTATTACACAATCAGATGTCACAAGTCTCATTATTACAGCGGCCTACAGAGCTCTCTGGCCCCTGTGGTCCTAGGGCCTGTGGTCCCGTAGCAACCCTCTGCTCTCCCATTACACAATCTGTTATCACAAGTCTCATTATTACAGCGGCCTGCACAGCTGTCTGGCCTCTCTGGTCCCACGGCCTGCGGCCCCGTAGCAAACCTCTGCTCTCCCACTATTACACATTCTGATGTCACAAGTCTCATTATTACAGCGGAATGCACAGCTCACAGGCCCCTGTGGTCCTACTGCCTGAGGTCCTTTAGCAACCCTCTGCTCTCCCACTATTACACAATTTGATGTCACAAGTCTCATTATTACAGCGGCCTGCACAGCTGTCTGGCCCCTCTGGTCCCACGGCCTGGGGTCCCGTAGCAACCCTCTCCTCTCCCACTATTACACAATCTGATGTCACATGACTCATTATTACTGCGGCCTGCACAGCTCTCTGGCCCCTGTGGTGCCACGGCCTGAGGTCCCGTAGCAACCCTCTGCTCTCCCACTATTACACAATCTGATGTCACAAGTCCCATTATTACAGCGGCCTACACAGATCTCTGGCCCCTGTGGTTCCACTGTCTGAGGTCCCGTAGGTGAAACAACCTTTACAGCGCAACTTTTACAAAGCACTACCATTACAACGAAGCTTTTACAATGCAACATCCATTACAAAGCATATCTTTACAACGCAACCTTTTTACACCGCATGACAGTACAACGCATACCGCTACAACGCATGTCATTACAACGCAGTCATTACAACGCAAACCATTACAACGCATAACATTACCATCCAACACTTACCCTACTGTAGCAACCCCTGGAGTTAAAAATAGTAATTTTTACCCCTACACTATCCAACACTTACCCTACTGTTGCACCCCCTGGAGTTAGAATAGTAATTTTTACCCCTACACTATCCAACACTTACTAAACATGCAATGTAATGTTATGGGTTGTAATGGTATGCGTTGTAAAGGTAGTATGTGTTGTAATGGAATGCGTTGTAAAAGTAGTTTAAAAATATTCGTTGTAATGGCATGCGTTGTAATGGAATGCGTTGTAAAGGATGTTGCGTTGTAAAAAATGCGTTGTAAAGGTATGCGTTGTAAAAGTATGCATTGTAACGTCATACATCCGTCCCGTAGCAACCCTCTCCTCTCTCACTATTACACAATCTGATGTCACAAGTCTCATTATTACAGCAGCCTGCACAGCTCTCTGGCCCCTGTGGTCCCAAGACCTCAGGTCCCGTAGCAACCCTTTCCTCTCCCACTATTACATAATCTGATGTCACAAGTATCATTATTACAGCGGCCTGCACAGCTCTCTGACCCCTGTGGTCCCATGGCCTGAGGTCACTTAGCAAGCCTCTGCTCTCCCACTATTACACAATCTGATGTCACAAGTCTCATTATTACAGCGGCCTGCACAGCTCTCTGGCCCCTGTGGTCCCATGGCCTGAGGTCCCGTAGCAACCCTCTGCTCTCCCACTATTACACAATCTGATGTCACAAGTCTTATTATTACAGCGGCCTGCACAGCTCTCTGGCCCCTGTGGTACCACGGCCTGAGGTCCCATAGCAACCCTCTGCTCTCCCACAATTACACAATCTGATGTCACAAGTCTCATTATTACAGCAGCCTGCACAGCTCTCTAGCAACTATGGTCCCACTGCCTGAGGTCCCGTAGAAACCCTCTCCTCTCCCACTATTACACAATCAGTTGTCCCAAGTCTCATTATTACATCGGCAGGCACAGCTCTCTGGCCCCAGTGGTACCACGGCCTGAGGTCCCATAGCTACCCTCTCCTCTCCCACTATTAAACAATCTGATGTCACAAGTCTCATTATTACAGCGGCCTGTACAGCTGGCTGGTCCCTCTGGTCCCATGGCCTGAAGTCCCTTAGCATCTCTCTGCTCTCCCATTACACAATCTGGTGCCACAAGTCTCATTATTACAGCGGCCTGCACAGCTCTCTGGCCCCTGTGGTTCCACTTCCTGAGGTCCCGAAGCAACCCTCTGCTCTCCATTATTACACAATCAGATGTCACAAGTCTCATTATTACAGAGGCCTGCAGAGCTCTCTGGCCCCTGTGGTCCTACGGCTTGTGGTCCCGTAGCAACCCTATGCTCTCCCATTACACAATCTGATGTCACAAGTCTCATTATTACAGCGGCCTGCACAGCTGTCTGGCCTCTCTGGTCCCACGGCCTGCGGCCCCGTAGCAACCCTCTGCTCTCCCACTATTACACATTCTGATGTCACAAGTCTCATTATTACAGCAGAATGCACAGCTCATGGGCCCCTGTGGTCCTACTGCCTGAGGTCCCGTAGCAACGCCCTGCTCTCCCACTATTACACAATCTGATGTCACAAATCCCATTATTACTGCGGCTTGCACAGCTGTGTGACCCCTGTGTAACCCCTGCCGGAGGTCTCGTAGCAACCCTCTCCTCTCCCACTATTACACAATCTGATGTCACAAGTCTCATTATTACAGCAGCCTGCACAGCTCTCTGACCCCTGTGGTCCCATGGCCTGAGGTCCCTTAGCAACCCTCTGCTCTTTTACTATTACACAATCTGATGTCACAAGTCTCATTATTACAGCAGCCTGCACAGCTCTCTGCCCCCTGTGGTCCCACTGCCTGAGGTCCCATAGCAACCCTCTGCTCTCCCACTATTAAACAATCTGATGTTACAAGTCTCATTATTACAGCGGCCTGCACAGCTGTCTGGCCTCTCTGGTCCCATGGCCTGAGGCCCCGTAGCAACCACCTGCACTCCCACTATTACACATTCTGATGTCACAAGTCTCATATTGCAGCGGCTTGCACAGCTGTGTGGCCCCTGTGGTCCCACGGACTGAGGTCCCGTAGCAACCCTCTGCTCGCACACTATTACACAATCTGATGTTACAAGCCCCATTATTACACCGGCCTGCACAGCTGTCTGGCCTCTCTGGTCCCACGGCCTGAGGCCCGTAGCAACCCTCACCTCTCCCACCATTACACAATCTGATGTCACAAGTCTCATTATTACAGCGGCCTGCACAACTGTGTGGCCCCTCTGGTCCCACTGCCTGAGGTCCCGAAGCAACCCTCTGCTCTCCCACTATTACACAATCTGATGTCACAAGTCTCATTATTACAGCGGCCTGCACAGCTGTCTGGCCCCTCTGGTCCCACTGCCTGAGGTCCCCTAGCAACCCTCTGCTCTCCATTATTACACAATCAGATGTCACAAGTCTCATTATTACAGCGGCCTGTAGAGCTCTGTGGCCCCTGTGGTCCTACGGCCTGTGTTCCCGTAGCAACCCTCTGCTCTCCCATTACACAATTTGATATCACAAGTCTCATTATTACAGCGGCCTGCACAGCTGTCTGGCCTCTCAGGTCCCACGACCTGAGGCCCCGTAGCAACCCCCTGCTCTCCCACTATTACACAATCTGATGTCACAAGTCCCATTATTACTGCGGCTTGCACAGCTGTGTGACCCCTGTGTAACCACTGCCGGAGGTCCCGTAGCAACCCTCTGCTCTCCCACTATTACACAATTTGATGTCACAAGTCTCATTATTACAGCGGCCTGCACAGCTGTCTGGCCCCTCTCGTCCCACGGCCTGAGGTCCCGTAGCAACCCTCTCCTCTCCCACTATTATACAATCTGATGTAACAAGACTCATTATTACTGCGGCCTGCACAGCTCTCTGGCCTCTGTGGTTCCACTGTCTGAGGTCACGTAGGTGAAACAACCATTACAACGCAACTTTTACAATGCACTACCATTACAACGAAACTTTTACAACGCAACATCCATTACAACGCATATCTTTACAACGCAACCATTACAACACATGACACCACAACGCATACCGCTACAACGCATGTCATTACAACGCAGTCATTACAACGCATACCATTACAACGCATAACATTACCATCCAACACTTACTCTACTGTAGCAACCCTTGGATTTAAAATAGTAATTTTTACCCCTACACTATCCAACACTTACCCTACTGTTGCACCCCTTGGAGTTAGAATAGTAATTTCTACCCCTACACTATCCAACACTTACCCTACTGTTTCACCCCCTGGTGTTAGAATAGTAATTTTTACCCCTACACTATCCAATACTTACTAAACATGCAATGTAATGTTATATGTTTTAATGGTATGCGTTGTAAAGGTAATATGCATTGTAATGGAATGCGTTGTAAAGGTAGTTTAAAAATATTCGTTGTAATGGCATGCGTTGTAATGGAATGCGTTGTAATGGATGTTGCCTTGTAAAACATGCGTTGTAAAGGTATGCGTTGTAAAAGTATGCATTGTAACGTCATACATCCGTCCCGTAGCAACTCTCTCCTCTCTCACTATTACACAATCTAATGTCACAAGTCTCATTATTACAGCAGCCTGCACAGCTCTCTGGCCCCTGTGATCCCAAGACCTCTGGTCCCGTAGCAACCCTGTCCTCTCCTACTATTACATAATCTGATGTCACAAGTCTCATTATTACAGCGGCGTGCACAGCTCTCTGCCCCCTGTGGTCCCACTGCCTGAGGTGCCGTAGCAACCCTCTCCTCTCTCACTATTACACAATCTGATGTCACAAGTCTCATTATTATAGCGGCCTGCACAGCTCTCTGGCCCCTTTGGTGCCATGGCCTGAGGTCCCGTAGCAACCCTGTCCTCTCTCACTATTACACAATCTGATATCACAAGTCTCATTATTACAGCGTCCTGCACAGCTCTCTGACCCCTGTGGTCCCATGGCCTGAGGTCACTTAGCAAGCCTCTGCTCTCCCACTATTACACAATCTGATGTCACAAGTCTCATTATTACAGCGGCGTGCACAGCTCTCTGCCCCCTGTGGTCCCACTGCCTGAGGTGCCGTAGCAACCCTCTCCTCTCTTACTATTACACAATCTGATGTCACAAGTCTCATTATTACAGCGGCCAGCACAGCTGTCTTATCCCTCTGGTCCCACGGCCTGAGGTCCCTTAGCATCTTTCTGCTCTCCCACTATTACACAATCTGATGTCACAAGTCTCATTATTACAGCGGCCTGCAGAGCTGTC
The DNA here is from genome assembly GCF_964261635.1 of Lissotriton helveticus. Classification (NCBI taxonomy): domain Eukaryota; kingdom Metazoa; phylum Chordata; class Amphibia; order Caudata; family Salamandridae; genus Lissotriton; species Lissotriton helveticus. Next base: position 361,866,477 of record NC_136062.1, read on the forward strand.
TGGCCTCTCTGGTCCCACGGCCTGAGGCCCCGTAGCAACCCTCTGCACTCCCATTATTACACAATCAGCTCTCTGGCCCCTGTGGTCCCAGGGCCTGAGGTCCCTTAGCAACCCTCTGCTCTCCCACTATTACACAATCTGATGTCACAAGTCTCATTATTACAGCAGTCTGCACAGCCCTCTGTCCCCTGTGGTCCCACTGCCTGAGGTCAGGTAGCAACCCTCCGCTCTCCCACTATTACACAATCTGATGTCACAAGTCTCATTATTACTGCGGCCTGCACAACTCTCTAGCCACTATGCTCCCACTGCCTGAGGTCCCGTAGCAACCCTCTACTCTCCCACTATTACACAATCTGTTGTCACAAGTCTCATTATTACAGCTGCCTGCACAGCTCTCTGGCCCCTGTGGTCCCAGGGCCTGAGGTCCCTTAGCAACCCTCTGCTCTCCCACTATTACACAATCTGATGTCACAAGTCTCATTATTACAGCAGTCTGCACAGCCCTCTGTCCCCTGTGGTCCCACTGCCTGAGGTCAGGTAGCAACCCTCTGCTCTCCCACTATTACACAATCTGATGTCACAAGTCTCATTATTACAGCGGCCAGCACAGCTGTCTGGTCCCTCTGGTCCCACGGCCTGAGGTCCCTTAGCATCTTTCTGCTCTCCCACTATTACACAATCTGATGTCACAAGTCTCATTATTACAGCGGCCTGCAGAGCTGTCTGGCCTCTCTGGTCCCACGGCCTGAGGCCCCGTAGCAACCCTCTGCACTCCCATTATTACACAATCTGATGTCACAAGTATGATCATTACAGCGGCCTGCACAGCTGTGTGGCCCCGGTCGTCCCATGGCCTGAGGTCCCGTAGCAACCTTCTGCTCTCCCACTATTACACAATCTGATGTCACAAGTATCATTATTACAGCTGCCTGCACTTTTCTCTGGCCCCTGTGGTCCCACGGCCTGAGGTCCCATAGCAACCCTCGCTACTCCGACTATTACACAATCTGATTTCACAAGTCTCATTATCGCACCGGCCTACAAAGCTCTGTGGCCCCTGTGGTAACACAGTCTGATGTCCCGTGGCAACCCTCTGCTCTCTCACTATTTACACAATCTGATGTCACAAGTCTCATTATTACAGCAGCCTGCACAGCTGTCTGGCCCCAGTTGTCCCTCTGCCTGAGGTCCCGTAGCAACCCTCTGCTCTCTCACTATTACACAATCTGATGTCACAAGTCTCATTATTACAGCAGCCTGCACAGCTGTCTGGCCCCAGTTGTCCCTCTGCCTGAGGTCCCGTAGCAACCCTCTGCGCTCCAACTATTACACAATCTGATGTCACAAGTATCATTTTCGCACCGGCCTGCACAGCTGCGTGGCACCTGTGGTCCCACGGCCTGAGGTCCTGTAGCAACTCTCTGCTCTCCCACTATTACACAATCTGATGTCACAAGTCTCATTATTACAGTGGCCTGCACAGCTCTCTGGCCCCTGTGGTTCGACGGTCTGCACAGATGTCTGGCCCCTGTGGTCCCACAGCCCGAGGTCCCATTGGATCCCTCTGCTCTCCCACAATTACACAATCAGATGTTACAAGTCTCATTATTAAAGCAGCCTGCACAGCTCTCTGGCCCCTGTGGTCCCATGGCTTGATGTCCCGTAACATTCCTCTGCTCCCCCACTATTACACAATCTGCTGTCACAAGTCTCCTTATTACAGAGGCCTGCACAGCTGTGTGGCCCCTATGGTCCCACAGCCTGAGGTACCATAGCAACCCTCAATTTTAAGCATTTGCAATGTAAAGTACACTCTATTCCTTTTTCTAGTCGACGAGAGATGTGTACAACGCAAGCAATCGCTGCCATACATGTTGATTGAGAGATGCAATCAGGTACACCATCTCTCAATCCCACTGTGGATTTGGTATGGCACTATGGAGCATTTTCCAAACAGTCTGGAAATGTTTACCCTTTTCACTGGTGAGTTGTGCGTACCTCTAAGCAAGGTGCTCTTTCCAAAATGCTAACTGTTAAATTACATGCCCGTATGGGTATGGCACCCCTTCATTTCCTGACACATGTCCATAACACACATGGCATACGGACATATTGAAAACACCAGTGTAGATGGCATCTATCCATGATAATGTTTTAATGCCCCTCACTGCCATTACATGAGTTCTATGTCGAAACATGTTGCCCATATAGTCCTTCTTAGAAGTGGTTTTCATCTCCAAGTTAATTAGATCTGAAGACACATTACACCTACCTCTTAGGTAAAATTTACTAAATCCACTTAAACTAAAGTCAGAAGCTCCACTCTTTATCCTCCAAAGAAACTTTCCAAACAAAAACTTAAGGATGGCCCACTCCTCTATCTACCTCCATGCATTTAAGGTAACCACTTGACCGTGGAGAGATTAGGAGATTTAAATGCCATCAGCAATCAGTTCTCCTCAACAAGGTCTGACATCGAACAGCAAGAACAGCAAATGACACAGAGAGTGTTATATAGATGTCTTACCACATTTCTGCTCGTAGACAAAGGATTTCAGATTTTATTTGCAGAAAAAGAATATAATAAATACGAAGTACTAAATAGATCTGACTGTGTGTAGATTTCCGTTTGTTAACTCCAATGCGGTGATGTAGGGTTTATATTCAGTGATTGCAGTAGGAGCTTTTGATTTGTTCTTGAGTATCATCCATTTTTGAAATGATGGAACAGAGTGACTGAGGAGAACATTGACAATTAGAAGCTGACTATAGTGGAATGCATTCAGAATAGTTGAAGTGGACGGTGGTCACTCCCACTGGTCCCTGAATGCAACTGAAGAGAGACACAGAGCAGTTCCTTGGGGTCTAACCACATGGTTCCCCTCCATAGTACTCAGGATGAGACCTCAGCACTACACCCTATGACTGAGGTGTAGTGCTACTCCACCATGAAACTGAAGTGGGTGAGAAATAGACCCTGATATACCAATGCCTCTGGTTGGTCTTGGATTAGGTTAGTTTCCAGGGATACACGGGAAGGATTTCAGACACGCATGCGTACAGGATGGGTAGGAGCGTTAGACATCTGATGTCTTTCAAGGGTGGAGATAGTACTACACTCGTGAGTTCCTTAAATCCAGGACAGGAATCTACGAGTCAATTTAGTGAACTCCGGTGCACCACATGGCTCCAATCTTTGCTCTTTTTATTTAGGCTATACATGTCATTACCCCCAAAGGATGTACTATTTCCTTAGTACCCTTTCAGATGGCACGGGGCTGAGCCCTTGACAATGAGTCCATTTTGTAGGCAGATTCAGTGATTCTTCTCCGTAACAGTGTAGTGTATTAAACTCGTTAACATATATCTGGTAATAACTATGAAATATTAGTCAGCGTCTGAGGTTTGGATGCACTTGGTATTTCTTACTGTGAGTTTTCAAGTTTGGCACTAAGCAATATGAACCTGATTATGTTTTGCCTACTGCTGATGTAAAGTATCCTAACAGCTGTGGCGGCACTGACATCTGGATCAGTCAAGCAAAGTGTTCTGAATCTTTTGGGCTCTTGCTACCTATCCTTCTTAAGGCCATATTACCTTATATTAATTACAACACAATATAGGTACAGTTTTTATTTTACTTTCAAACTATCAACAAGAAGCACTGAGAACTAAAATAACTGAATTCACATACAATGTTGCTTATATACCCTCTCTACTGAACCAACCTTTAACCTCAATCACTAGGCAAACTGGATGCCTATTGGCTTTTCAAAACTTGTTGGCCACCGCCAATCAGGCATAACTACATGTCATGTTAGTACAAACTGTTTGCAACCACGAATAGGGAATAACACGGATCTAGACAGATGATCAGTAGTCTCTATGCCAAGCTTTTGTAGCATACTGTAGGTCCATCAATCAATCTATAGGATAGGATAGGATATAGTTTAATAGAGTGCTCGAATACCGAGGCGTCTTGGCGCTAAGAAGTGAGATAGGGGGATCACAGCGGCTGTAACTGATTTTTAGAGTAGTGGAAACAGCCATGTTTATAGCACTTTCCTAAAAAAAAGCCTATTAGACATTGATCTCACGGAGATTGGCAGTGGAGTGCCCTCTAGGGATGTTTAACAATAGCCGAGCAGCAGCGTTTTGTATTGATTGTAATTTTAACCTCTAGGCTTTATCAATGCCTATAAAAAGCGCATTGCAATAGTCTAGCCGCGAGTGGATCAGGGCAACTACTACTGATTTTTTCAGATCTTGGATAACGAAAGGAAAAATCTTCCTAAGTGGCTTCAGAACAAAGAAGCAGGAATAAGTTACACTATTCATCGGCCCGCAAAGTTAAGCTGGTCATCAACAATAACCCAGAGGTTCTTAACTTTGTTGACGGAACAGGATATTGACCTTCCTCTGTCGGCTACCATGTTAAATTCCATCGGGATGGACCATTGCCAAACTCCATCACATCAGTCTTATCAGTATTGATCATGGGATAGTTACGACTCATCCATCTCATGATATGGAAATTGACGGCAGTAGCCTCAGACTGTTTGGAAAGAGAGATGACAATATTTGAATCATCTGCATAAGAAACCAGTGAAAAACCATACTCTCTGATAAGTGCGGTGTGGTAGTAGAGACAGTTAGACCCAGGCTTAAAGATAAGACATTGTACTCTTGTTCTCCATAAGAATAAAACATTATAATTTACCTGAAGCGTGCAATGAATCTTCAGTACCATACTGGCGACGATTGGAAAAAACTTCAATAAGCCTGGAGTCCTGCGGGAGGTAGATCACATTGCTGTCATACTTTTAAACACATGTGATCTTCATGAGGCGTTCCGGTGCATATCTGTTATCGTCGTAAGGTATTTAGTGAAAACCACGATCTCAACAGGCACCCAGTGAGTCCTTTATCTATTTTACTCTACTTTCAAGCAATCAAAGTATCAGCACTCAGCGCTTACTATTCATGGAATGTGTGTGTCATATCATAGCGTCATCGTGATACAGTGACCATACTATGGGAAAACTGCACGTAACGTGGCGGCCATCTTAGAGGGCATTTTTGGTGTCAAATTCAATGCGCTGGGACCAATTTACAGTATACACATCGTTTGAACTGGATGACAATAGAATCTGCCACGTATAATATAGTAATTCAAGTTTACAGTGTTCAAGTTAAAAGATAAGGATTGAGCTTCAAATAAACCTTGGAATTTCATCTTTTATGTGCATAGTCAATAAAAAATTGGTAAAGTATACAGCAGAAACACCCCTAATGCACACAACTGGTTCAATGTATGAAAAGTGAAGTGCACTACAGAAACACCGCTGATGCACACAGCTGATTCAAAGTGCACTACTGATTTAAACACCGCTGATGTGCACAGCTTTATGAAATTAGAAATAAATAAATTTTGAAATCGCTGTTGTGCACAGATTTCTTTTAAAGGAGTTGGATGGAGATTAATACGCTCTATCACATTCAGAAACTTAGCACATAGTCAATGTTCTGTTGATGCACACAACAATTTTAATTTTATATTAATTGTTGTTTATTAATAATATTGTTATTCTCAATGAAGGGTTTCAATGCTCCTGCACCTTTCCTATCATCGCATGGGGAACCTATTTTGGAATGGAAACGATGGAGAGAAGGTTTTGAAGCTTACAGTGAAGCCATTGGTGGTGATGATTACTCATTTACCACCAAGTACTAATCGCATATCATCGTCAGATGATGACACTGATGTATTTGAAGAGGCTTTCAAACAAATGGATAAACGATACATAAAAAAAGTTAATGTGGTAGTATCTCGTCATAAGTTTCCTAGCAGAGGACAACTGGTCAATGAATCCATAGATGCCTTTGTAAATGATTTGAGAATATTGGCATCAAAGTGCAATTACACTACATTTCACGATCAAATGATAAGGGACCAAATGGTACACAGGGTTACAGACGTCAAACTACAAGAAAAGTTGTTAGCTGCAGAGGATTTAACTTTAGACAAAGCTATAGACATTGCTCATCGTTTTGTAGATATGAAACTTGATTTAAAATAACTTGCTGAGCAAAAAGCGTCTGAAATTAATGCGGTTAAAAACTTCAAGCAAAGTAAAATATAAAAGCCAGTTCAACCTAGAAAAAAAATAATACATCTGTTTTAAATGTGGTATTCCTGGTCATTTGGCCAACAAGAGATGTCCAGCTTTTGGTCAAGTATGCAGATATTGTAAATTAAAAGGACATTACACAAGGATGTGTAGAAACAAGAACAGATCTAAAAATAGAAGTTTTGATCATAAAAGTCAAAACAATGAGAATGTAAAAGAGGTTAGAGGTGACATTAACAAAGAAGAATTTCTTTTAGCAATGTATGAGGTTAATAGTATGTTGAAGGATGCTTCTTTCTGCACAGTTGTTATTGGGGACAAAGATGTAAAAGTTATGGTTGATTCTGAGGCCAGACAACCACTCATAGGATATGAATGGTTAAAAGAATTTCCAAATGTATTCTTATCACCCCCTGATATCAAATTGGTTGTGTACGGTAGAAAACCTATCGATGTTTTAGGGTTTTTCATAACTACTCCTAGTTTCAAAGGTAAAACCATTTCTTCTAAAGTAAACGTTGCAAAAGAAGGATCTTGTCTTTTGGGATGGCCTCAACAAAGAGATCTAATGATCACTTTAGACCTTAAACATCCATATCAGGTACCTGGATATTCAAATTTGATCTTACATATTGATACAGATCCGGCATCTGAGTGGGAAAAAAGATTTCCTAATGTATTTTCATCTTCCAAATTTGGTCTTGTTAAAAAATTTTGTATATAAAATCATTCTGAAACATGATGCTGTACCCAAGGTTCATAAGCTTAGGAATGCACCTTTACATTTAGGAGTACCTATTCAAAGTGGACTTAAAAGACTGTGAGCTTGATATATATTTTCCACCCTTGATTTATCAAATGCCTATCACCAGATTGGCCTGCTTGAGGATAGTAAACTTCTCACTTTGTTTATCACTTCAGAGAGTGCCTTTAGATACATAAGAATGCCCTTTGGATTAATTTCCGCATCATCTGTATTCCAAAGGTTAATGCACAATTTAATTAAAAACATTGAAAACGTACTATATTTTCAAGATGATATTTTGATTTTTGCCTGTGATTCATCTGAACATTCTACACAAAGTTTTATGCACTTTACAAGACAATTGTCTGACACTTACCAAGGACAAGTGTAAATTTGGTGTATCATTAGTTGACTACTTAGGTCACTCTATTGATAAACATGGCATTTCCCCCAAACAGAATTTGATTAGAGCCATTGAACCAGCTCCTGATCCTCAAAATAAAGACCATCTTAGATCCTTTTTAGGACTCGCTGAATATTATGCAAAATGTATACCTTTATTTGCTGACAAAACCGTACACATGAGAACTTTGAGGAAAAAAAAATAAGTCGTTTTTGTGGGATGACAATTGCATGAATGAATTCAGACAATTGAAAAAATGTATTGCTTCTGCACCTGCTTTAGCCACATTTAACACTGCGCATGATTTAATTATTGTATCAGATGCAAGTAATGTTGGTTTAGGTGCAGTTTTGATGCAAAATCAGAGTAGTCATTTGGTCACCATTGGCTTTGCATCTAAATCATTAAGGGGTGCTAATGTAAATATTCCACTTTAGAAAAAGAAACGCTGGCATGTTGGCGGGGTATTGAACACTTTCGAAAGTATGTTTATGGTACTGTATTCAAAGTTAGGTCTGATCACCGTCCTTTAGTTGATTTATTTACAACAAAAGGATGTAGTAGAGCCACGTCGAGAATTGCTAGATGGCAATATAAAGTACAGGATTTTCATTTCAAAGTCGAATATATACCTGGTGTAAGAAATATTTTAGCAGATTGTCTGTCAAGATTACCAGTGGCTGATGACAATGTAGTTGAAGAAGACAATGATTTTGAAAATATGATTTCTATTTGTGAAGTGTCAAATGGATGCATACAAGAGAAAGAATGGAGAATAGCATGTGAAAATGATATTGTACTCAAAGAAGTTGTTAAACACGTAAAATCATCATGGCCCAGAAAAGCAGAAATGTCAGAAAGTCTTCTTCCTTTCTTTCAAATTGCTCATGAATTGTCTTTAAAACCACTTCCATGCTATTGACAAGGTCAGTTCGTCATGCAGTTTACTGGAGCTGTGCTTATGACGAGTTGACCTTGTCATGAATAATGGGAATTCATGAAGTTTAGCACCCAGCGGGAATTGCCTTAGCAGGCAAGGTGTTAAAAGATCATGTATTAATGAGAAGTGTACAATTAGTTGTACCAAATGATTTGCAAATAACTATTTTAGATATGGCCCATGAAGGTCATCCAGGTATGACAAATATGAAAATAAGAATTAGAAGTGAATTCCAGCCATGGATAAATCTATTGAATATAAGGTTGGGGATTGTATGGAATGTTGCATAAGTGATAAATCTAAGAAAACTGTTTATTATGAACATTTTCCTATTTCTAGACCTTCTCATGTGTGGCAATGTGTTTCATTGGACATTACGGGTCCTATGTGTTTGAATCAGAATCCTGTGTATGCCATCATACTTATTCATCAATTATCGCAGTGGCCTGAGGTGAAAATAGTTCCTACTATTATCTCAAAAGTGGCAATCCAATTTTTAAATAAGGTTTTTGAAAGAGAAAGTTTTCCTGAATCCATTATAACGGATAATGGAGTACAATTACTATCCACAGAGATGAAAAGGTTTCTTGAAAGTCATGGCATTATTCATGAACGTGCTTCAGTTTATTATCCCCAGAGTAACTGAATTGTAGAAAGATGGATCAGAGGATTTAAGGAGGGGTTACAATTAGCTAATTCCAATGGAAAGGATCGTACACAAACAATCAGTAAAGCTCTTTGGATTGTGGTATATAAATAAATAATACCGGATCTATTTTTGAATGAATGAATGAATAACAGATAGCTCAATAAATAAGAGTCAAAATTCGAGGTAGTAGGAGTTTTGCAGGTTTATTACAGCATAAGGACAGGAACAGGACAACCTGCACGGAATAGGATGGCAAGCCTGGCAGCGCTGCCGCGGTCAGGGTCTAGAATGGCTCACCAACAGGATCGGAACTGGGAACACTTTTTAATAACAATACATGAGCATATATACATAACGCCAACACATAGCATTACATTGCAATGGGCGTAGCAGTGGGTGGAGCAAGAGGCATGACGCGAAACAGTCGCGAAAGATAAGGGCTAAAGAGGGTGTAACTGGGTGTGCACATAGACATGTGATGCAAATGTAACAGAATATGTCATGAATGGGCGGAAACATTGGAGGGGGCTACCTAAGGAGCCGGGACCTCTAACCTGATGGTGCGCGCAAACTGGCAATGACGTGTTACTAGGAGAAGCTGGGGGCTATGAACTCTGTGCTAGGAGCAGAGACTAAAGTCTGGAGGGTCGGAGCGACATGTACCTAAACCCTATCTGGTATCTAATGTTTAGGGAACATGTTGATATAAACTAGAAGTCAAGAGGGGAAAGGCTAACGTGATTCTGAGACTGGACCATGCATTATTCTACATGTAGTGCGTGATGAAGAATATTAAATGACCATTAAATGCAGTATTTCTCTAACGTGGAGACGTGAAGGCTAGACAATGACGGAAACTATTGATGCAGTTCAGTAGCTTAGGAATGCAGAGAAGGAGGACTGAACTGATAACTGGAATCATAACATATTCTTAGCAGACTCAGAGACTGAGCCAGGCTGGACCGGGCACTGCGAGGCAGGAAGTAAGTGAAGGGTCGAGGATACAGGTGGGGGCTGTATCCCTCCTCAGCGAGGCTTCAGGAGACAGGAGCTGAATCTGGTGTCCGGGCCCTTTTGAGGCCTAAAAACGAGGACTTTATAATGGAATAACGTGCACACTGAGAAACGTGGCAACGTAGCTTTACATAGGCCTGATATTCGTATTATTCACGAGGACTGGAAACTGGCATACTAGAGGGGGACACAACTGTAATTGCGTCATTAATCTGACATGGGGAGTACATATGCATATTTAATCATGCACACATAACATATGATGGATGACACGTAGGGACACAGAACATGGCAAAATTTACTTTTCCACATTCCCTCCTTGTCACTACGTTTTCATCAGGAAACATCAATATTCATGATACCATCTATCATTTCATACAGTATCATTTGCTCGTCTCGAATTATCCTGGAACGGGATTTAGAACGGGGCTTGGAACTAGGAATACAAGAGGTAGCACAAATGCCGCAAATCGCAGGGCCACATTGTATACAGAGGCAGCAGCTGAATATGATCGCTACTGCTATACCTAGAAAGGACAAGACTTTCCATCCCCAGGCGGAAATTATATTCCAGAACCAACCGGACCATGTCCAGGTGCCTGGATCTTGGTGTATCAGATGGGCAATTTTATGGAGTCTTGTTATAGCTGAATAGACAGACGGCGCGTTATTTGGAATGAAAATGCAGCAACTAGATCCGATGACTCTACAGGCCCCGCCCCTATCGGCCAGTATGACGTCAAGGACGAGACGATTTTGCAAAACGACAAATCTCATAGCAGATTGCTCTTCGGTTAGGTTACCTAGAGCAGAGGCAGTCTCATTTACTACAGCTTCAAGGGTTCTTGTTAATCTACGGATTAACTTACTATTCTGGACAGGTCCTATAAAGAAGAAGAAACCTTTATTGAAATCGGTATATTGTTCTAGAGTGGTTTCAGTGTAATCGACAATCGGGGACTCCCTTCTATGTCTAATGTGTACTAGATGTGTGTTTCTATGATAATCAGGTGGGGCTAGGAAAACTGGTGGCAGTAGGAAGGCAATGTAACAGGTTCCCTCCCAATCGAGGGGCAGACGAACATATGCGGTTTGACCACAAATAAAATATGAATGACGTGAAGCTTTAAAGATAGATTTCCCACTGTCACTATACTTGACAATAGTAGTACAATCACTATGTCCTACATGTATGGAACCATTATTACGGACACATAATTCGCCTTTGACTGGTAGTACTGAAATAGCAGGTAAGTCTGGAGTAGTATCAGACTGAACATTCAAGACCATGAAATTCGACGAATAATTACCTAAATTATACACTTCATTTTCTAGATCTAAACCTGTTCGGTGAGGGAGACCTTGCTTGTCTGGGAAACATGTACTGTTAAGAAAAGACATATCTGTTGAGGATGACGTCAACGTGGACCATGCTCCACACGAACCATTATGTGAGAATGGATAAGGAAAAAGTGGCAGAACTCCCTTCGGCATCTGGAAAGGGGGGAGTCGACCACACACCCAACAATTAGTGGTATTGCTGGTCTGGTGTGAGTAATGTAACATACGGATAAATGAGTTATTACGCATAGCGAGGCGGTAGGACAGTTCATGAGGAGGCAGATCACTAAACGTGTGCTCTACTGTAACATTAGAATGCTTATTTACATGAGGAACTGGAAAACACAGATAAAATGCGTAACTAGTGCAGGAAGTCAAAAGGCTGAGAAATAATATGAAACTTAGAAAAACGATACATCGGATTGAGTTTTGACTAACTCTCTCACTATGGGGGTCTATTTTATACATGTCAGAAACAGTCTAACCGTTTCACCTAGGGGAGGACTTAGACAATCAAACTGACTGACTTAATTTACTAGACCGTAGTTTTAACTTATACTCCTGCTGCGGAGGTTTCTCTAACAGGGGAGGGGTTGTAGCAATGTCTTTTGCGGGACAGTCCTTGAAAACAATATTCTGGCAATCCTTTGAATCCTGGGAAATGTTCTTTAAGGCGGGTTTCAGTCCATTAAAAAGTTTAATATGAGAAAGGTGCACCCAGCCTTTGCGTCCTTCCAACTTCACGGCTGTACGGGTGGTGAGGAGGACCTGTCGGGGCTCTTTCCATCGAGGCTCCAGCGGACTTGATCTGTCAAAGTTCCTCACCATCACCATGGATCCTGGAACGATTTCATGCGGTGCCACCTCGGTATTGTCTGGAAATGCGGCGGCAACCTGTGAACGACATGAGTTGAGGGCAGACATCAAGGAAGCTAGGTAATCTGTCAGCATATTACTTGAAACATCGGTAATACTTCGGGGTCTAGGAGTACCCCACATATTAGGGGGGCGGCCGAAAACGACCTCATACGGGGACAGACCTGATCTGGAATGTGCGACCATGCGCATATAAAATAAAGCAACTGGCAGAGCTACTAGCCAGTCCACACCTTTTTCTTGACAGACTTTGGCGATGCGGATTTTCAGGGTTTGATTATGTCTCTCAACGAGACCGGCTGCTTCAGGATGGCGTACACAATGGAACTTCCACTGGTACCCTAACAACAGGGAAACGTGCTTCATGAGTTCAGATGAGAATGGCTGACCGTTATCAGAATATACGACTCTAGGGAGTCCATATCGAGGGAAAAACTCACGAACCAACTGCTTGGCAGTGGTCGCGGCTGTGTAATCTGGGACTGGATATGCTTCTGTCCATCTGGACAAAGCGCATACAACTACAAGAACATACTTGAAACCTCGACATCGCTCCATCTGAATATAATCCATCTGGAGGACCTCAAAAGGGTGGTCAGGAGGCTGGAAACCACCTTGTTCCACCGGGACACTTTTACCTGGATTGAACTGACAACATATCATACAGGTACGGACTTTCTGCTTGGCTGCAGCTCGTAAATGCTTGTTGAACCAAATGTTCTGGATACTATCTAACATTGCTTTTTCTCCTAAATGTGCTGGACTATGTGCGGTATTAATGATAACTTGAACCATAGAGTCGGGGAGAAACCATGTGGTTCTTCCCTTCGTCACCCATCCTTGATCTGTCTGGACCCCTCCTTGTTCAGACCATTTCTTGATTTCATCGGGAGTAGCATGTAACTGGATATCTATGACATCCTGGGTGGGGTCCTTAACTGTCATACATGTAGTCAGATCTGGAGTTTGTGTCTGTGTCGGATTAACTTGAATGTCTGGAGTCTGTGCTGTAAGCTTGGCTGTGCGATCTGCTAGATCATTACCTTGGGAAATAATGTCAGTAACTTTCGTATGTGCTTTGCATTTCATAATAGCAATGGATGTCGGTAAATGTATTGCATCTAACAGAGCTTGGATAAGGAAACCATGCTGAATTTTGGTTCCATGAGAAGTCATGAAACCTCTCTCCTGCCAGAGCACTCCAAAGTCGTGAACGACTCCAAATGCGTAGCGTGAATCTGTGTAAATATTAACTTTCTTTTCCTTGGCGTGTATACAAGCTTGTGTCAGAGCAACTAGCTCTGCTGCTTGAGCGGACAGAGTGTCAATGCGGTGTGTCTCAATAACTTCAGTGTCAGTAGTCACTGCATACGCGGCAACTAAATCTCCTGTACTAGTTCTCATACATGACCCATCCACATAAAGTGTCAGGTCGGGATCTAGTAACGGAATGTCTGTCAGGTCTTGTCTTGGCTTTGTCGTAATGTTGACTACTTCCACACAATTGTGTGCGGCAGAATTTGAACTAGCTGATGGCAACAGTGTAGCAGGGTTCAGGACGTTGCAGCGTCTGATTTCTATGTGTGGCTGGAACAGTGTCAATTCATAACCCGTTAAACGTGCAATTGTCAAGTGCTGTGTTTGTGTTCTATTTAAAAGAACTTCCACGGAGTGTGGAACTTGTACTGTCAGGAAGTGTCCTAAAACTATGGAATCACTTTGTCTGATAGCTAGTGCTGTGGCTGCAACTGACTTGAGGCACGCGGGCAAAGCCTGGGCGACTGGATCTAATGTGCTAGAAAAATAAGCACACGGCTTGTATTGTCCTGCTTGATCTTGTGTGAGAACAGATAATGCTGTACCTTCGCGTTCAGTGACGAAAAGTGTAAAAGGCTTACTGTAGTTCGGTGTAGCTAGAACTGGAGCTTGGAATAAAGCTTTCTTTAACTCGTTGAAACTAAGTGTATGTTCAGATGTCCAAGGGAGGACAGTCGGTGCGGCTGTCTCCTGTGTCGTTAACTGTATCAGTGGCTTGGCTAGAAACGCATACTGAGGAATCCATTGTCTGCAGTAAGAAGTAAGGCCAATAAAGGCACGTACCTCCTTCTGGGTCCTGGGCTGAGGAAGACTCGCTATCAACTGGATGCGATCGGGTGTCAACTGCCTACCCCTCTTGGACAGCAAGTGTCCTAAGTAAACCACTTGCTGGACACAGAATTGAAGCTTCGAAGGGGACACCTTGTGCCCCATCTCGGCTAGGAAATACAGAACCGTCAGTGACGCTCGCTCGCAGTCACGTTCAGAACGGGCTGTGATCAATAGATCATCGACATACTGGAGCAGGGCAGTGTCAGTTGGCATGTGAATATTGTCTAGTTGTCTCTTAAGTGCTTGACTGTAAATACTAGGACTTTCTGTGAAACCTTGAGGAGCTCGTGTAAACATATAGCTCCTTCCATTTAAACAAAATCCGAAAAGAAACTGGCTGTCTGGATGGATGGGAACACTAAAAAATGCATTCTTAAGATCGATTACTGTAAAGAACATGGCTTCGGAATCAATGGCTGTCAATAGGGAAGAGATATCTGGGACAACTGGGTACTGAGGAATAATACATTTGTTAAGTTCTCGTAAATCAATCACTAATCGATATACTGGGGGTGCATTTGGATCAGTAGGTTTCATGACTGGAATGATCGGAGAGTTACATACATTGGAGTCAGTTTCTACAACTACTCCTTGAGCCATGAGCTCGTCTATAATTTGGGATAAGGCTGCTACAGCCTCAGGTGGCAATCTATACTGCCTGATTCGTGGTAACACTACACCTGGTTTGAGAGTCACACGATGGGGTGTGATTTGCATGTAACCTACATCAGTTGGACCTTGCGCCCATAAATGCTGCGGAACATTAGACAGTCTTGAATCAAAATCTCGTAATACATAGTGACCCTTAAAGTCACGTAGGAACAATCGTATTCCCTCTGGGGAACAGCATATAACTGCACCCAACTCTTTCAGTGTCTTAATGCCTAATAGGTTTTCTGGACATGACTTAGTAAGTAACAGATCAGTAGTGCGGGACAATGGACCTACTTCTAGAGTGACTGGCTTTGATATTTCATTTACGATAGGCTTTCCTGAAAATCCAAGGGAAACATTTCTTGAGCCTGAGAGCGGAGCCCCTGGAACTTCGGCATGACTAATTGTGGTCCTACTTGCCCCTGTATCAATCAAGAACTTTCTGTCTTTCCCTAATACTTGACTGTGAACATAGGGACCTTCTTGATCTACAGGTATCTCGATGAGAGGCAAGCCTACCTCCCTCTCTAGGCTGTTTCATGAATACTGCTGGTACTCTGGATACTCAGATTGTGCATACTGGTACATCTGCGATGTAACGTGCTGTGTTGCAGCGATAGGCTGCGGTGCGGTAACTGTCTGTTGTGCATTCTGTGGCTGAGGAGTCTGTGAAACTTGCTCTTGTCTAGGCGGACGTGGTCTTTCTTTTGTTTTACCGGTAGCTATGTTGTGTTTCAGAACTGCACACTCGTTTATAAAATGACCTGGCTGTTTACAATAGTTGCAGTTCCCTTTAACGGGAGCTGCAGGATGACTGGCTTGATTCGGACCCCTCTTCTGACTGTCTTGAGGAACAGATTGTGCAACTAGTACTTTCATTTTCGTGTCTTTCATACGTTTTCTCTCGTGTTCTTGCTCTTCCCTGATTCTATTCTGGTGGTACTGGAGCATCTGGAGCATCTGGGACGGGGTATTAGCTTGCCAGGTACTTTCGACTTTCAAAACTCGATTTTTAATTTGTGGGCTTGAATTCTCGACTAATTTAGTAACAAAGAGATGAGGGTATGACTCGCTACTTGTCTTGAGACCACTATTGATACTAAAACATTTTTCAAATCTAGAATAAAAATCACTAATATCTTCCTCTTGTTTCTGTTTACAGGCTGAGATTGCATCCCAGTCTTCTTTTCTAGTTGTCAATAATCTGGGTAAAACTTGTATTAATAATTCTGGTAATTCTTTACATTTATCTCCAAGACCAGTACCTGGTACTCGTGCCTTGTCTTCAGCTTCTAGGACTGCCCAATCTATCTTTTTCTCTCCCACCTCCCATTCTTTCTCTTTGAGCTTTTCATACACCCCTGCGGGCAACAGAACCTTTAACATTTTAATTATATCCGGGTATGTGTATTCTCCCATACGGAGCATATCTTTTAATTCTCTATGGTACCCTGCTGGATCTTTGTCATGACAGGGAATTAATTTCTTCATCTCGAGGAGTTCCATCTTTGTAATCGGGGTGTAAACAAACACTCGTTGCATTTCACCATCCTCTGTCTTAACTGGATGCACTTCTCGTAACGGGTTCTGTCTTTCTATGTACAAGGGTTTACTTTCTGGGGGTGAGACATGAACAAAATGCGGGTTCAGAAACGTTCTATATTTGTGACGCTGTTCTAGAATGACACTAATTAAATCGGTACCTAGACCTCTCCATCTATACTGGAGTAACTCGTTCAGGATATCGTGTAACGGACCTGGATCAGAGTGCTGACCCTCATACAGAGTAATGAGGTGCTGGATCATATACATACCCACCAGTCGCTGCTCGGCTGGGGGCAATTTCAGAAACATTTGTGCCACTATTTCGTCTGGAAAAGTGGTAGAATCAGTAATCCATCGGACTGCTGATCGGGCTAGTTCTTGTTCATGCATGGTACTTAACTCACTGTAACCGATTCGTGATTGTAGAATGTGATCGGTAGCTTGGAATACTTGTTCTAGGGAACCTTGTTCTGGTGCTGAATGATGGAAAATTGACTTGTGTTCTAGGCGTAAGTGGCGATCTGGAAATCTAGATTTTCCTACATACGCTATCCTGGCGGTATTCTCGTCGTCTTCCTCTTCAGGATCAGAGTTACTTTCTTTCTCGCTTACTTGTGCTGCTTTACGTTGTTCGTGTATCTTTATTATTTCTCTACGGATTTTCTTGTACATACTCTCCATGGCACTAATGGTATTGTGCTTACCCTCGGCTATATTATCACTCCACTTTGTCAGGATTTTCATTTCGGCCGGATCTTTAGACGGGTAATCTTGTTCTCTTATTAGACAGTTAATTAAAAACTTTAATATCATACGCTGGATCTCAGCTTTCCTTTGAGACATGGCATCACTAATACTTTCTGGATCATCCCCTGTACGGATGAAACGATATATTCTGTCTAGATCTTCTTTCATATTGGGTAGGGTGACTAGATACTCGGTCACCCTCCTTACGCGTACTGAATATAAAACCATATTATTCTCGCCTGGGACTGGGTCATAGGCACATTCGCCAAGGGCTTGCCTGATTTCTGCAACAGACTTATTACTCTTGGGAGTACGCTGTGATGCTTGAGCATGTAATTCGAGTGCTGATAAACGCTTGCGTGGCGGCGGGGTTTGAGGAGGACCTCCTCCTGCGGCCCCTAGACTAGAATCGTCGACTGATATTCTTCGTGGCGGAGCGGGAAATTGAAATGCTAGCTGGACCGGGGGTACCGTAGCAGGTACTGCATGGGGTGCCCCGGTGTCTGGAGGAGCAGGATGTGCCTGATTTACTGGGACTGGCGGGGCGCGAACAGGATCTGCATATTCAGGGACTGTGTCGTCCAGATAGGACGAAATAAAAATATCAGCTGCGGTCGGTTTGTGACGTGGCTTGGTCGGGACTAGTGGTGTCGGGAAATTACTGGATGCCTCTGGGGTCGCTTTTGGCAAGCCCTCGGCAAGAAGAGGATACATACCCTTAATAAGGGCATGCCTCTGTCTGTCTGACTGTTCGGCTTTGACTTGTTCACCTATCTCGATTAATTCTTTTTCTTGGGCTCGCTCTAAGGATTCTCTACTTAATTCTGACTTTCTGATTTCTTTTTCGGTTCTTTTATGAGCTTCTTTGCGCCATAGCTCGATGGCATCTTTCTGTGATTGTCTGGCTTTCTTTTTCCATAATGCCTCCTCTACTCTCATGATGCACTCGGCATCCCACGTACCTGATACGGGCCATCTATACTTCTCTTCTAGCTCCTTTGTATACTCTACCCATAAATCTAAATATAATATGGCGCTTATGCCATGTTTCTGATACATAAAGTGACCTGGACTGTCCCTAGGCGGGACGGGAACTGCTGCTTCCAGCAGACCCTTTCTAGTTTTTAACTGACGTAACTTGGAAAATATGGGCATGGCTGAACTGTAATCTAGACACAATACAATACACAATGAACACGATACTTATTCCCCATTCATACCACGACATTAAAATACATGAAGGACATTTAAAATAACAGTTCGAACAGAATACTACCTGGAAATACTGCGAACAGAACACTTGAAATTTCTCGAGAACAGAACTGACTAGAACAGAAACTAGATGCACTGCTGAAACAGTACGAAACTTACCGGTCTCTTAAAGAGACACGTCAGGACCCGTATCCACCGAAGTGAACACTTCGTTTGTGGGACTGTGTACCACCAACCCACAGACCAGAGTCAATTTAAATTGACCCTGTCTAGATACCACCCCAGTAACGGTACTCACCGGGCAGCAAGAACGGAAGGCCTCGGACTGGACTGCACTGCTACGACGATGACGACGAACTTCGGACTTCAGTTACGGGTGGACCTCCGGATACCTCGGACCTTGTACTCTTGGCTTGGGCTCTGGTCGGGACTCGCCGCGTTCCTCCACCGTCTCGTTTGGATGCTGGACCGCCTCCTCCGTCTTCTCCGTGGGCCTGAGGGATACTTGAGCAGAAATATCTGCCACTGCGCAGAGGAGTTCCGTCACGACTGCAGAGGGTCAGGGGGTCGGCGTGGCTTCACCGACGCGTGGGGAAAGGGCAAGTCCCTGTTCGGGCGCCATTATGTGGTATATAAATAAATAATACCGGATCTATTTTTGAATGAATGAATGAATAACAGATAGCTCAATAAATAAGAGTCAAAATTCGAGGTAGTAGGAGTTTTGCAGGTTTATTACAGCATAAGGACAGGAACAGGACAACCTGCACGGAATAGGATGGCAAGCCTGGCAGCGCTGCCGCGGTCAGGGTCTAGAATGGCTCACCAACAGGATCGGAACTGGGAACACTTTTTAATAACAATACATGAGCATATATACATAACGCCAACACATAGCATTACATTGCAATGGGCGTAGCAGTGGGTGGAGCAAGAGGCATGATGCGAAACAGTCGCGAAAGATAAGGGCTAAAGAGGGTGTAACTGGGTGTGCACATAGACATGTGATGCAAATGTAACAGAATATGTCATGAATGGGCGGAAACATTGGAGGGGGCTACCTAAGGAGCCGGGACCTCTAACCTGATGGTGCGCGCAAACTGGCAATGACGTGTTACTAGGAGAAGCTGGGGGCTATGAACTCTGTGCTAGGAGCAGAGACTAAAGTCTGGAGGGTCGGAGCGACATGTACCTAAACCCTATCTGGTATCTAATGTTTAGGGAACATGTTGATATAAACTAGAAGTCAAGAGGGGAAAGGCTAACGTGATTCTGAGACTGGACCATGCATTATTCTACATGTAGTGTGTGATGAAGAATATTAAATGACCATTAAATGCAGTATTTCTCTAACGTGGAGACGTGAAGGCTAGACAATGACGGAAACTATTGATGCAGTTCAGTAGCTTAGGAATGCAGAGAAGGAGGACTGAACTGATAACTGGAATCATAACATATTCTTAGCAGACTCAGAGACTGAGCCAGGCTGGACCGGGCACTGCGAGGCAGGAAGTAAGTGAAGGGTCGAGGATACAGGTGGGGGCTGTATCCCTCCTCAGCGAGGCTTCAGGAGACAGGAGCTGAATCTGGTGTCCGGGCCCTTTTGAGGCCTAAAAACGGGGACTTTATAATGGAATAACGTGCACACTGAGAAACGTGGCAACGTAGCTTTACATAGGCCTGATATTCGTATTATTCACGAGGACTGGAAACTGGCATACTAGAGGGGGACACAACTGTAATTGCGTCATTAATCAGACATGGGGAGTACATATGCATATTTAATCATGCACACATAACATATGATGGATGACACGTAGGGACACAGAACATGGCAAAATTTACTTTTCCACAGGATTTACAGGAATACACCCAGGAGTATGGGTGATTTATCTCCTTTTGAAAAAATGAGGGGGAGGAAGAGTGTGTTTAATATGAGTCAAGTGTGAGAGATTTATTAGTTAACAGAGACAACAAAATAATTAACAACAAGACTATGTCCGTTCAAGGCTGTCAAGATAAGGATATCAGTTCTCCTGTCAAAATCAATTATTGGATACGTGTAAAGAAAGGTAGGTTTGTCAGATCAGGAGAATCTTGGTTTTCTCATCCTTTGAAAGTGGTTCGTGTTGGTCGTCAAGTAGTAGAATTATCCGATGGAAATGTGTGGAGTTTGTCGAAAGTGGTTAGGATTCCTCAGTGGTTATGGCCTGAGGAAAAGTTAAATGGTTCTACTGATAATGTGTTGTCCAAATCTACATACAGTAAGACAAATTGGAGAAAGTCCATCTCTCCGCATTGTGAAATTCCAAATACCCATCATATACAAAGAACACGTCAACGTCCTGCGTGGTATAATGATTATTATGTTGGCAAGTGATATCTTCTGTAATTCTACTAAAGTTTCCATTTCATGTACATATGGACACCAATGTCTTTTGTGATATAATGTTCATTATGTAGGTTAGTGTTGTTTTTTTACCTGTAACCAGATGTACTAGATAATTTGCTTATGTTCACATTACATAATATTTTGTTCATGTAAACATGAAATTTATTTATCCACTTATTTATTTATTTGTATCTGTTTCTATGTGTTAATTTTTTTTTTTTAATGTTAATTAAGGGGAATGTTTGGTATCTTGCTATACCCCTCTATAATCTGAAACACTGCTGTGTTCGGGATTCCAGTACAGACAGTTAGACCCAGGCCTAAGACGTTGTACTCTTGTTCTCCATAAGAATAAAACATTATAATTTACCTGAAGCGTGCAATGAATCTTCATTACCATATGCGGCAAGTGGAGCGACGTATACGTTGAACAGTGTAGGTGACAATGCAGATCCCTGCGGCACTCCACATGGTATACAGAACGATTCATATTGCAATTCCCAATATATACTCTGCTCCCTAGAGGCCAGAAATGAAGAAAGAAGGGACAGAGCCAATTCCCCAATCTCCACAGCCCTCAGCCGCCGAACTAACACCGGGTGATTTACGGTGTCAAAGGCTGCTGAGAGGTCTAGGAGAATGAGGATGGCTGTGCCCCCTCCATCCAACTGTCTGTGAATTTCCTCCGTTGCCATGATCAGAGCGGTCTCGGTCGAGTGACATGTCCGGAAGCCATGCTGACTAGAGTCAAGCAGATTATTAATATCTAGATATTGCATAAGCTCCTGATTTACCGCCCTCCATCCATCCACCCGCCCATCAATCCAATCGTACTGCCCTCGATGGTCACTCTCCCATTAACAATTGGAAAAAAGAAAACTAAGATGCTTATGTGAATGTAAAGTGAGGCTTGATGAATGGATGGCTGAAGTTAACTGAAGGACATTATGCATTGTCATTGTGGTAAATGCTCCAGACCTCTGCTGATCTGTATGAATGCACGACTGTATTTGTAAGTCAAACATTGCACACTGTGTCATTTTCATATCCAGAATGTTTGCTAAATCACATAATAGTAAAAAGGAGGATCACTGATATTTTCACCGATTACTTTATGTCACAAGCTCATGGTACAAAGTGGAGAATCACAGGTTTGGACAGCAATACAAATAACATGATGCAGAGTTAAATAGATCCAGAAAAAAATAAATCCACCTAAGATCAAGCTACAGAAAAAAGTACATAAAATTAGTAGAACCCGAGTCTGACAAGGACACACACCCTAAAGTGACAATAATGCATCATTTTTCAAACATTAAAATGAAAATACATTTAGAAGAAGTGAATGAAATACATTTCCCAAAACCTCTTTAATATGAAACCACCAAAGTTACACAAAAGACACATAATGATCAGCAGACTGAAGTAGGAATGGAACTGATCATGTGTCGATTAAACAGGATATTACAACATAGCTAGGTCATTCTTGACCTGAGAAGCTTTTTGACTCCCACTGAGCTATTATATGCTCCTGACATAATGACTGTGTAAGGCAGGGAAGATACCTTCTGAAAGGGCTGGACAAGGTAGTAGAAGGAGGGGTCCAAGGTTGAAGGTCAATTAATCCACACTACCACAGCAGATTTCTTCACAATTAAAAATATTAAGATATAGTATGAGAGGGAGACAGATCAGCCCTACAGCATAATTTTATTCGGTCACCTCACTGTAGGAGGTTGCCCATGTGTCAGCGAGAGAATACAACATTAGCGAGTGGCTAGGACACATGAAATGCCATGCTGTTAATGTGATGTAGAATTTAGAAATAAGCTGGTGATCTTGCTGGTTCCCAGATTTGATCATTGGAGCAAGTATCACTAGAGAATGTTAAGAAATCAGTTGCTTGGTAAATGATTAAGGGATCCAGAGGGCTGCACTAAACAAATTAACAGATCAGTCCACAAATGTAACTCCATTTTGTATTATCTAGTGATAGGAGCACTTTAATTCACTTTAATTCACTATGCACAATGCAGCACAGTTTGCAAACAGCACACTGATGCTAAACAGAGGAGAGATTAAGTTTTGTCAAAATAACCATTGTAAATTTGGTGTGGAACTCTCGCTGCAGCATTTGCAACCTACAGGAAATATGCATATGTTCTACAAACTATTATCTCATTCTCATGTTCTGTTGGTAGTATTTGTAAAGAACAAGGAAGCATTATAATAGCATTTTATCACATTCTCAATCAAGGCGCCCATTTTGTGATCTTGAGAGTGTCATTAATTACAGTATATCTGTTGTTTTTGGTGTTTCGTTGTGTATGTTTAATTGAGGATATGTTAATGTTTAGTTTTGAAGTGCTCTGTAGAGTAGTGTGAAAGTAAGATCTGTTTTATCTTGAAAGATCTTTGTATATGTTTTGT
Organism: Lissotriton helveticus; assembly: GCF_964261635.1. Classification (NCBI taxonomy): domain Eukaryota; kingdom Metazoa; phylum Chordata; class Amphibia; order Caudata; family Salamandridae; genus Lissotriton; species Lissotriton helveticus. The sequence goes on from NC_136062.1 coordinate 361,889,707, forward strand.
TTTGTTATGCTGGAGAGCTTTTATGCATTTTCTTTGGATTGACAAGTTGTCGGTCCATTGCAAAGCTGGAGTGTAGTGATTTCAGTGTAGGCATCCACATAGGCAAGATGAGAAAATGAAACAAAGTTCTGAGCATGAACGTGTTGTATATGTTTATTGGTTTTATCTGAGCTGGAGTAGGGTGTACATACGAGTGGTGCATGATAGTGCTGTTGGTTTGGCAGAACATCACCAGCTATATGGCTTTAGTGCTATTTTGTCTGCATACCTACTTAAGGTTCTGTGTACTGTCTGCTGTTTGTGGGTGATTGTTGGTAGATGTGTCAGGAACTATGTTCTGTCATATTAATGTTGTCTGTAGAGTGCTTCAGGATTTCCAATGAAAGACAGATATTCGTACTATGTTGGTTCTATTGTTAATGACTATCTATACTGTACTGATTGGGAGTCATTGTGGTGTTGCAAACTCATGGTTAACTAATTAAATTCTATTTGGCTTCTCTGAATTTCATACCCCCTCCCCAAACGTAATTAAAATTAAGTCGTACCCAAAAAAATGTAACTACACCTGGTATGAGCAATCTTTTCATTTTAACAAATGTAAGACCATTTACAGTGCACATTTAATGTCAAGAGATACTCAAAAACGTACATAATATATTATTCTATGGGTGTGAGGCATATGTTAGTAATATGTTAGTAATTGGTTAGCAAGTCCTCGAAGTCATAACAATGGTATATCCCAAATATTACATATTAGTCCCTGTTTATCAATACTTTCATTTATTAGCCATGTATCCTTCCTAATACAAAAATACATCTTTCGGAAAGGTTTGAAGACCTATTTGTTTACTGCGGTATAATCTGATGAATGTATGACGTTACAACGAATTCCGTTGCAACGCATGCCTTTACCACGCATGCGTTACAACGGAATTCGTTTTCCACGCTTAACCTTTACCTCGAATATTCCTTTACCACGCATACATTTACACCGATTTTTGTTGTAAATATATGCATTGTGGGTGCATACTCTTGATAAAGATTAAAACTCTCCCTATACATTCCCCCAGCCTCATTCCTTATATTTACCCTTAACCCTTAATATATATGTATATTATTTTACTAAAATACCCCTTACCTTTTAACTCGCCTTCCCTCCATCTTCTCTGGTTACGTCGGACGTACGTCGTTAAGAGGAAGCGGAAGTTACTTTCCGTTTCCTCCCTAACGACGTTGATAGCTGCGGCTTTAGCTTCGGCTCCTCAGGTTAGTTTTGTTTTTTGGGGGGGAGACCCCCCTCAGCCTCCCTTTTTATCCCAGCGCTTTATTTATTTTTTATGGGGGAGACCCCCAACCCCCCCTTCGTTTTTCTTTTCATTTACCACACATGCCTTTACTATGTATTTCGTAGTAAAGGTATGCGTGGTAAAGCCTTTAGTTGTAACCACGCATGCGTTGTAGTGCATGCGTGGTAAATGATTTCGTGGAAACGGCTTCGTTGTAGAGGCCGTTTCCCTAATCTGATATGGTACCAGGCCCCTGTGGATGCTGCTCTCTTTTTAGCTGTTATCTTAGCGCGGGGACACACTAATTCAGTGTAACCAGGCGCTTTATAAATGCAATTATTATTATTAGTTATTATTATTATTATTATTCAACCATATAAGCTTTCATCTTAATATAGCTGCGAAAAAAAATATATTAAATTGCCTTTTTGAAGTAACCAGCAGTATCATAGCTGGTTTAGCTAAGATACCAAGAACTCTGGCAGCTTCCTTTAAACAATTCCCTTGATGAATCTAAAGGGGTTCCGCCTTTTGCTTTATCTATTTGGATACTTAATATTTGTAAAATACTATAGGCCTCCTTACGATGTCGGGCGGAATCATTTCCCCCTGACATGATTCTGCCCGACAACACATCGGTCATGAAACCTCCCGACTATGGTCGGCAGTCCCGAAACGCCTAATTATGATTTGGTCACACTCCTACATTTTATTATGGGAGCATGCATTCCGGCAGTTAACCATTCGAAATTCATGCTCCCATAGTAACATGGGTGGTGCAGTTCATCCCTTCTCCTCTAGATGCCTGCCTCAAGATGCAGGGCTCAACAGGGGGGCACCATAGGTGCCCCCTCGGCACCCAACCGGAGGCTGTGCACCAAAGGGGGCCGTGCCGGGGCCCCCAAAGACGCTTTCTGACAATGTTTCCATGTCAGACAGACCGGCATGGAAACATGTCAGAAACCGTCATCGTAATCTAAAGGGTGTAAACGCCTTCCTTTGAGATTACTTTCCACAATCCGATTGGTGGGCGGGCTGCCAGCCAGAATGACTGGTCGGATTCCTTTACCACCGCCTCTATCGTAATCGTCCCCCTTTGTGTTTGTTTTTGATAATTTTGGTAAAGCAGCACATAGAGCACATCTAAACAATTGCTGTTACATAACACTTTAATAATTAAGCCCAAGATAAGTGGAGAAAGAATAGAGCACCCTACGACATTTATTAATTAGCAATATCAAAACAAATCTACAAACCATATGGACCTCCAGTACCATGAAAGCATTAGCAACATTGGATTTCAATAAGAAGTAAAGCTACTGAGTAAAAACTAGTAAACACAGTCAAAGACTACAAGGAATTAAGCCTCCATAGCCGACGGACCCTAACCTCTACTGTAACGACCCATGACACCAAGGCACAGCACAAGTTTGAACCTGAGGAGACTAGAAGACGAACTCAAGTTCAAGTTCAAGTTCAATCTTTATTTCGTTGCATTGCAACATAAAAGATAACAGTAAAATATAAACATAACATGATACAACTCACAACAATAATCGAACTTACAGTTCATTATAATTGGGCACCCTATTGTAAGATCTACATTTCATCATATTTGGACACACAAAATTATAGTTTGAATTTATCACAGAAATTAAATAAATATTTAAAATGTTTAAAAAACAAGTAAAAAAACATTAAATTAGTTTATAACAGCCAGGAATTTAAGATGGTACAACTAACTAGACATGATTCATGATTTAAACAAGTCCGGGATAAGCATTTTTTCTTAGTTAAAATGAAAAAGTTAATTTCCGTCTAATAAAATATACGGCCAATAAAAATTTGCTGGTTCCGAACACAATTACTTGACTGGTGTCCGTACTTAGGATCCTGCCAGCTTCCCTATGGGAAGTAGAGGCAATATTGCGGCACAAGGGAACTATCCATCTTTTCCTTGCCCTGCCATAGCTAGGGCAGAAAAACAATATATGAAAAATATCCTCCCTTTGGTTGTTGGTGCACAGGGTGCAATAGTCATTATCTGTCTTCCCCCATCTTTTCTCGGTTACCTTTGTCCTCAGCGTTCCATATCTGAATTTTATATACAAAGATTTGGCCAATGGTGGCTGGATTTCATCAAAAAATTGTTCAAAGGATGCCTCATTTTTTACCATAAGGAATTTTTCTGTAAGAGGACCGTGTGTTCTTATATACACAGAGTCATGGCTCACATATGACCAAAAGGACAGTTTGACTATTTTCTTGGAGGCTGAATTTAAAGATTCTGGCTCATTCCAATAATGTGTTAATCCGAGCTTAGTTAACCAGATTTTTACATGTTTGAACCAATAAATTTTACTGTCACTATCGAGCTCAAGGACTTCTTCCAAACCTTTTTTATAGTCGGATAGTTCAAGGGTTGTCCACAATCTGACCCACAACAATACTGGTCTCAATATTACATGATGATCTGTATGTTTGATGTTTAGATCAAGGAATAAGGGTATCAAAGGGGTATTGATGGGAACTTTTAAGAGCCCCCTGATAAATTTATTCTCCAGTATTTCAAAGGTTTTCTTGCATACTGGCCCCCAGATTTCCGCCCCATACAGTGCAGCAGATTGAACCTTGTATCTAAAAAGCTCTAATGCTGGGGTGACTGCCTTATTCACACTTTTACTGTATCTCTGTAATATTGGAAAACAATTTTGTTTAAACACCAATTTTGATTTCTCTAGTTGTGGGCCCCATCCCATTGTCGAGTCTAGCAGGACCCCCAGATATGTAAAACTGTGCTCGTAATCTAGTTTTTGACCGTTTAACATTAAATTCCTTTTAAAAGTTTTATGCGGATTTAGTGCCATGTATTTTGTTTTTTTTATATTGATTTCTAATCCTTTTGAAATACAATACTGTTGGAACCTATCTAGTAGGGTCTGTAGGCCGCGTGGCGTTTGCGAAATTAAAATTGTATCATCCGCGAAGAGGAGGGACGCAACACGTCCAATCGGGGTGAGTCATTGTCACAATTTTCCATGTAGGCTGCTATATCATTTACGTAAAGGGAGAAAAGTGTGGGGGCCAGTACGCATCCCTGGCGTACTCCCCTTTTTATGGGGATTGGGTCTATAAGTTCCCCATTTGGGCCCCACCTAACCTTAGCATAATTCTCCTGATGCAAGCCCATCACAAGTTTTAGCAATTCGCCTGGTAGTCCTTGCCTATTCAGAGTTTTCTAGAGTAAGTCACGAGGGATTAGGTCAAATGCTGCTCGTAGGTCTACGAAGGTCACATACAAGTGACCTTTGCGGATAATAACGTATTTCCAATACAAGCAGCATAGCCTAAATACCTGGTCAATGGTTCCCGTTTTATTCCTAAATCCCGCCTGATATTTAGATAAAACTGACTCCTCCTCCACCCATGAATTTATTCGATTTAAAATATGCCTGGCATATATCTTCTGTGTTATGTCTAAAAGACTAATGGGGCGATAATTGGCTGGATCGCCACGATCCCCTTTTTTAAAAATAGTAATGATTTCTGCGCCATTCCATGTGTCCGGAATGTGGCCGCTAGCCGCAACTATATTAAATAAATGATTCAAATAGGGTGCCCAGACGTCAACATTATACAGATAAAGATCGCCCGGAATTTTATCAAGCCCAGGCGCCTTCCCTTTTTTTATCATGGCAATTGCTGTCTCTGTTTCTTGCATGTCAAAAACTACCGGGTAGGTGTTAACTGGTATTATGGCAGAGGATGCGTCTGTTACAACATCAATTGAAATTTTAGCTGCATACAGCGATGTAAAATGCTTGACCCATATATCCTCGTCTAGATAGACCTCCCTGGAGCCTTTCTCACGTTTATTCTCCTTAGCTGCAAGTTCCCAAAATTGTTTCTGGTCCTTGTTTTTGGCGGCTGTTAACATGCTGAGCCATATTTCCTCATCCCAAGAGGATTTTGCTCTTAATATTATTTTATTGTAAGCCTTCCTTTTATCTCTAATTTCTATTGGACCTTTCCCTTTAACAGCATCAATCAGTGCAGTTTTGGCAAGACGACATTCCTTTTTATACCAGGGTTTGCCTATAGATTTGGCATTAGTCGTACCTACACCTTTTTTAGGTGTTTTTTGTAAGGAGCTCTAATAATTTACTGAAAAGGGACTTATGCAATTTAATGAATTCTTTAGAATCGCAGCTATAAGGACAATATGAGTCAAAGGTATCTGCAAAGATGCAGTAAATGTTGGCCAGTAAATCCTCTCTTCCCAATATGTAGGCCCATTTAACCGCCCTGCGATTGTTACTAAGGATAATATTATCTGTTATAGATAAGGATGCTAGGCTATGGCCTCCCTCTGTAGCTCCCAGCCCCTTTAACATACTTTGAAGGAAACTAGTTTCTAAAGGGCAATGGTCGCTTTCATATCTCTCTTTGACCTTTAAGTCTACTGTAAAAGGCCACAGGTCAAAAGAGACAATGACATAATCTAGTTTACTTTCATAGTCACGCCTCTTAAAAGTGGGGGCTTTCGGGCTGTCAGATGGCATACGCCCGTTACATGCTCTCAGGCCATGAGAAGTTAACAATCTTGTAATCTGAAGAGCCAGTGCAGTGCTAACGACCATTCTATTTTCATTCAGGGCTGGTATTCCATTGGCAATGTCCTCATCTTCATACAATTGGGCTATGTCTGTAATTGGTTCAAAATTACCATTCAGATCCCCACATAGGATAACATTTGCATCTGTTTTTAATGTATCCATGAATGATTCTAACTTCCCTATACATGGTGATTCCTTGTGGGAAGAGTGTGGACTGTTATACACATTAAAGAGGTAGATCACCCTGTTGTCCGCAGTGGTTATTCCCAGACCAAGAATGTCTGGAGAATCTGTGTTAAGCATTTTTATACCTATTTTGATAGAAACACTGATCCATATTAATAGACCTCCAGATGCACAACCTCTTAATGAGGGCACAGCCTCTATTTGATAGGATTTATAGCCAACCCTGTGCATCTGTACTGTGGCCCATGTTTCCTGTAGCACACAGATATCAAAAGTGTTCATATATTTGTTCCAGTCAGGATCACATAATTTCACACGCACCCCTGCTATATTCCATGAAACCAATGAAAACAAGGGGGTTCCCTCATTTGACCCAAGAGGCATTACCGGTGAGGCAACGGACAAACTACTATTAACTTCATCACCTATTGCAACAGTACATGAGCCCATCTTTGAACAACTAGTTCCTTTTTCTTCATTACACCCCACAGTACATGAGACATTTTCATCCCCCCTAACATCATCTCTACTTTTTCGACTTGAAGCGATTGTGAGCAAAGGAGATCCCTCATTTGTCCCAAAAGACACTGCAGGTGAAACAACATGCAAACTGCTGATTGCTTCATCACATGTTACAACAGTACGTAAGCCTAACTTTAGACAACTAGTCCCTTGTTCTTCGTTATACCCCACAGTGCATAAGACATTTTCAACTCCCCTAACATCCTCTCTACTCTTTAAACTTCAATCACACTCCTCCATGCCACTGAATACCTCAAACCTGTTTGATAATTCTAAGGGAGTGAATGGTATCATGTGAGCCATATTTCCTTTTTCTCCTACGTTGTGGCTAGTCGGTATAATATTCCACCCAAGCATCGCAGGGGTTGGGGCTGGTTGATGCATGTAGGCAGGATTCCTGGCAACCTCCATGTTAGAGAAATGATTGGTGAAGGAGATATTGTTGGTTAGATGTTGGGGGGGAAATACTGTAGATCTTGGATAAAAATAGGGCAAGGGGCGCGGTACAATACAATTGTTTTCGTTGCCATAAGGCCAGTTCAGGATGTATTGAACGGCTTTTTTGTCCCTAAAGTTAACAACAACAATATCACCCCCTATATCTTTTATTCTTCCTCCCAACCATGATAAGCGACGGACATGGACAATTTCTCCATTTACATGACTGGCTTTAGGTCTATACAATGACAACCAGTGCATTATATTGTTTTTTAATTGAAAGTAACCTTCCCGTTTACCACTTGAGAGTTCAGGAACCCCAGTGAGTACCACCACATATGGTAGAGCTTCCGGCGGGAGTTCCGTGGGTGGTCTCCTACTCTGTCCCCCTCTTTCATGGCTAATCTCATTCTCTTCCGGTCTTAGGGGTCTATTCGTGGGGATACTTAATTCCCTTGCATGGGTGTTAGTTAGAATATCAGTGTTATAATTGGATGTTGTAATTAGTCTACCCATAGATGTTTTTACCTGTTTAGGTTTAGGTTTATTGGGAGGTTTACTAACAGATGATGCTTCTGTTGGCAAGTGATTAGAAGCAACTGGAATAGCTGCTTTCTGATTGTTGTCAATAGTAGAAGTGGAAGATGTTGCAGCCACTATGTGTGTTAGGGGGGTATGTATCGGAGTTGGAGCTTTGTGAAGTTGTAATGCTTTCAGAGGCCCTAATGACCTGACAGAATTCCCAATAACTGTCAAATCCACCTCTATTTTCCCCAGCCTTAGTTCCACTCCCTTTAATCTCTCAGCTATGGCCAGCATGTAACTTCGCACAATCAATTCTATATTGTCCAAAAGAGTCTTAGGGGAGGCTGGATGCGGTCCTTCTTCCAATGGAATATGGATAATATCAGACTCTGTAGCTGTTTGGGAGGATGGTATCACAGGTGTAGGGGGGGTTAAGTCAGATCCTATTATTTGTTTGCTGACATGTTCTCCCATAGTCGTATTAGTAACAGAGTTGGACTTCTTCCCGAATTCTGTATGACTTAATCTGGGCTTGTTTAAGTCCAATTTTTTTCGTCTCCTTTTGGATGGTGGGGGCCCATGTATTTTGTGTGGCAATGGCCCCAGATTCTTGCCTCTTACTACCTTCCCCGGCCTGATTGTAGGTGAGATCATAGTTTTGAGAGGATTAGGTGAACTAGGGAGATCGTGTATCACGATTAGTGTTTCTGGCTGGGTTTGCGTAGGGGAAATGGCAGGAGCTAGACATTCCTTAAGTAGTAGGGGCACACTAGCGGTCGGAGATATATTATCTGACAGTGTGATATTCAGATCATTGTCCAAGGTGACAGAAATAATAGGCTCAGACAAGGTCCTATTTTTAATACGTTCAATTGAACGGCGACGATCTGCCCGCCGCTCTGCTAATAATTGTTCTTTACTGCCCTCAGGAGCTACTTTGGGAAAATAGTCATCCAGAGTTCGATTTAACATGCCCCCGTTTTTGTCCAAGCCATTAATAGCGGGGCTAGCAGCAGCTGTGGCCATCGTACAATGGAAACGGTGGAGGGGTTATAATAGTAGGTGGATAACTACTTACTCAGCAAATAGACCAGGACTTCGGGCCCAGCACAGCCTCCTCAGGCCTCTGAGGGCCACAGAGGGCCCGCCCTTTGCCCGGGCTTAGCCCGTGCGCGTCCCGCGACGCGTGACCTCTCTCCCCGATTTAAAGCGCCTCCTGGCGCCAAATCCTTTGGTGGGCGGGGTCAGGTGAGGTCAGCCGCGGGGAGTGGTGGGGCTTCTGGTCTCCCCCCTCGGCGGCCGCACGCAGTGATGGAAAATGCAGCGGCAGCGGGGGAGACCTGTAGGAGACAGCCAGCTGGTAAAAAGCGTCCCTTGCCACCTTACAGCCCCCACGGAGACACCAACCGGATCCTTGCAATGGGTTTTGTCCCAGGTATGGCCAGCAACACAGAGCGGTCCTTCAGCAATTTCAACAAGGGGCACCCGCTCCTCAGCACCTCTCTCCCCGATTTAAAGCGCCTCCTGGCGCCAAATCCTTTGGTGGGCGGGGTCAGGTGAGGTCAGCCGCGGGGAGTGGTGGGGCTTGTGGTCTCCCCCCTCGGCGGCCGCACGCAGTGATGGAAAATGCAGCGGCAGCGGGGGAGACCTGTAGGAGACAGCCAGCTGGTAAAAAGCGTCCCTTGCCACCTTACAGCCCCCACGGAGACACCAACCGGATCCTTGCAATGGGTTTTGTCCCAGGTATGGCCAGCAACACAGAGCGGTCCTTCAGCAATTTCAACAAGGGGCACCCGCTCCTCAGCACCTCTCTCCCCGATTTAAAGCGCCTCCTGGCGCCAAATCCTTTGGTGGGCGGGGTCAGGTGAGGTCAGCCGCGGGGAGTGGTGGGGCTTGTGGTCTCCCCCCTCGGCGGCCGCACGCAGTGATGGAAAATGCAGCGGCAGCGGGGGAGACCTGTAGGAGACAGCCAGCTGGTAAAAAGCGTCCCTTGCCACCTTACAGCCCCCACGGAGACACCAACCGGATCCTTGCAATGGGTTTTGGCCCAGGTATGGCCAGCAACACAGAGCGGTCCTTCAGCAATTTCAACAAGGGGCACCCGCTCCTCAGCACCTCTCTCCCAGATTTAAAGCGCCTCCTGGCGCCAAATCCTTTGGTGGGCGGGGTCAGGTGAGGTCAGCCGCGGGGAGTGGTGGGGCTTGTGGTCTCCCCCCTCAGCGGCCGCACGCAGTGATGGAAAATGCAGCGGCAGCGGGGGAGACCTGTAGGAGACAGCCAGCTGGTAAAAAGCGTCCCTTGCCACCTTACAGCACCCACGGAGACACCAACCGGATCCTTGCAATGGGTTTTGTCCCAGGTATGGCCAGCAACACAGAGCGGTCCTTCAGCAATTTCAACAAGGGGCACCCCAACTCAATAACCCACGAGTTGAGATAAACTAAATGTAGTTGATATATCGTACGCTAATGTTAACCCTAGAATGTACACCTCTCTATTTTCCTGTCCTATCCCCTTTCTCTCTATCATTTCTAACTATTATGTCCTTTCCTCCTTACATCTCCTTCTTTATCAAAATCTAACCAGCAAGAGGGGAATCACATATACAGCATTGAACTAATGATTTATGCCAGTTGTGGTGAACCCTGCAATAGTATTGATATACAGTATAAAAAAATAAAAAATAAATAATTTTTTTAAAAAAACTACAAATAGGTAGGCCTATGTAAAACTACCATAAAAAAAACTCTAAGGAGGAAGGGGAGTATTTAAAATTTGCTGGAACATTACACACAAGGAGAAAGTAGATTAATAGATCAATATGGAAACTAAGGAGGGGGGGCGGTTGGGTATAAATCTCTCAGACAGACATTTCAGATGTGAGATTTATTTACCAAGCATTGGATACTGAGAGTTTTAAACTGTTTGGTTCAATTTAATTGGCGCCTCTAAGTGAGGGACGAGCTAATAAGAAAGGAGAAAGAAATATACATTGTTGGTGCAGACTATTCATATAACTATGAGGATATATATGCAGATTACCACATAAAATAGAGCTATTAAAGGGGTCCATGATGGAAGTCCCATTCAAAGAGAAGGTGTTTGTAGTATTTTTGAAGGTGAGGTGTAAATCAGTGGTGAGGTGAGAGGAAAGAAAAGACTTCCATATATTTGTGGTGCATCCGAGAATGACTGCGGAGAAGTGTGGCTCACTGGTTAGAGCAGGCAGACCCTGAAGCAGAGGTCAGACCCGGGACCAGGGTTCAATTCCCGACGCGGCAGGGTCTTGAGCTCAAATGTCCACGGACTCGATAATTCTCGCTTCGGTGCCTGACCTAATCATGGGTTCACACTCTGCAACTCTGGGCATTAAGCTTGCTTAATCTCCACAACGGCCCCCCGCGGCGGGATGCCTGGCTTTCACCTTGGGGATGCCCTGTAGGGGCTATCTCACAGGGAAAAGCCAGGACGGGTTCCCAAGGCAAAGCGCTTAGAGACCCCTGGGTTATAAGCGCTATATAAATCCAAACATACATACATACTGCACCACATTGCTGAGAGCCAGACTGCATTACTTAATGAGTGATGCAGTTGGTCTTAGATAATAGTAGCTTCAATGGGTACCACTGGAGTGCTAAAATAATTGTAATAAAGCAATTAAATATTTTACGCCTGGTTACAATGTGAGCTGCTGCATTCAGAGTCTTCGTTGCTCAATACAAGCTGTACTTTTGTTATTCATTCCAAATTGGAATTGCCATAATTCACATTTCAGAGATTGAATTATGGTTTTGAGGACTTGCTCTGAGATAAAAATGTTTCATCAGATATGAAATCTCAATTGAAATTGGGCACTTTAACTATATCATTTATATGGGATTGAAGATTTGGGGGCATACCTACTAGAGAAATGGCAGAGCGTGACGTCATCCTGCTTGGCTTCACGCTGCGATTCGCCACTTCTGAAATGCAGGGCTTCACCCATTTTACAACAATATGGTGCAGCCCTGCGTATCCCTCTGCGCTAGTGCTGAATTAAGCAGCCTAGTGCCAACGCAGGCACTCTTGCACCATAGTGCAAGGGTGTCTGCGTTGAGGGGCAGATTGTTTATGTGCACAGAACCAATCTTTAAATGTCGTGTTGAAACTTGTTTGTTTGTTACTGAGTACAGCACACATAGAAGTTGCAAAACGTCATTTTTGTATTGATTGTTTATGTGCAGGAAGGGACACCTTCCGGCACATGAACAATCAGTGGCCTTTTGCTGTTTCTATGTGTGCTGCACAATGCAGCACACATGGAAACAGCAAAACAAGGAGAAATGAAACATTTCTCCTCATTGCGCTTCTTTAAGACCAGGTTTTCCCTGGTCTTCAATTTGGCACTGCCCCATATTTACGCCACCCTTGTAAATATAAGATAGCGTCAAAATCAACACCCACCGTAATACCCATTGCCCACCCCTTACAAGCTCAGTATAGCATGAAAGGATGCCTTATTTACAAGGCAACATTTAGCCACATATATGAGCAGTTAAGGATCGCTGGTTTACAGTCGAGAACATTACAGGAGTATAGCCAGGATTTAACCAGAATGTTGGAGTGTTTCAGGAAAACACGAGAAATTCAATTTTAGAGGGTTCATTTTCGGGTGATGTGTTGATATCCAGTTTCGGATGGTCTCAAAAGTATTAGCTAAATAAAAGATGTCGTCAAGAGAGATGTCCTTCAAGTAGAACTGGATGTCACAGGCTTTTGACGGTACAATTTGCCAGGGTTCTAGAGAGTGTCCTAGAGAGGGTCGATGTACACATATGTAGGCGTAGGAGTCAAGAAGGTACTTTTTTGTACTCCTTGTGAGGTTTTGACAGACTGGAAGAAGGGGGAAACAGCCATTACAATGCAGCTGTTACCACGCGGAGCCTTTACTACAAATGTGTAACAACGCATGCACTGTTACCATGCATAGCCTTTGCCAGGCATGTTTTTCACAATGTATATGCCTTTACCATGTATGCCTTTACAACAAATTAATGCTGTGAAGGTTAAATGGTAAAAACATATAAGTTATTCTGGTAGTACGGGTATATGACGGTAGCGGTGGAAAAGGCACTGGCGAGGTCAAGCCTATTAGTGCCGTTAGAGGAAATGGAGAGACCCTGCTGCTACCTCTCGCAGTCCTGTGCCGCGCCTCAGAAGAGTTTCCTCATCGTCCTGTAAAGGTAAGGGGGATTGGGCCTGGGGTTGGGGGATACAGTTTTATGGCTTTAGACTGGGGGTGTTTTTTTTAGGGACTAGGGGAGGTCGGGCCGGGGTATGGCATTAGGGTTCAGTGCAGAAGCCAGGTATTTTTGAAAAGGGCTTGGGGGGGTCCTGGTTTTGGGGCAGGGGCTGAGTGATTTTGAACAGGACTGAGTGTCCAGAGGGGCGTTACTCTGGGGTTCAGTTTTAGGGTTCAGGGCAGGGGAGGGGCATTATTAATAAGGGCTGGGGACCTGGGGAGGGGGTCGCACTGGGGTCTATCTAGTTTTAGGGCTCAGGGCAGAGGTTGAATATTTTTTTTTAAGTAACTGGGGATGGGGGTTGCACTGGGGTCTGGTTTTAGGGCTAATGATAGGGGTTAGTGTTGTGACTTGAATTCTCTTGATTGCATCCTTTCCCTTAGTTACCTGCTCCCACTGCTCAGTCGGTATTAATGTGATGTGTGTGGAATGTTGGATGCTTAATATAGTAGTGGAATGCTGGAGTGCCTGGTATGGTTGAGAGAGAGACAGTTGGAGCGTATGGGCTGAGCAGCAAGGATGCTGCTCCTGGAGCAGCTGAACGTATTATCTTACCTATTTACCATCCTAATAACCTGTAACTAAACTAAATAAACCATATACTACTAATCTACAATATGGCTACCTCTGGAATTCTTTTGGAATGCAACAGTTGGGTATTTTTAAAAAGGGCTGAGGGGGGGATGCGGTGCCGATGACCAGTGTGATGGATGAAGGCAGCGGCCAGGGAATACCTTCACCATGGATAGGCCTTCAACATACATGCCTTTATAACGACGTTTTTTGTAAAGTCATGCATGGTAAAGGCATATTCGTAGTAAGAAAATGTGTGGCAAAGGTTATGTGCGGTAAAGGCATTCGCATTGTAAAGCATACTTGGCAAAGGCATGCGTTGCAATGAAATGCGGTGTTCTGTCATACATCCTGAAGAATTGCCAACTGTGATTGGTATGAGGCATTAGTTTTGTATGAAGTAAACTGTTTTAAAACTAGGCCATCAATGCATATCCAGTTGTTGATGTTTTTGCTGAGTATAGTTTGGCAAGCCTTATTTGACACTACCAACATATAAGACAGGAATTTACGATGTTCAGAATGTGAGGACATTGTCAACTTCCTGGAACTGAGTTGTTTCAGTGCTAGAGTCCAGTGTGAAGCCTATTTAACATTTATTTACTGGGTCATATAGTAAATATGTTGTGAAGTTGTGTGGCTACACAGCTTTCAACAACTTTACACTGATAACCCAAAGCCTCTCAATGGAACACTGAAATATATTTGGCATGACCACTCCATGTCAAAAACATGGGAACCTGGTGTTCTACTTATGAACAGCTCAAAGGATCCCTAGTAATAATGTAGGCACTCCTAACCTGGGATCCTGAAGGTGTGAGAGCCTCAGGTGATTCATAATAGAAATATAATCCATGCATGACCACCTCCTTCCACAGCCCCACTACAAGTGCTGCAGTTGCAGTAGCACAGCAGCTTGAAACTAAACATTCTATAGTGACAGCACATTGGCTGGCCTATCAGATTGGAGTCACATGATCTATGCAGCTCCATGCAAACACAAAGACTCGTAATGCAAAAACAGGATGCTTACTCCGTGTGGTACTGAAATATCATTATCAGACTATGGCCTAACACAAATAATGTATCAAAAAAATATTTTACAATAATTTTGCCCCATTGGAATTAATAAAGGGAATATTTGCAGGAAATGGGACAAATATTTGTGTAAACAATATTTAGAGCACGCAATTTAAACAGATTGTGTATTGTATGCTATATTCAAACACCATACTGCTCACCTGGACAAAATATATATATAGAAAATCAATAATTAGGAAACATAAAATTAACATTAATGCTAGCATAGAATCTCACCCCCACACTCCCATAAATTGGATAAATATAAATGACATAAAAAAGTCCAATTTGTTACTTGCACATATGTACAATGGAATGTAATGGATTGTGGTTTGCCACCAGCAAGACATGGAGTGCTCAGGTTCAGAATGATGGGAAAAACCTTTTGAAGGAGGCTTGCATATTCTTCTGCATAAACAGTGTTACCCAGCTCCATATAGTGGGTGAATTTTTCATCTTCTACTATACTCATTCATGCTGAATAACAGCACATTGGTGCAAGGTGATCCCTTTAGTGTTAGACCTCTCAGCCTTAGGGTGGTCTAACCCCAAACGTTTTGCCTTACTCTTTTTGGTGAATTTATTTTTGTTGGCTTTAGGACTCTGCATACTTTACCACTGCTAACCAGTTCTATAGTGCTTGTGCACTCTCCAATTGGCACATTTAATTTACAAACTCTAGTAAAGTAGTACTAAAACTACAAGTACCCAGGGTCAATGTTACTAGTGGGCCTGCAATACTCATTGTGACGCCCACTTAAGTAGCCTTTGAAACAAGTCTCAGGACTCCTATTGCATGCACTTTTCACTTTTACATACCCTTGTAGAGAAAAACTCGGTGTTATCATATTAATAAGGGATCATTTTTAATTGGAATCAGACAGGAACGTTGAGGTCGGTCGCTAAAGAATTTTAAGTTAAAATCCTTTTTAATGGTAACATTGGATTATAAGTCACGGTTCTAAAACTGCCACTTTTAGAAAGTCAGCATTTTCATGTTCCAACCATTTGGTGCCTGCAGCCTTATCCTGAGTCACATGAGTAGATGTAGCTGGCAGTCAATTGTTGTGCATTATTCCCACATAGTGAGACAAAAGGGTAACATGTGGGGGCTGAATAGGCCATTTCTGAATCAATAGGAGGGTGGAGCTCTCACCTACCACACTTGCACCTCACAAAGACTCTGCTTCAGCACACTCACAAATAGTTTCTCACTATTCTTTTGTGGCTCCAGACAATCCAAGGCACGGGCAGTGAGGAAGGAAATTCCAGACATCTTTGAGGGTGGAAACTCTAAAACCTACTCCCACTTCAATGCTGGCACAAAGTATAAACATTCAACCATCAAACCACACTCTTCTGATCACTTCGGGACCTATGGACTCTACCAGGAAGAAGAACGGCTCAGCTGTGAAGTCTGCTCTGCTGACCTGCTTGCTGACCAAGGGTTGCTCTGCTGCCCAAGGTCCACTGTTAAGCACCAGAACTCCTCTAGGAACGCACTAGGAAATGAACAAGACTCACACAGTGCCTATGATTGTATAGTTGCTGGTTTACAATTGATTCAAATAATTGCCTTGAGTCAAATTTCCTCTTTTTGTAAATAGCTGTAACTGAAACCTGTATAGTTCACTTAACTGTATACACGTTTTTTTGATTAGCTCACAAATCACTTGGGACACATTGCACTTTGTATATTATATTGTATGTCGCAGTTAAATCCTATTTTTATTCAATTGTCATTTGAAATACAAAAAATGTTTTGAAACTGGTATGATTGTGTCTCTCTCTTCCTTTTTGCCACCCTCCCTTCAATATTTGGATTGTTATCAAGCCTTATTTATTAAGTAATTGATAAAGTGATATGCCGCAGGAACCATTGTTTTCTGGATAAACGCATTACCCTGGTTCCGTTGTGAGTAGGGTCTCCCTTGTTCTCTCTTTTCGCTGTAAGCTTCCTGGCTGGCATCTAATCCACCGCTGCATGACCAATCTCAACCCCAGACTTCTCATCACAGCTCTATGTTGACAGTTCCTTAGGGCCGGCCTGCACATCTTGATGCAAAGGCTTTGCATCTCGACGTGTAGGTCCACACGGTACTGTGTCAGCAGACTGAGCTCAGTCCAGTATCCAGCCTATGCTCCATTGCGGTCAGCCTAAACTTGGGACTTGGATCCAGTCTACCGCAACTGATAAACGAGGTTGCCGCTTTTTGCTTCTTAGTGCTTTATTTTCTAAAATCTTTAAAACTGCATATTTCGTCGTTCTACTAATTGGATTTTTGTCAAATAATTTATCACATTTTACTCTATTCTTATATATAGGCGTGAGATTTTTCTTTTATTTCTGATTGTGTGCTGCATAAATGCTTTACACATTGCCTCTTAGTTTAGCGTGACTGTTTTAGTGCCAAGTTGCCATAGGGATAAACAAAGGTTAATTAGTTAATTTAGTTGTTTCCCCTAACATAGGGGCTCATTAGGATCATGGTTTTCCCGCATCCTCCGGTCTGGCGGAAGCCACCGCCGGCCCGGAGTATGCGGGAAAACCGCTGGGGAGGCACAAAAGACCCACCGCCAAATTAGGATGGCGGTGGGTCTCAAAATCGGTCCGCAGCTTTTCTGCCGCGGTCGCCTTCCGACCGCGGCGGAAAAGCTCTAACATGGCTAGCGGTGTCTATCAGACACCGCCAGCCATATTAGGATGGCGGAAAACAGATGCCTTTCCGTGGCGGATTTTCCGCCGTGGAAAGGCATACGGTGATTTCTTTGGGGGCCCGTTGCGGGCACCCAGGGTGATTGGGGGGGTGGGGGTGCACATGGGGGGTACCTATGGTACCCCCCTGCATTTGCGTGCACAAAAATGCTAAGCATGCATATTTAACCTTGCGGCGGGTGCTGCTTCAAGCAGCACCTGCCGCAATGTTAAATATTGAGGATGTGACCGCCAGGCTGGCGGTCACATCCTAATTGCACTGGAGGGACCGCCGCTGCCCCTGCGGACGGTCCCTCCTCCTCTAGGGTGGCGGACGGACGCAGGTCCGTCCGCCATCCTAATGAGCCCCATAGTTCCTATAGTCTTACTTACTGTGAATGTGTTATAGTATTTATCAGGAGAAGTGGCAATGACAGTTTTGAATTGTACTTTAATATGTCAATTGCTGCACAGAATATTGCGCTGAAAAAGTTATCTTGTCCTGTACTGTGAATCGCTCTGATACCCTTCGGGGTCTAGTGCGCGCTATACAAAACACTGAATAAATAAATAAGTTACCCTGACAAGGATGGGGGCTGCAGTTTGAGAAGGGCTCACAGGCCCCTCAACCAACAACCCGATTTCTCAATAGGAAAAATATTTCTAAACATACTCAGGTGGCCCCTTTTTAGGAGAACTATTCCTAGACATATGCGGTGATATCCTTTTTAGGAGAAACATTCTTAAACATACTGGTGATTCAGGGGCATATTAGCCAGAACCTCGTTAAAATTATCGCCATGTTTGCGGCAGGAAACAGCCGCTAAAACAGCAATAATGGGCTTGCTAATATGCATTATAGAATTCCAATAGAAGCCCAGGTTAGATGTCCTGCACATCTAACCTGGGCTTCTATTGGAATTCTATAACACATATTAGCAAGCCCATTATCGCCATTTTAGCAATGGTTTCCTGCAGCTAAAACGGCAAAAAATATTAACAAGGTTCTTGCTAATATGCCCCTCAGTTCTTTGTGTAACAACCTGTACTGAGGTGTAGGCCTGACATTGGTGATGGTTTCTGCAATTATGAGTGTCACGGATTCCCTACTTACAGCACCTGTGGTGTACTCCAGTGGGAGGGAGGTGACTGTGTCCTGACTCGACCATTTCAGCAGGATGTATGTGGGACTCCGACAGAAAACTATTGCAAACATTCCTAAAGATGCAGAGCAGGCCCACTTGCCTCATCTTCGGCCCATTGTGTCCCATCAATGGTTTTGTGGCAATTAAAGCCCGTCATTGGCTCCTGATGAAAGAATGCTGCAAAGACAGCTTACTAGTCCACAGGGCCTTACAAACAACCTCAAGAAAGACGCTGCTGTCTCTCCATAAAGATCACACGTCGGAATATTCAGAAAAAATATAAATTTTCCAAAATACGATTGCAATGCATTAATCAGAACTATATCGTGTAGCTAAGAATATTACATTTATATATACCATCTAAAATCGAGATATACCAGCTTAGGAGGGAGCAACCTAAAACCATATGGCTTGTTACTATAGAAACACCTATTGTGCACATATGTCCCTTGTGGACTATTTTAAGTCCTGCAAAGGGTCTATGCCGCTGAGCATGCTGGTACTAAATCTTTGCAACTGACAGGAACCCTCTCTCTCTTTCCATTTTCAAACCTGTAAAAACCTAGGAAGTTGCTGTCCAGAACTCTAACCCAAATAATATACAGCAATAAATAAAACATTGGCCCATTCAATGAGGCCCTACCGTAACCCCTCGTTGTAGGCAGACGTGGCTTGGCACCTGAGGTTCCTACTGTGACTCCAAAGAGCCCACATTGAAGCATGTTGACTATCATTGAATTTGCATGCATTACTTCACACTTGTAAACTGCAGAAGAACAAATGGGGCAGAACAGTCACATTAGAGTTTACAAGAAGCTTCTTTTATCCCAACAAATGTCAGACTAGTGATAGAGTTACAAGTCACAAAGCAGTCAGGGCAGAGGTCTCCCACTTCCATTCACTGTTGGCAGGGAAGGTGGGAAACTATGTGGAAAGTCAGACTGGCAGATTGGGAGTGATGGGAGGTGCGAATGAACAAATGACAAGTGCAGACTTTTCAAAAACACTGCAACAAATAACCTCATGGGCTTTTTTAAACAGATATTTTGTTAAAATTTGGAGTACGTCCCTCATTCAGTTTACCAATGTCCCAATTCTGCTTTCTAAAAATGCAGGGGCATAGTATCAACAAGTAGCGATATTTATCGCTAAAGAAGCATAGCAAATTTTTTTTTATCGCCAAGCATCGCCGGATTTTATCGCAGAGATAACGTGCTATTAGCAGCGTTTATCTCCAATGCGATATAATATCCAGCGATAGCGGCAAAATGCGTGAATATCGCTGGAAAACCAGCGATATTCAGGCATTAACGCCAATAGTGTCTTAACCTGAATATCCACCTGCCATTGGATATACAGGTTAAGAACTGGTCTGAGCAGGTGTTAGATTTTAGCGATATTCACGCTTAGCTCAATTTGTCTTAGCGCTACGCCTGTCCTTCTAATAGGCGATAGCGACGTTAGCGACTGCTTTCAGTACCTAACTGGTTGGGTACGCCCACTTTGCATGTCATTAGCAATAAATATCGCTGACATGCAAAGCGGGCCCCAAACCGCTCGCTATCACCTAAAAGCTGTCGCTAACTGATGTTAGCGACAGCTTGCTGATAGGGCGATGAAATTATCGCCGCTGTGCGGCCGAAAACTGCCACAAAAGCGGCGATAATTTCATTTTGCCTGCCTTGATAATATGCTCCGAAATTTGAAATATATTTTTTCGTTTGCCGAAAAAGGCACTTATGATGTGTTTGATGTTGACAATTTAGAGCAGAGAAAATTAACTCAATGGAATTATTAGACCCTTTTTTCTATTCTGCGCCAAGAACACATCTCCAGGAGTCATATCTAAATATCAGAGAAAGAGCAGTGGTAATGATAATACCAGCTCAGTCCTTCCCACAGTAATTTCCCTCCAAGCACCAATAAAATCCATACCAATATTTGACCACGTTTTCTCTGGCACAGGAACTGAATGCACAGAGCTAGGTATAGGGACTAGTCACTTGTAACTTACAGCACAACACACACAACGCCCTACAAGTGGTTCCAATGATTTATCCAACCTCAGGCACTCAACAAAGACTCTCTGATTCATCTTTGCATAGTCTTCCTGCCAATCTGTCCTTCATGTGTCTATTCCACTATCATGAATCAGAAAGACACTCGCACAACTGTATCCTTAGAAAACCAGTAATCACACACAACTCGGACATGATGAGTCTCCACACTCCGCTCAGATCTGACTCTTTAAAACTGAGACGCCCCTGATGTACAAGTTGCATTACTTTTCTTAAAGTTTCATCTACAATTACAGCACTTGCAATCACACAGCCTCTGCCTTGTCAATGCACTTACCACAACTTTATCATTTTCAAGCATATTTTCATCATCAGAATGTGGTTCCAAGGGCCATCTTGAGAGGCAATCTGTCATAATGTTCATCACACCAGGTATGTATTCAGGCCCAGATTAACAAACCTGTCAGGGAACCCAACGCAGCAACGGGCTGCGATGTTTTGCGTGAAAGAGCAGTATTGCGCCATATGTATTAGGATATGGCACATTTCGGCTTTCATAGCACTCATGCATCTCAGGCAGGCTAGCGCAATGCAGGTGCATTGCGTCATGGTGCAAAGTGGCCTGCACTATGGGCAAGATAGTTTTTGTGCAGGAATACATTACCTCCTGCACAAAACCAATCCTCAGAGGCATACCCATTTTTATGTGTGCTGATGAATGCAGTAGACATGGAATGAGGATGTAGCATGGAGAAATGAAGGTATTTCTCCTTGAAATGCCTTTCTTGGGTAGGCACACCATTTTGGTGCATCCTTGGTTTACTGCTTTTAGTACATTTAGTTTTATGTCTAAATATATGGATCAATGCCTGGGTTCTCCCATGCTTCACCTGTATAAAGCCTTCCAATGCAGGGTAACGAAGGGCAGAATGATTGCAAGCTAAATTGTCATTTAACTAATTTCAACAGGATGTATGACATCACAACGCATGCTTTTACTCCGCTTGCCATTACAACGCAGTTTTTACAACGCAAGTCGTAACAACGACTTGAGTTGGGGGGCGCTGGATAGTGGAATAGTTTAATTTTCTATTCCAACTCCAGTCCCCGTGGATAGTAGGGATGGTGTTGGATAGAAAATTAAACTATTCCCTATCCTCCAGCGCCCTCCAGCGCAAGTCGTAGTTACGACTTGCGTTGTAATAGCTGCGTCGTAATGGTAGTGCGGAGTAAAAGTTGCGTTGTAAAGGAGGTTCCCCATTTCAACATAGACCTTCAGGCACCCTTAGTGGTATAAATATCCCTCAGAGACTCGGGGTCAATCTGGATCTTAAATTCAGATTCCCACAGATCCTGTCAAAAATGGTTGACACCTCACTAGCATGTCAAAGCCTCTTGCTGCACAACAGAATACAAAGACGCTGCACGCTTCTTATTTTGACTGCCGAATTCCACCACTTCTTCCTTGCCCTTCATATGCTTTACCAAAACGGCTGTAGACCATAATGACTGGTATAAGTAACCACAAAGCTGTAGTGATGAGTGTCTTGAGGCAGCATTTGTCTTGCTCACAACACTCATCTATAATACTTTTCACCTTTCTTAAGATACACAGATACGCACGTGGTTTCCACTGCACACTTGGGAATACAACACATGTAAAGTTCCAAAAGACCAAGGTACAATCAAAATTGCTCCTTCTGCTTAGGCATGGGAGACGCCACAATTGATCTAAGCAACTACTCTTTAGTTTCTATACAATTAACTTACTTATGACCCAAGTAAGTAATGTAGACACCCCAAACCTGTTACTTTTTGCCCTCACAGTGATACGCTTCCCTTCTAACATGTACAACACTTGTGTAAGCCTTCTGCTATGTATTGGCTTATCTTCCACATAGATCAAGATTTTGTCTTTGAAAGCTACAACTCCATCCTTAAAAAGTTTCAAAATCTCAGTTATGCTGTGGAGAGCATTTCTATCCATCCAAATCCTGGCACTAAGGTCTCTGAAGTCCACAAACATCCTAAGGGAAAGATTGGCTTTGAGAGCTAACACAACAGTGGATTACCACTCCCCATGTGTTCTATGTTATCTTGTAAAAACAATTGATGGACAGAATGCAGAACAATGTCATACATTCACCCCAGTACAGAGATCTGGGCCTAAATTCATCGTTTTTTTGCTCAACATGCCATTCCAGTTTGAACACAGCCATATGCAAATCAGTCTTGACCCTGTGTCCAATTTGAACAGCCCAGCCCTAACTGCCAGGCCAGGTCCTTACCTGTACTGGAAACAAGCATCCTAGGACTAGTTGTGTGTCTTTTGCTTTCTTACCTTAAGTCCGCCGGGTATGGGTCCCGGGTTCTCTGCGCCACTGGAATCACACTATCCTGGCTGAAGAGGGGTGAAACCCCGAAACCAGTCATAGGATAATTGTTTACGGTCCAGTGAGGAACTGGTTTAGCAGTTCAGGCTGCACTGTTCCAATGAGGCACAGGGTCAAGACTGATTTTCATATGGCCAGGTCTAAACTTGGATGGCATGGTGAGCAAAAAAATGATAGATTTAACCCAGATCTCTTGACTGGGGTGAATGTTTTGATTTGGTCTGCAATCCGTCCATCAAATGCGTGTCTTTTGCTTTCTCGCCCTAAGTGCGCCGGGTATGCCCAGACGTGGGTCCTGAGCTCACCGTGCCACTGGACTCAAGCTATCCTGGGTGAAGAGGGGTGAAACCCCGAAAGCGGTCCTAGGATGCTTCTTTCCAGTCCAGGCAGGACCTGGCTTGGCAGTACGGGCTGGACTGTTTCCATGAAGCACAGGGTCAAGACTGATTTGCATATGGCCTGGTCTAAACTGGGGTGGCATGGTGAGCAAAAGAATGATGGATTTAACCCAGAACTCTTGACTGGGGTGAATGTTTTGATTTGGTCTGCAATCCGTCCATCAAATGCGTGTCTTTTGCTTTCTCGCCCTAAGTGCGCCGGATATGCCCAGACGTGGGTCCTGAGCTCACCGTGCCACTGGACTCAAGCTATCCTGGGTGAAGAGGGGTGAAACCCCGAAAGCGGTCCTAGGATGCTTCTTTCCAGTCCTGGCAGGACCTGGCTTGGCAGTACGGGCTGGACTGTTTCCATGAAGCACAGGGTCAAGACTGATTTGCATATGGCCAGGTCTAAACTGGGGTGGCATGGTGAGCAAAAGAATGATGGATTTAACCCAGAACTCTTGACTGGGGTGAATGTTTTGATTTGTTCTGCATTCCGTCCATCAAATGTGTGTCTTTTGCTATGTTATCTAGGGCACACACATTTTCCAACTCTTTCTCAACTCCACTCAGAATCAAGTGGTACTCTCATGCTCTTGTAAAACATGGGTATACTATCTGTCAAAAGTTGAATTTTGTGCAAGAAATTTTCCAGCTCACCCATTTGCAGTGAACAATGTGGGAAATGAATGCTGCTATTCAGATCGGTTCAATATCCACTCATAAATTCCTTTTTTCAGATTTTGACTTTAAATGCGGCAATAGTGTCAAAAGGAAGAAAGACATCTATTGGACTCCTGCTATAACCCACTGGTCTTTCTGTGTTCTTACTCAATATGACCTCACAAAACTTTGCCCACTCATTCACTGTAATCACTGTGATAGGAGCTCCTCAGTCTGCCGTCATGGTTATATCTATGCCCTCTTCGTTTATCTACCAAACAAGGCCTCCTTAACAGATTAGCACCCACAGCAAAACTATAGTCCCTTCATCATCAGAATTTTCCCACTCAGAATACATCAACACACAATAAAACATGTACATCACTCGAATTGGATACTTTGGAAGCATTATCTATAAGAACATTATCAGATCAAGACTGTTACTGTTTTTCCAGACTCAAAAAGTTTGGCAAAATAGCTCCTCTTTATAAACTTATTACAAATTCTATGACCTCAAGCACAACAATAACAGAGTAAGCTCCTGGATTTAGAAGAAACAACCACTTTCTGATGATAGCATCGTTGAGAAATATCGACGGCAAAAATATCGTGGTCAAGAATATCGACTTATGGTAAGTAATATTGATTTTAAAAATATCTAAGTGTTTAATATAATTTGCAAAAATATAGTTATATATTTTAGTATATGTTTTAAATGTATGTGATGAATGTTTTTTTGTGTAAGAACTTTTAGTATATGAGTTAAATTTTTTGTAGTAATATTTTTATTTGGATTTTGCATTTTTGGTTCCATAGCAGGTTGTGGGATTATAGGGGAATAGGGTGGGAAGTATTTTAATTATATTAAACTAATTGATTTTTTTTAATTTATATTTGTTTAATTGAGATGTTATAGTGTTAAATGTGTAAAAAATGTAATAATTATTAATAATTTGCTGTTAATTAATATAATTAATTAATTTGTAATTAACTATGGTAGTTGTGTAATTCATTTTAGGTGTGTGTTTTGGTGCTTATAGGCATAAAGGGTGGGAAGTAATTTATTATTAATTAATGAACTAATAGTTGGTTGTTAATTATTTATAATTAGTTAATTGGTAATTAATTATAGTAATTGTGTAATTAATTTCAGGTGTGGGTTGAGGGGTTAATACTAGTAAAGGGTGTTGAGTAGTTTATTTATTTGTATTAATAATTATTTGGTAATTGATATTAATTATATTAATTAAAGATTTATTATGGCAATTGTTTAATTAATTTTAGGTGTGTGTTGTGGTGTTTATAGGGGTAATGGATGGGAAGTAATTTGTATTTAATTAATTTATATATAGTTGTTAATAAATGTTAATTAGTTGATATTTAGTTTGGGTAATTGTTTATTTTTGTGTGTTGTTTTTACTCTTAATAGGGTAAAAGGTGGGTATTAAATAGATTTTAATTACTTTATAATTAGTAGTTAATAGTAACAGGTTTTAATTTAAAATACGATTTAATAGTAATAATATTTTTAGGTATTTGGTACATGTAATTAATATTATAATATGTTTTCTTTTGATATATTTAATATATTTGATTTTGAATGTTTTATTTATTATTTATTTACCTTCATTAAAAATGTTTTATTGTTTTTTTTATTTTAAACTGTTGGAGTGTGAATAGTGATAGTAATTTTTGCCTCCCCGCTATCCAATACTTTCCTTACTGTTGCACTCACTGTAGTGGGAATGATAAATGTTACCCCTCCGCTATCCAACACTTTCCCTACTGTAGCACTCACTGGAGTGGAAACAGAAAATGTTACCCCTCCACTATCCAACACTTTCCCTACTGTTGCACTCACTGGAGTGGGAATAGTAAATTTGACCCCTCAGCTATCCAACACTTTCCCTACTGTTGCACTCACTGGAATGGGAATATTAAATTTTACCCCTCCGCTATTCAACACTTTCCCTGCTGTTGCATTCACTGGAGTGGGAATAGTTATTTTTACCCCTCCGCTATCCAACACTTTCCCTACTGTTGCACTCAGTGGAGTGGGAACAGTAGTTTTTACCCCTCTGTTATCCAACACTTTTCCTACTGTTGCACTCTTTGGAGTGGGAATGGTAATTGTTACCCCTCCGCTATCCAACACTTTCCGAACTGTTGCTCTTACTGGAGTGGGAATTGCAATTATTATCCCTCTGCTATCCAACACTTTCCCTATTGTTGCACTCACTTGAGATAAAATAGTAAAGTCTATTACTCCACTACCCAACAACTACCCTACTGTTGTACTCACTGGAATGGGAATAGCAATTTTTACCCTTCCGTTATCCTACACAATCCCTACTGTTGCACTCTTTGGAGTGAGAATAGTAATTGTTGCTTCTCCGCTATCCAACACTTTTCCTACTGTTGCTCTCACTGGAGTGGGAATAGGAATTTTTACCCCTCCACTATCCAACATTTACCCTACTGTTGCACTCATTGGAGTTGGAATAGTAATGTTGAACCCTCTTCTATCCAACACTTTCCTTACTGTTGCACTCACTGGAGTGGGAATAGTAATTTTTACCACTCCGCTATACAGCACTTTCCCAACTGTTGCATTCACTGGAGGGAGAATAGTAAATTTTACCCCTCCGCTATCCAACACTTATCCTATTATTGCCCTCAGTGGAGTGGGAAGATTCATTTTTACCCCTCCGCTATCTAACTCTTTTCCTACTGTTGCACTCTTTGGAGTGGGAATTGTAATTTTTACCTCTCCTCTATCCAACACTTTCTCTACTGTTGTTCTCTTTGGAGTGGGAATGGTAATGTTTGCCCCTTCGCTTTCCAACACTTACCCTACTGTTGTTCTTACTGGAGTGGGAATAGTAATTTCCCCCCCCCCCCCCCCCGCTATCCAACACTTTCCCTATTGTTGCACTCACCGGAGTTAAAATAGTAAATTTGTTTACTCTGCTATCCAACAATTACCCTCATGTTGCACTCACTGGAGTGGGAATAGTTATGTTGCCCCCTCCGCTATCCAACACTTTCCCTACTGTTGCACTGAGAGTATTGTGAAATTTAAGTTTAAATATTTTACTTAGTTAAATGTTTTAATTTATTATAGAATTTTGTTTTTTATATTTTAAATCATTGACATATATTTGAATTTTGTATATAATTCTAAACCTTTAACATAAATAAAAAATAATAGTTTAATAATAATTTTAAATTAAATATATATGTATAAATAATTATGTTTGTGTGTTTATATTTTTTATTAAGTTTATTCGCTATATTTTATTAAAGTGAATATCACGTTTATTTTATTAATTAAAATTAAATTTAATATTTAATTTATTTACTATATATTATTTTATTTTATATTAATATAAATGCCGATATTTTATACACCTACATTTTATACATCAATATTTTTTTAGTTGCTATTTTTGTACTCATCTGATTAAGTATAGGAGTCGATATTTTTGTTGTCTAGATTTTTAAGTTGATATTTTTTACATAGATACTTATTACATCAATGTTCTGTCAGTGAACCTCACTTACCTGATCTGAGGTCTGGTGCTCTTGTCTATCAAAAGCACATTTGGTGCTTATTATGACAGTGTAATTTCAGCCAAGTTTGACACTGTGCTTTCTGTACTGGAAGCGACTTTAGGCACTTTGCTCAAAGTTATATTGTCTTTATCCACTACTTGTTCTGTAACCATTTTCTCCTGAAATGTCTTGTACGCACATGTTGAGATTAAAACTCTCCACTCCCCAGCAAAACTGTCAGTCGGGTCATCAGGTAGAAGGGGCTACTTGTAGAACTTGTGTCACAACATAATTATATTCTTGTGTGGTTTAAAATACACATTCAGCATAGTTATCACTGATGCATACTCATCAGGTTCATGTGGTAGATGCTTTTGCACCTTCCTGCTTTCCAGTTCTAAGTAAGGCCTTACCAAGATATACTTTCTTTTCTGGATAAAGAATTCCCCCTTTATGGTTTCAAGGACTGCCTCAACCACTTCTTCCACTGTTCCCAGTTCGAATCTTGAAAACTAGAACAGGGCAGGAAGGAAGATGGAGGAATAAAAGGTTGCTGCATCATGCATTGGCAAACATCACATTCAACAGATGCTCCTATGTCTCGTCACCAGTGTAAGGTTGGAAAGGCTTCACACTAAGGCAGGGAAGTAAGTGTGTTTATACAGACAGAAGACAA
Source organism: Lissotriton helveticus (assembly GCF_964261635.1). NCBI lineage: Eukaryota > Metazoa > Chordata > Amphibia > Caudata > Salamandridae > Lissotriton > Lissotriton helveticus. The sequence goes on from NC_136062.1 coordinate 361,917,743, forward strand.
ACTGACCAACAGAGTAGCAGGCTAGAAAGCAACTGACCATACAGACTTGAAAGGTAACATTCTGAGATCCACATTCTACAAAACACACACAGACACACATACAACACCCAATAGGTACTGCTATTACTTCTCTGTAAAACTTTTCTGAAATGTTGAAAAAATATTTTAATTATTTTTATTATTTTTTTAGCCTGGCACGGAAAGTAATAGAGAATTTGTTTTTAAACCACCTTAAAGTCACCAATGAAAAAGTGCATCTCCATGAATATTAGACTTGGTTGCACTTTCTAAACCTAAGAGAGTGTCTCCCTCATGCACTCAATGTATGATTAAATCTTTAGTTGAAAGTTTTAATCATACATTGAGTGCATGAGGGAGACACTCTCTTAGGTAAAGAGAGTGCAACCAAGTTTAATTATCATCCTCATACTCAGTAGCACCTACCCGATTGCACCACCGACCCTATTATCGCATCCATTACCGTATTGTAACAGCCCAGGAGTGTGCTATTCTGTTTTTTTCCGCTGTCATTCTCCATGAATATTACCATTCAGATTTACAGTCTGTGTAATGCACAGAAATACTAACAAGGAAAATCCTGGATTATATGGTTCATGTCCTAGACATGGTAGATTCTTGACACCTCATATGTCTTGATCTGCTATCTGCAGCCATCAGGACCATTGATTATTGAATGGTTATTCAAACCTTGAGGTATTTCATTTGATTTTGTGGCCTGTTCCTGAGCTGAATCTCCTCTTTCTACTAATAGACATCAAGTGGTGAAGACACTAAAGTACATTTGAGGAACTCCAGCAATGCTACAAAATCCACCGTATCACAAATAAACACAAAAATAAATCTGAGCACCCTGTAATGGATGACCTAAAACTTACTTATATTCATATCTACTTATTGGCTAAGTCATCAAGGGGCATATTATCAAGGACGGGTGATACATTATCGCTGCTTTTATCGGCAGGAAACTGCCGATAAAACAGCGATAATGGGCTTGATAATATGCTCTATAGAATTCCTTTCGAAGCCCATGTTAGATGTGAAGACATCTAACAAGGGCTTCGATAGGAATTCTATAGAGCATATTATCAAGCCCATTATCGCCGTTTTATCGGCAGTTTCCTGCCAATAAAAGCCGCGATAATGTATCACCCGTCCTTGATAATATGCCCCCAAATTTCTAGCTGTACTCCGTTAAGAAAAGTAAAAAACAAATCTTTGGAGAATTCAGTTGAAGCTCTAGTAGTCTTGGGGCTTGAATGTGGTAATTCCATTCTAGCAAGGGTCTCACAGTTGTCACCTACTCCATTCAAGGCCATACTATAATGCACAGTGATATGAAAAGGGAGAAAACTACCCACCACAGATATATGCTCTGAGGATACAACGGTCACAGGATTATTTTATTAGGTTTCCCGTGTAAGCACCAGATGGTAGGTGCTCAAATTGGTCAAGCTATGTTGCTAAAGAAGAAAAACAATTTTGTCTGAACACAGCAAGAACAGATTAGAATTACAGTAGGTCACAGATGAGACCCCTACAGTTTGTGGTCAATAAATTCATATCATCTCTGTAAATTGTCCATAACAGAATAGTCAATAATAAATACTGTGAGGTAGACGTGAGGAATGCTAAAAAGACACAACTGGATCTATATGCCTAGAGGTACACAGATACATTCTATAAGGTATTTAGTGAAGTTCATGAAAATGTAAAGAGTTCAAATACCAAATAATTTTGAAACAAAATGCAGGACCTATCACACATTGTGTGTGGAATGCTCCTCTTAGTTATAGAGAGTAATTAAAGTAAATGTTAGATGACATGTAAGAAGAAGATAATGAAGCTGATTGTTTCTTCTGCATGAATTTCTCCGAAGTTTATTTTGTAAGAAAGTAACTATGATTATGCATCGACACACACTTTTTAAATTATGCAGTTTAAGTAGATTGTCCTACTGCATGCAGTGTAGATTTGTTTTCTTTAGTTACTCAGGGCTACTGAATTTACAGCTCTGTATTTGACTTGCTTCCAATAACAAATAGTTCTAAAAGAAGAACGAAAACATGGGACTGATTTTTCAACCACCCACAGGATTTTTTAGTACTTTAGTACTGCAAAATGCTTTTGGAGCAGCTAATACGGCTACTTATATTAGCAACTGAGTAGAAGAGTAGTAAAATATTCTGTGATGTCCCAGGATGATATACTTGTGTTTAGTAGAAATTTGAAAAGAGCGTGATTATATTCTTGAGAACACTGTAGGTGTTTTGTCAAAAAAGGGGCGAATTTACAACTGAGCAAATACACATTTAGGACAGAAGTGCAATATTTTTTACATCTCATCAGCAGCGAAAGGTTCAGACAAAAGTAAAGTCCATTTTAGAAACGCCAGTGCCTCAGACAAAAGAACAATTCGTCTCTTTGTAGGGACTGACTGACTTCCCTGCACATTTGTAGAAGGTTATACAAAGTAAGTACAACCAACTTGCAACGGATATGGTTGGCACTTTTTATGTGTTACCAAGGCACTAAGCTTTTGGGATTCTACTTAAAGATTACACTGCGAAATGGCAAAAGTTCAAGGTGGTTTGGCAACGTCACCTCTGATTTGATCCTACAATTGTTGGAAGATGTTACTTGTATTGCATGCATTCTGGAGGAAATTGTGTCTTATAAGTGGTCACATTATGTGAGAACACAAATGGATGAATACTTTATTAAATGCTATGTATAGTGTAAGAGGACTTCAGTATACCATCCTGAATCCAACTGACCGGAGGAAAAATTTAATAGAGTAGAAAAGGATAACAAAGGATGCCATTCAGTAAGATACCAAAGGTGGAACTGAGTGCAGGAAAGAGCTGCACACTACTCTGCTCAAATACAGAACAACCCCCTGATAACGTATGGGGGGGCTTCTTTTGAGTTACTAAAATATGAAATCCTGTTTCTAGTTATTTCCTTGGTTATTGAAGAAGTTTAGAGAGAAGTTGAATGCTGAGTTCCAGAAAATAAGGCAAGAAGTGAATGTATATAAAAGGATAATAAATGAATATATGAAAACAGGAAGGATAAACACAGTAAGGTGAACATCAGTGTGAAACAACTGATTCACATTACGCTGCCATCTGCTTTGGGTCAAAGAAATTGCTTTGTGGCCTGATCTAGCAAGGGGTTGCATGTGTAGAGGAACTTTGTGAGGGTTGAAGGTGGGAAGTTGTGGAACATTTCTAGAGTTTACATTTTCAAGAGTGGGTGGGGTGTTAGTAGTGTGAAGTCTTTGTACATTGAAGTTTGGTTTGTGGAATGACTGACCACTGTTCTGATCAGAACATGGATGGTTTGACTAAAAGTGTGTTACAGAGCACCGTCAGAAGTGGATGAATTGTTGTCGAGTGGTGGTGTGCCTTTACACAGTGAGCATAAGAAATGCTTTCCTAGAAAATTGAATTATTATATGGTAGGCTACCATATTCTTTCTTTCCTTCCTATCCCATTATGTAATTATGGTTAATGCTTATTTTTTATTTGTTTGTTTATTGTTTAAGCGTGTATGGTGTTGTGTTTTGGTTGGTATGATAGGATGCTGAAAACAAAAGAAGGTTGGGTTTTAGATAGAGTAGAGGTTTGAAGAATGCAGAAATATTAGAATGTGGCATCCACCTTCACTTCTTGGTTTTAGTTCGGGTCGTGCTCCATTCGACGACAGAGCACGTGATATCATTTAGGTTCAAAGGCCAGGAGAGAAAGGGCATATCAATCAATTGCAATGTTTGACTGTTGATCTAGCAGGAATTTGACTTAAGACTTTGTAAAGTGAATTCTTCTGTACACTAGGCCTTCTTGAAAAGCAAGTAAAATGGAAAGGCCTTTATGATGTTTCGGTGTACACATCGACTTGTTCTAGCAGAAAATAAATGGCATGTGGCAGGTAAGAATTAAAGAACATTGGCGCTTATTATCAAGGGGGTAAATCTCCGCTTTTTTGGCTCTATAAGCCAAAAAAGCGGAGATAAAATTATCTCCCTATTACCTAGCTGTCGCTAACACCAGTTAGTGACAGCTAGTAGGAGTTAGCGACCATCTTGGGCCCCGCTTTGCATGTCAGCGAAATTTATCACTAATGACATGCAAAGTGGGCGTGCCAAGATGTTAGCGACTGGAAACAGTCGCTAACATCGCAATCTCCTATTACCAACTTTTGGAGATATTCGCGCTAAGCGCGAATATCTCCAAAAGCTAACACCTGCCCCTGAGCAGTTCTTAGCGCCATGTTATCCAATGGTAGGTGGAGAACATGGCTAAGAGCATTAGCTCGGTAATGCATGAATATCCCTGACTTTTCAGCGATATTCATGCATTTCAGCCGATTTTTATCGCTTAGGAGATAAACCTTGATAATAACAAGGTTTGTAAGCGATAAAAATTGCCGCAGCTCAGCGATAAAACTATTGCCGCTAAGCCAACATAGCGATAATTATCGCTAGTTGTTGGTAATATGCCCCACTGTTATCCTGACTGTACAGCAGTGCTGTTAGAACACATTTTATTTCAGCATGTCATTGTGTACAACTTGTTGGAAAGCAAGCACAACTGAGTAAGCCATTGCTTGATGTCTCGATGACAGCTAATATCACATGTATAATTATCAACTGTTATGATGTGTCGATACTGCTACAATATATTTATGCACATGTTTAAAAAAGATATTTTTTTAAGTTGGAGATTTGATGCAATTAATTGTATTAACTCTGTACATTTAAATATACCACTTTTTCTTTTTATAAAAGTTGATAATAACCTAAAAATGTATTTAAAAAATCAGGCAGGGCAGCATTAAAAGTACACACTATCAGGAAGAATTGTCTACATTTGGTTCCAGTGACCAAAAGAATGAAATGGCTAACATGATCTTTAATTTGAGTTGTTACTACACATTATTTACAGGACTTCTAAATAAGTACACCTCAGGAGTTCTGGCTGTAGTACCCACCACACCATGTTTTATGAGTAATGGGAAAAGACGAATATCCCTCCAGATGTTTCTACTGCAAGTCAGAGCACACCTAAATTAAATACTTCACTGTTGATAAAAGTGGTCACAATGTTATTAGCTTCTCTTGGCACAAGCGTGCAGGCCTCCCACACCCATGTATGTTATTCTTGTGATGTTAAACCCAGACAGTTGTGTTTCACTAGCAGTCTACAGGGACCCCCTCGGCTACGCGCACATTGTGCCGTTTTAAAGGCCCCACATTACCACTATGAACATATGCAGTGGTTTTGCTTGGCTAATTGCCCCAACCAAGCATAAGGAACCCATCAAACGCCCCCACGTGGTATGCGTTTATTAATCCAATAAGAGCTATACAAAGGTAACACACTTTGGAAACACATTTACAAGACTAGTTTGAAAGAGTGTGGAAGTCCATTGTGGGTACCTGAGGTTAGGGCTGTGCAGTCTGATTCTGACTTTCTACATGTGAAATATGCCTTAAGACTCGTTTCTGGAAATAGTACATAATGGAACGCTGAACTAACACCATATAGTCAGAGATGTACTACAGTAAGTTTATAATGTGCAGATTGTATTCTGCTATCTATATATTATGTCATGAAAATAATAGAAAATACAGAATTTACAGAAAAAGAAAGACTATGGTAGCCCTCACCGGTAAACTTCGTCGAAATGAACGCCTTTGTTCCAGATCGGAGAACGCCAAGTGTAGGATCAATAGCTCCCACGTATGCTTCTATACATTTCGGTTGAAATGCATTACACAGAAACACATATATTTTTACTATTATAGCTTCATTCTGTGGATTTTTTTTATATGTAGACACAAATTCCTTCTGGGGCTATACAGTTTGCACATACTGTATGGTCGCTTTTGGTGCAGAGTCAACAGGAGAAGCGAAACTGCTCTTTGTGACAATTTTTATTCAGAGTATACCCCCTTATTTTAGTTTTGAGTCTGCAATTTACTTCGTTAGTCCTTGAAAAAGGCACAAAAAGTCAGCAATCATCACAAATTTCACTAATCTGTGAGCTGTGTAAGTATGTAAGAACATCAATTTTGCACAGCACTTCTGGCGTAGCCATGCTCATTGTTGCTCCTTGTGGGCCTCATTCACAAAGGTAAACTTATACTTTTGTGTAAGTTTACGTTTGTTTTAATATACACAAACTACGAGTTAATAGTAAGTTTACGACGGTGGAGTCTGAGGACATGCTAATATTGGACAGATCAATCTTTTTATGTGCGGCGTTCCCCACCCTAACTGAAGAGTCTCCACAGTTGTACATTTATTATAACCCCTCCCAGGGGCAAGTCCCCTCCCTTCTCAGCGCCCTGCCCCCGAACCTCATCCCTTTCTAGATTCATCATTCCAGTGACAACATTATATGGTGCATAGAAAAGGCCGTAGTTTATTAAAACATGGTTGTACATCTCGCAGTTTTGATTGGTCATTCATAAACATCCATGTCATTTTACATCCTGGATTGTCCTTTAAAATTTCATAAAATTATCTGTTTATGACAGCACTGTTTTTGTTCGAGGGGCCCCTTTAAGCATGGCGTCTGTGTTTGTGGTTTCAGGCTTCCCTTGCTACCGAATTTGTGGGCCTCCATTAGGACTGGCCTGGAATACAAGTACCGTTCCGCTGCCCTGGACCCTTGCTGGCCACTCGCCTGCTACTCAGAGCCCCTGCCGTGTGGCATCCCAAGGACCCTGTGCAAGCATCTCATCTACTCTGCCTGTGGCTGTGTGCTATCATTAGCACACTCAGTGTACCTGACGTGAGGCATCCCAAGGTCATTGTGTGAGCAGATCCTCTACCAATAGTAATTTCCTCTTTTTGGATATTTTTCTGGGTTTCATCCGCACCTTCCCTCTCACCAAGACCTCGCGGCTGCAACGCCTGCTTCTTTTGGGCGTGGGCGGGTGGGTGGAATTTTGCTATGCCTGCTGGGGACCTACACCCCTTTTTAAACCCCCGGCCACTTACTACCTCCCTCCATGAGTGGGTGGCTAGCGACTGCCTGGAGGGGCAATAAATCCTGTGCACCCCCCCTTTTCGCAGGCTTGCTGAGGGGGGGAGGGTGCCAACCTCCGGGCGGCATCAACATGGGCCCCTATCGTGTGCAGCTACGCCTCCCCTGGCCCATTTTTCTAACTTGTTGTTTCTGAATACCAAATAAAACATAACCTCACACACCAGCGAACGTTTTCCTTTCTGAATCATGCCCACTATGCACTGGATTGAGGTATGCCTACATCACCAAATGCTGTATGTTATTGTACATTGTTTTTTGTTGCATTTGATCTCATTTTCCTCTTCTTCAAAAGTATATCTCTCATCTCGTCTATAATAGGATGTTATCCTGGTTGTAATCAATCAATTAGTTGATATGTTTATTTTGGGATTATATCCCATATAATCGTTAAATAAGCATACAATACAAATAAAAAAACAAGTATATAGATAATTAATTAAAGAATATCCCTATGTCCAAATATCATATTAGTTAAAACATATTAGACAAGGAATTGATTATGCCAATATTTAAAAATATAAGCCATTGCCATTTCCTTTGGAATAAAAAAGCAATTACAATTTTACTCAGGCCAAAAACAAGAAATAAGCTTCCAAATCTTTATTTGACATGCATGATTTTGGCCTGCTGTGGGTGAATATCAATCATTAAGGTTTATAGGGGGGGGAGGTCCTACTTGGAATCACCTTAACCCTCCCATCAATGCTTTGTGGAGAGGGCAGAAGATGTCGGGTTGATCTTGCCACTGAGGTTCATTCCTCCCCACGCGACTGATATCGCCGCTGCCAACCAGCGTGCCATATTCAGGGAGCACCGATGCCGGTGTGCATCAGGATATGCTATCGGCGATCTTACCACTCACTGCCTACGAGCTTGAATGTGGCAGCTCTTCGGCAGGTAGGTACATGGCAACCTCAGACTTTCAGGCTTGCAACAGCGAGTCTCATTGCTCTTCTCTCTGCTCCACGTGCGTTATTACAGTCCCTATGGCATTCACAGGGCCCCACAGAAGGTAAATGCACATGAGAGCAACAGTTGGAGGAGGGCAAGATGAGCGTGCAAACAATGGCTCATAACCCAGGTCTATCGCAGGATGGTCATCGTATCTTAAAGTTACTCCAATCTGGCATTATGTAAGAGCTCATTCAAGCAAGTGGGAAAGTACAACCAGTTTGTGGTGAGGAGTCTTCGCTGGCTTATACTCTGATGGCAGCAGCTTCAATATAAGAGAGCCCTGTGGTTGCTCCCTGCTCTCTTGTTCAGGCCATAGGCAGTGGCCAAATTGGTACAGATTCCGTTGCAGACTCCTAGGTTGTAACCACCCGGCAGTATTGTATCAGCACTCAGCAAAGCAGTCTTTTGGATACATCTACTTTACCTCCTCAGGTCCTAAATGGTGAGCAATGCCCCTCGATAGAGGTTCAGGCTACAAAACCTGTGAGTACTGCTCTAGAAACTTCAGGGGGTTAGATGGAGGGTACAAGAGTTTTTATAGAGGTGCGGGCTGGGAACCAGTAGATGACATAGGCGCAGCAGCACAGCCGGAGAGCGACTCCATATCTTCGCTAAGGACTGCAAGGGGTACTGTGCCTTTCTCTGTCTACTCTGGCCCCCATACTTCTGGCCAAAATGGTACTGCTGGGTAAGGTAATTGCTTTTTAAGTCATGAAGTCTTAATCTTGTAAAAACAATCTGAATGAATAGCATCAATTTTTTCCAAATTTTGAATTGGAACACAGACGGCAAGATGATTTTGGCAGAGAAGTCACTTTTTTACTTTTTTTTCTATAGTTCATATATTCCTATATGGCTGTCAGAGTTCAAAAAAGAATTATCAAAAACATGAGTGACATGAAATTGAGTAGATAAAGGGACAAGGTGACATTAGTGAAAAATTGTTATTTATACATTGGTGAGATGACAACAAACAATATGTACACAATATACAAAGGGTAATAATGGGTCCGTCCAATTCCATTATAAATAAAGTGTCTCAGGTACAAGCAAGGAAGGCTTAATAAGTCTTGGGACCAGACAACCTAATGGACATGGACCAGTTAGTATGTCAACGTTTCGACCCTGACGTGTGTGCAATTAGGTAAGCTATATGGCGGGTCTTCTTCAGGCCGAGCAGACAACAAGAGAGACAGCCACTTTCAGACGAGACACTAAATTTAGGGAAGTTGATTAATTCCAAACAAGTAGCGTTTTTCCGGGGTGCCTCCGGTGATGAAGTTAATTGGCATGGGGCACGGAAATGGTAGTGAATCAACTTGCTCGCAGTTAAGAAAGAGAACACCTTGAAGGTTGGAATCTTGGTTGAGTGATTTGAAAACTGGTTCAAAAACTGGAGACGTAGAACATCGGGTTGGGAGGAGAGCTTTTTATTAAATGCCGGCCTCTGTGAGTATCCAGCTATGTGTGGTTTTCGTTAGATTTCTTTCAATTTCAGTGATAAGCTGCTGTATTTAAGAAACAGCTCAACACACACTGACATTGAAAGATATACCCATATGCATTCAGGAGGGGATTGTAGGCAGTCTGTCCAGCAAGGTTAGGGTAACATCAAGAGAAAGCTATTGTACCAGGCTAGATCACATTAAACGTCTAAGACTCTGTAACAGCGGCAGGCAAGCCAGACAGATGACTCAAGGTCTCAGAGTAGTCCGCTAAGGAAATAGGTTATGTCAAAGGGAGAGGTGAAAGCACTTATCTCCCTCCTATCTGCAGTCCTTCCAGAGATGGATGAGGAGAAACTGCTCCCAGAACAACACTTCCCTTCTAAGTGTTCCACTCCTAATCCTGGCTGTACCCCTGACATATCCTCCAGTACTCTCTCTAATCATTCTATTCAATTGATCACTAAAAAAGCTTACCAGGAGGATAACCCAAAGGAGCCCTCACTCATGACAATCCTGCATATTCTTCAGGCCCAGCGTTCAGAGGCTCAGTCAAACTACACCCAGGCCAGTACAGATTGTCTCATAAATACAGCAATCACTGGGTGAGGTTTTTGGGTAGATAAATAGCCTTACAGCAGAGATGACAGAGCTGCAGCAAAGAGTGCCCATGCAGAGGTGGTGGGGAGGGGAAGGGGCTGGGATTAAAGGGGAGATTGTGCTAGATATTCGTATGAAGAGGAAAATAGTAGTATGTGTGGGGGATGATGGGGAGTGTAAAACAAATCAGAGGGTACTAAATTAATTCAGGGCATCTAGTCAGTCTTAGTTTGGAGAAACTGTACTCTAGAACATGGATGGGCTCCCAGGTAAATTCTCTATGACTTATGGGTAAGATTAAATGCATTTCTTGGAATGTGTCTAGTATTAATGTACAGAGTAAGCAGCAATTGGTACGGGGGGAGAGAGAGCTGTACAAACCCCAATTGGTTGCATTGATTGAGACCCATCTAAAATGTAAGGACGGGGCTCTATTCAAGCAGCTAGGATATGATATAATTATCTGTACCTCACAATCTGTTTTATTCAGGGGTTGCCTTACTATCAGCAAATAATTTTCAATCTAAGGCTCTGAGAACTGCTGCCGACTCAGGGAGGAGGTGGGCGCTTGTACAAATGTTAGTACACTCTCACAAATTTGTCATCCGTGTGGTTTATGGGTGAACCTCGACAACCCAAATGTGTTAAATATGCTGACTCTGGAATTGTTGCATTGGGTTGAAGAAGTGATCCTAATGGGTGATTTTAATTGTGCACTCCATTATAGTATAGATTCCACCAATTAAACTACTACCCGCGTATACCCAGAACTAGGGCATCACCCAAATACCTGATTCAGTTGCACGGGCTATGTGATGTATTGTGGACTCTCCATCTGGCTACTCCCACTTACACTTCCTATTCATGCCCACACAAGCACTATTCCAGGATTGATATGGTGTTCGCTCTGAGATCCTTGGTGGACAGTGTAGAAATGTATTATGTGCCAGGATCGTCCCGGACCATAATCCGATTTTGTTCACATTTGGCCCTACCTATACTTGTGCTTAGCCGCTCCAAGTTCACATTTCCTCGCCAATTTATGTCTAACGATGATTACAGAAGATACGTTTCAGGATCACTCAGGGAGTTCTTATCCATCAATGCTGGCACCGCACCACCTCAAATAATCTAGGATACAATGAAGGCGTATATTTGGGGTATTGCCCTTCAGTATGTTGTCTAGCAAAATCGGACCACTCTGGATAAAGTTATTCTTCAACTTGAAATACTTTTTTTTTTATTGTTTTTATTGACAACACGAGTCAGTACTGAGCACCAAACACATAGCATCAGGATAAACAAGGAAAATATACTTTTCTAAAGCTCAGTAGATAGAAAAACAATAACTCAAAATAATTTCAGCGATGCCTAAATGTCCCAGAAATGTTAAATAAATGAACACCAGATTTTTCCAATTTATTTAATGATCGATTCCCCCTCATTTTAGCTAATGCAGATTCCATATAAATTGTTTCTTTAACCAGACCCCACCACTCCAGAGCCGACGGTGGACCCCGCGAGATCCAAACTCGAGCTATTGTCAGTCTGGCACAAGCTAATAAAATAGTTATTAAATCTTTCTGGCTAGTATTCCTATTCTGCCCTCCCAGCCAAACATCCAGTACTGTGAGTGATATAGATCTCCCAAGTTTCTGAGTCAGAATTTGAGCAACTCATCGCCAAAATTCTGCTAGTTCCGGACAGAGGAAAAAGCATATGTTTCAGATCAGCTGCCAATAGATTGCATTTTGGGCACTTTGTCCGGTCACTAGTGGAATTATTTGAAGACTATTTTGCTATCCTTTCGGGTGTGTAGTATAACGAGCATAATGTTCTACATTGCTGCAGTCTCAGGTTGGAAGAATGTACCGACCTACTAATGCTGCTGATAGCTGAGGAAATATTATTAGCTGTGATAGTGACACCCATTCTTTGACTCCATCTCTCCGCTAATCTCGCTAAACCCCATTCTTCAGTACAAGGGGTAACTTCAACAGTGGTATATCTTGGTATTAATTTGTGTTCTGAGGTTATAAATATTGTTAAACTGAACTATGTACCTTTGTTATCATCAGCTATCTCTAAGATTAAATGCTGGAATAAATTACCAGTTACTAATTTTGGGTGAATTAATATTATTAAGATTAATATTCTCCTAAAATTTCTTTATCTTTTTAGGGCAATTCCATTGACAATTCCAGATTCTTTTTTTAAGCTTCTCAAGGGTGCCCTCAGAAGTTTTATATAGGGTTAGAGGCGTGCAAGATGGGCTATTTGCTGTTTGAAAATCCTGAATAAGAAAGTGGGGCTTCAACTCTGAGATTTTTAGTTATATTTCTGGGCCACTTCCTCTGGTCGTTTGCGCAGTTTACTAATCCCAGTTGATCCGCATCCATCGTCTTTTGGCTATCAGCTAGCTCTGGGAGCCAAGTTTAGCCTTTTTCTGTATAGACTGGAGATCCTAACTACTACAAGTGGGTGCGTTCTAAAGTAATCAGGATTATTATTCATATCTGGTAGAGAATCTGTGATAAGTACTCAACAGCGTTTTTAAACAGAGAAAGGTTGCTCTGGGACAATCCAGTTTTTCCTTCAGTTTTCCAGGGCTCAATCTGCATGGCTTGGGCACGACATGGGGTATGGACGCTGGGCCAGCTGTATCATCTGAATGGCCTCTGCTCCTTTTAGGGAGTACAAGATATTTACAAGCTCCCGCAGCACTTTTTCTTCAAGTTTTTACAAGTGAGGGACTATCTCTTGCCGAGATGCGAATACTCATTTGACACTGAAGTTTTAGAGTTAACGTCACATTATTATAACCAGGCAGGATTCCATCGATCAGTGTGGTGTACCAAGAATATTGACACTATACTACGGATGATACTGCATTATTGTCAGCAAAGTGAAGTCTCATCTGATATTTTAGTTTCAGAGATTCAGAGGGCATTAGAAATACTGGGTAGCTCTGTATAGTCTACTAACTAAACACTACATCAGCTTTGGACAATCTTTCTTCTGCATTGTAGCCCTGAGAAAATATCTAGATGAAGAGTGAACACTGCCTCAGATAAGAATGAATAGGCCAAATGTAGCTTTCCATTAGCGGATATCATGCACATGCTTGCGTTATGTCATGTTTTACAAGACTTTTGGGCAGGGGTAATTAAGTTCATATCTTCAGGTTTGGGACACATGTTGTATTATCTAACAAAGAGATGATGTTGGGAGCAAAATTTGAGTTTGAGGGAGGTGACCATCATCTAATGACTATGTTTTGTTATGTTATGTTAGTGAGACTTGTAGAGCGCGCTAATACCCACAGGTGTCTAGGCGCTATGGATGCAGTAATCAACACCTGTAGATCAATTCTGAAATAACCATGGGGCATATTATCAAGGGGGTTTATCTCTGCTTTTTTGGCTTTAAAAGCCAAGAAAGCGGAGATTAAATTATCTCCCTATTACCTAGCTGTCGCTAACACCAGTTAGCGACAGCTAGTAGGAGATAGCGACCATCTTGGGCCCCACTTTGCAATTCAGTGCTATTTATCACTAATGACATGCAAAGTGGGCGTGCCAAGATGTTAGCGACTGGAAACAGTCGCTAACATCGTTATCTCCTATTACCAACTTTTGGAGATATTCGCGCTAAGCGCGAATATCTCCAAATGCTAACACCTGCCCTGAGCAGTTCTTAGCCATGTTATCCAATAGGAGGTGGATAACATGGCTAAGAGCATTAGCTCGGTAATGCATGAATATCGCTGACTTTTCAGCGATATTCATGCATTGCGGCCGTTTTTTATCGCATTTGCGATAAACCTTGGTAATACCAAGGTTTATCTGCGATAAAAATCGCCGCAGCTCAGCGGTAAAATTTTGTCTCTAACCAAGCAATAGCGATAATGATCGCTATTGCTTGGTAATATGCCCCCATGTTTTAACATCTTTCTTAAAAGTAAAGAAGGAAGATGGCCCCCGTGAGCTCAATCGGCAGTGTATTCCACAGTTTTGCGGTGCCGTAAGATAGGCTACGACCTCCCCATCCTGTGGTACGTATTTTTTGACCTATAATGTTAGTCTGTGTCCAGCTATGTATTGCAAGGCCATGGGTTTCTTCTGCGGCTCCCCCTACAGCCGTTGAATGCCCACATTTGACAGATCTACAAACCTGAACTATCCTTGGCTAAAGTCAGAGGTCCCTTCTAGCTGAAAATGTCTGGTCAGATTTGGATCAAACTCAGTTGGATTTTTTAAGCTATAATAATGAAAGATATTGTATTTCATTTATCTTATTTATCTCTCCTATCACATTTCACTCTCTCTATCTATGTCTTCAGTTCTAGATTATATTCTCAAGTTTTTACAATTATGGATTGTTTCTATTGTCTTTGTGTGATTATTATATTCTGAACATGTCTGACTTGAAACTAAACTATTTTTATTTTTATTTAAAGACTCCCATCAAGTCATACTTTACAGTGGGGTCCTCTTCCCTTACACTGGATAAAGATCTCTCTTGTTCACATACTGTCACAAAACCACATTACTGAGACAACCAGACTCATTATGGTCAGGTTTCTTCTCAGTATACAACTCATGATTTTTTACCATACCAACTAGGCAACTAGGGGAGGGAATAAAAGAGTGGCCAACTAGTTAGGCATTTTTAGATTTTCTTTCCCTTTCCACTCCACAACACTGCACTACGCATAGTCTACAATAAAAAGTGCTCCTAAGTAATCCGCAAGTCGCAGCATGACTCAATCTATAGAGGACTGAGTGGCACCCCACTGATAAAGCATGCCACCTAGGGGCACCCCTGGTGGGTGAGTGGTCTCTAGAAAAAAGTCTTTTTTTCTAGACAAGGGATTACAACGAATTCTTGCTGTATCCTATCTAATTCCCTACGGGCAGGTTTTCTTCGATAAACTCTATTTTTGTCTCACCACATTCTGTCACAGCCATGGTCACAGATGCTGCTTTCACTTATGGTCTCTTTGAAAAGCCTGCGCATTCTTGGACTTTCTGTAGCAGTAATGCCTACAAACCTTAGTCTGTTCTAGACACGAGGACACCAATGGCATCTATTTCTTCCTTCCTCCCTACAGACTTACCTAGAAACAAAGCATACAAGTGCTTTTGATGTATTTGAGCCTCCTCTGTTTCTTAGTGCATCCTCATACCAACATTTAGGGAAAGTAGGTGTCAAGTACAGGAATACTAGAGAGGTTTGTGCTTTGATGTGATATTGGGTACATTTTAAATCTATCTGAAGAACTTTAAAGTATTCTGGATGTACCGTAAACAAGGGCACCTGTTGTCCAAGTAAACTAGGTTTACTAGATTGACCTGTGGAGCCTGTATGCCACTGAGCCAATGACAACTATCTCCTCCTTACTACATACACACTCACACAGATGCAATGCAGCGGAACCCTCAAAGCTACTGAATGAACCATGCTCTACCTCGTCTTTCGCTTCAGCTTCAGTGGCCTTGTGCAGTCTTCTGAATCTTGCTGAGAGCGTGGTTTTTAGCACTTTATGTGGCACATCACTCATTCTTTGAAAATGATTCCTATTTCTAAAGTGCAAACATATCACCCCTTTATTTCTAAAGTGCAAACATATCACCCCTGAAGGTTTCAAGTCGCTGGGGGCCATCAGGGAGATAAAATGAGCTATTGCCCAGAATCACATGGTGCTGAGCTGAGTTGCCGCCAGACATTGAACCATGAGCGCTGCAGATTGGAGCCAGCTTCTTTACCCGCTGCGCCACACCTCTCCCTCTTTAATAAAGTCTCATGCTGCCCAACATGTATATTTCAGTGATACATTCCTTAATGTCTCCATACTTCAACTGAGGCTTTCTACTAAAAGCGCAATGGAAGGTAATTCTCTGCAGCTAGGGAACTTCCTTCCCATAGCAACAAGAAGTTCATCATCTCACCTTAAGGTTAGGGAACTCATGGAAATCTTTCATTAGCTGATTTAACATAGCAGAGCCTTAAGTACTCACCTTGACCGTCCATTTGCTCATTTATCACCAAAGATGTGCTTTTGAGTAAGCGATGCATTCTAACATTCCTGGCTATCACAATGTCTCTGTGACTTCACCCTGATTGGACAGTCTACCGGGTGAGAGGTATAAGTGAAGCATGACAGGCCTCTCATAGGATAATTTGTGTGTGAGGTCTAATTGAAGCCTATTTAACCCCTTGGCCACGGCAGTAATTCCGCCGCGGCGCTGGCAGGGAGGGGGGGCCGTGCAGCGCCGAAATGCTGGTGACGGAACCACTCCACGGGTGGGCTGTGCTAATGATGGAGTGGTTCCGTCACGGCCCCGCCCGGCTAATAGAACACGCCGCGCAGGTGCGAAATCAACGCCGCGCAGGCGCGGCAGCCGGGCCGTGATAGAACAACTCCGTCATTAGCACAACCCACCCGTGGCTGGTGACGGAGTGGTTCCGTCACCAGCAAAGAAGGGGTTAAGAAGCATAAGTACTGTGAGCGGGCGAAAACAACATTTCATTATCACAGTACGCTTAAAATATTTTTAACTTGCGACACAGAGATGGAGTTATTTCTGTTTTTTGTTAGGGGAACATTTGTACCTGAAACGCTGGATATAGAAATAATGCTCACTGAAAGAACACATACCAAGAAAAGCCTACTCAAGAAAGTGACACCCTGTATCCTGGAACTCAACTGCGGAGCACCAGTGCAAGTCTTGGGCCTCTAGCGCCTAGATTGAAGCAACACCCTGCTCTTCAGTCTCCCTGGAACCACACCAGCTCCACAACCACCATGCGGCAGCAGGTCTCATCAGAGGCCTGATGAAGCTCAAGCACATCACTCCAACACTGATTGGAGGTCACCCGCTATACCCCTTCCAGACTCCTTAGATCATGCAACAAGGATTTGCCTAGAGTCCCAAGGTACAGAAAGGCCGGGTCAGGATGCAAATCGTTTTCCTTCCTCGTCCCCCACTATTGGAATAACCTGCCATTGCAGTTACGTATTTGTGAAGACCTCTACCATTTCAGGAAATTGCTCAAGACTCACCTACTTTAAAGATAGCCCTCTTTATCTGTTGTCCTGGTCTCGCGCCGAGATACCCTTTCGGGTGTGATTCAAGTGCTCAATAAATCAAAATAACAAAAATCTCCTTACCTTGACAATATTGTGCAAGTCGAATTCTTGCAATCAAGACGGCTGTAGGCACATATGTAAAAGTCAATATTGTGGTAGCACACCTTTCCAAAACGCACCACACCCAAATGGTCTGTAGTGCAATGGGAGCATAGCTGCCATTGGTGCAGCTGGTGATACGCACCGTGGCCCAGAGGTCAGAGGGCGTGTAGTCTCCCTTGAACACAGTGTTAATACTGCCTATCTGCCCATTGGATCAGCGTGTCAGGCAATCAAGCACAGTCTATTTTGGGTCGCTAACTGCCCAAGTCCGTTGGCGTGTTTTTAGGCCCTAGCGGGTCAGTTTCATTTTGCTCCAGGGATGATCGCACAGGCCAAGTATGCTGAGCACTAAATATAACTTTTACCAGGCAATTGAGGCGAGACAATGACACCCAACAAAATGATCTGTGCCCAGTCCACATCGCCATAGTCAGTGTGACTCAAAATAGGGTCCAGGGGTAGCTTGCTGCCCTCCTGAACTTCACATGCGTTCCCTGATCAGCAGCAGTACTGGGCTGCTGTTCACTCGACTCAGCAGGAACAAGAAAAACATGATAAATATAAAGCTAAACATGTATATAAAGGTTAAACGAATTTAAAGAAAGGAAGTAACTAGGTTGTCCTGCAACACTTAAACGTTTAGAACACCTTCATTTTCACCATCTTGCAGCAAAAGTGTAAAAATATGATAAGGGCTCTTCAAATGCAAAAAGTGTATTTCATTACCATGCAGAGACATTCATTTAATCTTCGTATATCAGTATGGACGGGGAAGTATTTTTTTAAGTGATCGTTTTCAAATATGAATTTAGAGACAGTCATTCTTCCTCCACACACTGAAAGCAATGCTAACAGTGAAGTAAAACAAAGACATCTGTTATGTTCACTCTTTGGGTGGCCTAGGTACCTATTGTACATTAACAACATTATGGTTTATTAAATTAAACATAGGAGAAGATTTTGCATAGCTCATATACTGAAGTCAAGTATTTCGAGGTTCTCTCATAAGTGATAATAAAAGAAATAGGAGGCAAATTAAAACAAGCATTTACAATGCAACGGTTTCGCCTTTGTAAAAGTTAGAGCTGTTGGCATTGTAAATGACAATTTTTTTCATTTATGTGTTGGTTTCCTGGTAACCTGCCAGCACAACCTGTAATTGTGAAAATTCAAAGCTAGCTCCATGAGGTGACTGCAGCGCTATACTATGTACAGCTCATGTATTCATTCATCTCCCGATGCTAGAGACGGCCTTTCCAAGCTGCTTTAGTGAATCCTCTACTGAATGTATTTGTTTTTCGATCACCCCCTTGGCCCCCGATAGGCATGTCATTAGTGATTGTTGTGGCCCCTCATCTGACTTTAACACATTCCCGGCCTTCCTCTTTCCCATCCCTCTCACTCAAATTCGAAAATACACAAGTCACAGTAATTCAGGAACAATACAGTCTTGAAACGATTATGGGTCCGCTAGGGTCTGAATGCTATATGAACCCAGAACTAAAAAAGTTGAGTGATAAGGCGACGGTCCCCTCAAGTCAGAGCTACTCAAGAATACACTGGGAACAGGCTTGTGTCCAATCAAATACATATGAAAGCTACGAGTTTTGTAGCTCAGTTTTACAAGTCGGTCCCTTGATATCCCGGTCTGGAATCTTTCTTATCTTTTCGGTGCAAATCTG
Organism: Lissotriton helveticus; assembly: GCF_964261635.1. Taxonomy (NCBI): domain Eukaryota; kingdom Metazoa; phylum Chordata; class Amphibia; order Caudata; family Salamandridae; genus Lissotriton; species Lissotriton helveticus. The sequence goes on from NC_136062.1 coordinate 361,936,700, forward strand.
GAACTGTTGGACCAATACAGTCCTCAAATCCTGGCAGCCACATTCCCATGGCCCAATTGAGCTTGTACCCAAATTAAACAGCAGAATCTCTGCAGTGAGTATGTCCCAGACTACCAGCAACCAAAAAGGCGAACTCACCAGGTCCTGGAGTCGCCCGGCCTCATCCGGTCTATCACGGGCTTAAACGGGACCGTCTTAGCCCGGTCTTGGCCCGGACACAGCCCAGGCGACTCACGCTGCGGGAGTCATTAGCGGGTTAAATAGCGCTCCTGCTCTCGATTACAAGTGCCGCTGTGAGCTCCTCCACTCACCAACAGGACCCAAGGGAGCAGCCAGTGCTCTGTGGAATACTCCAAGGACACAGATTGGGATTGGGGAAAAGGTGCTTAAGCAGGCACATGCATCAATATTTTCCACACAATTACGTAATTTTTCACATTTCTGTAGGTGTGGGAAGAGTAAGTGATTGGCAAGAAGCACTCAATTGTGGTCAACTGTTGAAGGACGGACCGGAATCAAGGATTTCACATTCCAAAGTCAACAACTGACCGACTACACCGCGAACGGTTCCTCCCTTTTCTTCTCGAAGTGAGCACCCTTCAGTAATACAACTTATGCACACCACTACAAAGTGGGAAGCAGCTTAACAAAGAGACTACATTAACACAACTACAGGTCTTCATAGAACAAGAAGGGCAATGACTTGCAAGAGAGGTATCAAACTATGTGATTTTTTTCTCGGGTGACCGCATAATGGGTTACTAAATGACTCAATGTTATGGGAAAATATTTCCAATCCCGGGTAATCAAATAACACTTTGGCCCTTTCTAGATGAGGGGTGCCGTCTAGATAATCTTGTTTCATTAGTGCTCTGAAAAGGCACCGGTGACGGCAGAACTCCTATTAAATAAATACATTAGACTAAAGCTGGGACAAACATTCCTCCGGGGATAGCGTTGGCAAACCCAAGAATAAAACGTTGCATTCCAGGTTAATAGAGACATCTGCTACTTTAGAGACATCTGCTACTTTAAACGTGAGGGGACACATTTAAATCGACTTCTTCCGTAGTCATGCGAATGAGAGGTATTTTTTGTATTGGGCACACAATATTTCGAAAACTTTTTGGTCAAAGAAAAACGGAAAATAAAAGTTTCACTTTTGGAATGTGAGGTTTTCTGTTGTGCAGAATATCTGTATCTATTCTGGGTGGTGGGAAAACGTGTCGATCAGAATCTCGAGGCGGTTGGGCACTGAATACTGAACTTTCCATGTTTAATTTCTTCTTTCCTTGTAAAAAAGGGCTTTGCGTGAGCTGGCAGTGGCACTGCAGCTGTATAAGCAGTGCCAGTGATCGTTCGCGCGGGTAGACAGAGGCCAGCCCCTTTGGAGGCGGGTGGGGCAGTCGGCCCCGCTCCTGGTCTGGCACGCCTCCGGGACCAAGGTTGTGTAACAAGCTCCTGCCGCGTCTCGCGCACACGGTTAGCTGTTCAACGACCCAAACAACATATAAATAGCTCGTTTGCAAAATTAACAACTGGCACAAGGGTGGGCTTGGCGAGGCGCAACACTTTAGGGAAGGGCAGGGGCTTGGTGAAAGACATAATCAAGTTTTTAATTTAAGCGTGTGCGGCGAATATTTCACACTTATTATACACGATATCAATGCACTTCCATGGGTTGTGGCACGTGCCGTGGATCTAATGTACCAACTGCAAACTACCTCGAGCACAGGGCATGCACTGTGCAACTTGTTGGCATCCTTGTAAATTTCCATTATCAGATGAACTCCAAGCCTGCCCAGACCCTAATACCCGGGACCTCTTCATTATCAATGAAAGTCACGAAGCGCTGTCCATGAAAGAAGCTGTTAACTGCGTCGAATCCACTCACTCTTAGGAGCACTGCGACATTGGATTACACAGTAGAACTTTCCTTCCCCGCAACACGGACCACGCACGTTTCTAAAACACCCCGAGGCTCGCTTAAATAAATCTCTATCGTTTAATACTAGCAACTTTATTGAAAAAGTACCGTTCCGCGCCAGCATCTACATTTACAAACTCAGTAAGTTTGTATTGCTTTAATTATTTTTAACAAAACTGCCTAGCGTCATGTGGACAGTACGGTTTATGTGCAGGTTAGCCTAAAACAATAGCGTGTGCATAACTTGAATGACAGATGGAAATACATATTTTTTGGCAACAACCCATCCCATTGTAATTCAGCGAGGTGTGGGGTAATAAAATGACACCGTCTGCAGGAATCTCTGTATGTCTTGCCAGTGCCTATTCGAAAAAGCATCACTAATCTATGCATACATGGTTTACCATGTATGGCACATAGCGCAGAACCACACATTCGCATTAGAAAATACAACTTTAAAAAGTTGTTTTCTCGTGCACCCTTACCTGAATCTCGTGAATGCGACTGAAGCCATCCCTGAAAAAAAATTCCACCAGGTTGGTGAGGGTGCTTGGTCCTGGCATATCCCGGAGGCTCTTCACCCGGTTTCTTAACAGAGCCTGTGCCGAGCCCTGCATGTCCGGTGCTGGCTGCTGCGGGGTCTGCCCGTGTTCTTCAGGTAGCAGCTGCCTTTGTTTCGGCCGCAGCAGTATCCCGGTCACCTGCTCATCTCCTTTGCTGTTTTCCAAAGGTATCGCTTTGGGAAGCTGGTGGAAGCCTGCAGCAAGCACGCGCCCCCAGCAAACACCGGGTTCGACAGCGGGCAGCCAGCAGGAGGAGTTCCTCGAGATGTGGGAGAAAACAGCCATTTCCAAACGCTGACAAACTTCAGGGTTTAGTTCCTCAAGCTGCTTTGCTTTAATGCCTCTCTCCCTCTTATATGTCCAGGCCAGACTAATGCAAGCACTTCCTCCAAACACCCCTGCCTTGCCAGGGCATCAGTTTACACACCATCATTTATCACTCCCTCCCCCAAAGGCTGGAAAAGGGGTGGTGGTCTGGAGACTGGTGCGAGAGGCGAATAAAAAGGGAGGACATTTTGACTCAGCTCTGATCAAGCACTACTTAAGAACGCAATGTGAAGTGTTACTGTAAATGCAAAGCTCTTTCCTCCATGCAGACAGATGCTGCACTTAGCAGGATTCGTGCCGCTGGAGGTCTATAGGGGAGCCTGGAACACTCCCATGGATTCTTATGTGATTTGGAAAATAAAACAAGTCAGGTCCCGGGCCGCGCTGTGATTGGCTGACGTCACGGGGGTGTCCCGGCCGGCAGCCAATCACAGCGCGGCCCGGGAATGACATCACGGGGTGTCCCGGGCCGGCAGCCAATCGCAGCGCGGCCCGGGACAAAGGGGCGGGGCTTAAAAAAAGCACTAGAAACGCCCCCGAATCGCGTTTTCGAGAGAAAACGCGATTGACAGCCTCTGCCTCCCAATGGCTAGCCTCCATTTATGGAGCTAGCCAATGATAGGCAGAGGCGGGTCATCACCCCAGATAGAAATCAAGAGGTTTTGCTAGCGCATGCGTACTTCGTACGCATGGCTAAGGCAAAACCTAAAAAAACAATTGCTTAAGATTACACAATTTGGTAAAGTGGGGTAGCTGGGATTATTCCCAGGTTTTCCGGTTTCATAATATGCAAATCAGCCACTAGATGTATATGCTTTGCTTCTCCTATACCCACCTTACCACACCCGCCCTCTGGATTGCCACCCTGCTGGCATCGATGCAGGCCACCTCGATCACATCAGAGACCATACTTTGTGGCTCTTGGAAAAATGTTTGTGAGTAAACATGCCGTAGGTGGACGGAGCAGTGAGAGCACATAATTGATTGTTATTTTTCAATGATTTGCACTGGGTGACTTAAGCAATCAGCAGCTACTGTGCCACTGCCATGTTGTCAGGAGCTGTTGTTTGCTTTCACTTTGTGGCCCATGATCCATTTCAATTTTTTGGCCATGGGCCTCACCTAGCTGCATTTGGTTGCTCACTGTCACCCTAGGTAATCTACCCTCAGAGTACCAGGGCCTCCCCTCTCTTTGAGCCCTCCCTTCCATCAGTCTATCACCCCACTCATTTGCCTCAATCACAGCCTTTTCAGACTACATGAGACATAAAATGGTGAATATTGTAGATGTAACTATAATAAACCAATGTCTCGATCGCTAATGCCTCTCTCGGCTTCACCCCATGCTCAAGCTTGGCACAAGTTCATAACAACATATTTGGAACATACATCAGTCTCACTCACAATTCTATACGACACACACGGTTTGAGGTCCTGTCAGGTGTAAGAAAGCGCTATACAAATGCGACAATAGAATTGCTTCTAGTTCTGCGAGTTTATAGATAGTTTCCTGGGTTACCCTATGATTTTTAAGATCTCTTAACCCTCTGTGGCAAACACTACAGGGACCGCCACAACCTCTTTTTTAGAATACAGGGCACTGCATAGATCCTTCTCTCGGTCAGGTGAAAGACTCCTGGGGCCTCATTTATGAGGCCGTGCGTCACTTTTATGCCGCCGGTGCGTCAGTTTTTGTGACGCACCAGTGGCCTAAAAAATGCGCCTTGTTGCGCCACATTTACAATGTGACGCATCTAGGTAGATGCGTCGCTTTGTAAACCCCTGCGCCACATTATACCTACGCCAGGTATAATGTATGCAAGGGGGCATATTGACGCAAGAAAGGGTCGTAGAAGTGATGCAGTGAAATCTATGAGATTTCACTGCGCCACTTCTAGGGCACAAATGCGTCAATTCCTTACGCCTGCCTCACAGCAGGCGTAAGACTGACGCAGGCCCTTTCACATGGGGCTTGCCCCATGTGAAAGGATACATTGCTGGAGTTGCGTCACTTTTGTGACACACTCCAGCACTGCGTCACTTTTGCGCCATACAGATACGTCAGAAATACTGACGTATCTGTAACTCCTTGCACCATGATGCGTCATACTGTAAATATGACGCATCATTGGTGTAGCAAGGAGGGCCTAGTGAAAAGTGACGCATCGCTGTTTTCACGCAGCGATGCGTCACTTTTCATAAATGAGGCCCCTGGACTTTACACCCTCTCTCCCTCGGCAGCCCTCACACGAGAAGCCCATCTGTATCTGAAAGATTTAGCTCTAAGAAGTGGCAGAGGAATACAGGAATACATAAAATAAATAAATACAGGGATTAGCTATGATATCCCTGTGCTTATCTCCAATGCCCACTGTTACATGACAAAGTGCATAAAATGTTGTTCAATAGTGCAGAGTTCAGTGTCAGCCCTGATCAGAGCTGTTCAGTAAGCTGGTGCTGTTATCAGATCACACTGCATGAGGGCCCACAGCTCGACAGGACTAATATGACTTTTTTATAGATATGAAAAGAAAGTCATCCGGGCACTCTCATGAAAGTATGGAAATACTTTGCAAAAACAAATTGTGTGAAGATGATTTACGGCCTTCAGAGTTTTGTAGCTATGCTGTGCTTTCGCTGAGCTGTCTGTCAACAACCCTAGGAGCAACCTGTCGGATCACAAGTTTATAATGTCACCAGTGAGTGGGTGTGGGATGGACTGCCTACGTCAAAGGGGTTGTTTTTTAAAACAACTGACTCGACATTCCTATTCCTCTACGCCGCGCCAGATTTCAACCGTGATGTTCAAAATGAGTTCACAAAATTGCCCTTGTAGTGCCAACAGAAGATACTCGGGTAGCAATTTTGGGCCAGATGTAGGAAGGCTATTACCGGTCGGTAACGTAAAGAATCGGCCGTTACGGACCGGTAATAGCCTTTTCAGATGTAGGTGGTATATTTACCGTTTCGGTAAATAACAAATCGGTATTTACCGATTCGGTATTTACCGAATCATCATTTACCGATTTGGTATTTACCGAATCTGTAAATGAGATGTAGGTAGCACTTTAAAGAGTGCTTTTGTGCTTTAATGATTTGTTATTTACCATCAACTATTAGTTGGTGGTAAATAAGGAATTCCTCTGTAAATGCAAATCTGTGCCTTTACACCTGTGCCATGTGACAGACATACATGACCTTAGGCCATGTATGTATGCCCACATGTGCACACCAGCACTATTCAGGGGTGCAACAAGGTGTCAAAGTGCCACCCTGCCACCCTTGACTCTTTCCCTATTTTACCGAATCGGTATTTACCGATTCGGTAATTGACATTCATTCCTATGGGCCTCCAGGTAAATACCGAATCTTAATGACTCAGTATTTTTTACCGACTTTTTATCTAAATTGCATTTACCGATTCGAAAATACTGAATCAGTAAAATTCGGTATTTTCGAATCGGTAAATTACAATTACCTACATCTAGCCCTATGTCTCTTTTATTAACAGGGACACCCAGATGAGCAGTGCCAGGAGACCTACTGAAGGTGACAAGGCAGCCATTGATAAAAAACTGATCTTTCTAAAAAAAAGGGTGGGAAAAATAGACAAATTTAACGTATGTATACTAACCTGCAGTTAGTAAAAAGCTTTGTGTTAGCTTCAAACACTCACCTGTGTTGGCCATCTGTTGGCCATCTGTAGGTAGGTTTCAATCCATACGTCCATCTGGAAAGTGGCTATTGTGTGACTTATAGGCTTGCCTCCGTTTTAAGAATTGCAACAGTGGTGGCCAGTTTTATAAAGTTTTGCACATGTGAGAGGACAGTGGGGGCTGCCCACTACTCCAACAAACACTATAATTCCACCAACCATCTCTACATTCTAGATGATCTCACACACAAGCTGAGCAGCAGGGGCCTGGAACTCTGGGGAGGATGTATTAAGATAGAGCAGTGCTGTAATTGTAACTTTATTTTTATAGTGCTTACTACTCCTGACGAGAGGTGGAAGAGCTTTACACTGGGACAAACCAACATTAGTGGTTCGTCTAATGTTTATTGGTTATTGTAGGTTAATAGAATTAATGTTCTGCTGTCAAGAAACCACCCTAAGCATTTCCTAAAGTGTCTTTGGGGTAAATTAAGTTAATACGATTTGGAAGTGATCATTAGTAGGAAGTATGTGAGTTCATGCAGATGGTTGGGGCATTGATAAATGAACTAGAGGGAATGTAGGAGAAATACTTACAAAGGAATTATTTATGATCATTGGAATGAATCGTTGGCAATTTACAGAAATTCAATAATAGAAATTAAGGACATGTGTATAGAAAAAGTAGGAATAAGCAGGATGAAAAGTAGGAAATTGTAATTGAAGGGGAAAAAAGGAGAGATGAATACAGATGTTTTATGTGAAGGTCGGTTTTCATGCAGGATTTTAGAAGTATAAAGAAACTGTTTGAGATATCATGAAATCTGACAATGGAACGCTGTAGAAGCAATATTATTTGCATGCGCTATACAATTCTTATTGACCCATTTGACAGGCACCAGATTGAGAGGAAAAGGTGGTCCCAAAAGTGACAGTTTACAGTTCGAGGGAACTTCTGGGAATTAAAAGGGGCGCGACCTCTGACCCTGCTCACAGGCAGGTCACTCCCCACACCACCACGAGGCCGCCAGATGCCTCGTACCTGATCCCTGCCGCCCACCTGTTTTCCCGCCGTTTCCCGCTCCTTTCCGCCGCTGCGTCCCTGCAGCCTCACCCCCCTGCTCCCCATTGCCCACTCCGCTCCCACCTCCCACCTGCTCCTCCCTCCCTCTCCCCCTCTTATGGAGGCTGCGTAGTGGCCGCGTAGTGGGCGCGCGCAGTGGGCTCGCCAGAGGCAAGCTCGTCTGCGCCTGTCCGCGCCTGGACAGCGGCAAGCGCCAGAACCCCTGGACCCCGCAAACGCCACAACACCAGACTCCGCTACGACGCTAGCAACCTCTACACACTCTACGCCGGCCAAAACCACACCTGCTTCCAAGCCGCCCCGAAACTGACTCACAGACCTTTCTCGTGCCACACCTGCAGCTAGACCTTCGACAGAGCCACCAAACTTCCAAGGACTGTACCCAACCACCTCCGCTGCATACTCCTCAACACCTGCTCTGCACGCAAACACGCTGTCGAGCTCTGGGATCTGCTCGAAACCTCTGCCCCAGACGTGGCCTTCCTGACCAAGACCTGGTGGAACGACACCTCGGTGCCCGCCAACGCCATAGCCATCCCGGACGACTACAAGATCACCCGCAGGGACAGCGCCAACGGAATCTGAGGAGGAATAGCCATTGTCCTCTAGTCCACCCTCAAGGTCGCCACCACGCAGACGACACCCTCAACACCGCTGCACACCTACACTTCCGGATCCACACCGACCCCAACACCACCCTCAGAGGAACACTCATCTACAGACCCCCTGGCCCCCGAGCTCAATTCAGCGACTCCATCACCGACCTCGCCAGCACCCACGCACTCGCCTCCATGGACTACATCCTCCTCGGGGACTTGAATTTCTACCTCGAGAAGAACAACAACACCAACTCCGCCACCCTGATCGACAACCTCGCCAACCTCGGCCTCAGACAACTCGTCTCCGCACTCACCCATGCCGCTGGCCACGCGTTGGACCCTGTCTTGTAGACAGGCACCCACGTCACCTTCGGCCACACCAACGACCTCCACTGGACCGACCACCGCTGCATCCTTTTCACCTTCAATAAACCAACCACGCACCACCGCACCCAACAACTGCCTCGTAGCTGCTGTAGCAAAGTCACCGAAGAACAGCTGATCACCACCCTTGCCCAAAACCCAACCACCGACCCCACCAATCCAGACACCGCAGCCCGCAACCTCAGACAGTGGATCGACGACTGCACCAACACCCTCGCCCCACTTGAGAAACCCTCCAACAACCACGCCAGCAAGAGAGACACCTGGTTCACCGACGAGCTGCAGACCTCCAAACGTGCATGCCGGAAACTGGAGAAGATATGGCTCCACGAACGCACTCCGGACAACCACGCAGCCCACAATAACGCCACCCGCAGACATCACCACCTCATCAGATTAGCCAAGACATCCTCCTTCAAAAACCGCCTGGATAACAACGCACACGACAGAAAAGAGCTTTTCAGCATCGTAAAGGAACTCTCCAACCCCAGCGCCAACGACATAACTCCCTCACAAGAACTGTGCAACTCACTGGCCATCTTCTGCCACCACAGGATCGCTGACATCCATGACAGCTGCAACACCATGACCGCCCTGACTACGCCAGACCCCACCTCCCCTGTGAACACCACCAGCACCATACCGCCTGACCTCCTGGTTCAACATCAATGTCCCGTTCCTGGCGAAGGTCAACGAGAAAATCATCAACATGCAACTTGCCTGCCACCTGGAAGACAACAACTTCTTGGACCCGTCCCAGTCCGGGTTCGGACGAAACCACAGCACCGAGACAGCCCTCATTGCCACCACAGACGACATCAGGCACCAACTAGACAACGGCGAAATATCAGCCCTCATCCTCCTGGACCTATCAGCCGCCTTTGACACGGTCTGCCAATACACTCTAAAGACATGCCTCCTAGAAACCGGAATCCAAGAGAAGGCCCTTGACTGGACCATGTCCTCCCTCTCCGGCAGAACCCAGAGTGTCCGCCTCCCGCCCTTCCGATCCGAGGCCACCGACATCATCTGCGGCGTCCCCCAAGTCTCATCCCTCAGCCCGACGCTGTTCAACGTCTACATGGCCCCCCTCGCACAAGTGGCCCGCCAACACGACCTCAATATCATCTCATACGCTGGAGACACCCAGCTCATAATCTCCCTCACCAAGTAACCGCACACCGCCAAAACCAACCTCCACGAGGGATGAAGGCCGTCGCTGACTGGATGAGGAACAGCCATCTGCAGCTGTACTTGGACAAGACGGAGGTACTCATCCTCGGACCTACTCCCTCAGCCTGGGACGATTCCTGGTAGCCAACCACACTAGGAACAGTACCGACACCCACCGACCATGCACGCAACCTAGGATTCATCCTCGACTCCTCCCTCTCCATGTCGAAACAGGTCAACGCCGTCTCCTCCTCCTGCTACAACACCCTCAGCATGCTCCGTAGGATCTACAAGTGGATCCCGACTGAAACAAGAAGAACGGTGACACAGGCCCTCGTCAGCAGCAGACTGGACTACGGCAACGCACTCCATGCAGGAATGCCAGCCAAAAACACCTACGGCCGACTACAACGCATCCAAAACGCCTCCGCCCGACTGTTCGTCAACGTCCCCGCCGCAGCTCCATCACCCCCGACATGAGAGACCTACACTGGCTCCCTGTCGACAAGAGGATCACCTTCAAGCTCCTCACCCATGCACACAAAGCACTCCACAACGCCGGACCAGCCTACCTGAACAGCAGACTCAGCTTCTATACAGATGGTGTTTCAGGGGGGAGCTTACAGATAAGACGGCGGTATTCCGAACTACCTGAAGCTTAGATAGCAAGTTCTCATTTACGGAGGCCAAAAGCGCATTGCCATAGTCTAGCCATCTGATTACCAGTGCCTGGAGTAAAGATTTCCTAGTGGAGAGTGGTAATAAAGAAAAGACTCTTCTCAGCAGACGCAACATGTAAAAAAATGAGCCTATAGTGTCAGAGATTTCTTCTTTCATAGTGAGGGATTGGTCCAACCGGGTTCCCAGATTTTTTACCACTAGTTTGGGTGAACGGACCATGCCCATTACTGAAGGCCACCAATCCGGGGACCAAAGTAGGTGGGCCCTCACCAATAACACAATCTCAGTTTTTGCGGTGTTTATCTGGAGTCTATTTTCGGATATCCAGGTAGCAATGGCTTTCAATCACAACAGAAAAAGATTCTTTAGATTTAGTCAGATTTTTTTCAAAGAAAATAGTAGCTGGGTATCATCCTCATATGACATGATCTCAAAATCAAAAGCTCTAACAATTTTGCAGATGGGGCCACATAAATGATGAAAAGCGTGGGGCCAAGACAGGGGCCCTGTGGAACTCCGCTATCCAGAGTCATGATTTATGACTTATAAGGGCCCAGAATAACCATTTGGGCCCTATTTGAAAGGAAGGTTTTCAGCCATTGTAGAGCCAATCCATGGATCCCGATCTCTTGTAGCCTACTAGGAAGCCAAGGATGGGACACCATATCAAATGCTGCTGATAAATCAAGCAGCACCAGCTTTGAAGGTACATTTGCATCAAGAGCGCATTTGAGGCGGTCGGTTACCGCTAACAGAGCCGTCTCTGTGCTGTGTAGTGGTCTAAAGTCCAACTGAGAAGCATCTAATAAGCTATTTACTCCAAATAGCTTGTAAGTTGCTCATTAATGTGCTTTTCCAACAACTACCCCAGTAGAGGGAGGAGCGAGATAGGCCGGTAGGTAGTAAGATCCGTCGATGGCAGATTGGCCTTTTTTTAATGGGTCTGATCTGGGCTCTCTTCCAATCTAATTCGATTTTTTCCATATTGATAGAAAAATTAAATAGAGAGCCGATTGAAGGGGCCAGCTCATATGAGAGGTCTGCCATAGTTCTAGGAGAGAAGACATCTATGGGTGAACCAGAATTCGCTGGGATTAAAAGGTTCTGAATTGTCTCTAGCAAAATTCTACGAATTTACCTAGGCTGGTAATATCCTCATGAAGAGGAGTAAAGACTGCTTGCTTCTCAGCAGGCTCATAAAGAGCGCTGGAGAAGTTTTGGTAGATCACTTTGCTTTTCTCTTCAAAGTGATTAGCTAAGGCATCGCAAAGTGATTGCGACAGATTCGATTTTGGAGAGCATGCCTCCAGGTTTATAAAGATTTTGAGTATTTTAAAAAGGGTTTTGAAGGAGTTTCTCACCGCAGCGATTTGCTTCTCTATATATATAAAGTTTGCGAGCGTTCTTAATATTATGATGATACGTGGTTATGGCCAGCTTATAAGTAATTTTGTCAGTAGGGTGATTAGTCTGGCACCACCTACTTTCTAGTCTTTTGCACGATGCCTTTTCTGTCTTTAGTCCTATTGAATACCAAGGGGTGTGAGGTATATGTAGTCTATTTTCCTACTGTTTAAGAGGGGCTATTTTATCAAAAAACAAATTCAGTGCCCTATTGAAATTAGAAAGCGATTGATCAGAGTGGATAGTGGACGTCTGCTACTTGGCCCATGAAACTAGTGTCATTGTCCGCCACTGTCTAGATAGATTTTTTTGACAAGTATGCGATGCACTCCTCGACTTGTGTGTGGCAATCTGGTAGCAAATTATTGAGTGTTCAGTCCAGAGTAAAGGTTTTGGTGAATCGCAGTAAAATTTTGAGGTGGTAAAGATTAGGTTGAGGGTGTGGCCCACTACATGAGTTGGACCCTTAACTTGTTGATGTAGGTAGGGCAAGTGTAATGGATGGGAGAGACGTGGTACATAGCCAAGTTTCGGTGAGGAATCCGATCTCAAAAGTAGAAATTAAATGAAAAGGCGACTTATAGAGCGCAAAACATTCACCCGAAGGTGTCAAGGCGCATACTCATTGAGGCTGAGGTTCGACAGACCTCAACAACTAAACAGCCAGGTCTTTAGCGCCTTCCTGAACGCTAACAGATTGTTCTCCTGTTTCAGATTTGATGGGAGAGAATTCCACAACCTAGTAGCACCCAACAAAAAACGTCTCCCTCCACAGGAGCATTTTTTCACCCAGGGAACAACAAGATCGTTGGACGAGGATGAACGAAGGTAACGAGCTAGAATGTAGTACAACAGATTCAGTTTTAAAAAACCTGGTCCTATGTACTGAGTGGTCTTAAAAACAATACATAGAGCTTTGAACTCTATACTTTTTTTTATTGGCAGCCAATGAAGATACTTCAATGCCGTAGAAACTGATTTATATTTTGGGATGTTCAGTAGGAGCCTGGCCGCAGCATTTTGGACAACCTGTAGTTTGGCTGAGCATTTTTTGTGAAGGTTAATGAAGAGCCCATTACAATAATCGGCTCTCAAAAGGAAAAGTGCTGAGACCACCAGCTTAAGTAGCTCAGCAGGATTAAATGGAAGGATTTTTCGAAGGTTTTAAAATGTATAAAAAGAGAGGGAGGTGACCTGATAGACATGTTGTTCAAATTAAAGTTTAGAGTCAAAAGTGACTACCAAGTTCTTAACCTTGGTCAGTGGTGTAGGTAGTGGTCCCAATTCCAGGGGCCAAAGATATGGCGACCAAAAATTAGAGGAAGAGAGTAGTTCCCATAGTTGTGTAAGTAATAGAGGTCATCAGTACACATATGCAATCCTGTATAAACTCACCTTAATGATATTGTTCAAAATGTGATTTGGAAATCTATGTTGTTGTAGGCCAATATTTCTGATTTTGATACTTTGATGTGCAACCATTGGAAGATGGGTCCTCAAACAGTACAAGGAGCCCAAAGTAGGATCTGGCGTCATTGCTTGCAGAGATCATTTTACTCCAAGAGCCATTATAGAGTTATTTATATATTTATTGAGGAGTTTTTTTAAAGTCAAGTGTGTATTTTTAGCACTCAAGAAACTGGGGAAACAACTTGATTGTTGGAGTGAGAGGCTAAGATCTCTTCGGTGGGGTGAATAGTGTGCAATTTTCAGAAATCATCCCCAGGCTAGAGATCAGGGTTCAATATTTTTCGACAGCACACATTCCATGTCTATGTTAACTGAAGATAAGTGTGGAAAGCTCCACATTCAGGATTCTCCTAAACTTAAATCAGTTGGGCCGACTAATCATGCTGGGAATGAGAGTGCTCTAGATTCTCAGAGCCTAAACAGCTGGAAATCTGCTAGTATATTTCTTTTTTTTTTTTTTTTTATTTAAAAAGCTTTTATTGGCATCCGCACGAATATACAAAAACATACAAAAATATATATATAGGTGGAGTGTACATTAGCGGTTTTTTTTTTTATCTACAGTCCATTTGAGTATATTTCATTCTCTTGAAGAATGGCTGATCTTATGGGCAGACCTTGAGTGGAGGTTTCTGATCGGGAAGTAATACGTTGTACTATTCTGCAGATAAACTGTACCTTTGCCCCATTACTGTTTGTGAACGATACTTTAGGACTTTGTATTTGATCCTAATATCCACAGGGATCTGGGGGAGCACTTTAATGATGGTCCCACCTGCAGAGCCTAAGGGGCATTCTGGCTGCTGTTCATGAAGTCACTTTTGCTTGGCAATCAGTTTCATAGAAGGACAGAGAGGATGATGCTGTATTAGTCAAGGTGTGCCAGGATGACGGGTGTCTAATCTGTGGGTAGTGGCAAGGAGTATGGGTGGACGGCAGGTACCGCTCCACCGGTGGAGTTTGCTGAGTTTTAGTTACACTGCACTCCACTTGGAACGTGGAGTTGTGCAAAAACTCCAGCTCTGCCATGTCGCAGAGTTTTGCTGGTGCCCACCCCTGGACTGACTACACACAATAACCAAAACAGCCTGACAATACCAGCCACGTATAGTGCGAGGTTGCCCCAACTTCCACCCACCTTTCATGTCCCTCTGATGTCTCCTCAAGACAAGCTGACTACGTACATTATGTGTCTAGCTAACCATATAGCCATGCCCAGACTGCTCAAAACTGCTCAAAACTGGGCGGCACTACAAACTTTAGGAGCAGAACTTCTCAGAAAAGGCAAGTGCGGACTAAACAACCAATCTGTACTTTAGAAATTATGGGTAACAGACTATGATTGGCTGATGTATATGTGGTACTCCAATGAGAGGCCCTCCTATACCTTAACAGTACCGCTGTACCCAGCCAACTCTTTAGAATCTATTATGCCACTGGATTGGACGATTTGCAACCTAGTAATGCCCAAATTATGGACAAACGACATTGGTAATGGATCATCAAGGAGATTGATACTAGATTTAGATTACTTGCAGCAGCAGGCATGTGAACTGATGGGTCCTCTCTGCTGCATAGACGGAAACTAACACCTGTCGACTCGTCACAGGAACATAGGTAAAGTGTAAACGCTATTACTATTAACATTTCTCGCTAGGGTACAACAGATGCTCTCATTGCAGCGACGTTCCTAAGCTAACAGAGTAAGAAATATTTCGCGTTATTACGGTTTCTGATGGGTTTGAAGTCTGTTACGGATGATGATTGGATGTTCAATATATTCACAGATCCCCTATTTATTAGGCTGCTACTTTTAAAAAGTCCCAGGACTCCCTCGTTACAAAACTGAAGTCTCTTTAGTAAGACATTGTAAAGTTAATAAAATGTAGAAGTGGTACAGTAATCTTTCTGTTTTGCTTTTCCTGTGTTTAGTGAGGTAACAATACTATCTTTCTGCTTTACAGTTTTTGAAGTTGTTGGTTTTCCTTTCCAAATGAAAAAAAAAATTCTGGGCGGCTGGGGAGACCTGTTGTTGGGTGAAAGTCCTTTGTATGGGTCGGTATCTGTGTATTTATGTAATGTGGCATTGATTTTTTCACTGTGGTTTGGCTGGACTTTAGAAATAGTTAAATAGTCCGTGGGAGGACATGAGGTTGGATGTTTATGTAAGAATGTATTCCACACTATTTCTTACTGCTTTTCCAACATACCTTGCTTCAACTGATTAACAAACTGATGCACAGGCGATTGCCAGGTGATGCACCCTAGGCACATGTAAACGGAAATGTTTTGAGCAACACTGCTCACACGAGCATGCTCATTCTCCTGGGGGGGGGCACTGGTAAGAGGAAACAAAAATAGTCCTATATTATCGATTACAAACCTGACCTCGATTTGCTCTGCCCACCATGTATAGAAATTGTGAGCTCTAACTGTAGTTTTGACTGATTGGCGATATGCCAGTGTTTACTAACATGACTCATAAATGTGTGTTCAATTGCCAGTACAGTGCTTTGTTGTACAGTAGCTCTTGAGGCAGGTCAAAGCGTTTGCTTTAGTCAATCAATCAATCAATCAATCACTCAAGGTATTTGTAAAGCACGCTACTCACCGAGAAGGTCTCAAGGAGCTGGGCGGGAGGGAGGGGGGGGGGGGCGCTGCTACTGCTCGAACAGCCAGGTCTTGAGTGGCCTCCTGAAGGTGAGTAGGTCTTCGGTCTGTCATTCTGTTCCAACACTTGGCGGCAAGGTAGGAGAATGATCTGCCACCGGTGGTCGCTCTCCTGATGTGGGGGACGGTGGCGAGGGAGAGGTCGGCGGAGCAGAGCTGGCAGTTCGGGGTATATAAGGTGATCCGTTTGTTGAGGTATGCTGGTCCGGAGCTGTGTAGTGCTTTGTGTACATGGGTGAGGAGCTTAAAGATGATCCTGTTATTGAACGGAAGCCAGTGCAGGTCTCTTAGGTGGGGTGTGATGTGGCTGTAGCGAGAGATCTGTCGTGCAATGGCGTTCTGTATGTGTTGCTGTAGTTTCAGCAGTTTGGCCGTAGTCCAGTCTGCTGCTGACGAGGGCCTGGGTGACCATTCTGCTAGTGTCGGTGGGGATCCCCCTGTAGATCTTTCGGAGCATGCGGAGGGTGTTGAAACAGGAGGATGAGATGCCGTTGACTTGCTTGGTCATGGAGAGTGTTGAATTGAGGATGAATCCTAGGTAGCGTGCGTGGTTGATGGGGGTTGGTGCTGCTCCCACAGCAGTTGACCAACACGAGTCGTCCCAGGCAGAAGAGGTGGGGCCGAGGATGAGGACCTCCATCTTGCACGAGTTCAGCTTCAGGCAGCTGTTCCTCATCCATGTACACCTTACAATCCTCATTGCTTTATGTACTATAGACCGATTTACACACATATGATTCATTGTCTCTTTATAATTTGTGTGTGATGTAGAGTGCTCTTACACCCTACACTGATATACGTAGCACTATAAAACAAAGTATTTGCACATGCGAGAGGCTAATGAGAGAGGTGGGGCACTGTTGGAAAGTGGTAATGCGGGAATCAGTGAAAAAGAGGGTCATGGGGGGCCCAAAAAAGATTGTTACACCTGGCACCACCAGCGCTAAAGCCGGCCTTCGGAGGGCCATGTATTTGTTGCGAGGTAAGGTCATGGTTTGTATCCATTGCTAACAGGACATGATCTCTGAGTACTATGGGCATTACTTTTGATAATGATATGTTAGTACTTCAGACTGGGACATTAGAGGTACGCATCAGTACCGGCTCTAGAGCGGTGCGACCGTTGCCACCACTCTGAGTGCTAATTTCAGGGGATGCTGAGTTTGCAAGTTTATTTTGGTTTTAAAAGCACCTGCTACCACATTGCTTGACTCCTGCAATTTTAAGGCAACAAAAAAAATGTCAAGATAACTCCGGTGATTATTATTTTTCCTGGAGAGATATAGGAGTTCTATCTATTTGAGGTTTTGACTAATCATAAAATAGCACAGAGGGTAAATATGCCTGCTGCAAAGAACGTGTGCCATGCATGTCAAAGAATGCACATGTGAATAAGATCAGTGGGTTACTGCTTTTCGAAGAGACACTCTTTTGTTACTTGTAGTTTTTAAGTTACAATCCTTTAACAGAACAGTTAATTATTAACTGTCATCAAAGAACTGCGTGCACACTGTAAAGTATAGATGTGAGCAAAGATTCATGTTGCAAAAAGGGTTCATTTCGGTAGAAATCGATTCTTATCATTATAGAGTACCGCCCAACTCTGGTGTTCGATTTTCAATTCTGAGTTTGTGCTACTCCAGACGAAGCCCACTTAAACTATACTGCCTACCAGTATGGATGACATCACACTAAAATGGTTGTGATGTAAAGTGCACTGATACCCTATACTGGTAGGAGTGGCGCTATATACCTAATTAAGTGCATCTGAGAGAGCGTGGTAATGGAGACTTGAGCAGCACTGTTAAATGGTGGTGGAATCCAAGGTGGAAGTGGTCACCACCTCTCCCACGGATGGGGGCTGCCAACAAACATTTTTGCACTGAGCGCCACCAACGCTACTGCCGGCCCTGTAAGGCATAGTCAATAATCATGCCATACATGTGACGACTGTTACCAAGGACATTGGGCTTCTAGCATGCACTTTATACATGCCTGTTCTAATACCACTAGGGATTGGCTGAAAGCTGTCAGTTTTGCAAACCAGTTAACAGTCTGTGAACCTTGGGTTACAATTCATGACAAACATTTGGCAAGCTTATTTAAAGTAGTTTTATAGAAACACTGCCTTTGAGTAACTTTGTTAATGGGATGAACTTTTTGCTGAGTGCTAAACAAATGCTGCTGGGTGTGCCAGTCTCTTGTGTGTAAAGCCACACCCTCTTGCCTGGCATTGTAGGCGAGAATTCTCAAACAGGTTGCTCAGCTCTGAAAAATTGACATTTTTGGATCAGTTTGTAGTCACATGTTTACTATCCCATGATTTCAGTATCTGCACCTACAAGGCATTTTTGCTACATTTCTGTCGCATGATCTCTCTCGGATGCCAGTGTATGAAAACATGCACATTTCCTCTCTGTGCAAGTGCATGGGGATCCCCAAGTTGCCCTAACATGTGCTCCACATGTTATGTTTCTTTGTGTTAATAAAATAAACATTTTCAGACGTATGATATGACATGAGCTCAGGTATCTTTCATTCTTTAGAAAGCATTAGTTTTAATAACATTTGTATATATCTAGTGACTTTTTGTTTGGGAAAGTAAGAAACAAAAATAAAATACACGGTAGCCTTAGAAATTACTAACTAGGGCATGGATACAGGCATTAGGCATGAAAGTGATAGAGGTCACGTATAATGCCCAGATCCACCAGGATGTAACCACAGGCAGCGCACAGCTGATACTGTGGCACTGGTGTTGGGTACAGTGACTACCGTGTGAGGCATCAGGCCATGCCCTTATGGAACTGCTGGTCCTGAAACTGTACACATGGGGCCTCGTTTATGAGAAATGACGCATCGCTGCGTGAAAGCAGCGATGCGTCACTACTCAGTTTGCCCTCCTTGCGACATACCTGATGCGTCATATTTATTGTATGATGCATCATGTCGCAAGGATTTACAGATAAGTCAGTATTTCTGACGTATCTGTAAGCGCAAAAGTGACGCATTGCTGGAGTGTGTCACAAAAGTGACGCAACTCCAGTAATGCGTCCTTTCACATGGGGCAAGCCCAACGTGAAAGGGCTTGCGTCAGTCTTACGCCTGCTGTGAGTCAGGCGCAAGATTTTGACGCAACAGCGTCCTAGAAGTGACGCAGTGAAATCTCATAGATTTCACTGCATCACTTCTACGAGGCTTTTTGCGGGACAACGCCCCTCCTGCACACATTATACCTGATGCAGGTATAATGTAGCATAAGGGTTTACAAAGTGACGCATCTACTTAGATGCTTCACTTTGTGAATAGTGCGCAACAGGAGGCATGTTTTACACTGCCGATGCGTCACAAAAAGTGACGCATCGGAAGCGCAAAACTGACGCACGGCCTCATAAATGAGGCCCATGGTACTTTGGCCAGTGCCTCCAAGGCTTGACTACAGGTCTTGCACTCTGGGCTCTGCTAGTTGGGGGAGTAAGCATAGGGCATTTCCAAACACCATGCACTACCCAATTCCTGCAGGGCATGGCTGAATCTCACATCTTGCTGGAGCTATGGGAAAACCCTTTTGGCACATGATAAGGTGAAGTCCTGCCTTATGCTGAGTAACTGCGTGGCGTATCGACATTGAGGGTACTGCCGGCTGGGAGATGGCGCACAGGATATGGAAGGATTCCATGCCAAATGTCAGTAGTCTGCAGTCCCGAATGCCAAACTAGTGTCGTCGACTGGGTGATATGCCCATGGTATGGCAGTATCCTGTCCTGCCTTATGTCAGAGGGTGGCAGAGGTGTACTGCAGAGGACATCATTTGTCTATATTATGTTTCCTTTACCTGTAGGACAAGGCTGCAGGGTGTGACATACAGGAAGTGTATAAAAGGGTACTGTGAGCTCTGCCCACAGGGTACCGTAAGCTGGGTGATATGGCATAGGGCACAACTGTACTTTTTGCTCTCTGCTCAGTAGCTGAAGGGCATGGGTACAGGCATGCAATGAAGTAAGTTCATACATGTGCTATGGTACATGGCTTTTCCAATAGACAGGTACATGCGGGTGATGCATTCAGTGGTGCTGGGTACAGGCCGCTTAGCGGTGTGTGTTTTAAGCCTAGCTGCAGTATATTTTTAGTGTACCCAAGAAATATATATAACAGCACATCACTTAAATGTGTGTGTGTTATGAGTAGCCTTGTGTAAATAACTCCCCTAAAGGTCCATTCATGAGTGGCACCCATTGTGTAATAAATTACAGTATAAATAATACAATTAGATAACCGATGGTGTAACTACATCATCGAAGGCCCATTGATTTCGCCTTTGCTTGCAATGTTGCGCATATGATATCCCACACTACACCAACAGCAGTACTATTTGGGTATGTGATGGCATTTTCAGTAATAGGGTGAGACCTTTTGAGAATATGACAGCACATATAGGGGATAGGACTGCACTTCTCAGGCAACCCTCTAGTGAACATGATGCCATTCTTTGGTCATATGGAACACCAGGCACCACATTTTTTGGAAACGTTTGTTTTTTCTGAGCATATGATAATACCCTGTGGTCATATTATGGCATGTTGCATCTATGTAGTCTTACTAAGGGCATCTGTTGGTTGATAGTGTAACCACATACTTGACCACATATGATATTTGTGAAGGGATTTGTTGGCTTCAAGTGGGACTGAAGTCTTTAGTCTTCATGCAGTCAGAATTAAGAAAACAGCAGTCCTCGTGCCAGCTCCCCCCTGCTGGCTGTTGCTTGCCCAGCTGCCTGGTTCTTCTCTATTTTTTATACGACTGTAACACTGTATCTTTGCCTGTATCACAGTGTCTGTTTACCCTTCGGTATAGCCTTAAACTCTGTAATGCATTATTCATTTCCCACTGCTGTTACATTGCATATTTACCTGAATCACTGTGATATATGTCACTCCTTCGTTATAGCATATAACTTTGCATTGCTTAGCCCAACTCTACTCTCTGTTTAACTTGCCACTTTTCATATGTTTGCTTGGATTTTCTGTTTTTACTTTCTCCGCCACTTTCCACGCAACTGCTTACTTTAGCCCAATGTTTTAGCCTGCTACCTGCATGCCAGTGCCCCTCCCTCCTCCCAGGACCTACCTAATGGAGACCGCAGTGCCATCCCATTGAGCAGGTTCTTGTGCCAGCCCCCCCTCGGCTGGCTGCTGCTCACCCAGCTGCCTGGTTGTTCTTCATTTTTTATACTGCTGAAACATTGTTTCTTTGCCTGTATCACTGTGTTTACTCTGTTTCTCCTTCTGTATAGCCTTTAACTTTGCATTTCTTAGCCCAACTGTACTCTCTGTTTTAACTTACCACTTTTCGTTTGGTTGCATAGATTTTCTGTTGCTGCTTACTGTGCTGCGCCCCTCACTGCTATTCACTTTTAAGGCTATTCTTAGACCGCTTCCAGCCTCCCAATGCCCCTCCTTTCTCCCAGAACCTACTTAATGGAGGACGCAGTGCGGTCGCTCAACGAACATGTGCAGCAATCACGCTGCAGGTGCTAAAGGCAAGTCCGCCAGCGCCTGCCCATGGCTAGACTGCACCAGGCACCAGGAATCTAGGCTCTCCTGACACATGAAGCGATACCACCTCTGAGCTCCACGCCCTGGACACCGCAACAACAACTGCTGCCGCACCTCGCCTCGATCAACAGTAGGAACGTTTGCCTGCCAGCATTGCTACTTTGCCTGCATCACAGGAGCACCCGCTCGCACAACAACCATACAAAGCCGACCACTACAACCCCAAAACATCTCCACTTCTACTGCTCAACACACGATCTCTCTGCAAACACTCCTCATGTTTTCTACCTCACTGAGACCTGGTTTAACCCTGCAGCAGTGCCCGTCATTGCCTCAGCAATGACTGACTGCAATAAGATAACTCATAGAGACCGCGTCAACAAATATCGAGTTGGAATCGCCATCATCCACAAGAAAGCCATACACTGACACCACCACACCGACAAAGCCTCCCCGATCAGGTAGAATCTCAACTTCCAACTCCACCACGATGGCAAAACCACCTTCAAAGGAACGCTTGCCTACAGATTTCCAGGACCTCGCAAAAGCATCTGCAATGCCATCTCTGATTTCATCGCACCACTCACAATCGACTCCAAGCACTACATTTTCCTCTAAGACCTCAAGTCTCACCTCGATGATCCTGATGACACAATCACCACCAATCTCCTTGAGAGCATGAACACCCTCTGCCTCACTCTACTAGTCACCAATCCCACACACATCGTGGGACACAAACTTGACCCCATTTTTATGGGCAGTGACAGCAATGTCACTGAACTCGTGTGGACATACCATGCCATTGTCTACTTCACCATCACTGGCCCCATCCAGCGCCACCACCAAACCGCCCAACACTCCTCATCAAAGGTGAAACAAAATAGCATAGAGCCAATGGACCAACACCCTTGACTACTGCCATCCAGACACCTTAACCAACTAAGAAAAACTTGTCAATAACATTTCCGCTGGATCACTAATTGCGCCGATAGAGCCATTAAGTCCACTAAATCGAAAAGACCTCCAAACAGGCCTGTTGGTATACCACGGAACTAAGAACTGTAAAATTAATCTGCAAGCAATTTGAAAGAAGATGGCGTACCTGCAAGGACACCACAGACTGCACTTCTTACAACATATTGCTCAACCAATACCACCATCTTCTAAAAAGGCTGAAAAGGAGCACCCTTGCCAACTACATCGGGGCCAGTGCTCATCGCAGCAGAGTTATTCAACATTGTCAGAGAGTTCTCCAACCCCTCAGCCTCTATAGACCTCATCACCCCCTCCCAGGAGCTCTGCAACTCCCTGGTGGACTTTTTCCACAACAAGAGTCCACTACTAGATCGCCGACATCTTTAAAAACCTTGAGCTTCCACTCATCGCCACCAACATATTCAGCCTCATCTGCGCCACAGAAGCAAACCCTGACCACCTGTTAATCACTCAAAACAGCACTGCCATCATGAACTCAGTCCACTCAGGAGCATCAAAGGATCCCTGCCCCCACCATATCTTCAATCTTGGGAGCAAACTCACCCCAATCTTCAGAGCATCCATCGCCATGATCACCATCCCCAATGAACGGAAACACGCTGAAGTCATAGCTCTCCTCAAGAACTGTCCACCAACCCATGTGAACTGAAGAACTTCCATCCAATTTTTTTTCTCCTCTTTCCCGCCAAGGTCCTCAAAAAGACCATCAACTCCCAACTTATGGTACACCTGGAGAACAACAACCTTCTGGACATCTCCCAGTTTGGAATCTATGCCACCCACCCTCATCGTTGCCGCCGACGACATTAGTGCCTTCCTCATCATAGGAGAAACAACTGCCCTTTTCTTCATCGACTTCTCAGCAGCATTCAACACCATTTCCCACCACACCCTTGTCAAGAGACTCCACTACATCGAAATCCATCGAGACGCCCTCAGATGGATTGACTCCTTTCTCACCAGAAGAACCAAAGAATCTACATGACTCCCTACATCTCCAAACACAAAAGCATCATCTGCGACATCCCTTAAAGCTCATTCCTCAGCCCCACCCTGTTCAGCATCTACATGACCCTCCTGGCCGACATCGTCAGATCCTATGGACAAGAGTTCATATCCTAAGATAACCACATCCAGCTCATCCTCTCACTATCAGAAAAGCCCTCCATAATGAGGGCCAAATTTCCATAGGTGTATGACAAGCAACACAGTTTGGATGAAAGACAACTACCTGAAACTGAACTTAGAAAAAAGAGAAGTACTGATCTTCGGGAAAAGCACCTCCCCGTGGAATGACTCCTTGTGCCCTTCCAAACTAGGACACTCACCCACACCGACAAAACATGCATGCAACCGCAACTTCATCCTAGACAGCAAATTCACCTTGAAAAACCAGATCAACTTAGTCTCCTCCGCCTGCTTTCTCACTCTTCGTATGCTCCGCTAGATATACAAATGGATCCCAGGCAAACTGCCACTCAATCCCTAGTCACCAGCCGGCTGTACTACGGCAACGCCCTCTATGCAGGATTCAACGTCCACGTGCTGTGGAGACTACAGACCGTATAAAAGTCTGTTGCCAGATTCATCTTTGACCTCCCCAAGTGGACTCACATCAACCCCTGCTCCAGGCAGGTCCACTGGCTCTCCATACTGAAAAGATGCCACTACAAGGTACTGATCCATACATACAAAGCCCTGCACAACAAAGGGCCAGCATACATCAACAAACGCCGGTACTTTCACCAACCATCCAGACAACTTCGCTCCACCTCCCTTCACTACGCACTCACCCCTTACATACCTCGAAGTTGCAGATGAGGTCATTTCTTCTTCTACCTTGCAGCCAAGTCCTGGAACGGCCACTCCTTTCACTATCGGACCTCATCCTCGCTACTGGATTTCAAGAAAGGACTCAAGACCTGACTGCTCAACTGAGCCTACGCAGCAAGATCCTCAGGGTCTATCTACCCTGATTAGCCACGCTTTAAAAGTAATCATTGATTGAGAGTTTCTTAGGAAAATCATAGTATTTTATTTCCATATAATCTCAGTGAGGACATCTGCTGGCTGTCAGTGTAATTGTTTGAAATATTCTGCTTGTAACCCAAGCTGTGGTATCTTTGGTGGTCAGTGGATGTGCATTCTATTGAGTCCAAGTAATCTCTGGGAGAACCGCTTTAGGTTGTATCTAGTACTGCTGTCTTTTCGCTTCAGGCAATAACTTTGGTGATATCCAACAGCCGTCGTTGGTTTCCATATAGTCATTGTGAGGCCATTTTTGTCTGCCAGTGGAGGCAACACTGTGAATTTATTTAGCAGAGGGTGAGAGAAGCCAAGGAATATGCCACTCGTGCCACATTTCCAGGCAATATTAATACTCTTTGTGAAAAAGATTTGAATGGGAGAGTAAGCGAAAGATGATCAATATCAAGATAGATGGACTCCCTGGCAGAATATTGGAAAGAAAGAGGTTAGTACTATTCAGATTCCAGACAAGAAAGTGTAAGAAGACAGAGACAATCAGGGTTACCGGAGCAATATAAGAGTGCGGCAGTGGAGGAGGGATGAGAATGCATATTCAGATACACATTTTGTTTAGATTATATTTGCTTCCTATCATACAACCTGCTACTCCTCCTTCAATCAATCAATCAATCAGGATTTATAAAGCGTGGCTAATCACCCGATAGGGTATCCAGGCGCTTGCTGGCCCCAGAGGCTTATTCGAAGAGGGCCATTCAGAGTTCTGGAAGTGAGGTGATTGTCTGGAGGTTCGTGGGGAGGCTGTGCCAGGTCTTTGCTGCAATGGGGAAGAAGGAGCGTCCTCTGCTTCGGTAGAGGCAGGGAATATGGGTAAGTGAAATGGAGGCAGAGCGTAGTCTTCTCGATGGTTGGTTGAAGTTCTGGCGGTGGTTAGTGTAGGCAGGTCCTTGGTTGTGTAGAGCCTTGTGTGCGTGGGTTAGCAGCTTCTCTCTAGGTAAGTGGAAACACCTGGCCCTTGAAGTCATGGAATAAATCCAGATCCTAAATAAATCTTTTCATTGTAATCAAGTAAAAACATAGAATATAGCTCCACGCTGACCTGAATGAAAAGTGTCACCACTGAGGGCATTGGAAAATCAAATAGTAAACTCAGAGAAGCAATGCAGATATGTTAACTATGGTGAACTGGTTATGATATCATGGCTCAATTGAAACTTTGATAACCATCTGCCCTTCCTACATCAGGATATGTGCAATTTCCATGCTCGATTCAGTTAGTCCTTTCTCCTTTACGAAGGCCACTTCGTCGTTGGTGCTTTAAAGCCAAAAATGACAAGGTACTTTTTTTTTCAACGAGGTATGCATTTGTCACCCAAATCATATTTGGGTGATCAGATGTCATTTCACTCAAATTCAAAATGTAAACAGACGTATGTGTTTACAATGGGTATGACTAGTATCTTGGGTTTTATTTGTTAGATGGCGCCATGCTCCTTTAAGGAAGGAAAAGCAAGCATCAGAATACTAAGAGGGGAGATGCAGCAGTGCCTGGACAGAGCAAAAGATTAGATTGAGACCTAGCAGTCAACTAACCTCTGACGCACCATAGGTATGTCTTTCAAAGTCACACTTTAAGAATCTCTGTGGACTTGAGTGAGACATTGTCAATGCCACATTTGTGGTACATGATTTCCTACTGCCCCTCTCCTTCCCAACCCTTTTATCCAGTGCTTAATTTGAGCCTGTGGTTTCCGGCGCTCGGCACTAGCACTTAATTGTCAGCACCTGCTTTAGTGAAAGTCCACCACATGGTGGCACTGCCTGTCAAATTTTGAGATGGGCACAACATTGTTTAATAAGTCATTTTACATTAAATATGAATTAGAAATGCTGCTAACATCGTTATTATAGTTTTGGGGCCTGGAATAGTCTGAATTGTCACATTTGTAGGATTGTGATATGTAGGGGTTGTGCTGGTTCTGTCATTGCCAGCGCTAGCACGGTCAATTGCTGGTGTGGGCTGCAGTAGGCTCCCGAGAAGGCCCTAGCACTTACTTTTTTTCTGAAATTAAGCGCTGCTTTGATCTGTACTGTGTTTATCTCGAGAGATAGGCCTTTTGTGCCCCCACCTTGCAGCCCCTGCGGCACTCACCATGGGTGGTGGTCGGAAAGCCCTACAGTAACATTTCAATAACAAATGAGCCCTGGCGGAATGCTCTCGTAAAATGACGTCATCGCCAGCGCCCACTGCCGACGACGAGCGGGTTTCCGTAAACCTTCCCCTTTCTTTGGCCAAAGACGGAGCCCGAGAAACCATGAAAACAAATTAAGCCAAGGAGCTGATGAAATGAACACACAGCCGTTTTGGAAATGCTTCAGCTGTTTGAAGTTTTGAGGCCTGTGGGCCAGTGTAAAAACAAAAGCATTTCTGTCTTGCTTATCGCCCGCCCCCTCAATCAAACGCGTGATAATATTTTCCTAAGGCGTCCTGAGCAGCAGAGAGAGGCCGCGCTGGCGGATGGGAGCTGTTTGGATTCCTAGCGTCGGTGGCTTAGCGCTGCGTGTTCCCCCATGCCCTGCTCCGCACCGGCGCTAGAGGTTGTGTTCCAAAGGACGGATCGCACTGGGCCTCCAGCAGTCATAACATTTCTCCTGCATATGTCAGCTTCACCCGGGCAAGGCCAATCAATGAATTCCCACATTTCGAAAGGAATTTATCTGCTACTGAAGTAAAAAAAAAAAAAAATTGTTGTAGTCTAAACTGGTCAACAGAAGAAGACACTGTATGGGCGATCACGCAAATATGGAAAATATTTCATTTTTGACACTTTTTTCCAAATGTCGTGTCTTGGAGAGATGTAATCTGCTTTTGAGTGCATTCCAGAGGTAGGGAGTATGGTTATTTGGAAGAGAAAATTAATTTTGTAATACATGAGCATTTCTGTAGCTTGACAAATCTTCCACAACATACATGACAATGCCAGATTCTTAACACGTAGCTACTGTATGGTGTCACCGGCACACGCGTATTCACACACATGCACACCTAAGCATCCTTACACCGTGCATGCAGTTAGGGATTAGGGCCAGATGCATCAAAGGGTTTTGCTCATTCTGTGTCTATGGGAAAATGTGTTCATGCAAATAGCCCTAAATTACTGCCCTCAAAACACACTCCAATCCACAGAAGTACCCAGACTTTATAAGGTTCAACATGAGGCTGGGACAGGGTGAAACCATCCAGATGTTCCAGGAGAGATTGCGAGAACCAGCCGGCACCTGCACTGGAGATGACCCAGAGATGGCGTGAGGGCACAGATAATGCAAGGGTGCTGGTTGGGAGTCTTGCTGACCTTCATCCCCAGGAAGCTGGTCTCTCGCTAGAAGAGATACTCACCGTAGGAAGGTCTCATGAGCTCTTCAACTCCAAAGAAAAGTCGATGGAGTCGGTAGTGGACAAGGTGTCAGTGATAGATGTACCGAAGGACCACAGACAAATTAACCGTAGACACAATGAAAAAGTGGTGAACTACTCCAACGCTAAAAAGAGGAAAGAATAGATGAGAATGGGCATAATGGGGTATATCCCCGCATGTGAGAAGCAAAAGGTCAAGACCGCTCTAACTGTAATAGAACCAACCACTTTGTTGGAGTCTGCATAGGAGGCCGACATGGCATTCCATGATAAGATGCATACCTGGCCCGCCAAGACCTACAGGTGGTCACAAAGGAAGAGAAGAATCCACCAGGAGAGCCACAGGCAACTGACAGCAGAACCCGAAGACGGGGGAAAGAAGATAATCTCCTCCTAATACCCTTTACAAGCGGCAAGACAGGCTAGAAAAAGAGTCAACCTGCCAATCAAGTTTAAATCCAAGTCTCGGTAGTCACCGCCATGATCAACACCTCGGCATCATCCAATGTCATGAAGATGCAACAGTTTTCTCATGCACACTCATCCAGGCAGCCTGATGCTGGGGGCTGTTTCATGGGTTAATTACAGTAGGAGCTGAGTGCTCAACTTCAGCCTGCATAATTACTCAAATGTTGAGTGTGTACTCTCACATTCTACTACCCATGCCGACCATAGCTGCCACGTATGCCCATATAATTTGTGGCACCTTTAGCCAGGGTTGACTTATTACTTTGCGTGCTGGGATTTTTGCACTTGTAGGTACTTTGTTAACAAGCAAAACCTAAAGTTCCAGAATGTAATGTTGTCTTGGGCAAGGATACAGCACTGGCTGAAGTTTTCACAGAAAGCGGCCATGGAACGTAACACAGTATAATTCATGCAAATCTGAGTTGCCATGCGGACGAATCTTAGTTGTGTGTATATTTCTTCGACTAAACTGTTATT
This sequence comes from Lissotriton helveticus, assembly GCF_964261635.1. Taxonomy (NCBI): domain Eukaryota; kingdom Metazoa; phylum Chordata; class Amphibia; order Caudata; family Salamandridae; genus Lissotriton; species Lissotriton helveticus. The sequence goes on from NC_136062.1 coordinate 361,965,534, forward strand.
ACAGCATGTAGCTCATTTCTAAATGTGATGGCCTAGCTTTTGAGTTTAAGGATGATCTGTTGCTTGTTAGTCAATAACGTTTTTAGAATGCAGTAATCCATTTCACAAATATTGCCTTAAGGTGCAAAAGTGGTGATACCTTATTTTTACTATTTCACAGTTTCGCTACTGTGTACTACAGCTGTGGTAATGCTTACAAGTGCGACTTGTCATATTTGCCCCTACACCGTAGTGAAAGCAAGTCCTGGGAATCCTGGAACGCGGACTCCGGAAATATCTGTATTCCTCCATCGGATTCCCCCCTCACCGGAGTAGAAGATCCCTGGGGTGGACTCTATGTTTCGGTGGTAGGTTTGTTTGGGCATGTGACTTGTGCGAGAAAAATCTCTTGTGCAGGTTTTTTTTCACAATCTCAATTTTTCTTTCAGATAAATGTAGGCATTCAATTAAGTACTTCCTGTAAAACGAGGACATCCATGCAGCCAGAAAGAGTTATAGAATTTTTGTCTGTTTGGTCAAGTGTGCCTAATTCTGATGATGGCTTGGATACAGTGCTGAGGATTCCAATAAATAGCACAACCAAAAAGGACCAGCAGAGTATGGGCACTTATTTACCAACACATTCTCACTCACCAACGACCTCTGCAGTGCTTGTGGCTGTCACACTTGAGGAAGAGGAGAAGGCGGCTTCAGTACACAGTCCTGAAAATCTTTCATCAATTGTACTGCTGCATACCAAAAATATGTACATCACAAGAATATTGTGAAGCAAATTAGCTCCACATCTACGTACATTTAATATATATATATATATTTATATATATATATATATATTTATATATCAAAGTTCCTGGGTTGCTCCAAAGGGTTGCGGTCGGCCCCGTGGGAAGTGGCGTGAACGCCGGCAGAGCACGCCGGTAACTTCAATTGACAATGCTTTGTCTCACAATTCACCACGCTCTCAGACACCAAGTAAACGCCAGAGATCAGCAAGGTCCAAGGGTGTTTATTGACACCTTACGACATGTTTCGGCTTGCGAGAAGCCTTGTTCACGTAAGTTTGTGCATCGCATCTGTACAGCGTAAATACTGAACAACAACAGAAACAAAGGACTCAGGTCGCAAGTCAGGTGACAAAAAATGGGTCGGCCATATTGGAACGGTCAAATTATGCTGTTAATACGTCTTAACCAACATAAAAGATGCACATATATGAAAAATCAAATCAAATCATAAAGTCATGGTCATGACATAATTAATCAGATTAATGCATATTATTCATATGTGCACACAAACGAGACAAGTGCAGTCTGTGCTGACGCTCGCGTTTGATGGCCGAGTTAGATCGTGAATGATATATTGGAAGTGACCAACATGCATGGCACAAAATAGAAAACTGTCCAAATGGATGACAGTGTCTAAGCCAGTTACTAGGTGAAATACCTGGGTTCCCATAGTGCCTACAGAGTGATACAGTAGGCGGCGAAGCGCCAAAGTTCTAACAGGCGGCCTGGTCATAAAAGTCAATATCTGTGAAGTGAAGCCAATGAAGGCGTGCTCTTATCTTATATCAGGAACGTGCAGGGAAGATGACTGGTGCAGGTGCAGTGAAGGGTCTCAATCCCGGTGATGTTCCTGTGAATTTAAAATAGCAGATGTTAAAATCTAACATGAAAAACAGCGTATGCATCCTGTCTATAAACATGATGGTAGGCGCTGGGAAGGGAAGATAAGGACATGGAAAGCATGTAGTATCATAGTACATTCAATGAGACAATGACAGGGTGATTAAACATAATCGTTCTTTAGATGAATTGCCAGTTCTTCATCTTGTTTGAGCCCCCCCGGGGCCTTAGTTTGGAAATTGATTATGTATCTAGATTCCCTCTGTCTCATTTTGAGGACACGGTTCCCACCCCTGGGATTTCTCTCTATTTGTTCCAGAATGAAAAATCTCATAAGGGTGGGGTCAGAGAAGTGAAATTCACTAAAATGGCGTGCCACAGGGTATTTCGCATCCTTGTGGATGATAGCACGGTAGTGCTCTAGGATGCGTTTCTTGGCATGGGAGATGGTACTGCCAATATACCAGAGTTCGCATGGACAGACAATCACATATACAACAAACATGGTGTTACATGTCAAGAATCTTTAAGCCATTATATTCTACTCTTTTGACCAGAATGCTACTCTTGCATGCTTTGCAGTGCCCGCATGGGAAGTATCCCTTGAGGCCAATGCCTTTGTTCTTGGAATAATCAGTAATGTCACTGCGGACACATATGTCTCTCAGATTTTGGCTTTTTCTGTAGGTGATGCTGGGTCTATCGGGGATCAGATTACCGATAATGCTGTCACTTTGTAGAATATGCCAGTTTTTGGTGATGATTTTTTGGATCTGCTTGGATTCCTTATTAAAGGTAAAGAAGAACAGGCTTCTGGCTTTATTGATCGTCTCAATCTTAATCACAAGAACATTAGATTGACGAGCAATATAAGCAAAGACATGGCTGAATATCTCGATGTCAGAATTGACATTGTCGGCAATCAGATCCTCACATCTCTTTTCAGAAAAGAAACCGCAGGCAACAGCCTTCTCCATGCCCTCAGCGGCCACCCTGAACCACTGAAGTGGAGCATCCCCTACGGGGAGTTGCTGAGGGCAAGGAGAAATTGCAACACTGATGCCAGCTACCAATTGGTGGCTAAGGACATGCTAGAAAGATTCAAACAGCGTGACTACCCTGCCTGGGTGCTTAAAAAGGCCAAACAAAAAGCTGACACCGTTAAACGCTGTGACACCCTCAACAACATTGTCAAGGAGGATATCTCACCCAGTGACGGTATCACACGCCTTATCCTAACCTTTAATAAGGAATCCAAGCAGATCCAAAAAATCATCACCAAAAACTGGCATATTCTACAAAGTGACAGCATTATCGGTAATCTGATCCCCGATAGACCCAGCATCACCTACAGAAAAAGCCAAAATCTGAGAGACATATGTGTCCGCAGTGACATTACTGATTATTCCAAGAACAAAGGCATTGGCCTCAAGGGATACTTCCCATGCGGGCACTGCAAAGCATGCAAGAGTAGCATTCTGGTCAAAAGAGTAGAATATAATGGCTTAAAGAAAGAGATCACCCAATTCTTGACATGTAACACCATGTTTGTTGTATATGTGATTGTCTGTCCATGCGAACTCTGGTATATTGGCAGTACCATCTCCCATGCCAAGAAACGCATCCTAGAGCACTACCGTGCTATCATCCACAAGGATGCGAAATACCCTGTGGCACGCCATTTTAGTGAATTTTACTTCTCTGACCCCACCCTTATGAGATTTTTCATTCTGGAACAAATAGAGAGAAATCCCAGGGGTGGGAACCGTGTCCTCAAAATGAGACAGAGGAATCTAGATACATAATCAATTTCCAAACTAAGGCCCCGGGGGGGCTCAACCAAGATGAAGAACTGGCAATTCATCTAAAGAACGATTATGTTTAATCACCCTGTCATTGTCTCATTGAATGTACTATGATACTACATGCTTTCCATGTCCTTATCTTCCCTTCCCAGCGCCTACCATCATGTTTATAGACAGGATGCATACGCTGTTTTTCATGTTAGATTTTAACATCTGCTATTTTAAATTCACAGGAACATCACCGGGATTGAGACCCTTCACTGCACCTGCACCAGTCATCTTCCCTGCACGTTCCTGATATAAGATAAGAGCACGCCTTCATTGGCTTCACTTCACAGATATTGACTTTTATGACCAGGCCGCCTGTTAGAACTTTGGCGCTTCGCCGCCTACTGTATCACTCTGTAGGCACTATGGGAACCCAGGTATTTCACCTAGTAACTGGCTTAGACACTGTCATCCATTTGGACAGTTTTCTATTTTGTGCCATGCATGTTGGTCACTTCCAATATATCATTCACGATCTAACTCGGCCATCAAACGCGAGCGTCAGCACAGACTGCACTTGTCTCGTTTGTGTGCACATATGAATAATATGCATTAATCTGATTAATTATGTCATGACCATGACTTTATGATTTGATTTGATTTTTCATATATGTGCATCTTTTATGTTGGTTAAGACGTATTAACAGCATAATTTGACCGTTCCAATATGGCCGACCCATTTTTTGTCACCTGACTTGCGACCTGAGTCCTTTGTTTCTGTTGTTGTTCAGTATTTACGCTGTACAGATGCGATGCACAAACTTACGTGAACAAGGCTTCTCGCAAGCCGAAACATGTCGTAAGGTGTCAATAAACACCCTTGGACCTTGCTGATCTCTGGCGTTTACTTGGTGTCTGAGAGCGTGGTGAATTGTGAGACAAAGCATTGTCAAATATATTTATATATATATATATATATATATATATATATATATATATATATATATATATATATATATAATCAAGTTACATACATGAGGAGTTAGGTATAGACAATCTATACTTACCTGCCTTTCTCTATTTGGATTTGTAGTCTTATACCTCGATATTCGATCTCTGATATTCAGGACGGACACCTGTTTCATCAAGTGGATCAACCCACACTACAAAACGAGAGCTGTTTATTATTATTATTAGTAATGCTATTATTATTATTATAGTTTTACAGAGCACATACCTACCTAATCAGGATTTCCGAGCACTGAGCTGGGAAATCCTGATTCCTGAAATCATGCTATACTGTAAAGATCTAACAACACGCACAGATTCAGAAGAGCCAGGTCTTTAGAAACTTTCGGAAAATCGAGAAAGTCGCAAAATCGAGAATGATCGATAAAACTTCATAGAAACAGGCATGGTATTCCACAACTTGAGACACAAGTAAGAGAAGAACCGTCTCCTTGGCTGGTTCTACTCGCTCTGGGAACTGTTGAGAGATTGGTATTGCATGATTGAAGAGGACGATTAACAGGTAAGGCGTCACCAGAGGTCTAAGGTAGCATGTACCTGAATTTGACATAATTTTATGTATGTAGCACAAAGATTTCAAAATAAATGTGGTTCTCGATTGGAAGCCAATGGAGATATTGAAGGAGCCTGGAAGCAGACCTATATTTTGGAAGATGGAGTAGTAGGCTGGCACCAGCATTCTGAATTAGCAGGAGCTGCTAAAGTGATGCCTTGGGGACCCCCACATAAAAAATATTGCCATAATCCAACCTGGAGATAATCTGTGCCTGTGTTACTATTCTTTGGGCAAAAAAGGAGAGGCACCCGAGGATTTTCTTTAGTCATCTCAGAATGCCGAATCAGGTGGAGGCTACTCTAGTGATCTGATCATTCATTAAGAGCCTATTGTCGAGCAAGAAGCTTAGATTCTTGACTACGGGGACCATACTCCAAGGCCCCACATTTGCTTTGGTTCTTTGTATCAGAAGGACAATATTTAGTTCCCGGCGCACTCTGTATTTGTGGAGAAGGTCATGCCCAGGTATTTAAATGTGGCTTTCTCATCTTGGAGTTTCCGACTACTCCAACTACGCAATTCTTCTTCACCCCTCAGTTGAAATAACATAGATTGCGACCAATTCACTTGAAGGCCTGAAGCCTCACCATAAACTCTTAAGTATATTTTAGACATGGGTTGTATTTTTGTTGGCTGCTGCACATATAGCAGGACGTCATCTGTATCAAGTGCAATACAATTTTCTTATCCTCATGCTGTTTAAAGCCCCAAATTTGTGCACGTTGCCACACCCATTCTGTCAGGGGCTCCATGACTAGGACAAACAAAAGAAAGGAGATGGAGCATATCCCAGTCCTGTACACCTCCGTAAGAGGAAGGGTTCTGACGCCACCCCATTGACCTGCACCCCTGTCTATGGTGATGAGTAGAGTAGTTTCTCATAGGCTCTAAAGCGAGAGCAGAAATTCACCACCTTCAAGTGAAGAACCGGGTTTTCTTAGAACCCAGCGGTGCCAGGGACACACCCGAGGTCTTCGGATTCACCTGTCTTGGCATACAGAGACACGGAATACTTCTAGGTGGCGTCAGAGATCAAATTTATTATCTGCAGCTAGTAACAGTAAACCAAGCAATACAACACGGTGTACAACTCAGGAAACTGCTAAATTTTCGTGGAGCAAGACATCACCTTTTATGTACAATTTCAGTTCATTACGAATGCACACCCTCTGCGGCAAATTCTGACCAATGAAAAACATTTTACATACATTATTACATTCCAAGAAGCTCACTTTACATCATCCCAACCCACAAGTTAATTATTAGGAATGTCCCAAATTCAAATTCCACAAGTCGGACAAACCCATAATTGAAAGCACTACCCATGTAATGAAAAGTCGTAATGAAAGAGCAATTCAGATGTTGAGTAGGATAAGATATGTGCAAGAACATTAAGAATTAACGATATCCTGAACATTGATTGGCAATTACAGACAACGATCATTTAAAGAAACTGGCTTCGTGGAAGGGTCAGTTTCAGGTGACGAGGTCAGCATCTTACAGTTCACTCGCAAGTCGAAAAGGGCAAGTTAATATGTACATGGACAACGAAGTCCATGCAACTTCGTTCGTTCGTTTACTTCCAAGGCCTACTTGAGGGCAACACAAAATGGCGTCTCGAGCAATGCAAACAAAATGGAGTCCGGTCCCGAAAACCACGGAACCTCAGACCCTCCTTTTGCCATTACGTAGGCAATAACCTAAACTCACGTCAATCTGAATCCAGGTCTATATCTATTCTCATCAGGTCATCAAGATGTTGCTGTAACAACATCTTATTATCCTTCACTTCTCTCGGGACAGGTCTTCTCACACAGATCAAAGCACAAAGGCCACAAATGGCTGGACCACACTGAATGCATAAGCAAACACGAGAAAAGGATTGCTAAAGCCATACCAAGAAACATCACAATCTTCCATCCCCATTTGGACAGCAGTTTCCAAAACCATTCTATCAACGACCAGTTCCCTTCGTCTACATGTATAGACTCAGCGGACTTATGTAACCTCAAGATGGCTTGGTACACTGTCGGGGCGTTATCTGGTATGAAAACAAAGCAACTAGACCCGATCAATTTACATACCCCACCTTATCCGCAAGTATAATATCTAAAACAAAGCGGTTCTGTAATGTCATAAAGCGATCCGCTTGTAGCTCAGCTGTAATATTGCTTAGGGCACCTACAGTCTCATTTATAGTGGCCTTGACCACTCTTGTAAGCTGACGAATATTCCTACTATTAGCCATAGGACCCCAAAAGGGCAGAAAACCCTTAAAGAAGTCTCCAACTTCTTGTGCGACAGTATCTTTCGCATCGATAACACCTCTACCATATCTTGTCTTATGGTAATTGAAAGCAGCTGTATACGTAGGGGGAAGCAAAAATGCCACTTAACATGTGCCTGAGAAATCAGAAGGCAACCATGTGTATGCTCTGTCATGACAAACAAAATACGTGCCTTTAGCTGGCACGAACGGTAGAGATTTCTGAGATGTATAGACATATGTGTGAACGCACACACTCTTACCAAGCTGAGCTCTCGGATTCTGACGATTACCTTGCAGACAAATATGACCTCGGTGGGGTAGAATCCAAATAGGAGGAGACCTTCGCTGTCTCTCAGTCTCCTTCAAGCTAACACTATATGTCGTCTTATTCCAACCGACATATGCTCGTACCTCTTCTTTAGGGATAGCGTTATACGCATCGATATCTCTAATCATATCAACTATTCCCTGTATCAAGGCATTATTACTTGCATTGTCTTTGACAGAACGTACAGGAGATGCTTCATTCGCATAAATAAACATTGACTGGAGTGCCCATACTGACCCATTAGGCGAAAAAGGCAAAACCAAATATGGCATTCCCTTATCAGTCGTATGTGGCATAAGACCACACACCCAACAATTCGTGGTATTTACAACTAGCTGATGCTGATGTAACATCTGTATGAATGAATTGTTCACAAATTCTGATCTTCGTGTCTCTTCATGTTCAGGCAATGTATGAAACTCATGTGGAGAAACAGTAGAAAAAGAAAGAGTAGGTTGGGAGGTAGATGCAAGCGTCTGTTGTGCGACATAGAAAATCCAACCCACACACGCTAACGTAATATTCAAAAGCATTAGAAAACACAGTATCAAAAAACATTTGATAGGAACCAATATACATATTTGCACTTCAAAACCAACTTTCCTAACACCTTTGTCAGACTCAAAAGACTCCATCCTCTAACGTGCTGCTCACGGCTATTACCTTCTTCACTTAAGTGTGCGCCAAGATCGCACTAACGACCCTGAACCACAGACCTTGTGTCAATACGCGGCTCACCCCTTAAGAACTTATACCGTGACCCTGCAGCTGAGTCCGGATGGTGACTCGAAAAAGAAAAAGTAAAAAAAAGTCTCTTGATCTGACAAGGTGTAATTTACTACATAAAAAAATTCCAATCTTTATTTGTCCATAGCAATAGGCTTTCTTGGCCTCAAATCGTAGCGTTCTTTACCAGGGACAGTTGGATCCTTAAATAAAAGTTCCGGATTGGTGGTGTCGATCTTTAGATGAGGAGGCACAGCAGCTGGCAGAACATCATCATCCTCGCGTTCCGACTGAGTCCATGTCAAATGTGCATCACTAAAAGGCACGAATCTAGGGACTTTCTCACAATGTGTGTCAGCTATTCCATCCCTCACCCACTGATCATACGGTAAGGGCAAAGGAACTCGTTTGCAATGGGTGGCATGCACCCAATTCTTTTTACCAGCTACTCTAACAGCAGTTCTAGTTACTAGTAGAACTAAATAGGGACCATTCCATCTCGGTTCCAAATTTTTGGTGCGCTGTAGGTTCTTTATCAAAATGAAGTCACTGGGTTGAATCTTGTGACCTGGATCTGCAGTAGCTGTCGGCAAACTGTCATAGACCTGTTGGTGGAGAACACGTAATTTAGCAGTCAAGTCACGTAAGTAATCCACCAACATAGGGTACTCAATACTGCTGTATTCTTTTGGACGAGGCACGCCCCAAACATTCGCTGGACGACCAAAATCAATTTCGTATGGGCTTAGTCCCACAAGAGAATGCACTGTCGTCCTTGTTGACAAAAGAGCCAACGGCAAGGCATCCGGCCATATAATACCAGTGCTCGCATGTACCTTAGCTAATTTCAGCTTCAAGGTACCATTGTAACATTCAACAAGTCCAGCAGACTGGGGGTGATTCGCTGCGTGGAACTTCTGCCTGATACCCAAACCAACGCATACTTTCTTGATGATTTGACCCACAAATTCACTCCCATTGTCGGACCATACAATTCTCGGCAAACCAAATCTGGGGAAATACTCTTTGAGCAACACCTTGGCTGTAGACAAGGCAGTATTATCCTTTAGAGGGTAGGCCTCTATCCATCTGTAAAAGGCACAAACAACCACAAGGACATACTTCAAATTATTACATCTCTCCATGTGAATGTAATCTAGCTGTATCACTTCAAACGGATAAGTTGGAGGGGCAAAATGACCAGCTGGAGTTGGAGTTCCCTTTCCAGGATTGTGCTTCAGCCTGAATTGACTTCACACTTTCTATTGTGTCTTCACACATTCCACCAGCCATAACCCATCTTGCAGGGCCTGCAACATACATACGGCTCATCACGTCTCTCGCCGTTTCCTTCGCAACTTCATCAACAAACGCATTCCCTCGACCTACATCATCCACAACTTTCTTATGCGCACTACACTTCACAATTGCAAACTGCTTTGGGAGAGTAAGTGATTCCAAAAGTTCATTCACTAACTGTCCATGCTGAATTTTTGTGCCATGGGAAGTTAGGAATCCTCTCTCTCTCCACAAACGTCCAAAACTATGGGCAACACCAAACGCATACTGGCTATCAGTATAGACATTCACTCGCTTTCCCTCTGACAACACACACGCTCTAGTCAGTGCTATCAACTCTGCTGCTTGCGCAGAATTCGGTGCTATGCGTGCTGTTTCAACAACTGTATGTAAAGTTGTGACAGCATATGCCGCAGTTGTTTCACCATTCGGAAGCTTGAAACACGAACCATCTACCCATAAGGTACCATCAACATTCTCAAGAGGAGTATCTTTTAGGTCAACTCTAGCTTTCGTTTCTTCCTCTGTCCGAAGAAAACAATCTTGCTGTTCTTGAGCATCTGTCTCTGTAGAGATCGGCAACAACGTAGCTGGATTCAACACATTACATCTTTTAATGTGAACATGGCTAGCCAACAGTGTCAACTCATAACCTGAAAGGCATGCACTAGTAAGGTGCTGTGTCTTGGTCCTGTTTAATAAAGTATCCACTGCATGTGGGACCATCACAATCAATGTATTATCCAATACCAAACCAGCAGACTGTCGGATAGAAACAGCCGCTGCCGCTGTCGCTCTCAGGCAGCTTGGCAACGCTTTAGCTACCGGATCTAACGTCGCTGAAAAATACGCAAATGTGCGTTGCTTGTCTCCAAACTGTTGAGTCAACACTGACAATGCGCAACCTTCTCTCTCGTGAACATACAATGTGAAAGGCTTACTATAGTCTGAAGTACCCAACACAGGAGCCGAACACAAAGCATCGCGTAATTCAGAAAAACTTTTCTGACATTCGTCAGACCAGGGAAGAGGATGCGGAGTATCTTTCAGAGTCAATGCTAACAGAGGTTTCGCTAACAATGAGAAATTGGGGATCCACTGTCTACAATACGATGTGATACCTAAAAAGGCACGCACTTCTCTCTGTGTGGATGGCACACTCATTTGCGCAATCGCTTGAATTCGTTCTGGGGTTAACCTTCTTCCCTCCTTCGACAAGAGATGACCTAAGTAGGTTACTTCTTGTCGGTAATACTGTAACTTTGAAGGTGACACTTTATGATGAAGGTCAGACAAATATCGCAACAGAGAAAGAGTAGCCTCTTTACAAATCTTTTCGTCATCAGCAGTAATCAACAAATCATCAACGTACTGAATAAGAGTTGCATCAGAAGGCAATACAAAATCATCAAGCTGAGTTTTCAACGCTTGACTATAGAAGGAGGGACTTTCACAATAACCTTGGGGAGCTCTCTTAAACCGGAAGCTTCGGCCTCCTAAAGAGAAGCCAAAAATATCTCTACCCTCCTCAGCAATGGGAATACTGAAGAAAGCATTCTTCAAGTCGATAACAGAAAACCAGGCTGCCGAAGCAGGGATCAGAGTCAACAAAGCAGTGATATCAGGGACAACAGGAAACCGTGGCACCACAATCTTGTTTACCTCTCGAAGGTCAATCACAAACCGGTACACAGGTGACTGAGAAGCATCAGTACGCTTAAGGACAGGCAAAACCGGACTATTACACACATTACCTCTCGTTTCCTCAACTACACCCTTCTCAACCAGATCATAGACAATCGCTAATAGAGCTCTCTCACCATCGCTCGAAATCTTGTATTGTGGAATACAAGGCAGTCTAGCATTCGACTAGAGCGTAAAAACATACGGTGGAATCTGCAAAAGACCAACATCATTGGGACCTGTAGCCCAAAGCGTATCAGGAAGCGAACGCAATTCCAGTGGCAGACAATCTTTAGACAAATACATTGGAGAAATCACTTTCTTACCAAGAGTAAGTTGTACTCCCGAAGGAGAACAATGCAATGTCGCATACAATCTTTTCAGCAAGTCCAAACCCAACAGATTCTCACCACAACCAGTCGTTAGAATAAGTGGAGCTTCCAATTCACAAGGACCAATAGAAAGGGACAAAGGACTAGAAACCGGATTACGAACTGGGGAGCCTGAAAATCCTACGGAAACATTGGTCAAGCCAGACAAAGGTGCGCGAGGAAGTTTAGAGTGCATAATAGAACTCTTCGTCGCACCAGTACTTAAAAGAAAAGGTTCTGCCACACCTGATGTAATTACTTCAACATAAGGTCCACTCTGGTCTACTGGAACTGACACTACTCCCTCTCTTTGCCCATGGCTGTCCTAACTATCATTATAACCAGCACTCTCACTCTCGACATAATAATCATCAACATAGTACAGTGCAGACTGACCACTCGGAACATTCTGTCTGTCAAAATAATTAGCAGAATTCTGAAGGGAAGAGGAACGCTCATTCTGGGGTAACACACCTTGTCCCCTACCCCTAGGAGCTTGCTGGAAACCACCACGACCTCTCTGACCAGATACACCATTCGCACGTTGTAACATAGCCGGGCAATTATTCTTAAAATGACCTTCCTCTCTACAATAAGCACACTGATTAGGACCAGGAAAGAATCGCTGAGCATAAGACTCAGGCTTCTGTAACAATCTCTGAAACTGTGGAGATTACTGAAACTGAGGCTGATTCTGACGAGGCGGATAAGCTTGCTGCAAAAGAACTTTCGTCTTTAGATCTTTAGTTTTCTTCTCTACTTTATCCTTCTCATCTTTATCCCTATTCTCATAATATTGTGCAGTAGCGAATATCTGGACCGACGAAGAAACAGCCCATGAACTCTCAGAGTCCTTTAACTTATTAGAAAGTTCGGGAAGCAAATTAAAGACAAATTTCTCCACGAACAACCTTTGACCACCTTCAATACCCATGTCCTGACCACTATGATCGATAAACGTTTCTTCAAACCTCGTGAAGAAATCAGACACACTCTCGTCTTTCTTTTGCTTACACGCTGCTAACTTATCCCAATTCACTCGCAAAGCAGGCATCATAGTCTTCATCAAATGAATAATTCTACCAGGTAATTCTGCAACTAGGGGCTCAGGTTTGGCACCTCCTACTTGCCGACCATCTGCAGCAACAATATTCGCCCAAGTATCTCCTAATTCTGCCGCATGATTCTCATGCCGAATCTTCACCCACAAAAGTTGCGGAACTACATTACCCATCAACATATCGATGTCAGCTAAATTCATAATACACGCTTCAACTGTCTGAGACAACTCCTTGTAATAACCGGCAGGATTCTTACGGGGTCAGGTAAGGTCTGCTTAAGAGCCAAGACCTCTGCTCTCTTCCAAGGGACATGTACTCATACTCGCTAAAAATGAGCCAGTGCGGCCACAATGTTATGAGCGGCATCAGCCTGAACTGCGTCTCTCCATACAGGAGGAACCTCTGTCATAGGATACTGCGTCACTTTCCTCCTAACAGAAGAATCAGGTTCGTACAATGGCTGAGACGGTAACTTAGACCTGAAAGCAAGTATCGTCTCTACGGCATCTGTAACATCGGACTCCACTATCGTCCCTTTAGCAAACTCTGACTGGACATCGAGCACTTCCTGCAGAATCGGACCCAACTCATTATCTTCCCATTCCTGACGCAGAAACATACACATTACATCAAAAACATACCTTTGTTTAGGCGGTTCCCACTGAAAGAAAACATCCATAACCGCAGGCAAATCATACCTTGAAGCATTTAAAATCCATCTACGAGCCAATAAGTCCAACACTGCCAGTTCCTCAGAACTGGGAAGCTGACTACGACTCTGCTTACGTTCCGAAACAGGGGTCATACTCAGTGGCCCAAACAATGGAGACAACAAACTAGCCACAGTCTCAGTAATTCGTTTTCGAGCAGAAGGAGAAGAAGTAGGCGCAAAAACAGGAAAATGCATATCTTGAGGCAAAGTAGGAATAAGAGCAGTCAGAGTCTGAGATGCAGAAGTAGAAGGCAAAGGAGTTTGAGGCAAAGCTGGTAGAAAAGATGGCGACACTAGAGCAGGGTTCCGCAGGAGATGGCAAAACCATCTGTGGAGCACCGGGTGGTTGAACAACAGTAGGAGGTTGAACAACAAAGGGTGGAACAACCGGGGGTAATGGAGGCGCAATAGCACCCGGCACATAAGGGGGTGGCAATTTCAGTAAATGAGACATCAAAGGATCTTTTTCAGGATCTTCAATTACTTTAGGAGGAGAAGGCGGCAAAGCCGGATAACATTTATCTATGGCAATGCAACGTTGTCTATCTGAGACTTCACTCGCACGCTCTTCTCCATCATTCCTAAACTGCCTAGCAGCTTGTAGTACGGACATATTCTTATCTTTCCTATCTCTTTTTGTTTGCCTAATTTCTCTCAGTTTGGCTTCCTTTCGCCAAAGGCGGAAAGAGTCAAACATTGCCGGCCGGGCTTTCTTCTTAAATAGCGCAACTTCCAGATTATCTAAAATATTTCATTCGAAGCTACCATTTTGGGGCCATCGTAAAACACCATCTTTTTTAGTATAGCGGACCCACACTTCATTATAAGTAATAGAACCCACTCCGTGTTTTGAATAGAGCACATAAGTCGGTGTTCCAACCGGAGGTATCGGACACGAGTCCTCCAATCGGGAATCCCTGTTGCAACCATAACTAAACCATTTCCTAATTTTGCTAAGACCAGGCATCTTATAGCTCCCTAATCTAGCTTCAAACTTCAAGGGGTTATCAACTATCGATACACTCGTAAATATACGAGCCCCTCGGCTTCGGTTGTTGCAGCATCCGAATCAAAACCAAGAACCAAAACAAAGTCGTGGGAGAGACCCACTTATACTTAACCGAAATATCTGTCACGCCACCAGAAGACCATCTATCGTCTCGCTTTACAAAGGATCGATCAAGGGTCCAAGACAGGGCGACAGTCAGGGCAGCAGTCCTTTGTAGCCGTTGGAAAGCGGGAAGCCTCGTAGAAAAGACCTTCGGTCCACGTCGACTTGCAGGGGTCAATGAAGTGGCGGCCTTCCTCCAGAATTTCCTCACGTGGCTCCTCACGATCCTCAGGCTTGGACCGGTACCGCAGACGTCGCCCCACCGTTGGGCGCCAACTGAAGAACCGGGTTTTCTTAGAACCCAGCGGTGCCAGTGACACACCTGAGGTCTTCGGATTCACCTGTCTTGGCATACAGAGACACGGAATACTTCTAGGTGGCGTCAGAGATCAAATTTATTATCTGCAGCTAGTAACAGTAAACCAAGCAATACAACACGGTGTACAACTCAGGAAACTGCTCAATTTTCGTAGAGCAAGACATCACCTTTTATGTACAATTTCAGTTCATTACGAATGCACACCCTCTGCGGCAAATTCTGACCAATGAAATACATTTTACATACATTATTACATTCAAAGAAGCTCACTTTACATCGTACCAACCCACAAGGTAATTATTAGGAATTTCCCAATTTCAATTTCCACAAGTCGGACAAACCCATAATTGAAAGCACTACCCATGTAATGAAAAGTCGTAAGGAAAGAGCAATTCAGATGTTGAGTAGGATAAGATATGTGCAAGAACATTAAGAATTAACGATATCCTGAACATTGATTGGCAATTACAGACAACGATCAGTGAAAGAAACTGGCTTCGTGGAAGGGTCAGTTTCAGGTGACGAGGTCAGCATCATACAGTTCACTCGCAAGTCGAAAAGGGCAAGTTAATATGTAGATGGACAACGAAGCCCATGCAACTTCATTCGCTCGTTTACTTCCAAGGCCTACGTGAGGGCAACACAAAATGGCATCTCGAGCAATGCAAACAAAATGGAGTCTGGTCCCGAAAACTACGGAACCTCACAAGACCCATGGATAAATGACCAGTCCACTGAGTAAATGCTTGTTAGAGCAGACATATGACCATGGAAACACCAAGATACAAACTCTTTACCTACCTATTGAGAGTCAAAGATTTTAATGACCAGGCCACAGATAACTCTATTACTATATGATCTCCCCAGATTGATGCTTTCGGATCTTGGGCCTCCTGTATGTGGTCCAAGGCTACTTGCTGCCGTCGGACGCAATGTCGCATCCCCTTTCCCAGCATAAAGCTGTGTTGGTCCCATTTACCCGTTGCGTGCACGTGACGGAACCGTTCCGTCACAAGCCTTGGGTGGGCTGTGCTGGTGACGGAACGGTTCCGTCACGGCCCGCTTGCCGCGCCTGCGCCGTGCGAATTCCGCGCCTGCGCTGAGCGTTCTATTAGGTGGGCGGGGCCATGACAGAACCGTTCCGTCACAAGCACAGCCCACCCGAGGCTTGGACGGAGCAAATCCGTCACGAGTACGGGAGCGCCGTGTGGCCCCCCTCCCCTTTAGCACTGCGGCTGAATAGCCGCCGCAGGTAAGGGGTTAAATTAAGTTTCATATTGCCATAATTAGTCTATTCATCAACAACTTTTCCAATATTGGAATCTCCATGTTAAATAGTAAAATCGGCATATAGGAGGCACAATCTGCCAGTCCCAGGCTTAGGAATCACCACTACTGTGGCCCCAAGCAGATCTTAGGGCAATACATGTTTATTGAGGGCTTCTTTGAACATATTTTTAAGGAAAGGGTTCAGGTCAAAGAATTCCGGAGGAAAGCCATTAGGACCCAGTGTTCTTCACGAGGGCATGTCTTTCATGACTTCGAAAATCTCTTCTGTGGTAATGGAAAAGTTTAGGGATTTCCTGTACTGAGCTTTAAACTAGCTGTAGAGCAGTCCTGAATTATAGACCTCTCGTGTTGTGGTTTATGCAGTTCTTATTTCTCCTATAGGGCTTATAAGTAGTTGATGTATTTCCAATGTCTTGGGCAAGCAGTCGATGCAGTAGTTCATGAATGTTGGAGACAAGTCTGGCAAGTCTGATGAGTACATAGATTAGTTTGTAGTCTTGTTACTAGCCTCCTATAGTCTATGTTGCAATGCCATCCATGCCGAGGGTGTCAGAGTATCCCTGCCCTTCCCTCTTATGTATTTTTTGTAACTTTTTAAGGACTCAGGATTGAATCCACAGGCCTAAGATGGCTTCTACCACTTCCTGATTAAGGTGATGGCAGCCAATCAGATTTCAGTATGAGATCTGTCGTCTCATCAGATCCTCCGCGGCCTGATATATACAATTTACTTAACCTTGATTTCTCCAAAACAACTGCATGGATTTACACCAAAATAGAAAAAGCACTATTTATATACCAAGAACTAGCTTTCTGCCAAATTTGTTGTAAATCCTTTCAGCGGTTTGGGCTGTAGCAGTGTCTAAAGTTCCTAAGGAAAAATGAATGGGAAAATGTGTTTAGGGGCCCCCATTTTTGCTTATTCCCGACTTGACTGATCACCTCTAAACTTTCAATTCACAAACTAATCAAAAAGAAGCAGGTTTTTGGAAAGTCTTGTGGAGATTCTTCAAATGGTATCAAAGTTATTAGCAACAATAAGACCTATGGAAAAGAAATCCTAAGTATAACATACACATATATATTTATATGACTCATAAAATACAATTCTGGTTTTAGACGTAGGTTGTTAGGGAGGTTTTTTGGGATAGTGTGGTTTTGTTGTTGGTTTGTAAGGTGATGTGTTGATATTTTTTGGTCCAACTTTTTAGTATGTGCTTATTATTTTGCTAATGGATGTACTAACACATTGTTTACTACTGATACGCAGAATATCGATTGTGATGTTATTTTTTTATTTACATAGAGCATACAGCAGCCAGCTATTTCAATAGGGTCATTTAGAGCTGCCGCCTCCCTGGAGAAAAACATAAAGTGACAGACGGCCGGCGTGTCGACGGCCTGTATGTACGTGTGTATGTATTTATTTCTTGGTTTCCAACAAAGACCCTCACTGCAGGGGTCTTTCTTTTGAAAATAAATTATCTAATGTCTGTGATCTGATGGGAGTTGTATCCCCATGTGAGAGAAACATTTTTCCTGTCCTGAACTTTCATTACACCCGGACAGTGAAAGGTCTGAAGTCATTTGTCTGAAGAAGCCTGCAGCCGTTTGCTTTCCAAAGTGGCTTGGTCCAGTGGCCGAGCTGGCGTTGAACCGACTGTTGGGAAATTATCTGTCCCCGTTCTTTAAAATGCCTCGGTTCTTGCAGAACAGGTTGCACGTACGGCACCGAGGACCATTTGTGAAAAAAACACCGCATAAGCTTAGAATTAAGCTATATCCACCATCACTTATTCGTGCATGCTTAGACAGCGCCAGAAGGGCTAGATTGGCAGATGTCATACGTTTCCTAAAACTTTACCGTCTTTTGAAAAAGTTGCTTTTTTTTGCATCTTTCTGGTTCCACTCGATAAATACGTAACCGCTGCCTAGAAGCCCAACAAGCCATTTGTGTGCGCACAGTGGTTGGCCAGGCTTGTGAAAACAGCGGAGGAGGCGGCAGCTGTACGGCCGCCATTTGTACACTTCTAACAGCGCCTTTCAAAGGCCGAGCTGCACAAAAACATACATTTTTCATGGGCAGCGGGCATGTCAGGGGAAGGCAGAATCAAAGGGCGCTCCGCGCTGCAGCCCCACACTTGAACTTTCGCATTCCATCCTCGGGCCGCAGCTCCAGACGTGCAGAGACAATCGGGCCGCCTTTCTTCCCTCAGTGATTTCTCTTCAGGGCGCTTGTGCTGCTTGTGAAGTCGTCTAAGCAGAGAGCAGCTTGCCATGGGATAGGAAGCAACAACTTGGAACATCCTGGAGGCTCTTAGGAGACCACCTATGCGCGCTGACTGCTGGCGATGCTGAGCAGCAAGGCTGCCTAGTCCTGTTTCCACCTCATGCCTCTTTGGCCCACCGCCATACACTTCTTTTTATTATCTCCATCTTGTAAGTTCTCTTTTACATCTGCTTTCCCTCTCACATAGTTTTCCTCTCCTCTTTACTCCTTCCTTTTTTTTGCTTTTCTCTACCCTTTGCTCCTAGTTTTCAAGGGTGGCATGCACACCACCTGAAACCACTGGCAAACATTAAGGGGCAGATGTATGATCATTTTTTGTAGTCTCAAACGAGAATTCGGCCAGTTTGTGACTGCAAAATAGGTCAGCCCCATTTACAAACAGTATTTTGCGAGTCACTAACCTATTAGCGACTCCCAAAATATGGTTTGGGACTTGCTATTAGGAACGGGCATGCAACGGGCATCCCTTACTAATAGTGAGCCTCACACCTATGTATGATTGTTTTGCGACCGCATTTGCGGTTGCAAAACACTCGCAGTTTACCACCCTTTTCAAAAGGTTGGTAAGCCACTCACAAAGTTGTGAATAGGAGTGAAAATATTTTTTAAGAGTAGGCAGTGGTCCCAGGGACCACTGTCTGCCCTTAAACAATGAAACTGAAAATTATAATTTCTCTTTTTTAAATGCATCCTGTTCTTCTTGAAGGAAAACGGGCTTTAATTAAATAAAAAACTGCTTTATTGAAATAGCAGCCACATCCATTGTGGTCTGCTGACCCCAGCAGACCACCATCCCTGTGAGTGTTGGCCATTCCCAATGGGTCGCAAATTGTGCTTGCCTCATGAATATTGATGAGGCATGCAATTTGCAACCCCTTTGGGAATCGCAAACAGTGTCTGAGACACTGTTATACTTTGCATTTAGCGAGTCGCAAACTGCGAGTAGCAAACTGCGAGTCGTAATTTGACGCAGTTTTTGACTCGCTAAATGTAAGCGTCGTACAACTGGCCCTACTCGCTTAGTTCTACTGTTAGGAAGATGGTTTATTTTTTCATGAATCCAGAATATAATTCTGGCAAAGCTAATAGGTCTGGCCTTGGAAAGCATGGACTGTTTTTATTATTTAATTTTTTGCAACCATATGCAATATGTGATAAAAAAGGCCAAAATATAAAGGAGCTGACCTGCCACTCAGCCAAGCCAGTCCTGGCACTGAAATACGCTCCTTTTTTGGTGGCTGTGTACATGTGATTAGACGAAGTGGTGACACTAATGGTCCAAGGCAGCTATTGGAAGAAGTGAACTGATCCATTGCACCTGCTTTATGCTAAGGTGGGCAGTAGCAAAATGCGAATGACATTTTGGTGCATTCCCAAATTCACCATTATTGGTAGACCTGGGAATGAGTCAAAATGCTACGACTCCCCAAGTAAGGCGTAATGAGGAGAAATATCTTTTTCTCTGCGTTACTTACTCATTCTATGAGTGCTGAAAATGCCTCAGGGGATTGTGATTGTGTTTGTGCAGGAAGGTGTTCCTTCTTGCATAGAAGCGATCCTGCTAACAACACAATGGTGCCTGCGTTGACACTAGGCACCACACTGTGCGCCAGCGCTGGAAATTATGTGAATGCACCATATATTAGGTACAGTGCATTTCTTCCCTTTTGCTATCACACAGCGCAGCACAGCATAGCATGGTGAAATGCTGCGCTACATACTCAATTTGTTCAATTTGTCCCATACTGTGTGTCAGAAATGATCGCACTCAAACTCAGGGGAATATTTATAAAAAAATCATACAATACGGCAAGCTACCTTTCTGCGCTGCGTTATTATGAAAAGGCAGGAACACTTAACCTCTGGGCCATGAAAGATGGTCTTGCATGGCGTGCTAAATCTAACTTAAAAGTTGTGTTGCTGGGGGGGCGTGGCTTAGACGGCAAGGGGGGGTGTGGCTTGGACGGCAATGCGGACGGACGTCTAACTCCGATGCCTCCAGAGTCCCGAGGACATAGACCGCGATTTTAACCAGCCAAACGAGTTCATCCCGAAACAGGGAACACAGGAGAAGCCATCGGAACAGCCGGGGAGAGAACGAGCCAAGGAACCTCCCGGACAAGCAACCAAAAGACGCTTTATCAAGACTTTCCCCACTCGACACAAGAAGTCGGAAGCCCAGACAAGATGGCGGGCGGAGAGTCCGAGCTGTGAAGTGAAGAGGTGAGCGCAGTCCCAACTACAAATGCCCTGCAGCCTTCCAAATCTCCTGCGAGTCCGCAGGCACTAATAACCAACACGCACCTAGCGGCGGCGCCACCTCACCTCCCGCAGAAGTGGTACGCGCCTGGCACCACCGGAGCCGACCGAGACAGAGAGTGAAACCGAAACCCGGCACTGGGCGCGGCCATTATGGAAACACATAGGGTACGGCCATTTTGAAGCCGAACAGTAGCGGGAAGCAGCGGAAGTCTACGGCAACTGCAGAGGAGAGGACAAGAGGAAAACCGGCACACAACTCCAGCGAGGAGACGCACAATAACAAACCGAGACAGGAAACAAAACTGTCCAAAGGCGCAACCACCACCAAACACATAAGGAACTGCAAGCCCGAATAAAACAAAACGGCGGACACCAAACGTGAGCGAAGGAGCTAATAGATGAGCGCGACCCCAGCTACGGGGCAAGCCTCCACAACCCTCCAGAGGCAACAAGGTCAAGCGCACAGCACAGACCCGCAGCAGAAGCACGCAAACCAACTCGGACAACCGCCCGAATACATCGCGGCACCGCAACCAAGCGGAAGTGAAACCTAAGGCAGGGCGCGGCCATTTTTAAGAGCCTCAACAACATAGAGGGCCAGTAGGAGAACAAGCTCAAGGAACAGCGGAGGGGGAACAAAGGTGCCGCAGGATAGGGAGAAGAACAGAAGTACACAATAGCACTCAGGTCGCAAGAACGGTGAACCACCCACACAACCAAGAGAAAAAGGGAAGAAGCGCAAAGACCCAATAAAAACACTACCAAGAAGAAGGAAGCGCTACAACGCAAGAGCTGGCAGGAGCAAAAGCGAAAACGAGGACAAGGGACATCAGAGAGCCTAGCAGGTACAGAACACACCACACAACACAACCCCCGCACCAAGAGCTGAACCAGCCAGGGCCCTAGCGTCAATCCAGAAAGAGGGCAGACTAGGCTGCTTCCAATCCAGAAGGGGCATCTGCACGATGACGGGACAGGAAGGGAAAACCAATACTGACTTGAAAAAACTCAAGAAGGAAACGCCGGAGTCACCACTAAAGCAACAAAAAAACGATGCAATCACCTAGAGACTATCCTGAAAAAGGTAAACGAAGGCAACGCTGTGGCCAAACAAACAAAAATAACAATAAACAACATGCAGCTGGAACTAACAGCAATAAGAGCAGACCTACACAGCACCAACACGAGAATAGAAGCCGCTGAAAAGCGAATAAGTGACATCGAAGACGTAACCGTCAAGAACAACAAAGCCCTAGCGGAAAACTCCAAGATAACAAGATCCATACAAAAGCAGCTGGCAGATCAGGACGATCGGGCTAGGAGAGGCAACATACGAATACTGGGAGTCCCTGAGGGAGCGGAAGACAAAGAAGGCGCATGCGCAGCCCTGCTCGAAGAAATGCTGCCCAAGCTGACCGGACTGAGATGCGACAGGCAGTTTAAGGTGGATAAGGCCTATCGAGTGCCAGCAGTGAAACCTCCACAAGGCAAGGGACCAAGACCGATAATTTGCTGCCCGCTCAGATCAAGCCACACGGATGCCATCTTTACCTTTGCCCGCAAAAACCAAAACCTGAAGTGGGGAAGCAACAGAATAATTCTCACCCAAGACTTCTTGAAACCAACAGTGGAAACCAGGAGAGGGTTTCTATCGCAAAGGGATGCTCTGCGCAGGAAGAACCTCAGTTTCAGCTTCGCAGGCCCGGCACGCTTCAAAGTCACAGACAAATGGAGGACAATGTTTTTCGACGAGCCGGAAGATCTAAGAAGATACCTACAAGGACCGCCAGCAGAGGATATGGAAACCAAAAACCCAGGAGCGGCAAAAAGAAGCGCTTCACCGGATGACTCAGGGAAATCTGACTAAAAGGGACAACCATGCACCCACACAACACAGCTACCTCACTGCTGTCTACCTCAACACCCACAGTCTCCTCACTCAGGGATCACCAATATACGCACAAAGGAGACTTTTTTTTATGAGCCACAACTACCTACCTCAAGAACACCAGTGTGCCCGAAATCATGATCGCCAACCAGGAAGCTGAAGGATCCAAGCAGTGGAAAGTAGCCAGACCGCCCACCATATCCTTTATGTTTTCGCCAGCCAATATCAACGGTGCACTCTGGCACGCAAATGGGAAGAACTTAAACTTTGCCTCGGGGACTCATACGGAGGGAGGAACTTTGCTGTCGCACACCCACTCAGCAAGTACAGGGGGCAGGGGGGCGGGGGAATCGGGGGGGGGGGTTTCTGGGTGCAGGTATATGGGTTCTTCTTTCTTCTCTACTCTTTCTCTTTCCTTTCTCCTTCTCTTGAACACTGCCCTCCACGAAGGTGGATGCACAGGCAGCTACTAACGAGCACAGACAGGCAACACAACTATAGACATGCTGACATCAGGACAATGGGAGCACGACATACGGTGCAACCTGGTAATACCTCCAATGCGAGAGACAGAACACATAAAATGACACACAACCAACATAACCAACTCTCGTCTAATATTAAGGTAGTGTCCCTCAACGTGAAGGGTCTCAACCATCCGGTAAAAAGAAGGAAGGTCCTCAAGCACCTTGCCAAACTTAAAAGTGACGTATATGTCCTGCAGGAGACAAAACTAGCTGCGGACGACCTAGGCCGTCTTAGAGCCAACTGGATAGGAGAAGTAATAGGCTATCCTGCACACAACAAAAAAAAGCGGAGTTATCACACTAATCAGCAGGAAATCAAAGCTAGCACTAAAGGACTCACATACTGACGAGGAAGGGAGTTTCTTGATAACCAGTATAGCCAGGGGGGAGGAGACAATACATGTAGCCAATATCTATGGGCCCAACACGGATGACAAACTCTTCTGGGAGAGAGTAGAAGCACAATTGAACACCCTACCGCAAGAAGACCTTCTAATAGTGGCGGGAGACTTGAATCAGGTCCTAGACCCAGCTTTAAACAGACACCCACAGAGACACAGCCCAAGCTCACATAGGGGGAACACTCTGGGGAACCTGTGCACGGGGCTCAAACTCAAAGACCCCTGGAGACTACAGAACCCAGATGGCAGAGAGCACACCTTCTACTCGCACCCACACAACTCATACAGCAGGATTGACTACATCCTAATCTCAGATTCGCACACCCATCTCATTGACCAAACTGAGATAGGCCCAAGGACCATCTCAGACCACTCACACATCAGTCTAACCCTATTAGGCAAACACAACGAAAGACCGACACGCAGATGGAGGTTTGATGATGAACTTCTCAAGAACACAACAGCCAAGGCAGAAATAGAGGACATCCCTATGCGATGCCCTAAAAGCAACAGTCAGGGGTAGAATACTCTCCATCAAAGGCCGAATAAATAGAGAAAGGAACAACAAGATTTCAGATCTAAAAAAGGAAATAAAAAGCCTGGAAACGGCACACATAGCCAACCTAAATGACAGGAACACACTCACAACGCTGACGAAAAAAAAGTACGAGCTAAACAAGATTCTTAGCGAAAGGGCTGGAACATGGCTAAAAAAGTACAAAGCCATAAACCTGTGTACCGCCAACAAAGCAGGGAAGGCACTCGCCTCTTACCTCAAAAGCAAACAAAGGCAACACGCGGTAGCGGCAGTGACGGACGACAAAGGTAAATCACAAACAGCAAACAAAGAAATCCTCAAAGTATTCAAAGACTTCTATTTGCAGCTCTACAAGGAAGATCTAACCCTAAACAAAGACGGAGAGAAGGCTCTCCTAGACAGAATCACAATGCCAACACTCACAGACACACAGAGGGTGACACTGGAATCAGACATCACAGGCGACGAAATAGAAAAGGCAGTAGGGGCCTTAAGGACAACAAAG
This sequence comes from Lissotriton helveticus, assembly GCF_964261635.1. Lineage (NCBI taxonomy): Eukaryota > Metazoa > Chordata > Amphibia > Caudata > Salamandridae > Lissotriton > Lissotriton helveticus. The sequence goes on from NC_136062.1 coordinate 361,990,117, forward strand.
CCCCAGGCCCAGACGGATACACAGCGAAATTCTATAAGCAATTCCTACCCCTACTCAGGCCCACAATGACAGAAGTCTTCTCAAGCTGCGTCCAAAAAGGATGCATGACTCCCAGAATGGCAGAAGCCAACATCGTAGTAATCCCCAAAGAAGGGAAAGACACGCAATACCCCAAGAACTACAGGCCAATCTCCCTGATAAATGTGGACTGCAAAATGTACGCGAAGATTCTAGCGTCCAGACTCAACACACACTTACCCAAACTCATACACTGCTCACAGGTAGGCTACCTCAAAAACAGGATGTCCCACGACAATACCAGACTGCTATGCCACATTCAATCATGCCTCTAGAAGTGACAACGCGGCAGTCATGATCGCCCTAGACGCGGAAAAGGCATTCGATAGAGTGTCCTGGCCATTCCTGGACAACTACATGCAAAAATTTGGCCTGGGACCCAAATATAGGAGGATGGTACTAGCACTCTACAACGAGCCAAAAGCACGCATGGTAGTGAACGGCGGCACATCGGAGCCGCTCACCTTAGAACGCGGCACCAGACAAGGCTGCCCGCTATCACCGGCCCTCTTCCTATTAGCCCTAGAACCACTGCTCACTATGATAAGAATCAACAAAGACATTACAGGAATTCCAATAGGGGGGTACACCGTCAAGCTGGCAGCCTATGCTGATGACATCCTGATCACAACCGAAAATCCAGAGCAGTCAATATCCGCAATGATGGAAACGATAGAGCAGTACGCACGTGTATCAGGATACAAACTTAACAGAGAAAAGTCCGAATGCAAGCCCCTGAACGTGCACACTACGAATATGGTACTGGGGAACTCAGGACTAGCAAGGCAGAAAAAAATCCCTAAAGTACTTGGGCCTGCTCTTTGAAAGAGAACTCAAGACCACACTAGACCAGAACGAACAGACACTACTCCACAAACTGAAAGAGAGAGTAGAGGCTTGGTCACCGAAATTCACCACATGATGGGGGAGGATAGAGACAATCAAAATGATGCTAACCCCGATGGTGAACTATATGCTCAACATGCTCCCGCTGACTAATACGGCAGATTTCCATAAAAAACTAGATAGACTAATCAACAAGTACTTGTGGAAAGTCAAAAAACCCCGAATTAGCTTACAAAAACTCAGACTTCGTCAAAGCCTAGGAGGCCTAAATATAACAGATTTCAAATCCTTCCAAACCGCCTGCATAGCCAAACATGGACTATACTGGCTTACCCCCAGACAAGAATGGCTCTCACTTGAGAGGAGACTGCTGAAGGGACTAGAGCCCATCGCCCTCCTCACAGCGACCAAACACCCGGAGATCACCAACAACCCCGTACTCAGGAACACCAAGATGGCCCTCCTTAAAATAGACAAGAAAATGGACACAGGTATTAGGAACACTGAGTGGGAATCTATGTGGTTTAACCCCAAGATCAAATACCAGGAGAGAACTCTAGACATGCACTCCTGGTACAAGCACGGCATCTCCACTGCCAACCAAATGTACACCCTAGGCTCACACGCCACCTTCGACTCACTCAAAAACAAATACAAACTAGAAAGCATTGAGCTATATAACTTCCTTAAGATTAAAGTGGCAATCACCAAGGCAGACCTAAGCAAGCAAACCCCCCCAATCCTGCAATACACCGCTAACCTAAACAAAACAGGTCACCAGATAGCACAACTCTACAGAACACTGAGCCCAGGAACTTCCAAACTGAATAACAAGATCACAGCACACTGAGAATCACTACTAGACAGGAAACTTAGCGAGAAGGAAAAGTCAGACCTGTGGACGTCTACCTCGAAAAAGAAAGTAACCACCACCCTAGCCCAAATCAAATTCTGGCTAATGCACAACGCGTATTGGACCCCCGCCCGCCTGGCATCCATCGGTGTCCGCGAAAATGATACGCTGGAACTGCAACAGGCAGAAGGGGGATCTGGCCCACCTAATCTTCCACTGCCCTAAAGTAAAAACATTCTGGCACAAGATAGGCAAACTTATAAATGGCGTGATAGGCATCCCCCTCCAGCTCGAGTTCCACAGCTTAGTCACAGGCTTCATGGCCCCTACAATCCAATCCAAAGAGGACAGAGACCTGATTGACCTCCTACTCACAGTGGCGGTCAAGATGGTACTGAACAACTGGAAAGACACAGGGAAGGCATCCTTCAAGACCTGGTTCAACTGGGTCATCTTCCTAAGGGGTGCAGACACCAAACCCGCAAACCATACACCCAAAACCCACACAAAGTGCGAAATGTGGAACTCCCTGGACAACTACCTGTCCTCACATAAGCCACCGTAGCTGCTCGGACCTATCTAAACCTCCTGAGGGAGCCAAGATCCCGACTAGGACATGCACTGTGCTCCACCCAACACCACAACCATACAATACCCTTTCTCTACCTCCCACCCTCTCTTTTTCCTTTCTTGCCGTGGGAGGGATGGAAAGTCAGGGATGCACACAAGATCACACAAACTGACACACAGCCCAACCAAACCAGCATAGCGGGCGGACGGGAGAGAAGCCGAGACGCAAAGAACCAAAGACTATGCGAACTTGATGCTTGAAGTAATGATATAACTATGTATCCGTTTCGGAATGCCATCACCATTCTTGCTATGTTCTACCACCCCTCCACCCCCACCCCTGGGACGTTTTTCTCTTTGCCTCTCGTATTTATGCACCTTGTATAAATAAACTTTCTTTCAATAAAAAATTACTGAAATCAAAAAGTTGTGTTGCTCTTGCGCCCCATTGCTTGGTGCATGGGTGAAGAAACTCTTTAACTAATATGTACCTCAGTGTCCAGTCGAGATATATCGTTCAAAAACAACAATGGCCTGATTTAAAGATGGGGTATCATATAATCATGTCAATAAAAGGAGTAGTGTTATTCCCTTCATAAATCTAATTTCCTCCAGAAAACCTTCTACCAAGAAAAATTGAGAATTGTAGCTTACTGCTTTTGCAAACATGAGAGATGCTGATGTTCAGTTATTAATATTTATGTGCACATTGGGCCTACCCACAAGCTCTCTCTCCTTTTCTTTGACCTTTCTTGGCAGCTCTTTGAGGAACGGATTAAATAGCTCAACAAATACACTAGCCATATATTTTATTTTCATGCCACCATCGATTGAAACCCCCGAGAACTTAATTTTGATGTAAATAGCAACATTGAGAGGTGATTTTTATCCCATTTTACACCCCCAAAGTCTCAATCACGTCCTTCTCACATGTCAGAGTCGCATTCTCTTTGAATCCCCAATCAGTCTCACTGTTTTCATGCTGGATTCTTCTTTTCCACATAGTCACTTTAAGCCAGCATCCTACATTCTCTTGCGATGTTCCTAAGTCATGACCCCCTACCTGGTGGTAGTGTCTTGCAGTATTGTAATGTCACTTTTATGATACAGCTGCATCCTCCAAATAATTTACAGAATGCCCAATCATAGCCACTTGAGCTGGTGCTGCCACCATCTTCATCATCACTCAGCGGGCCCTCATTACCCCATCTATAGTAGGACTTGTCATGCTGTTGAGTAGGGAAACTTGCTCCTGGTACTCTAATATCTGCCAGTTAGTGGGAACACAGCTGCCACCACCTTTATGGTACATCCTTGAAGAGTCTTTCACCATTCCATCTTCCTTGCTAACATTCTTAGTTGTTCTAAGGACCACCTATTTCATCACCTTCATTCCTAGGATGCAACTATTCTAATTCACCCCTAAATAGTCCCCACCAGGGGCTACATGACCTCCCCTTCCACTGATGTTTTTTTTCCAACAATGTATGAAGCACCATGTTGGTTCCAGGGAGGGGTAACATCCTCTTCTTTATTCTTCACCCACAGTATGTGACTAGCTGCTTTTGCCCTGTCTGCTGGCTTTGGTGAATCCCCCTGCAGCTTCAAAGGGGCTCTTTCAAGTACTTCCAGGTAATTTTCCTGGCTCTCAAACCATTTCACCTCCTCTCAACACTGAAACCTAATAGACTCTTCACACTGAGCTCTTACTACTACTTTTCTCCACTCTTAACACTTTGTTCCTGACAAGTTTCCATGCAGCCCTATCTTTCTTGGTTGGACCAGCCTGCTAACATTGCTTAAGTATCTGTGTGTTTTTGCTCTCCTCTTTAGGAGGCCCCATTCCAGTGCTTAATTTGAGTCAGTGGTTTCCGGTGCTTGGCACTCGCACTTAATTGTCATCACTGGCTTGTATGACAGTCTGCCACATGGTAGGGCTGTCCAGCCAAGTTAGAGATCAGCACAACAACAGTTGTTCATTAATACAGTATAATTCAAGATACATTAAAAATGGCTAGCACATGTCACCCTAGCAATTCTTATATCTTTGACGCCTGGAGCAGCCTAAAATGTTACAGTTGTAGGAGTTTGATGGTTAGTAGTAGTGTTGAGACTGTCATCGGCAGTGCTGGAAGGGGAAAAGAATAGTGCAAGCTGCTGTGGTCTCCAGTGAGGACCCTGGCACAAATTAATCACTGTCTCATTCTTTCTCTAACACTTCAACTGCAATACCCAAGCCATGGTCAATAGATAAACCTTTCATCCCACTAACATGTCCCAGGACTACTGTCACTTCAGTGCCCTCCAACAAGTCAAACCCCACTTCTTCACCAGCCTTCTTCTTTTGCCCTATCAAGTTCTTTTGGCTGGCCCCCACCCTATTATAGCACACTTGCTCTTCTGAAATGCACTAGACAAACTTGATAAATAGGAAACGTCCATATGCCCCATTATTGATAAGGCTTTTATTTAGTGAGACCTTTCATGGCTTGTAGACCTCTCCCCTCTGCACTTCCACCATCTCAAACCTGCCAATTTACCAAGTGCTAGCTGGTGCCAGGGTCAGACAAACCTTACATTCCATCGAGCATTTCCACGTAGGACTGGACACCTTGTGGGTTGGGTGTTGACAGCCCAGGGCTGCTCCTGGACCCTTTATCAGTTTCCTCATCTCCCAGAGGTTATTTACAGCAGCCACAGGGAGGCAGAACCAGTAGCAGGGAGAAAGGGAGGGGGAAGGTAGAGACACCGTGACCAGAGAGGGAGAAGAGACAGAGGAGGGAATAAGGAAGAACGGACAAATGCAAAGAGGGGCGTTGTGCAGGAAGACGCAGGTAGCAGCACTGGTTTCTAGGTTGTAGCCTACCAGACAGCGTAGCTGTCTGGCTCCTATAGACTACCTGGAGACATACTGAAAGCTAACCTATGAATGCATTCTGCCCTTTGCTAATCATTGACTTTATGCTTTGTAACTCACAATTGCTTGCTTTCTATTTGCTGACTTTATGTGTTTTAGGCTGTACAGCATGTCTTGTCCCTCCCATTGACCATAGCTTGTTTACTGTATTCTTCCATGAGTGCTCGCCTGTACATTTTGTCAGTTTTCCTGTACATTCAAAGATAGATGTCAAACGTCAAGCTCTATGTTGGACTTGGCCATTTTTGCTTGGCCATCCCAGAACTTTTTGCCTTACTTCTCTATTTATTCTGACCTATTGTTGGTGGTTTTATGTTTAATCTACCTGTATGTCCCTTGTACAGTGGTATCCCATATACCCAGGACCTGTAAATCAACTGCTATTTGTGGGCTTGCAGCGCTGCTTGCGCCACCCACTGAAGTAGCCTTACAAACTTATCTCAGGCCTCTGCCACTACAGTGCCTGTGTGCACAATTTACTACTGCTGTGTTGTGGCTGCCACGTCTGCAACTCCCCTTTTCTACATGTAAGTCACCCCTATGGACAGGTTGTTGTGTAGGTAAGAGGTAGAACATGTGCCATAACTGTGTAGTATGTCCTGATAGTGACAAACAGCCTATTTGGTTTCTCACTGCTGTGAGGATTCCCTGATATGTGCTACAGTAGTAATTTTTTTATCTGAGTAGGGTAGCGTGACTATGTTTGGTTTGTATGGAATAGTAATGATAAATCCTGCTTATTGGTGAAAGTGGATTTATTATTACTATTTTAGAAATGCCACTTTTAGAAGTGGGCAATTCTGTGATTCATGTTTATTTGTACCCTGCCTGGATGTGTATTGACCATCTGATCCTGACTGACAGAAGAGAGGGGTTGAGCATTCACTCCAGCCAGTCCCAGGGGAGGTTAAGGTGCCTCATAGCTTTCCTGGGTGACTCAGCGCTAGGCTGAATAGACCTTGGCTGAATTTAGAGTAGTGTGAGGAATTTCCCTTGCACCTGAATAGGCCTGGTCTGCATTTGGAGTGGTGGGAGATGTAGCACCTGCACCTGAAAAGCGCTGTGTCTGCCTTCCACAATGATGGCCCACCCCACTATGGTATGTCTGGGGCCTGGGCTGAAAATGTGAATGGGGGTGTTGGGCATTAAAATGTAGTTTTAATAGTGCCCCCCCAAAAAAAGAGATTGTCACTATAAGTATAGGGGCTATGACCCCATAAAGACAGTCTTGACATTGTGCTACTCACACTCGCTAGGGAGCGGTAACCTTGCCGTGTTGTATAGAAGTCCAGAGCAGTAGGGAGCTGCCCGTTCCAGCGTAAGTGAGTTGGCAGTGTTGCTGGGCAACAGTAGTTCCCAGTGTTGCCTAGCCAAGCCCCCAGAAGCCCATTGGCGTGGTGCTGGAAGAGGAGTTCACAAGGCAGAACAGGGTAGACGGAGACTTCGCTCTGTGTCCCTCCCGCTGGTGGCATGGTGCTGTAAAAGGAAGCCATGTCACCTTGCTGGGGGCAAAGCTGATGCCCAAGGAGGATGGGCCCGAGCCAGGAGGCGCTCAAAGAAAAGCAGTTGCAGTGCCGGCAGCTGCTCCGCACGGTACGGGCAGTGGCCTCTGTGGGATTCTACAGGTGGGGGATAGAGGAGAGCTCCCCTGCCAACCACTCGCATGTGCTGCATTTGTTTCCCTGGGTTTCAGCAGCTGCTCTACACGATCACAGGCAGTAGCTGTGGATTACATGTGGACAGGGCAGTGTCGTCTGTCTGCAATGCTGTGTGCCCTCTCACCGTGGTGTGCTCATACCTGGGGGGGGGGGCTTTACATGATGGGGTGATTTATCGCAGGGGAATCCTCAACAGATCCCCCTGCTTCATGGTGCAGGGAACCTTCCATAAATTACTGCATTCACTGTTGTAGGTAGGCAGGAGACCTGGGCACCTTCCTATGTGTGGATGTAGATTACCGTAGGAGCAAGTACTTTGGTGCCCCATATGTAGGAATGTACTGTGCTAACCCTGTTTACTGCAAAACTTATGCTATGTTATGCCCCTCATGACGGATGGTAGTTTATGTGTTTGTTGTTCATTATCTGCTGCATTACCCATTCAGGGTGAGATGTTGGTTTATGCCTTGCACTGCCGGGGTAATAAGTAACATGGAAAGTGATGGTATACAAATGCACAGTAACGATAGGTTCATGATGTGTGAATTCTACCAGTATTGACTGTAGTGCACTGTTAGATATGTAATGACAAATGCCTGATTGGCAAAGTGATTGGTCTAATCTATGTGATGTCATGACAAGTGCCCTGTGGCATAGTGATTTATGTGATTGTGATCTATTGTGATACTTTTATATTGTGTGGAGTCTCTTTTATGGTGTGCCTAGTATGTCACTGGTGTGTGAGTGTGTTGCGCAAACTCTTTAGACATTGCCTCTTGGCCTCGGGTTGCTCTGCCAAGCAACGTGGGGGGTGAGCAGGGGTTATCTTCAGTGTGTAACTCCCTTGCCCTGACTAGAGTGGTGGGTTCTGCCTGGCTTAGGTGCATACCCGAGCCAACCAGAAACACCATTTCAATCACACTGTCTTCTGAAGTAGATTGGTGTTTTCTTTTCTTTCTCTGACTTCAAAGTGAGAGAATTTGTATGACAATCTGGGTGTGTGAAAGGAAAGGTTTTTTTCTAGCACTCAGCACTCAACAAAATGTAAATATATGTAAATGAACTGTGTCAATATTTCAGAATAAATCAGAATCAGAATTAGGAATGCCACTATATCCCACTCCACTCAATGACACTCCATTCTGCAACGCTTCACTCTACGGCCCTCTACTCCGCTCCACCTTACGACACTCCAAATATAGCACATACTTGTAATACTAAAGTGTACTGTAAATAAATATTTGAATCCGATCAAAACAGATCAATACACTAGGTGAAGCAATTTGCAAACATTCTCATTTGTACGCCATGTAGTTTTATCATTATCAGTAAAACTGTATGTCTGTGCAAATGTAATGGTCATTTCAAGTAAGAATGTATTGTCTGTCATGGCAGTGCACTACCACACCATACATATTCCACACTACACCACTCCATTCCACTGTATGTCAGTCTATGCCCCTCCACTCTACAACACTCTACATCACTCCACTCTATGCCACTATACTCTACTCCACTCCGCTCCACACTGCTCTACTCTACTCTATGATACTTTACTCCACTTCACTCTATGCCACTCTACTCTATATCACTCTAATCTACGCTACTCAATGACACACTACTCTACTCCACTCTAGTACACTCTATGCCACTTCACTCTATTAGACTCTACTCCAGTCTATGCTATTCCATTCTAGGCCACTCTACTCCACTCTACAACACTCCACTCTATGACACTCCCTTTTATCCCAATCCACTCCACTCCACTCTACACTACTCCACTCTACTCCATGCCACTCTACACCACTCCACTCTATTATACTCTAATCTATGACATTTTACAGCAGTCTACGTCACTCTACGTCCATTCACTTTAGGCCATTCTGCTCCTCTCTACACCACTCCACTCTAGATCACTTTATTCTATGACACTCTACGATATTCCATTCTGTGCCACTCTACAACACTCCATACCACTCTACAGTACTCAGCGCCACTCCATTTTTCTACACTCCTCACCACTTTACTCCCCTCTGTGATACTCCACACTATGCCACTCCACCCTATGCCACTAGTTACTCTTAATCTTACTACTTACTTACTCCACTGTACACTATGCCACTCTATTCTATTCTACCCCATTCTACTCAACGGTACTCCACTCTACGATACTTTATTCCACTCTACGACGTTTTACTCGACTCTATTCTATTCCACTCTGCGTCCCCTCACTCTCCGTCACTCGACTCTGTAACAGTACACTACATTTCATACCACTCTATACCACTCCACTGTACGACACTTCTATAATCTGTTTCCCTCGTCACCCATACTCTCTACGACAATCTAGAACATCTTATTCAACTCTACACCGCTTCACTCCACTCTACTTTATGACAATTACTCCACTATAGGCCTCTTCACTCTTAGCTCCTCCATACTACTCCTTCTTCTCTATGTCCAATCACTCTACTATCCATCGCTCTATGACACTCTGTGCCCCTGCACTCTATGCCCCTCCACTCTATGACCCTCTACAACCTTCCACTCTAAAACACTCCACTCTGCAAAACTTCTATCTACACTCTACAACACTCTATGCCCCTCAATTCTACAATACTATGCTCCTCTCCACTCTCCACCTTTCCAATCTATGCCCCTCCACTCTCCAGCCCTCCTCACTGCGACCCTACCACTCTACGACTCTCTATGTCATTACACGACACTACACAACACTCTACGACACTTCTCTCTACACCACTCTACATCACTCTACAACACTCGTCACCTCTCTACGACACTCCACACTATGACACTCTACTCCCCTCTATGTCACTTTACTCCACTCTATGGCACTTTACTCCACTCTATGCTATGCCACTCTACCATACGACACTCCATTCTATAGGACTCCACTGTCCGAGACTCCACTTCATGGCACTCTACTCGACTCTACAACACTATAATCTACTCTACTTTATACCCCTCCACTCTATGCTACTTCCACTCTACACCACCCACTCCACTCTACTCCACTGCACTCTATGCCACTTAGCACTGTGCCGCTCTACTTCATTCTATGACACTTTACTCCATGCTACATTTTACTCCACTATACACAACGTCACGCCATTCTACTCTGCGCCACTCCAGTACAATCCACTCTACAACACTCCACAATTCTCTACTCTATCCCTCTCCACTCCATAACAATCCACTATATCCCACTCCACTCAATGACACTTCATTCTGCAACGCTTCACTCTACGGCCCTCTACTCCGCTCCACCTTACGACACTCCACTCTATGACACACTACTCCAGTCTACATCACAACACTGTGCCATTTTATGCCCCACTACTCTATGCCCATAAACTTTATGACACTCCACAGTATGACACTTTACTCCACACCATGTCAGTCTATTCTAGGCCACTCTACTCTACTTCACTCTTTTTCACTATGCACCATTCTAAACCGCTTAATGCTACTCCACCTCTATCCCACCCTTCCCCACTCTATTCTACTCTACTCTACTCCACTCTATACCTCTCTACTCCACTCTAAACCACTTTACGCCACTCTGTGTCACTCTACTTCATTTCATGACACTCTACGACCCTCCACTCTACAATACTCCACAATTCTCTACTCTGCTCCACTCCATGACAATCCACATCATTCAGGCTAGCTTGAATCCACTGGCAAAGTGAGCCAGGCTAGCCTGAATGATGAGGGTCCCATAATGCTATTTTCAGGTACTGGGAAGACCTGGCTTTGCAGTTCAGTCCAGAATGTTCCATTTGAGGCACAGGGTCGAGACTGATTTGCATATAACTGGGTCTGAACTGGGGTGGCGAAGTGAGCTAAAGAACAATGATGGATTCAACCCAGATCTGTGACTGGGGTGAGTGTTTGAAAAGTTTTAGCGCTCCGTCCATCATCTACTTGTTTTTGCATTGTTTCCCCATGTTGGCAGGGTATGCACAGACGTGGGTCACTTGCTCACTTGACCACAGGATTCAAGCTAGCCTGGCTGATGAGGGGTGCTACCACGAAACCAGTCCCAGAAAACTTGTTTCCGATCCAGGGAAGACCTGGCTTGGCAGTTTAGTTTAGAATGTTCCTATGAGGCACAAGATCGAGACTGATTTATATACAACTGGGTGTGAACTGGGGTGGGAAAGTGAGCTAAAGAACGATGATGGATTCAACCCAGATCTGTGAATAGGGTTGAGTGTTTGAAATTTTCAGCGCTCTGTCCATCATCTCCTTGTGAGTGCTTTGTTCACCCTACTTTGACACGGGTATGCCCAGACATGGGTCCCTTAATCACTTTGACACTTGATTCAAGCTAGCCTGTCTGATGAGGGATGTTAACTCGAAATTAGTCCCAGCACACTTGTTACTGGTCCAGGAAAGACCTGGAATGGCAGTTCGTTCCGGACTGTTCCTAGGAGGCACAGGGTCAAGACTGATGTGCATATAGCTGGGTGTGGTGGAGTGAGCTAAAGAAGAATGATGGATTTAACCCAGATCTGTGACTGGGGGTGAGTGGTGTAAAAGTTTCAGCGCTCCGTCCAACATCTCCTTGTGTTTCCTTTGTTCGCCCTATGTTGGCAGGGTATGCCCAGACATGGGTCCCTTGCTCACTTTACCACTGGATTCAAGCTAGCCTGGCTGATGAGGGGTGTTACCCTGAAACCGGTACCAGGATGCTTGTTTCCGGTCCAGGCAAGACCTGGCTTGGCAGTTCAGTCTAGACTGTACCTTTAAGGCACAGTGTCAAGACTGATCTGCGTATAGCTGGATCTGAACTGGGGTGGCGAAGTGAGCTAAAGAACGATGATGGATGCAACCCAGATATGTGACTGGGGGTGAGTGTTTGAATAGTTTCAGTGCTCTGTCCATGATCTCCTTGTGTTTGCTTTGTACATGTTAGAGCTATAGCACGCATCTATAGCAAAAAAAATATTCCCCTTGACACATGCATAGGTACATTAATATGCTACTCTGTACTAATTTCACATTTTGTTTATAGATACTCAGAATAGCCAGTTGATACATTGGCACACCGTGGCCTGTTGAGCAAGAGAAAGTAGAATTTGTTGACGTTTCGGTTTCAAATATATTGAATAAGAAAGACCATCATCAGGACAGAATGCTTTGAAAAAGGCAAAATGGCCGACTCCAAAATCTTAACAAAATATAATTAGTGCAATAGCACACCAGAACAGAAAATAAATAATCCTAAATTAAGCAAGATATCATTAATATGATTACATACACATCCAGAACCATGCAGAACATTAGCATAGAGTGGCAACTGCTTTCCAGACAATGAGAGGAAGGACCACATTCAAGTCACCCATGATTTCAGCGATGATCCTTCAGGAATCAAGTGTCTGGCTGCAATGGAGCAGAGACCAGAGAAAGTTGTGGCGACTAGAGAATCCAAAGAGTGAAAACACACCTGTCATTTAAAAAAGAGTAACCAATACAAAAATGAGTATTGTAAGAAATTGGGTTTCTGGTAGAGGGGGATGAAGCAGTACTCAAGTCGTAACCACAATCCTTGTCAGGGTGAAGTCACAAGCAAACCCCAAATTATTCTGTGCTCAATCCTAAAAGTATAAAGTATATGTGCACCATTACAAACTGTAATAAAGCGAAAACACAACACAAGAAAAATCCCACACCAATTTAAAATGAGCATTGGCAAAGCCAAAAGGTTTCGCCTATGTAAGAGTTATTGGTTTTTCCAATATGTTTTAGCAATGCTGTACACCAGAGTAGCTGCTGTTCAGCATGGTTAAAAGTTAATAGGGTAAAGGAGACTGGCGTGGAGTGGAGTGTTAATCAATCAATCAATCAATTCAGATTTACAGAACGTGATTAATCACCAGCGAGGGTATCGAGACGCTAGATTCTTGTTGAGATCGGTCGTAGAGCCAGGTCCTGAGTCCCTTTCTGAATTTCAGTATGGAGGATAATGTATGGAGGTGAAAGGGAGGTAATTCCAGGATTTGGTGGTGAGGTAGGAGAAGGATCGTCCTCTACTGTATCTATGGTATACCCAGGGTGTGTGTCTTAGGGCAACGGAGGCGAAGCGCAGGTTTCTGGATGGTTGGTGGTAGTTCAGGCGATGGTTGATGTATGCTGGTCTTTGGTATTTGAGGGCTTTGTAGCTGGGGGGGGTCAGTGGAGGTTCCTGAGGTGGGGCATGATGTGGGTCAATTTCGGGAGGTCAAGGATGAGTCTAGCAGCAGAGTTCTGTATCATTTTGGTGATGATTCCTGCATAGAGCGTGTTGCCGTAGTCCACTCTGCTATTGACTAGGGCTTGAGTAACATTTTGCCTGGTGCCACTGGGAGTCATCTGAAGATTGTTTGGTATATGTGGAAGGTGTGGAAGCAGGCGGAGAAGATTGCACTGATCTGGTGTTTCAAGGTCAGTGTACTAAAGTTGAGTAGTGCAGAGTGTTATGAAGTGGCAGAGAGTGGCGTGCAGTAGAGTTGCGTGGCACGGAGAGGAGTGAAGTGAAATGTCATGGAGTAGCGTACAGTGTTGTGGAGTGTTGTGGAGGAAGTAGAGTGTCATAGAGTGGGGGCGTAGAGTTCAGTGGCGTAGAGTGGAACACAGTGTCAGAGTTGAGTAGAGTGTTGTAGAGTAAAGTGGCATAGAGTGTTGTGGATTGGTGTAGAGCAGAGGGGAGTGGCAAAGAGGGTGTTGCATAGTTCAGTTGAGTGTTGTAAAGTAGAGTGGCATACAGCGGAGTAGATTGTCATAGAGTGGAGTGGCATAGAGTGGAGTGTAATAGTGTGTTATTGAACAGAGTGTAGTAAAGTAGCATGGAGTGACAAAAAGGGAGTAGAGTAGAGTAGTGCCGTAGTATGCACAGAGTGTAGTAGAGTTCTGTCGAGTGGAGTGACATAGAGTGGGGTAGAGTGTTAGTGGAGCAGAGTTTAATGGAGTAGAGTGTCGCAGAGTAGAGTGGAGTGGAGTAGAACGGCCTAGAGTAAAGTGGCACAGAGTACAGTGGTGCAGAGTAAATTTGCATAAAGCGCATTGGTTTTGAGTAAAGTGCAGAGTGCAGTGATGTAGAGTAGCGTAGAGTGCAGTGCCATAGAGTTCAGCGATACGGAGTAGATTGCAGTGGTGTAGAGTGCAGTGGCAGGAAGTGGAGTGGCGCAGAGTGTAATGGAGTGGAACAGAGTGGAGTAAAGTGGTATAGAGTGAAGTGGTATAGAGTGGAGTGGTGCAGGGTAGAGTGCAGAGGTGTGAAGGAAAGTGGCATAGAGTGCAGTGGTGCAGAGTGTAGTGGTGTAGAGTGCAATGGGGTAGAGATCAGTAGAGTGGCGTAGAGTTGAGCGGGCAGGGAAGACTGCAGTAGCATAGTGTGCAGTGGCATAGAGTGCAGTCATGCAGAGTAGAATTGTAGAGTGCAGGGTTGTACAGTGGTGTAGAGTGAATTGGTGTAGTGTTAAGTGGTTTAGAGTAGAGAGGCGTGGCATAGAATGCAGTGGCATAGAGTGGCGCAGCGTAGAGTACAGTGGCAATGAGTAGATTGTTTTTGAGTGTAGTGAAGTGGAGTGGTACAGAGTAGAGTAAAGTAATGCATGGTAGAGTGCAGTCGGATATAGTTGTGGCGTAAAGAAGAGTGGGATAGAATAGAGTGGTACAATGTTGATTGCAGTGGCATAGACTGGAGTGGGGCAGAGTGGAGAAGAGTGGTGGAAAGTGCAGTGCTATAGAGTGCAGTGGCGAGATTAGATTGTTTCAGAGTAGAGTGTAGTGGCATAGAGGAGTGGTGCAGGGTAAAGTGAAGTGGGATACAGTAGTGGTGTAGAGTGCAGTGTCGCAGAGTTGAGTGGCTTGTAGTGGCGTAGAGTAGTGTAGAGTAGAGTTCAGTTCAGAGAGTGTAGTGCTGCAGAGTAAAGTGTCATAGAGTGCAGTGGTGTGGAATAGAATGGCGTAGAGTGCATTGGTGTAGGGTGCAGTGGCATACAGTGGTGCAGAGTAGATTGCCATAAAATGCATTGGTGTAGAGTGTATTGGGTTTCAGTAAAGTGGTGTAGAGTACAGTGGCGTAGAGTGTAGTAGTGTGATGTAGAGCGGAGTGGAATGGTGTGGAGTGGAGGGGTGTGGAGTGGCGCAGACTCCAATGGCAGAGTAGATTGTTTCAGAGTAGAGTGAAGTTGCGTAAAGTGCAGTGATCTAGAGTATTGTGTTGTAGAGTAGATTAGAGTGCATTGGCGTAGAGTGCAGTGGCATAGAGTTCAGTGGCATAGAGATCAGTGGTGTAGAGTTTAGTGGTGTATAGAGCCATACAGCAGAGTGGCAGAGAGTGTAGTGTTGTGGAGTATATTGTCGTAGAGTAGACTGGCATAGAGTGCAGTGGCGCATGGTAGAGTGGTTTTGAGTGCAGTTGCGCAGAGTAGAGTGGCGTAGAGAGCAGTGGCATAGAGTACAGAGGTGAGGCAGTAGAATAGAGTGGTGTAGAGTGCAGTGACTCAGAGTAGAATAGTGGGGCGTAGAGTGCAGAGGCATAGAGTATAGTGTGTAGAGTGATTTTGCGCATAGTAGATAGACGTAGAATGCAATTTATCTTGAGTAAAGTGGTATACAGTGCATTGGCATGGAGTGCAGTGGTATAGAGTGCAGTGTTACAGAATAGGGTGACATAGAGTGGAGTGGCGCAGAGTGATGTAGAGTACCGTGGCGTAGAGTGTAGTAGTGTGATGTACAGCGGAGTGGAATGGTGTGTAGTGGAGGGGTGTGGAGTGGCGCAGACTCCAATGCAGAGTAGACTGTTTCAGAGTAGAGTGAAGTGGCGTAAAGTGCAGTGGTCTAGAGTATTGTGTTGTAGAGTAGATTAGAGTGCATTGGCGTAGAGTGCAGTGGCATAGAGTTCAGTGGCATAGAGATCAGTGGTGTAGAGTTCAGTGGTGTATAGATGCATACAGTAGAGTGGCAGAGAGTGTAGTTTTGTGGAGTATATTGTCGTAGAGTAGAGTGGCATAGAGTGAAGTGGCGCATGGTAGAGTGGTGTTGAGTGCAGTTGCACAGAATAGAGTGGCGTAGAGAGCAGTGGCATAGAGTACAGAGGTGAGGCAGTAGAATATAGTGGTGTAGAGTGCAGTAACTCAGAGTAGAATAGTGGGGCGTAGAGTGCAGAGGCATAGAGTATAGTGTGTAGAGTGATTTTGCGCATAGTAGATAGACGTAGAATGCAATTTATCTTGAGTAAAGTGGTATAGAGTGCATTGGCATGGAGTGCAGTGGTATAGAGTGCAGTGTTACAGAATAGGGTGACATAGAGTGGAGTGGCGCAGAGTGATGTAGAGTGCAGTGGCGAAGAGTGCAGTGGTGCATAGTATTGAATTGGGGGTAGAGTGCAATGGCATAGTGTAGACTGGAGTGGTGTAGAGGAGGGTAGCTAGTGTGGAGTGGTTCTGATAAAAGTGCAGTGATGTAGTGTGGAGTGAGTGGTGTAGTGTGGAGTGATACAGAGTGGGGTGCAGTGGCATGGAGTGGTGCAGAGGAGAACGGTGTGGGGTAAAGTGCAATATGCATAGTATAGTAATATACTGCCATTACTAACAACATATCTTCAATTGAAAGGACCATTTCATTTGCACTCACATACAGGTTTACTGATAAAAGTAAACAGCGCACAAACGATAATGCGTGGAACCGTCTTCACCGAATGTATAGATTTGATCGTCAGCACTGTTTATTAACAATTTTTGTGTTGTGTGCTACAAAAATAAATAACACATGTACACCCTTCCTCAAGCAGAGCCCCACTAGCCAGTATGATTGTTAGATAAATTCTCTCACTTTGTAGTTAGAGAAAGAAAAAGAAACACCATGCTCCTTGGAAGACATAGCCTGACATTAGACATCTGTTGATGAATGCACAGCAAATGTGACAAGATAAGAAAAAGATTTTCAGCTACATAATTCACTAATGGGGGCCACTTTTATTTTGGCGCACGGGCCTATCTTTTGTGCCAGTCCGACCCTGCTGCTTCGTGTTTGTAAGTGTTGTGGACACTCATCTTCTAAGTGTTTTTTAGTGTTGTGCACACTCATCTTCCTCCTATTTGTAAGTGTTGGAATGCGTGAAAGAGGCTTACAGTGTGTACAACTGATGTGTGTTGCACGGGGGGGCTGCTAATGTCATGTCATGTCACAAGTTTCTATATAGCGCAACTTTTCACCGTGAGGTCTCAAGGCGCTTGCAGCAAAAACGGTAGACCATGTTAAAAGCTATTGCGGGAAGTGTCTAATTTGACTTGCGTTTTGCACAATGGTCAGGATTTTTTTTTTTACACTGACTCGTGTTTGCACATAGCTCAGGAACTTTTTTTAAAACTGACTCGTGTTTTGCACATAGCTTAGGAACTTTTAAAAAAATGTATCTTAGATGCTTTTTTATCAAATTGTGACTGATGAGTTTTAACGGTGCTACTTATATCTAATTGCTCCCACAGACTCCAGCCGCGCCGTGTCTGTCCGTTAGAATGGACCCGCCATCTTGGAAGTTAGCGATATAGTTTTGGAGGCTCATTGCTACAAAGGCGCATGCTGGCGGGGACGCACAGCGGACACGCGCAGCCGGCGTGCCAAAGGCAAGCCTGTCTGCGCCCGTCCGCACACCGTCAGCGTACAGCGCCAGCCATGCTGCCCGTCTGGGGTGGTCCCGGAAAACGGCATGCTCGGCCGCCTTTAAGCTATTCTGATTCTAAACTACGGATGATAGGTGAGACCGAAAGGAGAGGGGAAAATGGAAAATAGAGGAGTCTGCGTATCCCTTATCAGATTGCATTAAACAGGAACACCCTATATGTGGGTTATTAAATATTAGATCGTTGCCCAAGCACTGTGTGGGGATTCAATTGTTGTAGGTATCCCACAAATTGGATATATTATTCATGATGGAAACTTGGACACTTCTTTACTGCGACTTAGAGCCAGGACTGGCATGTTCGCCTGGCTATAAAGTTTGGCATAAACCTAGAACAAGTGGGAGGTGAGGAGGAGTTGGTGTGATCTTCAAAGACACATGGAATTTGACCACAATAGATATCAATGTGACAGAGGGTTTTGAAATGATGGGATTTGGGATTAAAGACTCTAAAGGTCATGTATTGTCTGGGATTGTTTGTAACAGACCTCCAGTGGCTATTAATGTACAACAACAGCAGTCTGTTATTGAAACTATTAGTAATATGGCGGTTACACATGCCAGATTACAGGTCCTAAATGATTTCAATCTGTGGCTCAATGGAACCATAGACCCCGGTTTTAGCAATCTCCTCGATTCGTGTGTAGGTTTTAACTTATATCAGCTGCTTAATGAACCAACACATAAAGGAGGTCATTTGCTTGATTTGATTTTTGCAGATAAAACCTTGTTGGGAGTTCTGGATATTTTACCCGTAAAATGATCGGACCATTTTTTGATTACATTTCAGGTATACAACATAAAATCTCATAGCTTGGCTGCCAGAGAATCTAGAAACTATGTTGGTAGAGATTGGAAATCCCTTTTAAAGAAGGGAAGCACTTCTCCGCTGTTTGTCCTTGAGGATTGTTTCAAGACTGATAGACATGTGGAGGAGAACTATGTGTCCCTTCGTACACAGATCATCTCTACACTGGACCAGATCGCCCGTTAAACAACCATAAGAAAGTGGGTAGACCTTCGGCACCCTGGTTTAATGATAAATTGAAAAATCTTAAACTAGAGTGCAAACAGGCAGAAAGGAGATGGAGGAGGGCATATGAAGAAAAAGATAAATCTGCTTAGAAAATTGTAACTATCATTGACCGCATCGGAGGGGTGATGTAACAGGAGGGGGCTGAGGACATAGAGTATAAGTGTCATGTTGTTAAAGAGGTAGGAGATGAAGAGAGAGAGATGATGCCTAACTTAACTTATTTTGAGAAACCATCAGTGGAGGAGTTTGGTAAAGTGGCCTTGGGTATCTCTACGGGCTCACCTTTGGACCCCTTACCACATAAAGTGTGGAAGTAGCTGGGAGCAGAACTGTTCCCTACTCTCCGCCTTATCTGTAACCAATCTCTTCTTATTGGACTAGTACCGACGGTGGAAACAGGCTCTGGTAACCCCACTATTAAAAAAGGCAACAATGGATCCAGATTGCACTAAAAATGATAGGACGATCTCCCTGTTACCTTATCCCCCAAGGATTGTGGAACACCTGGTCAGCAGAGCTCTCTCTAAATATCTGGAAATCAATGGTATCCTAGAGG
Organism: Lissotriton helveticus; assembly: GCF_964261635.1. Classification (NCBI taxonomy): domain Eukaryota; kingdom Metazoa; phylum Chordata; class Amphibia; order Caudata; family Salamandridae; genus Lissotriton; species Lissotriton helveticus. Next base: position 362,009,324 of record NC_136062.1, read on the forward strand.
ATGTGCAATTCGATTTCCGACCAGGTCATGGTACAGAGACGGCTTTAGTGACTGTGTTGGATGAGTTTCGTATGCGTGCAGACAGAGTCAAGCGGTGGTATTTATCCTGCTTGACCTGTCTACCGCATTCGATATGGTCAATCACGCCACTCTTCTGAAGAGAGTTAAAGAGGTGGGAATAGCAGGCACGGCTTTGAGCTGGTTTCAATCCTTTCTTTCAAATAGGAGACAGGCAGTGGTGCTTCCCCCCTATCAGTCGGATTTTACTGACATCTTGCATGGCGTTCCTCAGGGCTCTGCGCTCAGCCCTATTCTATTTAATATTTATATGAAACCTTTAATTGCTGTCATAAGGTCATATAATATTAACATTGTAAATTATGCGGACAACACTGAACTTATTCTCTCCTTAAGTGTAAATATCAAGGACCCCCTGAAAGGATGGATACTACAAGTCCTAGGTCAGGGATTATTCGCATGAGAGGTAACAACCAAGGCACTTAAACCACATACTTTTTTTGTGTTATGATAAAGTAAAAATATAGAAAGAAATAATGTAAGTAGGTCTAAATTAAATTTTTATTGCTTATCAGATTAAAAGAATCAATCACAAAAATACATAATTCAAATCATGAAGTTAAAAAGAATATTTCTCATTAAGTGGTAAGTAATGAATCCACAATAAACATTAAAAATATATAAAATCACATTTAAAAAAAGTGGCATAAACAAATAATTCTCTACGCGCTTTTCGGCGACCAGCGCCTTCTTCTGGAGTAGCCACGTATATCCTAGACATAAAAAACAAAAGAGAGAAACTAAACAAGATACACAATTTTTATAAATTCATAGATAAATCAACATAGGATAAAAAACATTAAAACATTCAACCTACAACATCAACTTCTTCTTTCTACTCAATTTTACATATATCGACTTAGCCCTAAATAGGGACTTTCATTTCTTTGTGTATTGCAAGGAATAGTGACTCGTGGGAGGGGGGAGAAAAATCAGAACATAGGACCAGGGAGTTAATGATCTAATGGCCCATAAGATCATTAACTCCCTGGTCCTATGTTCCGATGTTGTAGGTTGAATGTTGCCACTTTTTTTAAATGTGATTTTATATATTTTTAATGTTTATTGAATGTTTATTGTGGATTCATTACTTACCACTTAATGAGAAATATTCTTTTTAACTTCATGATTTGAATTATGTATTTTTGTGATTGATTCTTTTAATCTGATAAGCAATAAAAATTTAATTTAGACCTACTTACATTATTTCTTTCTATATTTTTACTTTATCATAACACAAAAAAAGTATGTGGTTTAAGTGCCTTGGTTGTTACTTCTCATGCGCTTATTCTCTCCTTAGCTAGTCAGGGAGAATAGTCCGCACCTCAGTTCAATTCGGAGAAAACCGAGATGCTCCACTGTCCAGTGGGGAAGAACCCTACTGTGCTCCTCCTGAATTTCTGCCCATTAGCGTCACCCAGCCCACTGATACCTGTCGAGAAGATCGGTAACTTGGGTGTTATGGTTAATAATAAGCTGACGCTTGAATCACAGTTTAATTAAACCGTGGCGAGCTGTTTTCCCATTATTAGATCTTGCGCAAAAATCTTCCGCTTCTGCCAGTACATGCTCGAGCACTGAGAGTGCAATGTACCATTGTAAGCAGCTTAGATTACTGCAATGCCTTATTGCTGGAATCCCCAAGATATTTAATGGAAAGGCTCTAGAGGATCCAAGCAATATCAGCTAAACTAGCCCTGGGGAAACCAAGACGTTCCTCTACTTCTTTGGCTCTTTCAGAGTTGCACTGGCTCTCGATATTTCAGAGAGTCCAGTTTAAATCCCTCTGTATAATTTTTAAGACCCTGCACGGGGTTTGGGCCGACACTGCTGAGGAGGAAATTAGCTTGGTATGTTCCGGAGAGAAACCTATGCTCCTCTAGAGCGAGACTGGTAACGGTGCCTAGGTACAAAAAAATAAAATTAGGAGCTATGGCGTTCGGCACCTCGGCTGCTCGATTATGGAACAGGCTTCCACTGGAGCTGAGACAAATGGAGGACCTCCTCCCATTTAGGAAGAGACTAAAAACTTGGCTCTTTCCGAGTGTTTAACTTGGTCACTCATACGTTTCTCGGAATACTAGTCTGATTGTACATTGTTGGTTCAGCACCAGGATGCCTGTTAGGTGATAGAGTGCTTTATAAGTGCTATAAAGAAATAAATAGTGTCCTGCCTCATGTTTGTAAGTGTTGTGCTCACTGACCTTCCTCATGTTTATAAGTGTTGTGAACACTGACGTCAGGCGGGCAACTCGAGCCAAATTTCGGGGGGGAGGGGCTGAAAATGATTTTGGGGGAGGCTACTTCCTCCAGCCGTAACAGAGTGGCTATAAGAAGAGGTGAAAACATAATAAAAGCCTCATTTACAAGTAAATGGCCTTTAACAGACTTGTGAAGTACTCGGGTGCGGCTGCAATTAGACGTCGCCAGCCCGCGAAGCTGTGTCAGCCCCGGCTGACACACACGACGACGACGGGGAGGGGGGGAGGCTGATGCCCCGTGAGTCCAATGGGTGTTGCGCGCCTGACTGACGTTCCTCGTATTCGTAAGTGTTGTGCGCACTGACCTTCCTCGTGTTTATAAGTGTGGTGCACACTAACCTTCCTCGTGTTTATAAGTGTTGTACGCACTGAGCTTCCTTGTATTTATAAGTGTTGTGTGCACTGACCATCCTCATATTCGTAAGTGTTCTGCGCACTGACCTTTCTCGTATTTATAAGTGTTGTGCGCACTGACCTACTTCGTATTCGTAAGTGTTCAGCGCACTGACCTTCCTCGTGTTTATAAGTGTTTTTAAACACTGACCTTCCTCGTGTTAGTGATTGTTGTGCGCACTGACCCTCCTCGTGTTTGTAAGTGTTGTGCGCACTGACCATTCTCGTGTTTGTAAGTGGTGTAAGCACCCACCTTCCTCGTGTTAGTAAATGTTGTGCGCATTCACCTTCTTCGTGTTAGTAAATGTTGTGCGCACTGACCTTCCTCGTGTTTGTAAGTGTGATGTGCACTGAGCGCACTGACCTACCTCGTGTTAGTAAATGTTGGCGCACTGACCTTCCTCGTATTTGTAAGTGTTATGAGCACCCACCTACCTTGTGTATCCAAATGTTGGCGCACTGACCATCCTCGTGTTTGTAAGTGTTGTGCGCACTGACCTTCCTCGTGTTAGTAAATGTTGTGCGCACTGACCTTCCTCGTGTAAGTAAGTGTTGAGTGCACTGACCCTGCTTGTGTTTGTAAATGTTGTGCTCACTGACCTTCCTCATGTTTGTAAGTGTTGTGCGCACTGACCTTCCTTGTGTTTGTAAATGTTGTGCTCACTGACCTTCCTCATGTTTGTAAGTGTTGTGCGCACTGACCTTCCCTGTGTTTGTAAGTTTTGGGGCTTATTTGTGAGCCCTTGCGTCACTTTTACGCCGCTGGTGGGTCACTTTTTGAGACGCACCAGTGGAGTAAAAAATGTGCCTTGTTGCACCATATTTACAAAGTGACGCATCTAGGGAGATGCGTCACTTTGTAAACCCCTGCGCCACATTATGCCTGCACCAGGTAAAATGTATGCAAGGGGGCGTTTTGACGCAAGAAAGAGTCATAGAAGTGACGCAGGGAAATCTATAAGATTTCACTGCGCCATTTCTTGGACGCTAATGCGCCAAAATCCAACGACTGCCTCATGGCAGGCGTAAGACTGACACAGGCACTAACAACATGGGACTTGCCCATGTGAAAGTACTCATTGCTGGAGTTGCATCACTTTTGTGACACACTCCAGCAATGTGTCACCTTTGCGCCTACAGATACGTCAGAAATACTGACGTTTCTGTAACTCCTTGCGACATGATGCGTCATACTGTAAATATGACATATCGTTAGTGTCGCAGGGAAAGCGTAGTGAAAAGTGACGCATCGCTGTCTTCACGCAGCGATGCGTCACTTTTCATAAATGAGGCCCATTGTGCGCACTGACCTTCCTCTTGTAAATAAGTGTTTTGCGCACTGACTTTCCTCGTGTTTGTAAATGTTGTGCGCACTGACCCTGCTTGCAAGTATTGTGCGCACTGACCTTCCTCGTGTTTGTAAGTGTTGTGCGCACTAACGCTGCTTGTGTTTGCAAGTGTTGTGCGCACTGACCTTCCTCGTGTTTGTAAGTGTTGTGCTCACTGACCTTCACAGACATTGATTTACATAAAAGCCTCCGCTCGCGCTGCCCTTGGATTACGCAGACCATCTGAACGCGGGCCTCATTTTTCAGGCTCTCAAAGGGTGCGTAAACTCCGGAGAAAGGGGCCCTTGTGCGGCAGCCAAGGGTTTCTGCAGCCCCAGCCAAGGCTGAATTCCTCGGGAAATAAACCCATGCTCTCACTGAATGTTGTTGTTGGTTTAGGCAGCTTTATCTGTGGGTGTGTGATGGAATTAGAAATATGGCATCTATGCGGGTGTACCCTGCCCCCTGCACTGTCTTCTTAACAATGGCTGCGATATGACTCGTTTCTCACTGGAAATCCTCAAGAAGTCTAGGGTGACCAGATCTTGAGAACCAAAAACAGGGTCATTTGAGAAAAATAGAAGAAGGACTACAATTTTTCATCCACGGAATGGGGCAGAATGACAACTCACTGTCATTAAGATAGGATGACAGAAGATGCATTAAGAAAGTAAATAAAATGTAATTTCTACAACCAACATCATACCTATTAATGAAATTGCTTACTTATAACAGCTGCTAACTAGCAGAGCTTTAGAACACCCACTAAAGTGCCTCTCACTGTTTTCAGTCTACCCCCTCGAAAAACCGGGACATGAGCCAAAATTGCCGAAATCTGCTGGGACAGCTGGTGAAAAACAGGGACTGTCCGGGCAAAACCGGGACGTCTGGTCACCTTATCAAGAACAGAACCGAGCCTTTGATGACAGCAGAGGGGCCTTCATCTGAACACCACACACTTCGATTTGCCTTTAGGAGGCAATGACATCATATCCATAAAGCATACAACTAATGTGCTGTGAAGTTTTTTTTAAATTGAACTTATTCGACATCAAACAAAAATGTCCTAAATTGGGATGAACTCGTAGCTATAACAACCTGTTTTTACAATGCGCTTTAATTCTGCACTTCTGCAGTTTCTAAACTCTGTCATTGACACTAAACCCAATCTAATAACAATTGACTTCTTTTTTTTTAATTTCAGAAAATTTTATTGAATATTTCAGTACAGCAGCTTGAATACATTGCATGTGCGGATGAGAGTACATCTGAACAGGGGTAGGGTCAGAAGGACAATTATGGCAGACACATCTTAGAAGGATTGACCATGGTAGTTATTGTTACATTCAGATGTGACCATGGATCTTGCAGATAACATATTATATTCAAGAAGCTTTATTGAGTCGGAGATCAAAGAGGAAGAGAGGAGAGAAAGAATAGAGTTGTAGAAGATGATGAGAAGGAAGGAACAAGAGAAAGAGAAGAAGAAGAGCGCCACAATGGAGCACCATGGTTCTGGTCATTCCAGTATACCCAGAGGCGTGTATGTTCTGTGCGATTGTTATGGACTCCGTCGCGATCTGGAAGTCAGGAGTGATGGTAGATCATGGGGGTTTATGGGTTTCAAAGTAGTTATCTAGTGCGTCCCACATTCTCCTTCGCGCGGGTCGCCATGGTGTGGTTTGGAGAGTGTTGTTGTCTGCTCCTCTGAGGTTAATCACCCAGTTTAACCAGCAAGCATAACTTGCCTTTTTGGTGTCCTTCCAATTATTTAGGACGACCTTAACAGCCGCTATGAGTAGGAGATCTAGTAGGGCTCTGTCTGGTTCATGGAGTTGGGTTCCTTAACGAAGCCAAAAACAAGGTAGGGGAGTTCTTTGAGGGGTTTGATGTTGAACAGGTTGTGGATGAAGTTAAATACTCTGTCCCAATAGAATGAGACGCAGTCGCATTGAAGGACAAGATGGTCCAGATCTCCTTCAGCCCGTTTGCAATTCCAGCAGAATGCGTCGGGGCTGATTTTGTGGGCATATAGGCGAGCGGGCGTCCAGAAGACCTTGTGCATGAGCCAGAACTTGGGGCTTATTTTATGGCTCATACAGGATTTCCACGTCGCTGACCACTCCGACTCAGAGATGGGGAAAGAGGCGAGGGAGGACCAAAATTGTGTAGATTTTTCATTTAATCTGGAGGACTGGGGGCTTAACAATTTGTATAGTCTGGAGACCTGGTGGCCTAGCTTATTTAGATTGGATAAGAACGGTGGAAGGGCTGGAGGCGTGGGGGATAATCCCGCTTTCGTAATGGCTGTTTTAATGTTTAGGAATGTATAAAATTCGGCAGCATCAATACCAAAGTTTGCTTGGAGTGCTGTAAAGGGTAATAGGTAGGTGCCCTCGTAGAGTTGGTGGGGGAAGAAGATGCTACATTTAATCCAAATGTGGTTGTACAGCTGTATGCCTTTATATGTGATGTTAGGGTTCTTCCAGATCGATTCCCATCTAGATCTTCTTATCGATGCGTCTAGTAATTTGTCAATTTTAAGTAGGGCTAGTTTAGTGTTAATGAATATGGATTTTGAGCAAGGGATTTGATTTGTTCTCATTGACATGATCGAGATGGGGTGGATGTCCCCTAGTAGGGCAGTTTCTATGTCTAACCACACAGGTGAATAATCTGCGGGAGGGGACAGCCAGTAGGTGCCTTGTTTAGCCAAGAAAGCAATTTGGTATTTCTTAAAGTCAGGAAGATTGACTCCACCTATGGATTTATCCAGTCTAAGTTTCTGAAGGCTGATGCGAGCTTTTTTTCCTTTCCAGAGAAAGTTGGTAAGGACCTTGTCTAATTTGTTGAGGAATTCCTGGGACAGTAATAGAGGGAGCATGGTGACTAGGTAATTTACCAGTGGTGTAATCATCATTTTGATGGTCTCAATCCTGCCTCACCAAGTGATGAATCGGGGAGGCCATCTTTCTAGCTGTTTGTTTATTTTTTCAAGTGTCCGGTTCTCATTGTGTTGGAGGGTCTCTATAGTGGAGCTGCCAAACTCTATACCCAAATATTTGATGTAATTATTTTGCCAAACTAATCCTGAGTCGCCTAATACCTCTTTGTTGGTGAAGATGTTAAGAGGTTTGACCTCCGATTTATCGCGATTTAATTTATAGCCCGAATGTGTTGAGTAGGATACGATTGATTCCATTAGGGCCGTTATTAATATTTCTGGCTGCTCAGTAACCACCAGGATGTCGTCAGCATAGGCAGCAAGCTTAACTCTCCTGTCCCCAAACGTAATCCCGCTAATTCTGTTGTTTTGCTGTATGTCGCGAAGGAGTGGTTCTAACGCTAGCAGGAAAAGGGCAGGTGACAAGGGGCACCCCTGCCTGGTCCCTTGTTCTAGTTGAAAAGGTTCTGAGAGTGAACTATTTATGGCAATTCTAGCGGAAGGGCAGGCATATAGCGCCATGACCATGTCGATGTACGTGTCTCCCAGGTTAAATGTATGCATACATTGGCGCAGGAATGGCCACGACACCCTATCGAACGCCTTCTCCGCGTCAAGAGTAATTGCAACTACGGGGGCGTCTGAGATTTTTGATTTCTCTAGCACGTGGCAAAGAAGCCTTGTGTTGTCATTGGATAGCCGGTGTTTTAAAAATCCCACTTGGGAGCTATTAATTATAGTTGGTAGGATGGAATTTAACCTGTTGGCCAATATTTTTGCATAAATCTTACAATCTAAGTTTATGAGGGAGATCGGTCTGTAGTTCTTTGGAAGTAGTGGGTCCTTTCCGTCCTTTGGTATCACTATGATTGTGGCCTCGCTCATCGAGGGGGTGATTCTATTGTTTTGTGAGAAGGATTGAAACAGGCTGAGCAGTGAGGGATTGAGTAGGTCTTCAAAGGTCTTATAGAACATAGCTGTAAAGCCATCAGGTCCTGGAGTCTTGTTGTTCTTTAATGATCTGACCGCGTCCGAGATTTCTTTAATTGTGAGTGGGGCCCCTAATTTAGCTTTATTAGCCTCAGAAATACGGGGTAGGTGCATTGATTTTAAATAAGTACAACAATCCTCTAAGTTGAATTTATTCTTGTTTTTGTATAGGTCCTCATAAAAAGATTGGAAGGTGTGTAGGATATCTTTCTGTTTGGTGAAGGTGGTGTTGGCCTGATCTTTAATACAGGTGACATGGAATTGTTTCCTTTTGTGTTTGAGATAGGATGCCAGGAGTTTCCCTGCTTTGTTACCCTCGCAGAGTTTTTGCGCCTTGAATTTGTTAATCCATACTCCTGCCCTTTTGCTTAGGATTGCATTATATTTATACTTCAGATTCGTCAAGCGGTCAATAGTTGTCTTATTATTTAAGTTTAAGGTATGATAAGCCTCCAGTTGTCTGATTTCTTTTTCTAGGGAGTCTAATTCAGAGTTGGTGACCTTGTTCATTCGAGCCCTAATTCCTATCAACGTGCCTCTTATTGTGGCTTTAAAGGCGTCCCATACCATTGCTGTATCCGAGTCTGAGCTAGAGTTTATATCAAAGTATTCTTGTATGGCGTGTTCTATAGTCCTCTTCTTTTCAGGGTCCAGCAAAATCTCTTCATTTAGGCGCCACCGCTTCGGGGGGATAAGTGTGTGTGACCCTGCTAGTTTCATTTGTATGCAGGAATGATCTGACCCAAAAATAGGGGCTATATCTGTTTCATCAATTAGGTGTGTGAATGGGTTGGAGATCAATAAATAATCTATTCTCGAGTAGGAGTTGTGTGGTGGGGAGTAGAAGGTGTAATCACGACCGTCTGGGTGCTGTAGCCGCCATGAGTCATATAGGTGGAATTTAGAGCATAATCTTAACAATGCCTCATGAGATCGTGTGGGGTGATAAGAACTTTTAGATTGCCTGTCTAGTAGTGGATCATGTGGTAGGTTGAGGTCCCCTCCCACCACTAGGAGCTCTTCTTGGGGGATGTTCTCTAGTTTTTTTGAAACATGTTCCCAAAATTCAGGGAGGTCTGTATTTGGACCATATATGTTCACCACGTGTAAATGGTCCTCATCTCTTTGTAGATGAGCGATACTTAGTCTGCCTTCAGCATCGGTAGTGTGAGAGATCAAAGCTAGATTTGATTTTTTAGCGATAAGGGTGATCACCCCTCTTTTTTTATGCGTAGCCGGAGAGCATAACGTATGGGAAGTCCAGTGTTGTTTAAAGAATTCCGCATCTTCCAGGGATAGTTTGGTCTCCTGTAAGAGAATTACATCGCCTTTGGTTTTAGCTAGATAGTCTAGTATTTTTTTACGTTTGACTGGGTGATTAAGCCCCTTAACGTTTAGGGAGACTACATTCAGAGAAGCCGCTAAGTTTTTATCTGGAGTCATGACAGTGATTAAAAAGATATATGTGTAGGGGCAAGCATATGTGTTGGGGCAGGCATATCATAGGGTTAGGAACGGTTGATTGCTTTTTCAGGCTAAGTGGGTCAGTCCGAGACCTCTGAGTTACGCAATATACTTCTGTTCCCGGTGGTAGGACGTGTGTAATAGGAGCTACGTCAGGTAACGACATACGTCTGAAACGAGTCGTGTGTGGAGAGTGCCCATGGTGGCAGTAGAGAAAGGATAGTAAGAAAGGAAGAAAAGAGTAAGGAAAGAAGCGAATAGAACACAGCAAAAGCAATACTGAAACATCCGAGTTTAAACCCCCTTTATCCCCCACTCCCCCGACCCCACACCCTTCCCCCCATCCCTCAACTCCCATCCCATCTGCCCTCCCTCCCCTCCCTCCCCCTCTGAAACTCGAACTTGAGAGCTGCGACAGCAGTACTGTCTGCGCTCACACAGGAGTATGCATAGATAACTGAAACAGTGAGGTTGTACTTAGACACTAACTTACATGTTTCGATATGCAACAAACCTTTATCAACAATTAAACATTAAGATCACTAACCTTTCCCTTTTAAGGGCACTAACTGTCCCCCTGATATTTTGTGTAGGTGGTTTAGTCTAGCGACTCCATACAGTTGGTCAACAATTGTCAACCATGTAATCTACCAGATTGATCATACTAGGGCCACTACAATGACTTGGAAAAGAAGGTGGGAAGAAGCTTCCAGCTCCTTTTGGATTTCGAGCCTGTGATATAGACCTACTAGCTACGTGTTAGCTCCACTAAACAGGCGGTTACTTGTGCAGTTCGAACAAGTTATAGATTCTACTCATAGGAGAATGTAATTAGTGGGACAGTTGGTGGGTTGGTATTTAGATTGCAAATGTTCTGAACCAACCAGTTATCCGGAATAAGGCGGTATAAATGCTACAATCTTTTCCAACAGACTGTGCAAGGCGGACATCATTAGTGATGTGACACATAGGCATATTAGACACATTAGATTATTTGGCAAATTAGACAAAAGGCACATAAGGCATCTATGTATGCATTGAAATCAGAGCTCAAAATGAGTCTATAATGTGGACCATGAGTTTCTTCGTTAACAAGACAGCCAAGGAACCAGGCAGATTGGAAGTCTATGTCTTGGTATGATACTTATGGTGCTAGTGCGTAGAACGTAGGTAATCAAACATAGCTTCATTCTTGACTACCTTTATCGTGTATGTCTGTTTTCCTTTTATTGGATTGACCCCCTGGCAAGTCCATTTCCTGTTGGGGTGAGCTCTCTAGATAGCCTGACAAGTCGCGTGGGTTGGAGAAGAAACGTGGTCTTCCTTGGTCGACAATCTTGAATTTTGCCAGGCCAGCAAATGAAAACTGGATGTTTCTAGCACGTAGCTTCTCTCGTAAAGATAGGAAGCCTTTTCGTATTTCCACTGTTTCTTTGGAGTAGTCCTGAGTGAATATAATACGGTTTCCCTCCCAGGAGATATGCTGATTCTTCCTGGCGTATTGTAGAACAGCTTCCGTGTGCTGGTACCGGAGAGGCCTGCAAATAAGCGGTCGGGGGCCCTTCGCTGTACGTTGTGGAAAAGTTGGAACTCTGTGGGCTCTATCTAGCTCCAGACCATGTTGGAATTTGATCCCAGTTACTGTTGGGATCCATGCCTCTAAGAATGTCACACATGAGTCTGCATCTTTTTCTGCGTTTTCAGGCACCCCAAAGATGCGCACGTTACCCCTCCTGTTGCGATCCTCCAATTCCGCAGTTTGGCGTCTGAGGTCACTGGTAGTAGCTTGGAGATGTTGGATGGTTTTGGTACTGTTTGAGGTCTTATCTTCGACATCGCTGATCCTTTGTTCGGTCTCGTCTAGGCGAAGATTCATGGCGCTCATGTCAGCTCTAATTACTGTGAGTTCAAGCTGCATCGAGTCTGTGTTGGCTTTTGTAGATTTGGAGAGGTCATGCACGTCCGCCAGTTTTTTTAAGATCGTGTCTAGGGTGCCGGATATATCTCCTTTATATTTGATGGGTGAGTCCGAGATGGAGGACTCTGGGCGAACTTTCTTGTTTTTGGAATCCCTGTCCGCCATTGTTGATCCTTTGGTAGGTCGTTGGCCGAAATGGATATCTCCGCACTAGCAGCGGTTGGTCACGTGGTATTTGTTTAGTGAGGAGAGCTTAAACAGTTGTGGTGTTAGATATGGTGAGTGGTTCGAGTTCATAAGCTAGAGAGTGGTGATCATGATATACTGTGACTCAGTGAACTGGGACTTCTTCTTACTGATCTGCTTGATGTAGTGGAGCCTGGTGGTGGTTGACAGATCAGTACAGATTCAATCTTTTGAACCGTGACACGGGACCCGTGAATAGCGTTATGTTTGGTAGACTTTAGCGTTTTGGGATATTTACTGGTAGCTGGCTGGTGTTGATTGATGTTGGCTGTGGCTACATGGCGTTAATTATCAGGCTGCTCCACTAAGCTTAATTAGGCATGAAATTGTCAACGTGGGCTTCCATTGAGCACTGCGCTGGCACTTTGGTATGGTGCTTAGGTTTCATATCCTGAGCTATGTAGTAGTGGAGTAGACGTCAGATATAGATCTGGCCTCGAGTGAGGGTGTCCATTTACCTCCATCTTGGGGTCAAGCTACGAGGAAAGCTCAAGGATTCTCCCCAGAATGTCAATTTAGCTGTTCACACTTCCATACGTATTGGTGACAGCAGGAAAGGAGCACACTGCGATATTTGGTCTGTCGGTAGGGCTTGGACTGAGTACGTGCTTCAATCGCGCTATTACGCTATATTCAGAGCGTCATTTTAGGGTCAGGCAGGCAGTAGCATTGCAGGGGTTTATGCAGCTTGTGACTCCCGTATTATGGTTTGGGGAAGCATTGTGTCCTTTTCGCGCTCAGCAGCTCTCACCTCCTGGAGTCCGTTGTGTTTACCCTGGTAGGATCGTCAGAACAGACCTTCCGTGTTTTCCGGTATCTCCGTCCTCAAAATGGTGGCTGCGCTTCACGTCCCTCGGTTCACATCAAGGTCGTCGGCCCGACCCGTTTTCAGTAAGTGGACATCTAATTTGTTAATACCACCATGTGGACGGAGCAAAGCGGTCACCAAATCCACCTTTGGTGTAGCTATTGTCGAACCGTTTCACACTGTTTTTCGCCGTGATGTCGCTCCCTGTGCGCGCGAAGACAGGCTAAGCGGCCATTCCTCCTGCCGTCCAAGCCACACCCATAACAATTGACTTCTAATAACCTATAAGGACGGGATGCTGATTTGGTGTAAATATGATTCAAACACGTCACACAATAGCATTCGGTTATTCCGCGGCACTCCAGTAATCTTTGGGGCGCCGGTTTCTATAATGCTATCTGTAGTCAGTATAATATCTCTAATATCTAAGGATGGCCATATTTATATACCAGGACCAAAAACAATATCAAAGCCATGCCATCATCGGGAATTGATTGACAGCATGAAATCTATATATAAGACTCTTTGAACTGTCTAACACCATTACATACATTAAGTCACTGAGGTCAAAATATTCTGTAGGCATGAACATTTACATAAGTATATATGTACTACTATTGCACCACCTATGCATATTTTACATTTATTTACTGTAAAAACTAAAGGTTTAAGTAATATTATAATTAGGTGAAAATGGCTCTTGGAGTATATCATGTGAAACTAACATGTTCACTGAAATTCACTAATTATAGTTATCACAAGTAATTATAAGGGTGTAAAAAAGGTACTATAACTAACACCCTCACCAAGCACAGGATTGTCAACAATTATGGCATTTCAGATGTGATTAGGAATGTTATAAATGCAATCAATGCTTTTATCATGTGTGATTTAATATGCATTAGCATTAGCAGTGCATGGTGAGAGGACGAGGTATAATTATTTTAGTGCAGTACAGGTTATAGTCACTTAATAATATTTTATATAAAATGTTTAACATCTGGCATAAGCATTGTTAACAATAGAGTATACAGATCATAAATACAGAGAACTGTGTCAAGTTCAATGCAAAATCCAGCATGGATTTGCCTTACAAAATGAGAAATAGGGTTTTCCAGATTACAGTGAAAAGTACACCCTCTTACACAAATACAGACATTGGATTTTATACAATTCTAAGCCTGTACATGGTACTCAGGAAATTCACCAATAGGGAACAAGCAATGATTCTCTCATAATACTATTGAATTGAGCTCTCACAGTTTGTTCAAACATTATAATGAACACATTGTGCAAATGATAGTCTGTGACAGTTTGTATGTCCTTGCTTAGTTGCAGCACAGTGCGCAGCACCTAGGAACGCTCAGCGTCTTCTAGTGTGAAGCACGACATTCTTGAGTAAGAGCTCAACAATGACAACAATCATCACATGATATGGTGCCGCGCCATTTCAAAATGGAAGACAGTACAGCTTCGGTTATGTTAGCACAAGTTGGACTCTTAGCCATTTTGGAAGCATAAAAGAGGGAACAGCTGTGGTGACCACCATACAACGACTAGGACCAAAGGGTGGTTGTAATTTAAGAAGACTTTAATAGAAAGATACAACTCCTGTGACCTCAGCCACAGCCTCGCTTACTCGAGCCGCCTCACACAGTCCCCGGCGCTCGCCTTGGAATGCTGATCGCGGTGACATTCTAAGTGATGTCACCGCGAGCAGCTCCATTACATGCGAGGCGCCGGGGGAGTTTATATGTGGGAGATACCACACATCCCCCTTCCCTGGGGAAAGAAAAACATAAACTTAACAAGAACAGAAGAACGCACCAGGTGGCACAGAAACACCCAGCTGGGCGTGGAACAGTCAATGTTCATAGGCCTGGTGAGAGGGTTGACAGGGTGGGCAGTGGTGAACCCCGTTACATCATTATATACTGATCAAAATGTCTAGGTGGTCTGGTCACCCTCTTGCTAGGCCTGATAGTTGGGTGGGGAGTTATGGTTTGCCTCTTCGTGGTGGAACTAGGGTCCCGCCTAGGGTCTCCCTCCCGTCCCCTTGAATTCTCTGGTGGATGGTATTTTACAACCCTCCCAAGGTTCCATATTTTCCCTTCCTGTGTCTTGACTGCATTTTTGAATAGTTTGGTGATCTTGGTGGGGTTGGTGTACTCCGACCAACTTGCCTTCCCTGTTGGAGCTCTGATTTTGATACTGTCTCCCACCTTGAATTCTACTTCTTTTGTGGCTTTGTGCCGGTCATATCCTTCTTTTCTCTTTTCCATGGCTTCCTTTTGTTTCTTTGAGCTTTCTGCTTCTTTGGATCGGTTTGACCGCCCCTTGTGCCACTCCATCCATCCTGGGGTCAGCTTCGTGTTGGGAATCCTGGCGCGGAGCAATTCAAACGGGGTGACACCCGTCGTCTGATGTGGCGTGAACCTGTATGCTTCCAGCCGTCTCCACGCCTCCTCCTTCCAACTTATTCCGCTGGCTTTGGCCAATTGGATGCTTTCTTTGAGGGTTTAATTAAAGCGTTCGACCATGCCATTGGTTTCAGGGTGGTAAAGGGCGCACCGCTTGTGTCTGATGCCTCTTTCCTCCAGGAAGTCTTCCATCTCCTTCGAACACAGTTGTACACCGTTGTCGGTCAGAATGTTGCTAGGGAGTCCTTCCCGGATGAACACCTCTCCTAGAAAGCTGATGACAGTTTTGGTAGTGACTTCGCTGACAAACTTTATCTCTGGCCACCTGGAATACAGATCCACAAGCACCAAAATGTAGGGTGTCCGCTGTTCTCCTGACATGGGGCCCACGATGTCTAAAGCCAACTCGACCCACGGTCCCGAAGGAGACGGCCTGCACACCATAGGGGGCGTCTGTTGCTTCAGGACTTTGTTGCTGTTGCTGCACGGAATGCACTCTCTGATTCTCCTCTCAGTGATCAGATCCATGCTCGGCCACCAATAGCTCTCCCTGAGTCTTTGCTTGGTTTTGGTGATGCCCAAATGTCCTTCGTGGGCTAATTCGACCAGGTTGCTTCTCACGGTTGCAGGAGGTACAAGTCTCGTACCCCTGAATAGACATCCGTCTATTATGGATAACTCGTCTTTTATGGCCAGGTATGGCCGCAGGTTTTCATTCTGTTTGTCACCGTGCTTCCAACCGCCTCTTACTCTTTTGTAAATCTCCTCCAAAATTTTGTCTTCTTCCAACGCTTTTCTCCATGTTTCTTCCCCCAGCGCCCTCTGGATGGTGCAGACATCCTCCATCTGAAGGTCCTCTTCTTCTTCATCCGCCTTCTCCAACTTCACTCTCTCCCCTTCATCACCAACGAGCCTAGATAGGCAATCAGCTGCGAGATTCTGTGTCCCGGGGACGTATTCAACGTCAAAGGTGTATTCTTGAAGGCCGACTACCCACCACCTTATCCTGCTGGAGATGGCATCTAAACCTTTCTTACTGAATACCTCCACTAACGGCTTGTGGTCAGTTCGGAGGGTGAACTGAGTTCCCCAGAGGAAGTCTCTGAATTTTCCTAGCGCCCAAGATACAGCCAAAGCCTCTTTCTCGATCACCGAGTAGTTGTTCTCGGACTTCTGGAGTGACCTCGAGGCAAAGGCTATGGTCTCTTCTCCTTCTTCTCCCATTTGGGTGTGGACAGCTCCCAAACCTTTCGCACTTGCGTCGGTGGTGACTATGGTTGCCCGGTAGGGTATATACGACTTCAAACTGGGGGCCTCTGCGAGTGCCTTCTTTACGTCCTCGAACTCCCTCTGGCACTCCTGACTCCACCGGAATTCATTCTCCTTCTTCAACAGTAGCCTGATGGCATATGTCCTTCCCGCCAGGTTCCTTATGAACTTTCCGTAGAACTCTAACATCCCCATAAACGACTTGATCTCGTCCTTGCCCTTGGGGGGTGTCAGGTTCACTATGGTGTTTTGTAATTCCTCTTTTGGACATATGCCCTCAGTGGTCACCTTGTGTCCCAGGAAGTCCAATTCAGCACAGCCAAACACACACTTGTCTCTTTTCACAGTGAGGCCTTGTGACGGAAACCTGCCAGGACGCTTCTCAATCTACCATCGTGCTCCAAATGGTTCTTAGCAAATATTAGCACGTCATCCTGGTAGCACATGACGCCTGGGATGTCCTTCAACATGTTGCCCATGATTCTCTGGAACACGGCGACCGCCGAGACTAGCCCGAATGGCACCCTTTTGAATTTGTATGCGCCCATGGGTGTCACAAATGCCATGAGCTCCTGAGACTCCTCGTGTAGTTTTATCTGGAAATAGGCGGAGGTGAGGTCGAGGGTAGAACCTTCCAGCATGCTCATCAACTGGGTGATGTTGGGTAAGGGGTAAAGGTCGACCACGACCTCCTTGTTTAGTGCCCTCAAATCAATGCAGAGCCGGACCGATCCGTCCTTCTTCTTGGCTGCCACAATGGGGGCCTACCATTCTGTTGCCTCCACCGGTTCGATTACTCCGGCCTTGCACAGTTTCTCCAGTTCAGCCTTCACCTCCTCCTGGATAGCAATGGGAAGGTTCCTGACTTTGGCCACGACTGGCCTGGCGTTCTCCTTCAGTCTTATTTTGTGGCAGTAGTTTTTCAAACACCCTAATTCTTCCCTGAACACCTCTTGGAACTCTGTTACAATGTCTGCTTTGTGTTCCATAATTTCTTGTACCAGGATCTGGGGATCACAGTTGGGATTCAAATAGACCCCTAGCTCTTTCTGTACTTGCCACCCCAAGATGTTGTCTCCTATAGTGGACACATATACCTTTGAGACTGTTGTTCTGTTGCTGTATTCTACTTTCCCCAGGAAATACCCCTTCATAGAGATGGGGCGACCGGCATACCCCCCTGGCCTCAGATCCATTCTTTTCAAGATTATCGTTCCCTTTGACACTCGTGAGAACTCTTTGGCATTAATGATGGTAATTCTAGAACAAGAGTCAAATAATGCTTCCACTTCAACCCCTCCAACCTTTATGTTGTCCTTGGGACTGCTGACTTGTCCTCCCTCGACCTGCACCACTATTTCCGCACACTCAAGGTTGCTGGGACTGGGGGCTAGTAACTCTTGTACCTGCACAACAATCTCGTCGCACACCACATTCGTCCTGTCTCTACTCTGTCTGCCGACTCCCTGCCCACTCTTGCAGTACTGCTTGAAATGTCCTTTCTTCCCGCACTTGTTGCACGTGAATCTGAGAGCAGGGCATTCTCTGTCGTTAGCTAGGTGCCCCTGCTTGCCACACCTATAGCAAGTGCCTTTAAACGTTCCCCCTAACCTGCCTTCTTTGTGTTCTTTACTTACTATTTTCTGGCCCTTTACTACAGACACTGCCTCGCATTCACTCACCACCTCACTGACATTGGCCTTTTCATCAATTTTCTTCTCCGCTGCATCTTGCTTTATCTCTTTGACGCATTGGAGCATATGCTCCACCTGCTTGGCTATAATGAGCACCTCCCGCAAGGGCGGGTCATCCTTGAGCCATAGCTCCTCCCGTACTCTTTCCATCCTGCACGCCAAAACGAATTGGTCCCTGATTCTCTCCTCACTTGCTCCACCAAATTTGCAAGTGGCGGCTAACTTCCTTAGCTCGGATACAAAGTCTTCTATCGATTCTCCCTCTTTTTGTGCTCTCTTCCCAAAGTGGTACCTCTCCATAATCGTGCTAGTCTTAGGAAGGTAGTGCAAGTCTAACTTCTTAAGGCTCACTTCAAATTCATTCAGACCTCTAGCCTCCTGTGCCCCTAAATCTGGGAGATGATCCAGGACCTCCTCACCTTCCGCACCTAGATAATAGGCTAATAATGCAACCTTTCTTTCTAAACCCAGGTTTGGCCCACAAACAGTGGATATTGGGATCCCCTGGAGTGGTCAAGAAAAAAGGTGGAGGGGTGACACTCTGCATGCTAGTTGCTCAGACTTCCCCTGCTGGTACCCAGAGAAAATACACACCCACTGGACACAGTGACGCTGAAAAGGAAAAGGTAAGTTAGCGTACGCCTTAAAGATTACACAATTCTTAGTTTCACATTCCCCCTGTGCCATTAAACAGGAGCGAGAGAGAATGAAATGGTCCTTGGGCAGTCCTCAGGGTAGGGGGAAATTAAGTGCAGAACCCTTGAGCGTATGCTGGTGCTGGCTATATTGCTGCGTTTTCTTGATGCACCGCACTACGCTCTACCTAACTCAAAATGGCCTGACTAGAACCTGTGGTGAAGAGACAGAAGAGTCCAGAATCCCTCTGCACAACTGGATGGATACTATCAGTTCGAAATTCGTTCACAGTCAATGTTCTCGCACTTCTGGTGCCAAATAGCGCCAAGACAAACACGGTTACTCTTCCTAAAGTTCACTTTCCTACTCCTCCTGCGCAGTCTGTCGAACACGGAGAGGTTCTCTGCACAAAAGGCTCAGTCTCGCTGCGCTCCTATGTTTCACTCAGTTTCCTGCGTCGCGCTTCTCTGGTGCCCTCTAATGTGCTGCTCATAGACATTCCAACGCCGAGGAGGTTCCACGCTTTCCCGCGGCGCTCTACTTCAGACGCTCCTCGCAGCCCTCTCGATGCATCACACACTTTCTCCTAACGTGGTGGGAATCTTCACACACTAATTTCCCCTAACGCGCTGCCCCAGTGCGCTTCCAACAAAAATTGAGGCGGCAGACCGTCACCGTCGCAGTGGCACAGGAGTCTGAGGCGGGTCTCTCACGTCCCTGAAATGAGAGGGCGCTTCCCTAATGCGCGTTGACGGGGCGCAAGATAAAAGTCTTAGCTTCAGGAGTGACAGGGGGCTCGAGCGGAGCTTGCGCCTATGTTTTAAAATGCTCCTTTCAAAAAAAAAATTCTCTTCTCGCTTGCCAGACTGAGGCACAATTAAACACAAGGATACCAGCGTTATTGGAATGCCAGTGCCTGCGTGCGGAAGCCCGTCAGAGTGCTGCAAGGGGGCGCGCTAATGGCAGGCAGGGGTCACCTACTTTATTTGTAGTTCACGGCAGTTCTCATCTTCACACGCTTACTCAGCTCGCCCCGCCTGTCGCTCGATGACCTCGGGGCTGCCTCCGTTGCTTGCCGCTGTGATCGGAAACTCTCAGCAACGCTCGCTTCCTTTTCTTTACGCCAGCTGTTTTTCTTCACTTTCACTGGGCGTGTTGAGGTCACAGGTAGGTTTTCCCTCGTCGCCAGTGTGGTAACCACCATACAACGACTAGGACCAAAGGGTGGTTGTAATTTAAGAAGACTTTAATAGAAAGATACAACTCCTGTGACCTCAGCCACAGCCTCGCTTACTCGAGCCGCCTCACACAGTCCCCGGCGCTCGCCTTGGAATGCTGATCGCGGTGACATTCTAAGTGATGTCACCGCGAGCAGCTCCATTACATGCGAGGCGCCGGGGGAGTTTATATGTGGGAGATACCACAACAGCTTTCAAATCATCACTCTGGTTGCTCATTAGAACACGGTAGCAAACCTGCTGATCACTAGTTTTACTGGCATGTTTTTTGCTGGCGTTCAGAGTACATGTTTCAGTCTGCATCAAACATGCTAAATAGACCTGATTCAGGCAGGAGACATGGCTTTATTTTGTTTGTTCCCATCTGAAATTGCCTCTCCTTCAATAGTAGTCAATGAGGAAAATATATTCTCCCAAATATTTTTTTTAAACCTCCACTTGCCTCTTTTAAAATGTTGGTCTGTATGGTCTCCATGTCAGAAGGTTTTAATAAATAGACAAGGAAGAATTCATTTAAAATGTTCACTAATTATGCTTTCTACAGCACTAACGGGCACATGCATCATTGTCAATTGCAAACGGTGCGAATCGCAATTTTCGGCCGTTTGCCAATGCAATTTACAAAATTGGGATGCATCATGTTTTTCGCAATTTTAGAAATCGCAATCATGTTGCGATTTCTAAAATTGCGATTGCATTTAAGAAATCGCAATTTTTGATTTCTTAAATGCAATGCATGAACATTTTAAATTTGCGAATTCGCAAATAGGGAGAGGTAAATTACCATGAAGTTGACCTTCATGGTAATTTGCGAAAACTTTAAAAAATGCACAAAAGTGCATTTATGAAAGTTTCATTTTACACACACATGCCCTTGGGGCATGTGTGTGTAAAAAATGCACTTAAAGTTATATTTCAGGGGTGCAAGGGAGGACCCCCCCCCTGCACCCTTGAAATTGCATTCTCAATTTGCGATCAATGGGAAGGGATTCCTTAATTGCGATTCGCAAATTGTGAATCGCAATTAAGGAATTTTAAGAAATCGCAAAAAAAAATACGATTTCTTGATGCATAGCCTTTTGCGATTTCTTAATTGCAATTCCTTAATTTTCGCAATTAAGAAATCGCAAACGGCAACAATGATGCATGTGGCTCTAAGCATAATTTATATGACAAATGAGCCCCCTTGTTTTGTTCCTTTCTAAAAGAAATGTTTTAAGTTTTACCTGTTTGATTCAATCAAGGTGGCTTAAGGACTGCCACACTTTTGTTATAGGTAAGACTGTTAGTGCTCTAATCTTTCTGGGACGCTGCAGTAGGAACACTGGGGAGTCTGCAGAGAGGGTGTCGGAAGTACATTTTTACTCAGAATGACTGACTTTATTCTCACATGGCTGATGAAGATAGTGTATATTTATAGAAAACATTCCCTCAGGTTTGCCTCTGGAGCATCTTCTATAAACTCTGTGACAAGATCATGAGTGAAAACAGTTTTTATTCATAAAATCCCAGGAGAGTGCCAACATTTTTCACAGGGTAAAATCACCTAAGAAAGCACTACAACTCCTAAAATTAATATGGTACCATCAACAAATGATTTTTATTGTAACTAATGTCTGTTATCACCCTTTAAATGTGCTCCTTTTTGTGACCCTCAAAAGCTGACATTCACTACAATGCATTCCAATGGGGCTCATGTCCCAGAGCCCTGTAACTGCAGTCACAGCATGGAAAATCAATATGCGGCGGTACCTTTGGGAACATCCACTTGCCATTTGTGGTATGGCTGTTCTCAGCCTGCCCTTTTAGAATTTTCTTTCATTCATTTTCAGTGCACAAGGACCAATTCCTTGAGTCCTGTAATGGTTGCCAAATCATATTGTTCAGATTATCATCAACCCTTTAAATTTGCTGGTCAGAACATATCTGGACTCCAACTGTCCAGATATCTATACATTTTGAACTTTAATTTCTCAACAACTACTCCACTGATTTACACCAAATCACACTTTCTGCACCAAGATCTATGGTCAATGTGCGCGATTTGTTTAAACGAAAACGTGTTCATGTTTAATGGGATACATTACAAGCAAATATAAGGAACTTCAATAGGCACCTGCTACGCCCCCAGCTATGCCAATTTATTGGTGGGCTGGTGGAAGAAACAGGTGCTCTGTAGCTAATCACTTGAACATTGGACCAGCAGGGTGACTATCTGGCTCAGGTACATCGATGATGTAGGAGGGTGGAGTAGAGGAGTTACTACAATTTGTAAGTGAATTGAACCATAAAACAGTAAATTTGAAATCTACCATGCAGTACAGTCAACAAACAGTATACTTTCTTAACATTAAGTTAACTGTTGAGGACAACAAGTTGCAAAGGACCTGTTTAGAAAGAAGACAGCGGGGAACTCTGTACTACATTCAGCTAGTTGTCATCCCCCAAATTTTAGATGGAGTATTCCATTCAGTGAGCTTTTGTGGGAAGAGAGAAATTGCAGTTCTGTGAGTAACTACAAAAAGAATAAGAAGGAGGTGATGAGCAGATTTCAGGTACAAGGGTATCCCTTCAGAATGCTCAAAATGGGAGCTAGAAAGGCAGATGCTATTGAGAGGAGTCTCAAGGTACCAAAGGCAAGACAGGAAGAGACAGATGCCCAAATGAGATTGATTACAACCTTCAACACACAGTCTGATGACCTTAGAAAAATCATAAAAAGGAGATGGGACATCATAACAAATTATCACATCCCTAAAGCTAAATTGGATGATCATCCATACATAACATATAGGAAAGGTCCTTTGATCAAAGATATGCTAGTCAGAAGCCACATGGAACATTGTAAGCCTAATTGGTTAGAAAAAGCTGGAGGGTTTAATATATGTGGAAAATGTAAAGCCTGTAGCCACAGTGAAAATGTCAGGGAGGTCAGGCTATAGAGAACCAATAGGCAGTGGAAAATCAAGAAGAACATCAATTGTGGTACCGATTATATAATTTACGTTACTAATTGCCCTTGTGGCAAGTGGTACATCGGATCCATAACCTTCCCAGTGAAGAAAATAATTTTAGAGCACTGGCCAGCTATGACAAACAAATATTTGAGTTACAGCACTGCTAGACATTTTCACCAGACACATAACAGAGACTGAAGAACCTCCAAATACTTTGCAGTAGATACTATCCCCAAAAATCCAAGTGGGGGTAATCGGATTCAAGCTATATGTAAATAATATTAAGAAAAGTATTCAAGTCTGGGAATAATAGATATACTATTCCCACTCTAATCTATGCAACAGTAGGGAAAGTGTTGGGCTACAGAGGGGTAATTTACTATTCCAACTCCAGTCTGTGTAACAGTGGGAAAAGAATTGGACTTCAGAGGGGTAAAATTTACTAATCTCACTTGAGTCTGTGTAACAGTAGGCAAAGTGTTGGACGTTGAAGGGGTAAGATTTACTATTCCAACTCCAGTCTGTGTAACAGTAGGGAAAGAGTTGGACTTTGGAGGGGTAAGATTCACGATTCTCACTCCAGTGTGTGTAACAGTAGGGAAAGCGTTGGACTTCAGAAAGATAAGAATTACTAATCCCACTCAAGTCTGTGTAACAGTAGGGAACGCGTTGGACTTTCGAGGGATTACATTTGTTATTCTTATTCCAGTCTGTGCAACAGTAGGGAAAGAGTGGATTACGGAAGGGTACAAATTGTTATTTCCATTCCAGTCTGTGAAACAGTACGGAAAGCGTTAGACTTCAGGGGGGTAAGATTTACAATTCATACTCACCTTCCAACACATTATGTATTTGAATAACTCTATTCAGTTAGAACAAATGTATAACTCTTAATATAAACATTATCAATTAAGCCCAAAAATAATATTTAAATATAAAAAATGAACTATTAAACACTAACAATGTACAATGAACAATGTACAAAGTAATAATAAATTATCAAGTGAAAAAAGTATTACTTAAATAACTTCCCACATTATACCCCCACAAACTGAGCAGTCCACACTTAAAATATGATTAAAATAAAAGAGCATAGCACAATTTACATAACTGATAATCAATTAAATAATTAACAACAATTACATTTTTTGTTAATTGATCAATATTTAATTAATGTCCCACTCTAAACCCCTATGACCTTATTTACCCTCAACTAAATATAACTGAAATTGATCCGTATTACTTAATGTACATAATTAGTTATCAATTAGATCATTAATAATAAATAAATAATTGAAAAATAATTATGACTTAATTAACTTTCTACCCTATATTCCTTCAAACCCAACAGTCCACACCTAATATGTAATTAATATATAAAGTTATTACACAATTTCCATAATTAATAATCAAGTGATTAATAATAATTTAATAAAAATAATGGTATTTTATTATTTATTACTTAATTAACTTCTTGCTATCTATCCCTACAACAATTACAGCAGCCAGCACCGAATATATTGCTAAACAATATAATCATTACACAATGTACATAACTATTAATGCATTAAATTAATATTAATAAATTAATTATCCATGGTTATTTAATTATTACTTAATTAACTTCCCATCCTATTTCCCTATAAAACAAGCAGCCACCACCTAATAAATACCTAAATAAATATAATTATTACACAATCTACATAAATAATAATCAATTACATCAATAATAAAATAATTTTTAATTCTATATTAATTATTAGTTACTGCACTTCCCACCCTATACCCCAACAAACCTAGAAACACACTGCGAAACTATAAAAATTACTATTTACAATTAAATGAAAAATTATGAACTAGTTAAATTTGGAGTTTAGTGGTCTATAAAATGTCTAGTAGCATATCAATACTAACACTCACAATAAAGGAACTTCCCAAGCAATGGTATTCATTTAAGTAAAAGATATATGACTGATACATTTTCTGAATTCTCTGGCACTAAATAAGTTTTCAGTATGGCAGCTACAGACAACCAGATAGTTGAACAGCAACAATCGCACAACCCACAGAGCATTATGTAAATAGGATACATGTTTGGTAAGAATTAATTATATGAGACATCCTAGTTACAATTGGCAGCACTCAACCTCTCTTTCATAAAGGAAAGGCACATGCAGGAGCACTATAGAACATGGGGTTATAATTAAAATATGTATTTTAAAATCGAAATGCTATCCTAGTGCATACAGTATAAATAGTTATTATTATACAGCTAAACAAAATAGTGGCAACAAGCTTTACCAATAGAGTAAATAATAGATAATGTTGTAATAGATTGGTAAAGTCTTAAGTTTCTTTTCTATTAAAGTCTCCAAACCAATCCTTATCTTTTTGGCAAGCTGAATTAGATCCAGCATAAAAAAAACTAACTTTGAGTCTCAAAAATAGTTCACATCCACATACCTCGTCTGAACTACTGAACCAATGTTCAGTAAAGCAGCAATGTCTGCTAATCTCGTCTATGTCGGCAGGCAGGCTAATAAGCCCACTGATTGTAGGTTAAATTTGCATCCATGTGGCCTACAACAAAGGAAGGGATATTGATTTTGTATGGCCTCTGTCTTCAGACCATCGCACGTAGTACATTTCTATCTTTTTACACTCTGTTCTTAGTTTATATAACACGTCTATTAATTATTGAATCTTTCAAAATAAAGTAGCAGCACACAAGGCCTTGCCACCCTTTCACTTATTTACATTCTGTGTAACCAAGGGACATATAATCAAGGACCAGTGTTAAAATTATCGCCGTTTTATCGGCAGGAAACTGCCGATAAAATGGCGATAATGGGCTTGATAATACGCCCTTGTTAATTCCCATAGAAGCCCATGTTAAACATCAGAACATGGGCTACTATGGGAATTAACAAGGGCGTATTATCAAGCCCAATATCGCCATTTTATCGGCAGTTTCCTGCTGATAAAACAGCGATAATTTTAACACCGGTCCTTGATAATATGCCCCCATGTTTTTTGTTAATAAACAATAAACTAGATTTCAAATTATAAGCTTCCATGAAAACGTGTATTGCAATGAATAATGCCATGTAGAAATGTGCATTTCATATTTTGAAACCGACATTTCAATAATCCACGTATACAATTTGAGATGTGGAACCGCATTGCCTTCTCAGCACATAGTCACTTCAGAACCGCCGCTGCGCGACGCATCCTCTGCGCAGGCCCTTACATCCATCAAATATGGCAGCCTCTATGAGGATACTTGACTACATCGCAGCCTCATTGCTCCTCAATACTGACACAATGCCCAGACTGCACTTTGCATCTCAAGGACTTTACAACTGAATCCTTGATGATGATGCATGATGATGATCGTAGCCTCGTCACATCTCAGAACCAATGCATCGCTTAGGCGGCGCAACGCATCATAGAAGTAGATCCTCGCAATGTTCCACAAACCAGGATTTAAGGGACTTTGCCTTGTGCTTTGCTAGTCTGGGTCCCAGTAGCTGGCCCATGCTCCATCGCAGTTGGCCTGAGTTTGTGACTTTGTCCCAGTCTAGAATGACCAGATATTCACAGTTGGCACTTTGTGCTTTTTGTTGCTAATTTTACTTAAATCTTTATACTTACATTTCTCCAACTCTATGGATTGAATTTTTGTCACTTTTGTCTTATTTTATTTATTAAAAATAACGTTATCTTTCTAACTTGGCAAGGGATCCTTTTTTTCTGGTGTTTTTAGGTCTCGCCTGTCGATGCGCATGCGCATCGAGCTTGCGAGCCTATTGCGGCTTAAACAACCTTTAACTAACAAGCAAGGAATCGTGGCGATTCCTTGCAGTGCCCGTGACTTTTAAGCTCAATGCGCATGTGCATTGAGCTTAAAAGCGCGTGCATTTCAGTTCCCTCAGCCGCAATCGCCGTCTGTTCCCTCAGCCGCATTCCTCCGACACCTTTTGAAGTGAAGCTTAGCTTCACTTCAAAGGCCCCGGCTTCTTCACACCCACATGCCGCTCTCCCCGCTCCGCCCCCTCCCCTGCCTGCCGTGTCGCACTTCTCCTCCCCCCTCCCCTTATCTGCCTTTCCCTCCATCTTGTTTTTTTTTTTACCCGCTCCGCCCCCTCCCCTGCCCGCCGTGTCGCATTTCTTTTCTCCTCTTTGCTCCTCCAGCAGTTCTCTGTCACCTTTCCTTCTCTCCTCCCTTGTTCTATTTAATGATTTCCTCTTTCCTGCTCAAGGTGAAAGTCTGATGACAAAAGGGCTGCTGGCTAAAAATGAGTGGTACTGGCGGTCAATGCTTGTTATTTTTCTCATCTTGCTTGTGTTCTGTTAAACAAGAAAGTGTTGTGACCCTTAATTGCGGGCAGCTTCACAGCAGGTTGTGGGGAGCCTGGCTTGCAACAGTGTCCGAAGTGTCTCCATCTGCTGCTGGCCTGCGTGCTTCCCACAGGGGGCCGGGCTAATTTTTCAGTCAATTAGCAGAAGGTCTGCCTTTGTTCTGCAAGTGCATCCCTTTCGCTCCCTCCCCCAGGGCTCTTCTTACACCGCGGACACTGCATTCAGATGTTGTGCTTTCTTGAAAAAAGCATATCATATTTTATTTCTCGGCTGACCTCTGTGACATTGTTGGGCAAACGCTGTCTCGGGCAATCACGGAAACCTGCATTGAAAGTGCTCGGAGCGGATTTTGATTCCTTTGTGATGAGCAATAAAAACAACTTGGCTTGACGAGTGTGTTCGCCTGTTTGCCAGCTCGTTATCGTTTCTTTTTTTTTCTAAATTTGGAAAGCAATAAAGCAAGATCGGCAAAAAGAAAATTATTTTGTTAATACCAGACACATTAATAAGGTCGGATGAGTACAAGAGCGACAACGAGGCAGCCATAAAACATTCTCGGGAACAAGTCATCTTTATATTGCTTTGAAATGAAGTGTGCAGGCTCATGAGTGAGGCGCTTTTGCAGCTTAATTCTTATTAGCAGAGCATGGCACCGGCCGTTGGTAAGCTTTAACAGTGCACGCCATTCAGAATGTATTCCAATCTTCTATTCAAACACAAGCTCAGGGATTCAGATGTTGTGCTTTCGCATCACACCCTCCCTCACTCACCCTTGCCCTCACTCACCCTCACTCACCCTCACCCTCACTCACCCTCACCCTCACTCACCCTCAATCACCCTCACCCTCACTCACCCTCAACCCCTCACCCTCACTCACCCTCAACCCCTCACCCTCACTCACCCTCACTCACCCTCACTCACCCTCACTCACACTCACCCTCACTCACCCTCACCCACCCTCACCCTCACTCACCCTCACCCACCCTCACCCTCACTCACCCTCACCCACCCTCACTCACCCTCACCCTCACTCACCCTCACCCTCACTCACCCTCAACACCTCACCCTCACTCACCCTCAACACCTCACCCTCACTCACCCTCACCCACACTCACCCTCAACCCCTCACCCTCACTCACCCTCAACCCCTCACCCTCACTCACCCTCACCCACACTCACCCTCAACCCCTCACCCTCACTCACCCTCAACCCCTCACCCTCACCCACCCTCAACCCTTCATCCTCAACCCCTCACTCACCCTCACTCTCACTCACCCTCACTCACCCTCAACCCCTCAGCCTCACCCTCACCCTCACCCTCACTCACCCTCAACCCCTCACCCTCACTCACCCTCACCCTCACTCACCCTCAACCCCTCACCCTCACTCACCCTCACCCTCACTCACCCTCAACCCCTCACCCTCACTCACCCTCAACACCTCACCCTCACTCACCCTCAACACCTCACCCTCAACCCCTCACCCTCAACCCCTCACCCTCACTCACCCTCACAACACATATTGTGTTACAATAGGTGTCACATTTGCGAAAGATAAAACTATCTAGAGATGTAGCATAACGACCAGAGCTGCCATATAAGTCACGTAAATACAAAACATGTTGCATTCCAAATGCTATAGGTGTCACTCATCCATTTGCAAAACGAAAAATGTCAAACTCTTCTATTGCGAGACCTATTGCATTTTCAATGCTTGTTTACTTTATTACTGTTTGAATTGTTACACAAATAATTTACACATTGCCTCTAAGTTATGCCTCTCTTCTCTGTGCCAAGCTACTAGAGTGTTGAGCACAGGTTAATTTAGGATTGGATTGTGATGCACCCTGACAAGGATTATGGTTGCTGCTTGACCAGTGCTC
This sequence comes from Lissotriton helveticus, assembly GCF_964261635.1. Taxonomy (NCBI): domain Eukaryota; kingdom Metazoa; phylum Chordata; class Amphibia; order Caudata; family Salamandridae; genus Lissotriton; species Lissotriton helveticus. The sequence continues at coordinate 362,038,213 of NC_136062.1, forward strand.
ACACCACAGTAAACCAACAAACCAATATCTCACAGTCATGATTACTAATCCTTGTATTTCATTTATTTCTTCCAGAGTGGAGTACTGCTCCATTACCTCAAATGGTCCAAAGAAAAATTTCATTTGAAGACTCGAGCTAATGCAGAATTCTGAAGTCAGCCTTTTACTTAATAATTTCTGCCATAATCACATGTGACTGGCCTTGAAATCTTTGAATTGGCTTCTGATATATGAGTTTATCAACTTCAAGTCACTATGGGCGAGTTTGGTGGTGGAACCCGTGGTTGTGTTCTCGGGACGGCCAGACTGGCAGTCCACCCGCCGTATTAGAACTACGGCGTGGGACTGCCAAAGGGCTTTCGGAACCTCTGCGGGTCCCTGATCCGCCGGCCGTTGCGCATCGGTGTGAGGCTGTAATAGGCTAGTGGTGCCATTGCGGCATCTCCAAGCAGATTATGTGTTTCCACACTGCGGTGAGCCTCCATGAAAAGGGTGGCGGTGAGGTTACTTAGTGGAGTCCTCCTTGGCTCCCTATTGCCTCAGTGCCTGGGGTGCATGCAGGGGGCACATGTTGTGCTCCTTGTATTTTTGCACCCCTTGTTTCTGCATGGACAGAAATGCACAAAATTTTGCATTTCTGTCCATGCAGGCACGAGCTGCGGCGCTCCTACAGTGGAGCCTTTCTCAGGATTACAACTCATAATACGGCGGTCGGACTGACTACGGTTTGGAAGTCTTGGAGCTGGGCGCTGTTATGCGGGTCCACTACAAGACCGCCAAACTCGTAATCTGACTCATACAGCCTTACACACTTTGCTTGATGCCCCGATTACTAGTCAATTCACATAGTATATACTTGGGTATTCATTAAAATCTTCTGCACTACACAGTGGATAAGATTAGAAAGCAGTGTTTATTCAGCATACATTATTTTACCCTAAACAACTGTATCCCATCACTTTGGGTGGAACCCAACATCATAAGACTCTTGGAAAAAACAACTTGAAAACCCGGGTCTTCCCTTACATTTTTTCACTTATTAGATCATTGCAGTCACTATTACTAATATGACATGTATTCCTTAACTGTCCCTTAAAGCCTGTGGGCGACATTTACACTTTACAAATACAATACATACAAATACAAGCACTCAACCTTCTGATATCGAGGCAGAGTTGACCAAGGCTTATTCAGGCCTAGAAGCTCAAAAGTTGTCCTGGATCAAACTATGCAATCAAAGTTAGCCCCCAAATCTAGACTCGAACCAATACTGGCAAAGTAAATGTATTCTTCTTTATGGGGGGGCTACGTATTCATGGCAACCTGCCAAAGGGGAGCGGGCAGACTCATATGCCAATGCCAATGGCTACTAGACCTTTTGCTGCTAGGGTCTTCTCTTACCAACAGAAGAGCAGAAGTGCAGCACGGACAGGTAGGGTATCGCCTAGTATAAGTTGTGCTGTTGTGGCCTTACCTTTGGTCACATTCATGGTTTAAGTGTTACTACTATCAGGGTACAGGCTGACTGACTAACTCTGCCTACTCCAAGATTAGCGATCAACACAACATCCTTTCTGTTTCCCTTTCTTCGAGTTGAATCATAGACAGGCAGTTGCACTTGGCTTTACAAATAACTCTTTTGGGAGGTAAGGATATATTGTTAGAGCAAAAGCGGGGGAGGTATGCATGGAGAAATGTTGGGGCATATTACCAATCACTAGCGATAATTATCGCTAGGTTGGCTTAGCGACAATAATTTTATCGCCGTGTAGCGACAATTTTTATCGCTTAGGAGCCTTGATATTATCAAGGTTTATCTCCTAAGCGATAGAAATCGGCCGAAATGCATGAATATCGCTGAAAAGTCAGTGATATTCATGCATTACCGAGCAAATGCTCTTAGCCATGTTATCCACCTCCCATTGGATAACATGGTTAAGTACTGCTCAGGGCAGGTGTTAGCTTTTGGAGATATTCGCGCTTAGCGCGAATATCTCCAAAAGTTGGTAATAGGAGATAGCGATGTTAGCGACTGTTTCCAGTCGCTAACATCTTGGCACGCCCACTTTGCATGTCATTAGTGATAAATATCTCTGATATGCAAAGCGGGGCCCAAGATGGTCGCTATCTCCTACTAGCTGTCGCTAACTGGTGTTAGCGACAGCTAGGTAATAGGGAGATAATTTTATCTCCGCTTTCTTGGCTTTTAAAGCCAAAAAAGCTGAGATAAATCCCTTGATAATATGCCCGTTATGTTTAGTTAAAAGAATTCATTGAGCGTACACATACCGAGTGGTTTCTTGGCGCTAGGGAGACAGAAGCACTGACTTCCACTAAACCTTAAGGAGCACTGTAGTACATAAGCAGCTAAAAAAAGCTAGGGTACCGCATGTTCTCAAGTATTTACATGTACACCACTTAGCATCAAGGGAGATCAGGGGGTCCAACCATGACATCCTATATAGATTTACTAGGGAGAGCCGAGAGGTTGTCTTCCCGATGAGCTGCAGGTTATAAGACCTATTCCTCCCTGTTGTATTTAGTTCACAATAATCCTTGTTAGTGTCATGACCTGGATATGGGCACAGCAACCGCCCAGTTAAAAGGAGTATCACTTTACAGTCTACTCCTATTCACCTGCAGAATTCTAGTACTTTCCTAGGGAGCAACTAGACAAGAGGCTTGTGACCCATGTCTCCTGCACAATTAGACAGTCTTGGTCTGCCAGACTGATAAAATGAAGAGTAGGATGTCACACAGCACTAGGGACTGGTCACCTCACCTCCTGTCAGCTGTACAAGCATATAATGTGAAAAAGACCTGAAAAAATACACATATCGAATTGCACACTATGTGGGAGATCGATCTATCTATCTATCTATCTATCTATCTATCTATCTATCTATCTATCTATCTATCTATCTATCTATCTATCTATCTATCTATCTATCTATCTATCTATCTATCTATCTATCTATCTTTCCATCTATCTATCTATCTATCTATCTATCTATCTATCTATCTATCTATCTATCTATCTATCTATCTATCTATCTATCTATCTATCTATCTATCTATCTATCTATCTACCTATCTACCTACCTATCTAGCTAACTATTTCATTATTCAATGTTATGGTACTGACATTATTGGGCTTGTATAAATAACTGAGTTGCCCTTGCTGAGAATTGCAAATGTGACCTTCAAGCTGCATCAATTGTTAATAAAGAGCTCTTCATTTGATTAGGGATGGCCCAGTTGTGGTTGCCTTCATGACTGTATTGAAACTTTTTTCCAAAGAAACTTTAGTCCGACTCTGGCTAACATTCTCCTGGATGTCTGCCCTCCTATGTGGACTCTTGTTTTAACTCAACTCCATACCTTCTCTGCTGGTGTTATTCTAAGAATTTTGGGGGATCTTGGCAAAGCATATTTTGTGGGCCCCTGTACCGATCAACTTTGATTTGTATTACCCATTTCCTATTAATTAAAGGCCACATGATTCCAAGCAACACTAAAACATATCAATCTTTAACAAGGTCTCAAAAACATTTAAATAAGGTGTTGCTCTATACCCCCAAAAACCTTAAGATGGCTCTACGTATAGTCGTAGACAGACAGAGTGAGAGGTAGAGGTATTCAGAGAGGGAGAGAGATTTAGATAGATAGACAGAGGTCAAATATAGAGAAGGTTTACTTTCACAGGGGCCCCCTTGGAAGGTGGGGGCCCTGGGCAAATGCCCACTTTGCCCATGCTTTAACCCTTTTCTGTACTCTGGTCTTGTCTCCCTCTCTCTCTCTCTCCCCTCATGTACTGTAGTTAAATAGTACCCTGACTCCTTCCACGCTCCTGCCACACTACTCTCCAATCCCGCCTTGTCACCCCTGTGATGCCTTCACAATGTCATCACCATCACCTTTCTATTTTCTATTTTCTCTGATTACTAAGGATTTTCTGCATTGTTTATAGCTTTGACTGGGATTTTTTTTAGATATATTTGATCTGAATTATATGTTGCAAATGCATATTGTTATTTATTTTTTGCCCATCTTGAATCCTCTGCTTTATTTACTTTACAGCTTTTATTTGCAGTTCTCATTGTTATTACTGAGTAGACTCAGGTTCTCATGAAACTTTGTCATTTCTAATGCAAAGTACTTTCCGCCCTTGGGCCATGTCCACGCTATACAAAACTGCACAAACAAAATAATGCGCACATCTCCACTTTAACCAAATGTAAGCGTGAGTAACGTCTGGGAATAGCTTTGTGGGTTGACCTCGGTGTCTGCCGGGTCTGCAAGGCTAAGGCAACACCCCAACCCAACCCTCTTTCCCCTCACCACATGCACAGTGGGATGGATGATGCAGCAAGGGAGAGAGCTGGGCAGGCTTGAGCTGTTCCACATGCTGACCCTAGAAAGTCATTCCCCCCTGCTACTATGGGGGCACATCTGTCCTTGAAGATCCTAGTGAAGGAGAGGTCTGTTTGTTCTCTGAAGAAGAGAATGAGTGTCTCCTTGAGCACCATGAGTATAGGTTTAGAGTTTAGAGTCACAGTTCATTTTGTGGCGGGGACAGCAGGTGGTGGGTCCCAGCACTGATGTGTAGAGACCTGCCTTAATTTCATCTTTAGACTTTGAACCAGCACAAGAATGAAAAAAGAAGAAAGAGGAAGAAAGGATAAAACAGGAAAATGAATGAATGAATGAATGAAAATAATTTATATCGCGCAACTAAAACCCTAAGGTGTCAAGGCGCCTAACAAAATAAATCAAAAGATGGCAAATCAGACTACAGATATGCGCGCGCAAAAATACGGGTCTTCAGGGCCTTTCTGAATAGCTGCAGAGTAGGGAGGGACCTAAGTTCCAAAGGAAGAACATTCCACCACTTGGGTGCCAGATTGGAAAAGGCTTTGCCTCCCCATCTAGCTTTTCGGATACGCGGGACTGATAGAAGAGCCTTGTTAGAGGAACGTAAGTTCCTGCAAGGACTATAACAGGACAGGATAGATCCAATTCCTATAAGCCTGTTTCTTGCCAGAGCCATATAGATCAAACACAGGATTTTAAACAGGATACGATCCTCCATAGGGAGCCAATGAAGCCGTTTCCTGGCCAAAGTGGCCGAGGTGCCCCGAGGCAGGTTCAGGGCGAACCTAGCCAGTGGCACAGGAAGAAAGCAGGGATGATAACTCAATTGTGAGATGAGAGGATAGAATAATCAAAACTAGGCAGCCTTGGCATCAGTACCCCAGGCAAGGAAATTTTGGGACCCTGAGCTTGTTCTGTCTTTTAACAAATTAAGCACTACAAAAAAGGCCTTCATGGTAAATGGCATCACATTTATGTTTGTTTATGGTTGTTTGTTGTAAGCATTCATACTGTCTCTAGGAGCTTCTTGGCACTCCTTTTGCACTTAAAAGCTTAGCTAGGCCCACAAAATCCTCATACACACCAAGTGAAACTGTCTGTCGCCCTAACCTTACTTACTGCATGAGGATCCTGGAATTTAGCCTCTTCTTAAATTTGCACAGGGTGAATCCACAGTAATAATTCTATAACTGAAAGCACTACGGGGCATATTTGCAAGGGCTTTATCTCCGCTTTTTTGGCTTAAAAAGCCCAAAAAGAGTCGGTGAAACGATTGCCCTATTTACAAGAGGGTGCTAATATGCACAATCGCATTTTAGCACCCTTTTTCCCAGCGCCTCCCTTTGCATCTCTAATAAGATGCAAAGTGGGCGTCACTGGGCGTTCCCCAGACGGACTACCTTGCAAATATATTCACACTGCCTTTTTCGCCAAAATCTAACGTCTGCTAAAATCCCGACTTACCTATGTTTAACATCGGGGGTGGATTATGCTGATAAGGCCATAGGGTCGTATCAGTAAGGTTATCGCCGTTTTGCAGGGAACATCACTGGAAAACCAGCGATGTTCCCTGCAAAACGGCATAACCTCGCTATCTCTGGTATTTTTATCGCCCTGGAGAAACACATTGTTAATAACGCGCTACCAGGGCGATACATTCCAGAGATAGCCTGCAATAAAAAAATTATCTCTAAGCATGGCCAGCGATAATGATTGCTGGCCGTTGATAACATGCCCCTACAAAAGTTGTACCTCCCACTATTTTATTCCTCTATCCAGGGTTTTATATTGAGGCCGCAAAGAGCGAGAGAGGACTTGGTTTAGCAACTTATTGTTAAGTAAGGAGAGGGCAACATTATAGTGACTCTCATATGTCATACACGCAGCTTTAAACTTGATACTCTCTGAATCGGCAACCCGTGGTGCTTCTGCAATAAAGGCTGAAAGAAACACAAACAGGTTTTTGAAGGTAAAAAATCAGTTGTACCATTGCATTCTGATTAGCGTCCACTACGCACATACAATTCTGTGGAAGTACTAAGTAAATCAAATTGCAAATCAACAAGCTATTATTGTAGGAAGACATTGGCAACGGTGACCTATTGAAACAAGCATTTGCAATGCAATACATCTTCCATTAACTAGAGTTAAAGCAATTGGTAATGCAATAGCTTAAACTCTCGCAAATGCAAGACCTGTTGCAGTTCAAATATATTTTTTTTTGGTGCCAATGTGGCGCTTTCACATTCATAGAGGCCGTGCCCATTTCTCTAGACAAGCTGCGTCTAAAGAAAGGGGCGTTTCCAACATTAAAGTTAAACCGCGGCATGGGGGCTTTGACAAAAAAAGCATCTGTTTGTCAACTTGACAAACAGATTTTTTTTAGATAAAAGCGCCCATGCCACGTTTTCACTTTAATGCGTAGCTTTCTTTAGACGCGGTTTGTGTAAAGTAAGGGGCACGGCCTCTACGAATGTGAAAGCACTGCATGGGCGCTAGTAAAATAAATAAATAAATAAATAAGCAAGGCTGCTAAATGCGGACCGTGCTGCTTAAATAAATAAAGAAATAAACGCGGTTGCTATAGTTAAAGTTGACTGCTGTTAGTAAAAAAGAATAGAAAAGAAAAGTAAGCAGTGTGCTGCGATGTAGAATGTGGAATAGGTGAAGAGCATCAAATAAAATAGTGCTCACCGACTTATAAAGTAGACCATGTGATAAGACCAGTAAAAGGTACTGTCGTTATGGGAGGTAACAAATGCAGACAAGGCGGTACCAAGGAGGGACTAACAAGCCTAATAACAACTCGGTAGCCGGCGTTTACGATGGACAATGACACAAGCCAGTTAAAAATATGGGTGGAGAGTGGGCAGGGATTCAAAGCCATACTCCACTACTGCATGCCTCACAGCAGTGCGTGGGCTGCCTAGGCTCGACCTAAAAATGGAAGGGAGGATCCATTGAAGGCACAAACACCAAAAAAGGAAACTTGCATCACAGACGCAATAGGCTGAACGAATTCCAAATTTGAATCCATCAGGATCCCCAGATTCAGTACTACCTGCACTGTGTGGAGGCACTACCACAAATAGCAGGACCAGAGCATAGGAACCTACAAGTTGATAGCTGTCAGAGGCATGCTCCTCAGATTGGGCTCGATTCACTTATAAGAAATCGCTGCCCATCCACACTTTAATCAACTCTAGAGCCCGAGAAAGTCCAAGATTGACAATGATCTGGTAGAGTGAGTTTACACACTAATTGTATATCGTCCGCAAATTTGCCATCTGGCCCCTTCAAACTCCTGCTGACCCAAGGGCTGCCCCAATACCCATGAACACGCAGAATCTCTGACTTGGACTAAACAGGCTTCAGTGTGTCTTTCTTGTCAAACAAACCACAAATCATTAATAAAAAAATCATGAACCATTGAACAAGACCATACATCACTGACAAGAACCATCTGTGGGTTGGACGCAGCAGCTTCTAGGCTTCACTTGCTACTGAGGTGTGATCTCATAGGTTGTTCAGGCCAACCACCACATAGCTTCCTTTTTGTGCTCTCTCTCAGTGACTCTAGTGTTAGGCATCCTAAAGCACAGCGGTCTGGCAACCTTCCACGTCCTCACACCCATTGGTCCTCTGGGATTGTTCTTGATAACAATCACTGCTGCTGTCTCCACCTAACCAAACCAGAATCGATTGAGGAGGTTCGTGACTGTGTTGCCCGCAAACCCATGCTCTCTAGTAGCCAGTTGATGGGACAACTTCATAGAACAGTGCGGTACCCGCCCAACTGCTTGCATATTACATCTTGCATGTGCTTGGGAGCTGATATGGCCCAATTGGCCCATTCAAAGAACACCCCAAATCCACTCACCTGGATTTTACACCAACGGTTGTAAACAGAATTCCACCATTTTTTCCTGAGAGCAGCCCATGAAGCCTTTCCATAGCTCCTACACGCCCATGTCCATTCTGCTGTCCTGTCCCCTTTGAAGGCCAACAGCATAGAAGATGAGGATTAAAGAGGTATCGGAGAGGTAGGAGCCATGGGCAAAAGTAAACTCTATCAGCTCTGAGCTAAAAGACCCCGTTGAATTGATACGTGGAGTGTATGTCATTTTAGGAGTCTGTAGTGGAATGGTGAATTCTATAAATTCTCTGAAGCAGCAAGGGACATGAAATATTCTCTACATACCGAACAAAGCATAGCATTTGGCTGTGATCAAGAAAAGTGTAGGTTTTGTAAGTATTTGATCAACAGCTACATGAAGAGAGTAGAGAAATGAAAGTAATCATAACTATTTGCTTCATACAGATAAATGGAGTACACATAGAAACAAGTAACTTTAGGTGTATTGTGTAGTGGGACAACTGTGGTTTGGGTTTTACTTATATAAGATATTGTACCTGCTTTTTATCATTGACTACACTCTTCACTCATGCTGTCCATCGTGTTTGGTTTTTGGGGCACACTAGGACCATGGTGGTCCATAGTACACTGTACACAAATGAATACCTGTTGGGAGGAGGAGTACAGGAATTGGTGGCAACAGTGGGCTATCTCTACAGACCAGTATGGTGTGTGCATGTTTAGTTGTGAGCGCTCCCAAAAGTAGAGATGGATTTAATATTAATTGTAGCTTAGTGCAAAGGAAATTGTACAGCTCCATTCTAATGGTAGATTGTAGAGTTCCATACTGGTGGTAGATTGTACAGTACCACAAGAACGGCAGATTGCACAGTTTATATACTAATGGTAGACTGTACTGATCATACTAATGATAGATTGTACACTTCCATGCTAATGATAGATTGCACAATACCAGACTAATGGTAGATTATGCAGTTCGATACTAGTGGCAGATTGTACAGTTCCATGCAAATTTCATATTGTAAAATTCCTTGCTAATGGTAGACTGTACAGTACCATACTAATTGTAGATTGCACAGTTCCATGCTAATGGTAGATTGTCCAGTTTCCTACTAATGGTAGGTTGTACAGTACCATATTTTAGGTAGAGTTTATGGTACAATGCTAATTGTAGACTGTACAGTTCCATATTAAAAGTAGATTGTAATGTTCCATACTAATGGTAGACTGTAGAATTCCATACTAACTGTAAATTGTACAGGTCCACAGTAAAGGTAGATTGTACAATGGCATACTAATGGTAGAATGTAAAGTTTCATACTAATGGTAGAATGTACAGTTCCATACCAATGGTAGGTTGTAGAGTTCCATACCAATTCAAGATTGTACAGCTCTTTACTAATATAGACTGCACAGATTCATACTAATGGTAGATAGTACAGTTCCATATTAATGGTAGACTGTAACAGTTTCATACTAATGATAGACTGTAAAGTTTCATACAAATAGTAGACTGTACAGTTCCATACCAATGGTAGGTTGTAGAGTTCCATACCAATTAAAGATTGTACAGCTCTATACTAATGTAGACTACACAGATTCATAATAATTTTAGATAGTACCGTTCCATATTAATGGTAGACTGTACAGTTTCATACTAATGGTAGATAGTACAGTACCATATTAATGGTAGACTGCACAGTTGTACATTGTAGAGGTCCTTATTTATAATTGTAGATTGTACAGTTTCATACTAATGGTAGACTGAACAGTTTCACACTAATGGTAGAGTGTAGAGTTCCTTAATAATAGTAGATTGTACAGTTTTATACTAATGGTAGACTGTAGAGTTCCATACTAATGGTGGAATGTAGAGTTCCTCACTAATGGTAGAATGTACAGTACCATTTTAATGGTAGATTGCACGGTTCCATACTGATGTTAGAGTGTACAGTTCCATACTAATGATAGATTGTAGAGTACCTCACCAAAGGTGGAGTGTACATTTCCATGTTCGTCGTAGATTGTAGAGTTCCATACTAATGATGGATTGTCCAGCTCAGACTAATGGTAGATAGTACAGTATCATGCTAATGGTAGACTGTACAGTTCCATACTAATTATAGTATATAGAGTTCCGTACCAATTGTAGATTGTACAGTTTATACTAATAGTTGACTTTACAGTTTTAAACTATTGGTAGATTGTACAGTTTCATAATAATGGCAGAGGTCACTAAACAAAAGCTCATGATAAATCAAAGCTAATATAATGTAACATAACTTAACGTTACAAGAACATTTGTTTGCATGATGCAAAAATAATTGGATGTCTCCTAAGTTTCGGTATACCAATAAATAGTGGAATACTAAAGCAAAACAGCCAGGATTTGGCACATCAGCCTGAGATGCTGGCTGTACATTGTTTGCTCAGACTTTGCTAAGAGGCCTACTTCAATGTAGAGCCTGAGTGTCCGATTGCGATAACTGTGGGATGCCGCAACGGTGGACAAAACACACGGAGAGTTGAGGAACTCTTGCGCTCCCACATGCTGTGAAAGGGATATTAATGTTGTCACTGATATGGTTGCAACACAAACTAGAGATACAATATTTTTGGGGGATTACTTCCCCTTTTGTGTTATTACCGGGCAGTGGTGCAGTCACTAGCGCTTTAACTAGTAATACAATTCTGGTTATCCTGCATTGCAGTCACTAAATTGCCCCTTGTAGCATAAAACTAGAAAGATGGAAAATAATAGCAACTTAGTCTAGCACAAGAAATAATTACCGTTGTGAAGTTAGATGTTTACCCGAAAATGCGTAATATTCTGCAGGTAGGGAATACTCTCCTGGAAAGCTGGGTAGAGAGGCAGGTCGCTGTATATCTATAGTTGTTCCCAATCTCTTTCAATACAGCAATTACTCGGTGAAGATCATGTCTCCCCTCCTCCCCTTCACTCTACCTGGCAGCTCTGAAACCCCTGCAGGGAAGGCTCACCTTTCCTTATCAATTAAAAGAAGCCAGGAGGGCACATGTGGTTTTTGGGCCTGCACTAGGGTGACTTTCCTTCCCAGGCTCCCTGCTATTCTCACACATCTAATCTCTGCCCCCTGCACATTTTTAATTAGCAGTTCCGAAATCCTGCATTGTGTTGTGGGGACCACACTCCATCGAAGGCGTGCCTCCTAATTCCACGGTCAGGGGTAATTCATGTGGAAATAACCTGCAGCCCCCACCCACCCACTCAGTAAATCAATGACGCTTTTTTTTATTTAAAACATTTGTTTTTGGAAACCTGTCATAAAATGTTAAAATAAATCATAATACAAAATACCCACCACTTTACTAACACCATGTTTTTGCCATTTGACTCGCATGTTAATGGACTGTAGTTTCCAAACTAACAAAGATAAATGTTTTATTTTTTGTTTTAAGTTTCTATTTATGCATTCATGCCAGGGTTTGTATGCCATAGCCATGTTACTATATATTATGTTTGGTGATGTGCTTTTATACTTGTAGAAAGCCTGTGCCCTTTGAAGTTCCGGGATGCTTGTTGAAAGGAATAAAAGAAGCTAGATCACCCAGTCCCATTTTTTCCACCCTTCCATTGTGATTTACTCCGCCAACATTCTAATAATCAGGCAATAAAAGTTGTAGTGCAAAAACACAGACTGGGCTCAGATCTCCTATGTGCCTTATTTGCAAGCCCTTCGCGCCGTTGGTGCGTCACTTTCTTTGACGCACCGGCGGTGTAGTGTCCCCGCTCATATTTACAAGGCCATGTAAAGCCACTCTGCGTGGATTTTGTGGCCTTGTACGCATTACTCTGCGTGAAAGGGCATTTCCATGGGTGATGCTGAAGGTGTTCCAGCGCAACATCCATGGAACCTCATGCATTTCTATTATTACAAGGTTTTGTAAACTTGGGAATACATCCTACGTCTTGCCAGGGGAGGCGTAAGGAAGGCGCAATTAGGAGAAATACCTTTATTTCTCCTCGTTTTCCCTTTTTTTATGTGTGCTGCATTCTGTTGCACACACTGAAAGAAGAAAACACCTCTTGTGATTGTTTCTATTATTACAAGGTTTTGTAAACTTGGGAATACATCCTACGTCTTGCCAGGGGAGGCGTAAGGAAGGCGCAATTAGGAGAAATACCTTTATTTCTCCTTGTTTTCCCTTTTTCTATGTGTGCTGCATTCTGTTGCACACACTGAAAGAAGAAAACACCTCTTGTGATTGTTTTTGTGCCGGAACATGTCGGTTCCTGCACAAAAACAATCACCCCTACAATACAGACACCCTTGCGCCATGTGGCATCAATCGGCACATAAATGTGCTGTGCAATTTTGAGTGAATATAGGCGTTGGAGTTCAGGCACATCCGGGCATATTTATCAAGGTTGTGTGTCACGCTTGCACCATGCAAGGGTGCGCAAGGGGAACGCACAACCTAAATGAGATTTATCAAGCCATGTGGCCAGTTGGTGCTTGATAAATCTAGAGTAACGCAAGGCAGTGCACATGGCTGTCTAGTGTTATTCTGCAGCAGGGAGGTGTGCCGTGGGTGGAACGTAGGATCTGCGCATGAATTCTGACACATTACCAGATTTACCAACATTGGTTGACATGAAAATACGTCAGAGCTGTATGCGTCCTCATCAGATCCGCAACAAGGAGAAATCTTCTTTCTGCAGCCCAATTACAAAGAGGACAATGCCACAGAGGATTGTTTTTATGCAGGAGAATGGCCCTCTCCTGCACAAAAACCATCCTGAATACAACGCAGCCACCCTTGCAATATATATGATGCAAGGGTGCCTGTGTTGGCACTTGGTAGCCAAAAATGTGCCAGCGCTAGGAAAGGACAGGAATTTGCCGTATAACAGATGATGTGGTGCATTCCTGCCCTTTCACACAGTGCAACAAGGTGGCTTCTTGCGTTGTGCTGTGTGAAAGTATGATACATTTGCCACTTAGAATCTGCAATACCCTTTATCCAACCTTGAGAGCATGGCTAAAATAGGGGAAGTGTAATACAAACTTTGTCAGCTGATTTTTTGGAAATATTAAAAAAATTCATCGTTCACAAAGGTTGCAAAACTTTTTCAAAAAAGCAAATCTGTGCCTGTGGGTGAAACTACTTGCAAAAAAAAAATATTAGTTCAATAATTTTCCAGCAAGAGGTTTCTCCCTATATAAGTGCTTTCTCGTTGGGATTTTTTCTCTCAAAATCTCTTGCAAGTTGTTCATTCCAAAATTTCTCTTGAAATGCGCTTTTTATGGTGTGCTAAAATTTAGAAACAACTTTCAAATATTTTCAGTAAAAAAACTACAGGAATTTGATCACCTGAAAGTCCAAATCATCTCATATTGCATAGCTTCTTCTCAACTTCTCAAGTCATATGTCAAAGGGAAGGGTGTAAATATTGCCCTTCCTTGTGATATTTCCTTTCGCTTTGTGACATCATCACAACTCCTTGGAACAGCATTACATTAATAGGCTAAATTACTAATTACATCACAAAGCGATGGGTACAGTGATGCATGTTTGGCGCTACTCTGCATGGCCTTTAATGGCTTGATAAAATTAGAGTTACCAAAGTCAGCGCAAATCACTGACTTGCGTTCTATAAGTAGAGTGTGGGTATTCCACCCATAGATTTTGGTGCATTCCCAAATTTACCATTAGTGGTAGATCTAGGAATGTGTCAAAATGCTGCGCCTCCACAGGTGAGGCTTTACGAGGACATTATATATTTATTTATCCTTTTTACGTGCTCTGTATTCGGCAGCACACATAGAACGAGGAAAATGCCACACGTTTGTGCCGGAAGTGGTCCCTTTCTGCACAAACACAACGTTGCTTACAGCGCAGGTGCCCTTGGACAATGACGCAAGGGTGCTTGCATGGGCGCTGTGCAGCCAATAGTGCGCCAGCAGAAGTAAAGGACAAGAACGTACTGTATAATGTTAAATGCAGTGCAATCCTACCCTTTAACTCAGTACAGCACAGCGCGGTGGCTTGCTGCGTTGCACTGCGTGACAAAAATGATCAATATGGACCTTACAGCCAGATTCATCAAGGGAAAATCGGCTTGCAAAGGGCCAGATTCTGAGAATCTGGCCCTTTGCGAGCGCAATTTTTGCATTTGGGATGATTCATCATCCCAAATGCAAAAATCGCAAAATGCGAAATCGCTATATTGCGAGGAATTGCATTTAAGGAATCTCTATTTGAGATTCCTTAAATGCAATTCATGTACCATTTTAGAATTGCGAATTCGCAATTTTTGGCCTCTATTGACCGCGAAGTCTGACTTCGTGGTAAATAGCGAAAACTTAGAAAAATGCACTTTAGTGCATTTTTCTAAGTTGTATGTTACACACACACATGTCCTTTGGACATGTGTGTGCGCAACATCAGTCTACATTTTCATTTCGGGGTGCTACAGGGTGTCCTTTGGACACCCCTGGCACCCTTGAAATCGCATCCTTATTTGCGATTAGCAAATTGCTAATCGCAAATAAGGAATGACTCCCAATGGGGAGTTATTCCTTATTTGCGATTAGCAATTTGCTAATCGCAAATAAGGCAGCTGTAGAAATCACAATTTTTTTGCGATTTTTACATGAATCCCGTTTTGTGAGTCTTTAATAGAGATTCCTTAATAATCGCTTTTAAGGACTCGCAAAACGGGACATTGATGAATCTGGCCGTTAGATTTTACATTTACCCAAATGAGATATGCTATCGCAAAGGTGGAGAAAATAATATGTGACTTCCTATCTAACACTGTATACATCACAGGTTTTGCCAATAGGTAAGTGGTATAAATAACAATTGTTATTGATATTTAATTTATCAACAAAAGAAAGATGAAATAATGAGTTGGCCCTTTCCCGGGATTTGAAGGTATCCCTTCCAGGTTACATATGAGATCCGCAGCAATTGATTAGGTCACTGAGCCATGCTGCAGGTGTTCTATGAAATATGGTACCAGGCAGCATATATTCAGCTGGCACTATCATTTAAACCATTTCCTATCATATTTCCAGATTATGTATCAGGGTTGTAGCTTGACACTAGAGCCATGATTTAGAGTGAGGCACAATTCCATGCGGAGATTCCCAGCAGATGGAATTACCAGCCAATATCTCGACAGGGATTTCCCCTTTTACGATTTAGAACTATTGGAACAGTGAATCACTGTGACGACACGGAATTACCCCGCAATATTCCTATTACAAGGGGTTTAATGCTCTTGTACCCCACTTGTGCTGAGCAAGTGGGGTAATTGGGAGTGTGGTTACCCTGCAGGGAGGTGGTGGGAGATGTGGGAAGGCTATGGAAGGGAAAACGAAGATTCGTTTTGGCAGGGGTCGGGGGCAGTATTGAAAACGCTCACCTTGCCAAAAGAGAATCTTTGTCTGGGACCAGTGGCAGAGGCTTGTCTGCTGCTGCTGTATCATGTGATACCAGCCAGAATCATTGGACGTTAAATCAGGCCTGGTGTTCCCCTACCTGGAATACCGGGCCAGGTGTCATCAGGGGGACCGGGATGATATATGGTACATTTGCTCTACCTGACTCCTCATTAGAACCTGTGCTATTTTGAGGTTATGCAGGTGCGGGAATGCTCTGCACCCAGGACCTTTCATAATAAGTTTAACTCCTCTGCTCTACACATTGTGTGATCCTGAGCAAATGAGGTTATCTCCTTAGGCCCCAATTTGCTTATATGGTCTCAATTGGAAGTGATATTACCCACAAGCTAAGTTTTGTGCATTGTGTTAAAAAATGACCCTTACAGAGTTAAAGGTCATCCCCCTAGCAAGGGTGACATCTGCAGAAGTGGCAGTCGTTTCTTCTCTAATGGTAGGGGCAGACCAAGGGGCATATTTACAAGGGCATTGCACCACCAGTGTGTCACTGCTTCCGACGCTTTAGTGGCACAATGGCCTGCTCCATATTAATAAGACAGTATTAAGCCACTATGCGTGGCTTAACAGCACCTAGTAAATATGGCCTTCTTGTTGCAGTATCCTGTGTCAAATGGGCGTGCAATGAGTGTTGCTGCGGACGTACCCACACATCACCCCTTACTTTTTCTCATTGCCCCAGATTTACAAGGTTCTGTAAATCTGAGGCGCTACCAAAAGGTGACGCCTTTGAAAAGGAGGCGTTAGAGTGGTGCAACGAGGAGAAAAACTATTTCCTCGGTTTTTACTCCTATGTGTGAACACACAGAAGGATCAAAACGCCATTAATGATTGAAGGTGGCCCTTCCTGCACAAACACAATCACCCCTGCAGCGCGGAACACCGCTGCCTGTGCTGGCTCTAGGCAGCTTTTCTTAGCACCAGCGCAAGGGAAAACACAGTGGTGTGTTGTATTCTTGTCAATATGGCGCTTCCCTGCGTATTTTAAATGACTTAGGGCAACCGTGCTAAATTGCTTGCAGGGCTGCGCTGCGCCATCTAGTTCGAAATATGCCCCCAAATATTGTAGTCATATGGTACTGGTGAGATGGGCTTGTTGTGTGCTGCGTAGCACGTCCCTCAGTGCCAAGAAAGAATGCTGCCCAATCACAGAGGAGCACACCTCCACCACTCCAACCCCTCCACCAGCCCACCTTGATATCACAGGACACATCAAGCACAAACAAAACAACAGCCTGAAGTGAGGAGGTGAACCACCCGAAACACACTCCAGCGGCATCAATCAAGACAAGACAATAGGACAGGAAGTGACCTCCACAGGTGACGTCACCGAGCGCTAGCCCCAGGAGGAGACAACAGACCCGGGCTCCTGTCAATACACTCTCGTCAGGGGTGGCGCCCAGGTCACCTCCGCCCCTGCGCCCCTGCTCCAAAAATGTCTTCGCTATCACCTCGGCCGCAATTAGCTTTGTCAACTCCACGCATGACCTCTGCAGATCTCGGCGATAAGATCAAACTCGGAAGATACTCGCTCGACAACATCTCCGCAGTGCTGCCAAAATATTACAACAATTACATCTCCGACTGAGTCTGCAACAATCGGGGTGAGAGGCACCTGGCGGAGGTCGCACTCAGGGCCTCGAGAATTGCCTTCTGCCTAAAGCTAAAGTTAGTGTAATTGTATAGCGCGGCCTTTTAGCGCCGTGTGCTGTCTGGAATTTGAACTATTTGTCCCTTTTGTCTTCAATTGTGAAACTATCCTCCATTTCGCCCAGGAAATCCACTGCAATTTTTTTTACGACAGATCAATTTGTGTGCAAACCAAGTATTGAATGACAGCCCAAAATAATTTGTGATACAGAAAAAAATCTGCTTATTACAAAAATGAATCTAGTACTAAAAAACAATTCATAATAAAAACATAAATCATAATTCGCTTGTCAAAATCTAGGAAACCGGTACAAGGATCCCATTCGGTAACTCTGCTAATTCTGGGAATCTTTGATCTAATTCACCTTTTATTTTGAAAATTATTTTTAAACTATATTTATACATTTATTTATTTCGGTTATTAGAGCGCAAACCACGCATCAAAGAGCAACAAAGCGCTTAAGTGAGAACTTTTTTATTGTATTAGGGTCAGCTCAGACAAGAGGTGCAGGAAATATGGTGAGGGTGTGTGGGTGACAGTTCACTCCAGATCATAAATCAGGATTGAATAAAACTGGTCATTGGGAAGCATACTAACCTTCTGGATTGTTCCATTACACTACATATTTGCAATTTCAGATAGAGGCGGATGAAGTAATTTTACCAGAGCCACAAGATATTTGACCTAAAATTAAAATAAAAAAGATGAAAAACAGTGCATCATTTGTGCAAGTGGCTGCAGATGGGAGACCCTGACACTCGTTTTTGGTGACGTGAATTTTTTTTTCAGACTTTAAGAAAGAGAAAGACAGAGGGAGAGAGAAGGAGAAAGAGAAAAATGGTAAAACAGTAAAAAAAAAGAAAATATGAAAAAAAACAGTAAAAGAGAGATAAAGAGATGTGATGCCTAGGGCGGTGGAAGAAAAGTATGAGACGTAATCAAAGCTGGGCTACTTTAGCGCAACGCCGGCATTCGGCAGCGCAGTGATGGACTCTTATGGAACGTGGTAAGGAGCTAAGACAACAGAGCACACTAGAATGGCTTCTTTTGTGCCCCCAACTCAGGTTTTAACCTTTTTAAACCTTAGACTAAACCCAGGACCATGCCATCTATGCCTGGCTTTGCTCCCTGGACTTTCTACGGTGATAAAAGAGGTGACTTTCTGTTCCAAACTCTAATGAGTCTGAGAAGTCCTCCCTTTCATGGACCAGCTACAGTCGTTCTTGTTTGATTCAATGCTGAGATATATGGACTTCTTTTAAATCAGTTTTCCCAAAAGAGAAGTTAAAGCAATACAAACAGGCATTTATACCTACAATACTAATACGGTCTAATGTTCAACAAAAACATCCTCGTTGGTAGGATGGTAGAGCAGAATTGAAGTAGCTGGAATTACTATAGGAGTGAAAAGGATGAATAATGGGGTATTTGTGAAGGTTAGAAAATGCATTTCTTTCCGTTCGACCTTGCTCTTGATGGGGTCTTTCTTGAGGGCAGAAATGATTAGTAAAACCCTTACTCAATCAGTGAAGAGGTGACTCCCCCTTAGGGCATCCTACACCACTCCTTCCTAGGTCCAGTGAGGGAATTACTATTATGGCAGGAAGAATGCGTAGGGTATTTGTGAGTTAAGGCCCTATAGCATGCAGGGAGGCCTTTTCTCCAGGATGTCTTCGGCAATATGAGCAGCTACTGTTAGACCATGTGTCGGTCAACTGTGCAGTCATAGCGATGGGGTCACAGGCAGAATACGGAGGCACTCCAGCCATAGTAATCACTGAGCAAACCAATAGATTGTGTGTTGTAGTTGTGATCACTATGAACCACAAAGACTTTCACCAGAAGTGATGAGTTCACTGTGTGTATTTGTGTTGGGTTCTTCCAAAGTGAAAGACCTCCCGGGAGTCAAGGTTACAAGCTTAAGGATGTGATGCTACCATTTTAGCTATGGATAAGACTGAAAACATATTCCTACGTTGGATTACTCGTCTTCCCGGTATTCCTTTATTAATCTAACCAGGCTTTGATGCTATGGTACCTCTAGCCTTCTTTCGCTTGTACAAATTGTGGTTTCAAACGCTGGCCTCAAAAGACCTTAATCCACACAGGCGTGGAGTAATATATGTATTGTGCAACATGTGGCTTCTAATATTTCATGGCATGGACACATAAAGGCCACTGTGGTGAAATTTTGGTGATGCATACTGGTGATGTTCAGGTCTAATGAATATACAAGTGAAATTGCTGCTCAAGTGAACAGTGAGGATGTCACTTGGACCCAATTGATTAGTTTTGGTGCTGCAAAGGCTGCAAAGGCTGCAAAGGCTGTCGCTGATTATTATGCTGAGGTAAAACAGAATTGTATCAGATAGCACCCAAAACTGTACGAAATTTCAGTCGGAAATTATACACATAATTATTTGTACAGTCAGCAGGAAGAATTTTTATGTTGTTCATGCCTTTTTGAGAGTGCACTGCTGAAAAAGATGTTCACTTATGGGGAGAATACATTTCTTTAGTTAGTTACTGTGAGATAATCATTCTTGTTGCGTGGTCATGCCCAGTTTTCACAGCATTTTATTGCTAGCTTTTAGACACTACGCACTGGGGCACTGACATCCAGTGCCCAGTGTTTGTGTTCTGACCTCTAAAACATGAAAACATTGTCTAGTCCCTGATTAGCATATTAAGCTCTTCTGTAAGGCCTTAGTATATGGTATGGAAACTACGCTCATGGCATAAGTTGTTTAATGTTACCTGTGTAGGAGAGTAGGGTCTGCTATCCTATGGTCACCCCAAATTTTTGCTTTTTGCTTCACTGGTTTATGACTTAATGTGGCTGTGGGCCTGCTAATCAGACCCACAGCCTGCTGTTCTCTCTCTAAATTGTTACCCATGTACTTTAGGTGCATAACGAAATTGGAACTGGTTCACCTTATTGGCCCCTGTAACAGTGTACCCAGGTACCCAGGGCATAGGTGCTTCCAAGGCCTACCAGGGGCTGCAGCATGGATTGTGCCACCCCTGGCCTGGCCTCCATATTTGACACAACTGGCTGATCACTTAGCTGGGGTAAGTCGGTGTAACCACCCCTTACTTAGGTGTAGTATGCCTATACCTAACCTAAAATGGACACATATGTTCCTATCAGTCACTCCTATGGAAGGCCTCATCAATCCTGGAGGCAGAGTGCTTGGAAATATGTGAGATGGTGCTCTGGCATGAGCTGAGCCTGTCTGCAGCTTTCGGAACCATGTCCTTTAGCTGTTTCATGATACTGCCATACCATATACTCTTAAGTGCATTATGAACCTCGCGGTTAAATGCTATCTTGGGTTTGGCTTTATCAAAACATGTCGAGTAAGGTGTCATACGAATTGGAATACTACCCCCTCGCCAGTTCTGGCGACGGGGGTAGCATTCCACCCTTCTAGAGGGACACGACATGTACCTAGCCTGAACCCCGGTTAAAGTTAAACAGAGCCTCAGCATCACAAAATGGATGCTGCCACCACAGACACAAGTCTGACCTCCTGCTGCTGGGAGTCCTTCCAGCGAGGGCAGCTTGGACAAAGGGTTTCCTGCCTGGGGAGGTGCTAGCACCACTCCAGACAGGATTTTGTGTATTGGGTAGGACAGGGCTGAATAGAATCAGACATGCCTGGGGCACACAAGGTGTCCCTGTGCATAGGCCAGTTCAAACCGGCGCTGGGGCTTTCCAGCCCCAGTCCTGGCGCGAAACTGGACAAAGGAAAGGGGATGTAACCACCCCCCTTCCTGGTTCCACCCAGAGGAGGGACCTAGTAGGTGATCCGGCCCCCCAGATTCGAATAAGAGTGGGAGCTGTGTCCTGAGACTTCAGATCATCCTGAATCAACTTGAAATACAGAAGAAGACTGGACTTCGACATTCTGCTGCACAGAAGACGGAAGAGAATCTCCCTTGTGGCCAAGGAGTGACCAACCTGTGAACACAGGCACCAACCAGCAACTCGACGTCTGCTTTGCCGCCGCCTCCCGCCGAAGCCCGAGCCCAGAGCCTGACAAGACCCAGACTCCCAGACTTCTCACAGCTTGATCCACAGTCCCTGCAGAGAAGGGACCGGTGGAGGCACCGAGAGACGTGGGACCGGACCTCTTGAAAGACCCTCGAGAAGCTGACTGCGCAGCACCCGAGGCACCCTCGATGCTGTGCTTTGGGGTTTGAGAAGCCCCAACCTCGAGCAGCCCTTGCACCGAAGATCAGCCCCCCAGCATCTCCACGATCTGCGTGGGGCCCTTTTGCACCGTGCCACTCGATGCGCCATCCTGGCCACTTGCCACGTAGCTAGCGGCCATCTTGGTGACGAAAACGACAAACTACACTGCTGGTCTGGTTGATCCAGATTGGCCCTTGCTCCCCTGAAAAGGAGCACCCGCTCTGACCTTGCTGGTCCGAGTGAGAAGCTTGAACCACTTCCTGCGTGGCTTGCTTTAGACAAGGTCTGTTTGCTCCAATCAAGTTGCCGACACCGCCATCAGCGAGAACCTACAAGGGACAGCTCGTGACCGACTCCTGGACGTCCTTGACCTCTTCGTGTCCACGTGGCTGCAGAGACAATCTTCACGACATCACCTGTTTGCACCCGACATCGCCTGGTTCCAGTCTGGTTCCACGGTAGTCACTAGCTAGTGACTTTGAACATTGTCCCCTCTGCTTTCAGGTCTTCACCTCTTCATATCCACCCTTGGATCCACCGGAACTCTTCACCTCGAGCCGCCTGCAGCATCTTCAGCTCCAAGCACCATCGACCTGCGTGACGAAACCCGACACTACTTCGACCCTGTGCACCCGCTTCCTGTGGGTGAGGTAACTCAGCAACGCCGGTGTTCCCACACTGGTATACACCTCTAGTGTCTGTGTCTAAAGTTTCATCCTTCTAGGTCACTCGGAAGGTTCCTTAATAACTAACTTTGTAACTTTTACGCACCATTGACTTGCATTGGTAAAGCGTGCACTTTCCGCACTGCACCCGAGTCCCGCGGGCCTTTCCCGACTTCTTCACTGCTAGTCCCGAACAGCTCCAGCGATTCCCCAGGCCCTAGGCCTCTTCTCTTTCCCCATAGTGGTTCTTATACCACTATTTTAGTATATGGTTTAGGTGGCCCCTAGGGCTCATCCATAATTGTGCAACTTTTGTGTATTTAAACTGTGTTTTGTTTTAACGCATTTGCTTCTGTGCTCATAAAGAGTATCAGGGATATTTGTAGAAATAAATCTATATATATTTTCAATATATATCTGTGTGGTGTCCTTTCATTTGGTATTCAAGGGATTGTATATGGTAAAACAGCTTGCTTCACATGCCTTTACAGAGTTTAGCCTAAGACTGCTTAGTCCATGCTACCCCTAGGATAGCTTGTCTATAAGGTTGACTTTACAACCTGCACCATAAGGGTTGCTTGGCATGGTACAAGGTGATCATTAGAACTAGTGAGCATCATATACCAGGCCAACTTCTCACATTGGTGGCAGCGGTGGGATTTGAGCTTGCTGTTGTTTTACCTTTACAATCTTTGAAGATATCATTTGAAAGATCATACAGGTACCTGATAGGTACACTAAAACAAGACTAGATATACTTAAGTTCTACTGAACTTAATTGTTGTAGAGGATAGGGAGTAGCACACCCTGACTACAACTACTAGATAGGTTTTGTAGGACAACACAAGTGTAGGTAGATTGCAACACATCCACCACACTAAGAGCAATGTCTGGAGCAGAGGGATCCACTGGAACCATCTCTGTTGAGAGTGACCCTCCAAGGGCACCATCCAAATTTGCTATCTTTCCATTTAAGGAACTGAGGCAACTGTGTTCCATGAGAGGAATCAAAACAGGTCCTACTCCTACAGCAGGACACCTCAGAGAGCTGTTAGACCAGTCTGAAGCTCTAAAGAACTCCAACCCAGGCCCCTCAGGGACTGGAGATGGAGGATCTCCCACTGAAGATGATAACCCTGATACCCCTGCCCCTGTCATCCAGATAGATGAGGAAGACCAGACCCCTGGGAATTCTTAGCCTGAGGAAGAGGAAGAGGAGGAGGAGGTGGAAGAAAGTGATTCTGATGATGGTAGAAATAGCCAGGTGTTAGTCAGCAGGCTTAACCAGGCTAACTTAAGCTTATTTGGGACTGAAGGTGGGTCCAACCCATTCAGACCCCCAAATGGACTTAACCAGGAGCATAGGAGGAGGAGGAATCACTCAGGTGAGTCCAATACTTCCCATGTTTCTAGAGGTTCTCATGGCAACTCCAGAAGGGAGTTGACTAGCCCTCAGAGAAGGGAACATGAGGCCAAAATGAGAGAGGCTGAACTTAAGATCCAGAGACAAGAGTTAGAAGTTGCCCTGGCCAAAGAGAAACTTGCTAGAGCAAGGCAGCCTAGAGAGAGTGGATTAGAATCCACTGGTGGCAGCACTATCCCTAAGGATAAAGACAGGTCCTATGACAATAGAAACCTGAGTAAGATTGTGCCCCCCTACAAAGTTGGGGATGATATCCACAAATGGATGACTGCACTTGAGAGAGCTTGCAAA
Organism: Lissotriton helveticus; assembly: GCF_964261635.1. Taxonomy (NCBI): domain Eukaryota; kingdom Metazoa; phylum Chordata; class Amphibia; order Caudata; family Salamandridae; genus Lissotriton; species Lissotriton helveticus. The sequence goes on from NC_136062.1 coordinate 362,062,140, forward strand.
GTACAGCAGGTCCCTCAGGAGCAGTGGGCAGCAATCTTGTGGCTCTCCTTTGAAGGTAGAGGCCGAGACAGACTCCTCACAGTTAGTGATGGGGATTCTAGAAACTACCTGGTCCTGAAGAGTGCTCTGATTGATGGGTTAGGCTTAACCACTGAACAGTACAGGTTAATGTTCAGAGATACCCAGAAGACACAGACTCAGGACTGGTCTGAATTTGTTGAATGTGCCACTAAGGCTCTGGAGGGCTGGTTGCTGGGAAGTAAGGTTACAGACTATGAAGGATTGTACAATTTGCTTATGAGAGAACAGATTTTAAAAAACTGTCAGAACCAGCAGTTGCATCAACATTTGGTTGACTCAGATCTAACCTCTCCCCAAGAATTGGGAAAGAGGGCAGACAAATGGGTTAAGCAAAAGAACCAGAACCAGAACCAGGGTGGTGACCAAAAGAAAACAGACCAGAAGGGTGGGGAGCAGAAAGCTAAAGACCAGAAGTCTTCAACAGGGCCCCAAACTAATACTGAGGGTGGGTCCCAAACTTCCAAGAAGAAGAAGAAAGAAGGTCAAAGAAAACCCTGGTGTAGCTTTTGCAAAAACACCACTCACTGGACAAGTGATTGTAAAAAGGGTGGAGCCCCCAACACTGCAGCCCATAAGGCACCTGCACCCACTAGTACAGTTGGCAGTGTTGGTCCACAGACTAAGGGGGTAGTGGGTATCACCTTGAGAACTGATGGAGATTCTGACCTAGTCAGAGTCCCCACACAGGCTGTTCTGATTTGTGATGGGGAGATTGATTTTTCCCCTACTGTCAGTCCCAATAATTTGGGCAAGTACAGACAGACACCTTTAATTAATGAAAAAGTGGCTCAAGCATACAGGGACACATGTGCCAGTGTCACCATGGTGACGCCTAGCTTTGTGGACCCTGGACAGTACATACCAGGTGATAATTACCTGGTGACCAATGCCAGCAATGTCACTACTACACATAGTGTGGCAATTGTTAACTTTTCCTGGGGAGGGGTAACTGGCCTAAAAAGAGTTGTGGTTAGTGCTGATCTCCCAGTAGAATGTTTGTTGGGCAATGACCTGGAGAGCTCTCTATGGTCAGAAGTTGAGTACAGGACTCATGCAGAGATGTTAGGGATATCATCACATGTCCTTGCTGTGACCAGAATATGAAATGAAGGTGGATCTGCACACCTAAATATAATCAGTGTATTCAAAACTGTAACTAGAAATTATCAAAGTGTGTGCGTGCGAAGCATGGGGAAGGGGTACCACCGTCCCTAGGTATAATGTCTGAAAGGAGTACTTGAAAACAAGGACTATGCTACGCACAGCTATCTGGCAATCATGCCTCAAAAATTATAAATACATCATTTAAACCAACATTAATAGATGTTAGACACATTCATTATACACATTTATTTAAAGTATTTCACATAAATATTCAAAAGCAAAAATAACGCAATTTTTCTGATAAGTCCATTCATTGATATATAGAATCCAACTCTATGAGTCATAAATGTAAAGGTATTAATCAAATCAAAACAACCCAATGCATTTCGGGTTCAAATGAACCCTTCTTCAGGGGTTAATTTAAAGCTTTAGTGTTCTGATTCTCCGGGCTGGTTCAGGTGCCGAATCTACAACAAAAATACATAGTATCGACATTTCAGAAATATTTCATGCATGTCACGTATTGAATAATATCTGCAACTATGACCTTAGGGTTTGCATTCTCCTGTAGTACCACAGTCTCCGTGGAAACTAAAGAAAAGACCAAAGAATCCAAGAATTCAAGAAACCAAAGAAGAAATTGAAATCAATCCATGCCGTGATTGGAACATGTAGTAAAAATATGCATTTTATTTTACTTTACTTCATCACTTTCACATTTATTCTTTTTATACATCCATTATTGTTTATTTATCTCTTTATTTTCGGATTTAGAGGTTTTTTACAAAGAATAATTAAAGGGTCGTCTAGAACCCTGCACTGTGGAGATCGTGTCGAACCGCCATGTTGGATCTGGTTGTTTTCAACCTCCAGTCCACTTTTTATGTTTACATCCGAGTCGCATTAGGTTAAGTACATGGTAGACCCGCCGGGTTGAGTGGAGTTTGTTTGACTTGGACGCAGAGATTGGATTACGGGTTGGAAACCTTGGCCCGAAGGTAGGGGACGTTATAAGATATATCACGTGAAAGTGGGAGGCATAATGTTCAACACGGACAGTTTTTGATAGTATCATTATTTTGTTTAGGGCATTTGCACCGAGGAGCGAGTGAGCCATTAACTAATGCTGATAAACTGGATGAGGCTCTTGGTGTGCTGCTATCGGTAAGAAAGGGTTTTCCCCGAGGTCGAATTCATGACTTAAGTTTAATTTAAATAGTTGTCACATTCGATTTTTTGTAATTTGTGTACAGGTGTGGATTCACGAATTTTACTTAGGAGCACCTAGCAACTCAACAGCTTGTATTTGCTTTTACTGAGACGGTAGGCGCATCATTTTACATTCTTTGCTTTGAGAACTGATGTTCACTATATACGGATTTACGATTAGGATTATTGTATTATCCACAGGATCTTGTTATTCTTGAACGGACAACCTTCTTGCACCAAGCTAATGCAGTACAGGTATTAGGTATTTATAGGTTTGGCATATAATATCTAACTTTTTGAGCACGGCAATTTTATCGTTTGATTTTGTGGTTCACATTGAACTCTCTAGAACACGATTTGATTAGAATAATTTATGGGTTAAGTTCTTGTTTTTTTTCATTTTCACTACATGTTCCAATCACGGCATGGATTGATTTCAATTTCTTCTTTGGTTTCTTGAATTCTTGGATTCTTTGGTCTTTTCTTTAGTTTCCACGGAGACTGTGGTACTACAGGAGAACGCAAACCCTAAGGTCATAGTTGCAGATATTACTCAATACGTGACATGCATGAAATATTTCTGAAATGTCGATACTATGTATTTTTTTTGTAGATTCGGCACCTGAACCAGCCCGGAGAATCAGAACACTAAAGCTTTAAATTAACCCCTGAAGAAGGGTTCATTTGAACCCGAAATGCATTGGGTTGTTTTGATTTGATTAATACCTTTACATTTATGACTCATAGAGTTGGATTCTATATATCAATGAATGGACTTATCAGAAAAATTGCGTTATTTTTGCTTTTGAATATTTATGTGAAATACTTTAAATAAATGTGTATAATGAATGTGTCTAACATCTATTAATGTTGGTTTAAATGATGTATTTATAATTTTTGAGGCATGATTGCCAGATAGCTGTGCGTAGCATAGTCCTTGTTTTCAAGTACTCCTTGCTGTGACCAGGTCACAGGCCAAAAAGTGCCTCTCTGAACCTCAGGTCTTGGATCCTGGAACAATGGACCAATGGACAAGGAACAGGAGGGTAAAGGCTGTGCCTTCCCAAATGCCCACAAGTGAGGATCAGCCTTCACAGGAAGATGATTCTAAGACCCCTGAAGGAACTGTCCCTATAGAGCTTGAACCTGATCAGGTTGAGTTTCTGGGGACAGGGGGACCTTCTAGGGCAGACTTGGGGCAGGCTCAGTTATCCTGTCCTTCTCTTGAACCCCTCAGACAGCAGGCTGCTGCTGAGGCTGCTGGGAATGCTCATGGTACCCATAAGGTTTATTGGGATGATGGGCTCCTTTATTCAGAGAGTAGAGACCCCAAGCCTGGTACAACCAGGAGGTTGGTCATACCTCTGCAATTTAGGGGCTTCCTTCTTACCTTGGCACACGATATTCCCTTAGCAGGACACCTAGGCCAGAACAAAACATTGGACAGACTTGTCTGTCACTTTCACTGGCCTCACATGTCAGAAGATACAAAGGAGTTTTGTTGCTCCTGTGTAACCTGCCAAGCAAGTGGCAAAGCAGGTGGTACCACAAAGGCCCCCTAATACCATTACCTGTGGTGGGGGTGCCCTTTGAAAGGGTAGGGATTGACATTGTTGGACCAATGGATCCCCCTACAGCATCTGGGCACAGATTCATACTGGTGGTGGTGGACCATGCCACCAGGTACCCAGAGGCAATTCCACTTAGGACCACAACAGCTCCTGTTGTGGCCAGGGCCTTACTTGGAGTTTTCTCCAGAGTGGGGTTTCCTAAGGAGGTAGTATCTGATAGAGGTGCAAACTTCATGTCAGGATACTTGACAGCTATGTGGAAGGAATGTGGTGTCAACTATAAGTTCACCACTCCCTATTATCCACAATGCAATGGGCTTGTTGAGAGATTCAACAAGACCCTAAAGGGCATGATCAAAGGATTACCTGAAGCTCAGGCGAAGATCTGCCTTCTGTTTGCTTACAGAGAGGTCCCACAAAAAGGTGTTGGCTTCAGCCCCTTTGAATTGTTGTTTGGACACCCTGTAAGAGGACCCCTATGTCTGGTGAGGGAAGGATGGGAGTTACCTCTCAAAAAGCCCAAGCAAGACATAGTGGACTATGTACTTGGTCTCCGCTCCAGGATGGCTGAGTATATGGAGAAGGCATCCAAAAACCTTGAGGCTAGCCAGGAATTACAGAAAGCCTGGCATGACCAAACGGCTGTCCTGACTGAGTACCAGCCTGGACAGAAGGTATGGGTGTTGGAGCCAGTGGCCCCAGCAGCACTCCAAGACAAATAGTCTGGACCCCATACAATCCTTGAGAAAAAGGGAGAGGTTACCTACTTGGTGGGCCTTGGAACTCCCAGGAGCCCCCACAGGGTGCTCCATGTTAACAGGCTGAAAGCATATGTTGACAGGGCAGACATGGGCTTGCTCATGGCTACAGATGAGGGGCAGGAGGAAGAGAGTGACCCTCTCCCAGACCTGCTGACTCAGAACCCTGAGGATGGCTCAGTTGATGGTGTGGCCTTAGATGGCAGCCTCACTGAACATCAGCAACATGACTGTAGACAGGTTTTGCAGTCATATCGACATATGTTCTCCCTGACACCCAGTCAGACTAACTGGTGTACCCATGTGGTGGACACTGGTGATAGTCTTCCTGTAAAGAACAAAATTTACAGGCAGCCTGACCATGTCAGAGACTGTATCAATGCTGAGGTGCAAAAGATGCTGGAGTTAGGTGTCATTGAGCCTTCAGAGAGCCCCTGGGCTAGCCCAGTGGTTCTGGTCCCCAAACCTCACACCAAAGATGGAAAGAGAGAGATGAGGTTCTGTGTGGATTACAGAGGACTCAATGCTGTCACCAGGACAGATGCACACCCAATTCCAAGGGCAGATGAGCTCATAGACAAATTGGCTTCTGCCAAATATTTGAGCACATTTGACTTGACAGCTGGCTACTGGCAAATCAGGTTAGCTGAGGAGTCTAAAGCCAAGACAGCATTTTCTACCCCCAGTGGGCATTACCAGTTTGTGGTGATGCCCTTTGGTTTGAAAAATGCACCTGCCACCTTCCAAAGGTTGGTGAATCAAGTCCTTACTGAGTTGGATGACTTTTGTGCAGCATATCTGGACGATATTGCTGTCTTTAGCTCCACCTGGGAGGATCACCTGGTCCACCTGAAGGAAGTGCTAGAGGCTCTGCAAAAGGCAGGCCTCACTATCAAGGGAACCAAGTGCCAGATAGGGCAGAGTAAGGTTGTGTACTTGGGCCACCTTGTGGGTGGAGGCCAAGTTCAACCACTGGAGAGTAAGATTCAGACCATAAAGGACTGGACTCCTCCAACTACCCAGACTCAGGTCAGAGCTTTCTTGGGCCTGACTGGGTACTACAGGAAGTTTGTTAAGAACTATGGGTCCATTGTGACTCCTCTTAATGATCTGACATCCAAGAAGATGCCCAAAAAGGTTCAGTGGACAGAATACTGTCAAAAGGCATTTGATGACCTGAAGAAGGCCATGTGCTCTGCACCTATCCTGAAGAGTCCTGACTACTCAAGAGAGTTTATTGTCCAAACAGATGCTTCTGGGTTGGGAGTGGGAGCTGTGCTTTCACAACGTAATGTAGATGGTCAAGACCAGCCCATTGCTTTCATTAGCAGAAGGCTGACCCCCAGAGAGAAACGTTGGTCAGCCATTGAGAGGGAGGCCTTTGCTGTGGTGTGGGCCCTGAAGAAGTTGAGACCATACTTGTTTGGCACTCACTTCAAGATTCAGACCGACCATAAGCCCCTCTTATGGCTTAATCAGATGAAGGGTGAAAACCCCAAACTACTCAGGTGGTCCATTTCCCTACAGGGGATGGACTTTACAGTGGGGCACCGCCCAGGGACTGACCATGGTAATGCAGATGGTCTCTCCAGGTACTTCCACTTAGAACATGAAGACACAACTGGTCAAGGTTAGTCTAATGTCCCTGCGTTTGGGGGGGGGGTTGTGTAGGAGAGCAGGGTCTGCTATCCTATGGTCACCCCAAATTTTTGCTTTTTGCTTCACTGGTTTATGACTTAATGTGGCTGTGGGCCTGCTAATCACACCCACAGCCTGCTGTTCTCTCTCTAAATTGTTACCCATGTACTTTAGGTGCATAACAAAATTGTAACTGGTTTACCTTATTGGCCCCTGTAACAGTGTACCCAGGTACCCAGGGCATAGGTGCTTCCAAGGCCTACCAGGGCCTGCAGCATGGATTGTGCCACCCCTGGCCTGGCCTCCATATTTGACACAACTGGCTGATCACTCAGCTGGGGTAAGTCGGTGTAACCACCTCTTACTTAGGTGTAGTATGCCTATACCTAACCTAAAATGGACACATATGTTCCTATCAGTCACTCCTATGGAAGGCCTCATCAATCCTGGAGGCAGAGTGCTTGGAAATATGTGAGATGGTGCTCTGGCATGAGCTGAGCCTGTCTGCAGCTTTCGGAAACATGTCCTTTAGCTGTTTCATGATACTGCCATACCATATACTCTTAAGACTGCTTAGTCCATGCTACCCCTAGGATAGCTTGTCTATAAGGTTGACTTTACAACCTGCACCATAAGGGTTGCTTGGCATGGTACAAGGTGATCACTAGAACTAGTGAGCATTATATACCAGGCCAACTTCTCACAACCTGTGCCTTGCAGCACCTATTGTGACACCCAAAAGTGTGACATATAAAACATGGCTTCAAGACTATAAAAGTAGCCTGACTGCTGCAGTTTGACAGGGGAAAATCCATATTTTTAAATATTAATAAGGCCCTGTACCCCACAAGATGCGGTGCATGGTATTTACCAGTGGGACATGTAAAAATATAACACAGTGATAAGTCCCACAAAGCTATTTTCACTGTTGTAGACTCTGTTTGTCAAATGAGAAAACTATGATATGGATAAATTATGAATTCTGTTATCTGGGGTTTAGAGCAAGCTATAGAAATAGTACAACTACAAGTAATTAAAAATCCAATTAATTGGTGAAGTAGGACTTTTAATAAATATTTAGGAAAATAAACGTTTAGAAAGTTGTCTTTTCCATACCCAAAGCTAGGGGTGGGCAAAACTCGTATAATTCCGTGTAGTAGAATCATGTGAAAATGCCTAAAAATTCCGTGAGTTGATACAGAAATACGCTAGAAAAGTAATTCTGCATTTAGTTAAAAAATGACACCCTGCGTCCAAAATGGACGCAAGTATGCCTTTCTGTAGTAAGAAATAGCACTAAATACAGCAGAATACAATTAGCGAGCAGCCACTCCGCTCGCTAAATGTTCTGTTGAGGTAGGATTTTTGCCCAGCTTGCTCCTGGCATTTTGCAGTATTAGTACAAAACACACTCCGTGCATCCAAAATGGTGTGGTGCATGTGATCCCGATCAACTCAGGAAAGGTAGCTGAGGACATTGTAGGAACATGATAAAAATGAAAGGAAGAGAGGTGAAGCCTGGCCATCCATAGTTTAATGTAAGGGGAAACCTAAGGAATTGGAAGCCTTTGTTAGTTAGGCATAAGGTAGTCATTTGGGCACCAACCCAGTGGGAGCGTAGCTGGTCCCAGAACCAGTTTGGTGTAGCTCAGGAAGAGTGAAGTACTCATTTTCCTAAATACACCTCTGACTGGGACACAATTACGTATCTGAGGCAGAAGGCCTGTTCCATCTTGGATTCCCACTCAAATAGTTCAATCTCAGTCAGTATGCAGTTTTTATTTTATTTATTTTAAAAGTTTTATATAGCGCTGGCTAGACCCGGAGGTATCAGAGCGCTTTACATGAGTATCAGACCCTTTATGCGGACGATACACAACTTATCTTTAATTTCTCCACTAACAATGTGATAGACCAAATGAAGTTCCAAGAAGACATTTTGGCCATTTCTAAATGGCTATCTAACAACTGTCTTCAACTAAACTCCTCCAAAACAGAGGTACTTCTGATTGGCAATGGCACACAGACATTGGATGAGCACTGGTGGCCTCCTGCGTTGGGACCAGCTCCTATACCTAAGGAGTTGGTAAAAAATCTAGGAGTGATGCTCGACAACTCGCTCAATTTGGATTCCCATGCCAAAAAAGTGGCGGGCATCTGCTACGGGTGCCTGCGCTCTCTCAGACCCATTTTGGGGTTCTTCGAGCCCCCAACCCGTCAACTCATAGTCCAGACGTCAGTCCTTTCTCACCTGGACTACTGCAACTCCCTCATGCTAGGCTCCAACACGACCACAATAAACAGGATGCAAAGAGCGCAAAATGCTGCTGCCCCTGTTTTGTTTGCTCTACCCAAAACCTGTCACACTTCCCCCTTTCTCCGGCAACTACATTGGTTGCCTATAAAGCAACGCATCCAATTCAAAACCCTCTGTCTTACCCACAAAATCTTGTATAGCGCTGGCCCCAAAAATCTTCAAGGACTATGTTCCTTTTATATCCCTACGCGCGCACTTCGCTCAGCGGACCTTTCTCTAGCACGTACCATTAAGATTCGGAGGAGCAGAGCTGGTGGCCGCTCCTTCAGGTATCTGGCCCCTAAACTTTGGAATTCCATCCCCTTAAAAGCTCGAGCCACTTCAAACCATCTGCTATTCCGCAAACTGATAAAAACTTGGCTGTTTGCGTCCATCTAATACATCCTCTGTCGCACTAGTTGTAGGCATGTACGCAAGCGCTGGGACTCCCCGTTGCTGGGGTAGCCATGCGCTATACAAAATTCCATAACATAACATAACATTACATAGTTACAGGTTACATCATTACAAAGGTTACACAGGTCTTAGAGTAAGGCAACAAAGTTACTTGTACAGTCGAGAAAAACAATAAGCACAAATACGTAAGGGGAAAAGAAGGAAAGGTGAGAGATTCAGGGGGGTTGGAGTAGGGGAAGTAGACAGATAAAGAAGGTGGGAAAGAGGAGGGGAGGGGGAGGGTGAGAGACACAGCATGGGGAGAAGAGGGGAAGGGTGACGGGGACACAAACCGGTAGACGAGTCAAGGCAACGTCCAAAGTCCAGTAAGCTGTGATCCCAAGGGAAGTGGTATCCCTTCCCTATCTCTATTGCGAGAGGCTCCCTTTACGCAGTGGACTCTATCAGAGAGGTCTCCGAGACTCCAAGGTCTACATACTGGATCCTTCCCCAAAAAGGGGAGAGGGAGTGCTTTGGCAAGGGGTGCCATACCATACCTCAAGTGTGAGTGGCTCCCTTGGCGCAGTGGACTCACTCAGCGGGTTCGCTGAGACTCCAAAGTATAAATATTGGATCTTTCCCCAACAAGGGGAGAAGGAGTGCTTAGTTAAAGGGCACAAAGGACAGGGGGTAGGCAGAGTAGCAGGCAAGGGGAGAGATTCAGGGGAGAGAGGATAGGGGCTAGAGACAATAAGGAGAGACGAAAAGAAGTCTGCCTAAAGACCGACTGGGTAGGTGACAACCAAGGAGGGGATCCAAGGCCCATCTCCCCTATAGCTAAACCAAGTAGCTCCATCGGGCATCAGACAAAGTAGTTCAGTCTCAAAACATTGAGAGAGGAGGGAGGGAGAGACATAAATAGAGTGAGGATGCGGTAGGAGACGATACGAGAGACGACAGGAAGTGCAACAATGTGGTTCAACAATATACTAGAAGAAGATCAACAAGTAAACATTAAATCAAACAATCAGCAATACAATTAGGGGAGGAGTGAAAGGCGAGAGAAAGTAGTGGGGGGTAGGGGAGGAGAGGGAGTGAGGATAAGGGAAGAGACAACCATAGAGACGAAAGGAAGTCTGTCTAAGGTTCACAGCAAAATAGGGTGGGGACAAAGGGCAAGGGCATGTGAGGGCCGAGGACAGAAGCTGGAAAGAGTAAGAGCGGAGAGGGGGGAAGGTTGCATAAGGTGCATAAGGTTTGAACAGACAGAGGCACGTATCTCCTGCCTGGGGGCTGTATTGTCTTGTTGGAGAATGCGGGCAGTGAGACTCTGTTCATCTCCGATGGGTGTAGTCTCCAAAGCATATGAGTCCTGCTGCTTTGTTCTAGTGCGCCCCATGGTGTCCTGTGTGTCCTATTGTCTCAGGGTCTGTAACACTACCCTTCGAGATCCACCGGAACCACCAGTAGTCGCCCAATGCATCCCACAGCCGCGGGCTCTGCAGTATCCCCGCTCTGAGTTTGCTTGAGTCCTCAGCAGTCCCGGACCAATCAAGTGGAGTGGGAGCACCAGTATAGTACCGATCCAAGATTAGTTCCCTATCCAGAGGCTGAGACGTTCGCGATCCCTCACTCAGGCCTTGCGTCACTAGTAGTCCTACCAGCAGCAGCCCACGGTTCCCACAGGACAGCAGCACCACTCCCACACCGTTGGGGTAGCTTGTGAGCGCAGTTTCACTCTGTTAGTTCATAGGTCTGCAGACATCCTTAGCAGCACAGTACTACAGAGCCCAAGACAGCAGCACCACAGGCTATCGAGAGATCCTCGACACAGTCGGGTCGTGCGTCTGAGGCCCGATATCAGAGGTGGGAGGGGGAGGCACCAGCCCACCTAGGTCGCTCCAAGTCCTATTCAACACCCCTCCACTGCGCCTGCACAATGTCTTTGATAGTCTAGCTTGTTGATCTTCCTCACATATTGCTCTCCTTGTGTCAGCCCCGCACAGCCACTAGCACTCCAGTGATCAAAGCCCCCCAAGCCTCAGTGTGTGCTCCAGCATTCCCACGCAGTCATCACGGAACCCATACGGCTGCAAGCCACAGCAGCGATGCCCAGCAGTCTTCTCTCCCATATGCGGGGCCCGCCTAAACACAATCCCGTTCTCACTGCCTTGCCGCCCCCTCACCTCCCTGAGCGTGTGTCCCTCCGTCGGTCTCTCCCGGGTAGTATTTCCCGCAGTTCCCGGGAGCCGCGACTTCTCTGCACCAATTCACGCAGCAGGGCTTGGGGGGGATAGCACTCCACTGGGACGCGGGCACCACCTCACCTCTCCCGTCGTTGCAGGTCCACCGCGGGTTATCTTCAGCCGCCGCGGGGCCCCCACCGCACGGGAGCACCGCAGATCACCCACCGCCGCAGCCGCAGTGCAAAGAGTATATGCTGTAAAGGAGGGCACTATTCTGCTCTACAAAATGGCTAAATGACATTGTAAAGTAAATATTTTTTGCAAAGACAAAACCAATCAGCTTTGCCAGTTTTATTTCCTGGAGTGACCAGTGACCAGTTGCAACTGGAAGAGTACTTACCTCTTCTGTAAGAGTCCTAATCCCTAAATGCCATCCTTGAGGTCTTGGGAGGTTTAGTAGTGCCCACAAAGAGTTAATCTGAAATGTTTGAAAAATGTGGAGTTAGAAAAGCTGAGGACTTTTCAAACTCTGGAGAACTGGAACCAACTACCTACGCCAAGCGCCCCAAGGAGTGAACGTGCTAGGCAAAAAATCAAGTTTGTGTCTCTCACACCTTTTTGAAACTCGAAAAGTATGCTCAGCAGTTCCATAGAGCAAGCCTCGCCACTGTTTGGATGTGACTTTCCCAGATACAGCCTTCGGCCTTATTCTGCTGGAATATTCTGAGCTGCAAAAAGAGAATAAGTCTATACATAGAAATATTGACCGGGGAAGGCACCAAAAGTATCTGATGAAGAGAGGACTTAGCTGGGTGTGAACTTTTCCACTCTGAACTTTCAGGCTAAAACCAGTAGCTTCAGCAGGACCTTATCCAAAGGGTATCCGGCTTCAGGGGGACTTCTTTGGATGCACTCTGCAGCCCTACACTGCTGATGGATTTTGACTACTATTTCAGAGACTAAGACATAAAGAAAAAGTTTTACTTGGACGCACCTGCTAGGCGTGTCCAACATGTGCTCTATGCCGGTTGCCCTGAAATTGCACCTGGGTCCCGGTCACCCACGAACACCTAATACTGATTGGAACTTTGACTTTTCTCTTACATCTTTAAGAATTCAACTCTCCAGTTCCTCTTATTGGATGTATTTATTTATTTTGATGTCATTTTGGTTTTTTGCTTTATTTTCCCGAAAATGAGTGATATTTTCATTATGTTGTGTTTTTAACTTTTTAATTCTCATGAAACTTCTAAAGGCTTTTAATGATTTTCTCTAACTAAAGTCTTTCTTCTCTGTGCCGTAGTGGCCAGTGATTGATCTTAGGTTTCAATTACTGAGAGCTTTGCCAGATCTTCACAGGTTAAGGACTTCATTACCTGTGATGGACTACCATCCGATCCAATTAATAATTCACTTTCTTACTGCTACCTGTTGGTTTTTAGTCTAGATCATATTTTCTATATGTATAACACATTGTATTAATGTGCCAGTATTGTGTAATTTACTCTTTTGATCGGAATGTAAAATTCCTTTTAAATATTGTATGACTGTAAAATGTGACTGAATCAATTGCATACTTGTACATTTTATTTTTATCCTGTGTTCTTAATTTTTTGTTTTTGTTACTGGTTATAGACATAAAAATATTGGTTGGTTAATTAAGGTTTAACATGTGAACAATGGACCACAAGTCATTCTGTAAAATATACATAAATTCAAGTAAGTGGCTGTCACTGTTGAGGTTTCAGAATCAGAATGCTCACACATGTAAGGAAACTTTGTGGAAATTTATTCGCCACATTTTTAAGGGAGAAAAAGCTGGCTGCAGATTAAATGTGGGTTGAAGTCATCAGGAAATGAATGGTCACCCAGGAGCAGCCTGGATGTAGAGCTCACAGTTAAATGTAAGAAGTGAACAATCACCAGGAATCAGTAGGTATATAAGGCTTAAAAAATAACTGTTTTGATGTTCTGAAAACATTGAGGATCAGAACACCCAGATGATGCCTTGATGAAGGAACTCAGGGTTAAATCTAAGTGTAGAATTTCTAGAAGTGAATAGCCACACGAAAGCAGCCAAGAAATCAATGTGTGGTCTTTCTGTAATTTAACCAGTGGTGCAATAAGTGTATGGCCTTTATTCGTCCAAAAAACAAGTTGTGTTACTGGTGATTCAGTAGTGAGCCCCTTGTATAAACTATGACCTAGATTTACTAATACTTTGCACAGGGTTTGTGTCACAAAAGTGAGGCAAACCCAGAACTAAGTGTTGTGGTGCGATTTACTCCCCAATGCAAAGCATGATTTTATTCCAACAGGTCTTTACCAGTGAAATGACACAGCACCGGGTGGCCGACCGCCCTCGGAAGCCCACCTAACCCCTCAGACCACGCAAAGAACCTTGGCATCGTAGTCGACACATCAATCACCATGAACCGACAGGTCAACGCTGTCACCTCCAGCTACTTCAACACCCACCGCATCCTTTGCTAGACCTTCAAGTGGATCCCCCCTGAGTCAAGAAAGACAGTCACCCACGGACTCATCACCAGCAGACTGGACTATGGAACTGCATTCTACGCCGGCATCAATAAGTCCCTACTCCGCAAACTACAGACAATACAGAACACCGACGCCAGACTCGTCCTCCGCAACCCCTGACACAAACACATCAGTCAACACTTATGAAGTCTCCACTGGCTCCCCGTGGAGAAAAGAGTCACTTTCAAAGTCCACTCTCATACCAACAAAAACCTACACAACAATGGACCCAAATACCTCAATGACAGAATCAACTCCCACATACTCAAAAGAAACCTCCGATTTTCCAACCTCGCACTGGCCGAAACCCAGCGCATCCACAGAGCCAGAGCAGGCAGAAGATCCTTCTCTCACATTGCAGCCAAGACCTTGAACGAGCTACCAGCAGACATTAGACGCGCCCCTCCCTGAACACTACAGGAGTAGAGAAAGAAAACTGAAAGGGAGACGGAAGAGTATGAGAGAGAATATGGATTGATGGAAAGAGAGATTCAGAGTGAAAAGAGCAAAGTAGCGGGTCTGGTTTAAGTATTTTTACCAAAGCTACTCTGTAAGGCCTGGCCTTGTAAAGTTATGCAATATGTGCTACTTTATGCTACTTTGCATCAAGGGGGCATATCATTGGTGGTACATGGGCATTCCCATGCTACCGCCCATGGGTTTTGACACACATCCCTATCTGTTAAAATGCTTAGACAGGCATGTGTGCCAAAAAAGTACACCTCATTGATGCAGCTGTTAATAGTAGAGCAAGTTTTAAAGTTGCCACACTTTTCCAACTTTGCAATTGTGCTACATTGTACTGCACTCACACAAAGGGCCTTATTACAATGTCAGTAGGAGTTGCCTCAGACCAACACCGTTGCGGTCTCGGGACCGACCGACCTCTGGCCAGCGGTCCCGCCACATCTATTACAATGTGAACGCACATGGTGCAGTTGCAAACACCCATTTCTCAATGGGAGCTATCCCTGCACTGCATGGCAGGCACCTCAAGGTGCCTGCCACATGGTGTAGGGCTCAACAGATGGGCACCCCCAAATGAAGGCCTCAAGGAGTAGGGAGCCTTGCTAGAGGCATCAAAACTCACTTTCCGACAGACTTTCTATGTCAGAAATCCTGGCATGGTAAGCCAGTCAGAAATCGAGCATTGTAATCCCAAAAGCGGAAACACTGTCCATTGGGATTACGGTTCGGCCTCTGACTGAATCTTGCCTGAATGACTGGCCGGTTTCAATTGTGGCCACCTAGATTTTAATTAGCCGGTCAGAAGTGATACTGACGATAAGTGTCAGAAAGCCTCAAACCTGAGGTCGGAGGATTTCCGACACTCATAGTAATTTTCCCCAAAGTAGGGAAAGTGTTAAAGCATGGTTTTATACTAGTAGAGTCCCCTTCAAGCACAAAACCTATACTAGCTATAACACTCTCACCGATGTAGTATGATGGAAGAATCTGTGCATAGCGCAGGCAGCCTGAAGTGCACCATGGCTGGAGTAGAGAAAAACTGCACCATATATTGGTAGATATGGCACTGTTTTTCTGGAACTCTTTGACTCAGTGCAACAATAGTGGTTACTTTACTGCACTGTGTCAAAATTTAGTAGCATAGGTTTATGGTATTTATGGTAAAAAAGACCGTTATAGCTTTCTTATTTTCCTTACAAAATTCCAGTACCAGAAAAGTCAGGATTTCTTCAGTATATTGGAATTTTTAGAACACACCCAAAATCCACAATTGTTTGCAAAAAACGATTGTGGGTGCTATGCCTTGTGCAATTTACCCATGCACCATTACTTGGGAGTTTGCCGAGAATCAAATGCAAATACTATACTCAACTCTGCTCCTGAGTAAAGCAGATATGCTCTGATATACAAATCACTCAAGATATTTAGGTAATCTAACTTTCTACAAAGCAATTGTGTTATCCAGTGCTTTAAATGGACTAGAGCCTGCCACAGTTTGGCCGTGGTAAGCACAGAAAAGTAATAATAGAATCAGAATATTATGGGGCCCTCTATTTCTGTTCTTCATCAAACTACATCAAACTTCATTGTCCTTCTTTAAACTCTACCTGCCTGCCACTCATACACTGGATTTGCAAAGCAACCTTGTGACTTGTGCACAAAGCATCATGATAAACGTTTGCTCTTGGTGCCTAGGGTCTATGACACTAGTTTATTGCAAATGAATAACGGAGGTATCGCCTTTGTACACTTGACCTTCCAAGAGTAGCGATAGTAACAGTAAAGACATCCCTTATTTTAACCCCTTCAGCGCGGCACACATTTTCACTCTGTGCGGGCGATTTAAATAGTGGGCGGGTTAGGGACTGCCCCCGACCGTCCTCCGGACACGCCCACCGTAACGCATTACGGCCAGGGGACGTCTTGTTTACAGAAGGGGTTAAATTTACCTTGTTAAATGTTTTATTGCTTATGGTGCAGTATCATGGTACTTCATAAACTATTAAATAAATAGCTTGCTGTCTGTTAGTTATATTTATTCTTTGTCATCTAAAAAACGTATCTCAGTGCTTAATTTGAGCCTGTGGTTTCTGGTGATCGGCAGCAGCACTTAATTGTCAACACCAGGACTTTTGACAGTCTGCACATGGTGGTGTTATATATCTAATCTAGAGATGAGGACAACAACAGCTGTTAATTTATTCAATTTACGACAATAACTAATACCTTCCACCCAAGCCATTCGTATCGCATCCGGTGCTTGAAATAGTTTGAAGTGTCACACTTGTATGAGTGTGGTGGTTAGTAGTTGTGCTTGTACTATCATTGGCAGCACTGGCATGGCAATAGGTGTTGGTAGCTGTAGTTGTATACTGACGAGGGCCCTGGAACTTCTCTTTGGGGCAAATTATGCACTGCTGTATCTATAAGGTGGAAAAGCTCAGCATTCTATTTCACATGTATCAGGCCACGCCTCTTTAGGAGATTTTTTACATATGGTTATTAGGCCACACCTGTTGGTAGGACTGGGCTTATAAGAAAAATCCAACATGACATTTATGCATTAGGCTGGTTCTACAATAAAATTCTCCCTTAGCTCACAGGAGCCAATTGAGATTTTATATCGATGTAGGCGATGTAAAAATGTAATGTAATGTAAACTGGTACTTATACCGCGCAACTGTCACTCCAGAGAGCATCTAGGCACCTAAGCTGACCAGAGTGATCTAAAACACTGGTCAGACTGCTTTCAGAGGTCCAGCCCTAGATGGTCACACTAGTGCTCTGGCGCCAGCATCAGGGAGATTAAAGATCCAGGTTTTCAGTGCCTTTTGGAACTCGAATTCTCGTTCCATGGCACGCAGATGAGGGGGGAGTTTGTTCCATGCCTTAGACCCTAGAACAGGCAAGGATTTGCCACCTCTAGAGCTGAGTCTAAAGGCAGGGACCGACAACAGATTGGCAATGGAGGACCTTAAGGTACACAGAGGATGGTACCGTGAGAACCTTCAAGAAGGCCTGCATCCATTGCGTTGTAGGCTACATTCTTCTGGAAGCAAGCTTTGTAATCAGCTGCGGCCCGTGCAGGTAAGAGCGGTATAGGTGCGGATGGGGGGAGATTTCGACGGATAATGACGAGGGAAAATTAAATAACTAATTAATTTTCCCTTGTCGTCTTCTGTCGTAATCCTCCCACCTGGCCATATGGACAGCGACTGTTTGTAATGTGTGTGAAGTAAATATGCTTCTTGTTGCACTTTCGAGTTGCCAACCTTGATAGTCCCTGAAGAAGCCCAATTATTTATATCATTGTTAGAAGGATGCATGGGCAGGTATAGTACTCATGCGCAAGGCTAGGGCCCCCACGCTCTATTATACCTGCACTTAATTGTCAACACTGAGACTTATAACAGCTTTCCGCATGCGCCTCCTTGCCCAGACAGATCAGCAGACCACCTCAACATAGCGCTCGAGAACCTTACAGGTGAGTAGCTGTGCTTTATAAGTCCTGATTGATTGATTGATTGATAATAAGATATAGACGGCCTTTCCAGCACTCCAAATTTCATAGGATTTACAAAGGCGTTGGGTCGGGTTTGTGTTCCCTTTTTAATGCAAACCTAATGCGAAATGTTATGTTGCATTTACAATCCATCACAAATTGCACTTAGCGTTAGATTGTCTCCAAAAGTTCCTGGACAACCACCTTTGGGCTGCGGGCAAATCCCTGTCTACAAAGAATTGTAGACTGACATTTGCGCTAAAATTCTGTGCATCTGTGAGGCAGGCAACCAAAAAGAAATGTTGTCATTTCTCTTCTTGTTCCTTCTTTGTATATGTGCTGTATTACACAGCACACATACAAAAAGGGAAATGGGTTACAGTATCATTTTTGTGCAGGAGGGGACCCATTTCTGCATAATAAATACGCTTTCCACAACACAGATGCCCAGGGTCTTATTTATGAGAGCTCAGCGTCACTTTTGCACCACGTAAAGCAAAACATGCATGACACAGGGCTCTCATACAGATTCATGAAGCCATGCAAAGCTGCGCTGTGTGGCTTTGAGTGGCCTTATAAATGATGAATAAGGTGACGCCACGCAAATCGCGGTGTCACCTTACTTTGCGCACAGGCGGTGTTCCATGGTCCTTGTGATGGATTTTCTCATGCAAAACCCATGGAATTTGACGCTGTCTCAGATTTACAAAGTAAAGTAAACCTGGGTAGCATCAAATCCTTACGTCTCCCAAGTTGAGGCATAACAAGGAAAAATCTGTTAACTTCTCTTTGGTTTTATCTTTTTTTCCATGTGTGCTATATTCTGCAGCACTTATTAAAAGAGGAACCGCCCCACTCGGGGTTGATTTTGTGTAGCCAGGTGCTCCTTTCCTGCACAAAAGCAATCCTGCTTGAAACTGAGGCACCCCTGCACCATGATGCAATGTTTGTTCTCACCCTTGTACATTCTTATTAGTTTATTATGTTATCCACTCATTCTTATTAGTTTATTATGTTATCCACTCTTACCCCCTCTGCAATATTCCCCTTTACTTTGTTCTTCCCTTGCATTATTGTGTAGCGCTCTGATACCCTTCGGGGACTTGTTCGCGCTATACAAAACTTTTGAAATAAATAGATAAATGATGCAAGGGTGCCTAGGTTGGTGCTAGGCTGCCAAAACGGTGCCAGCACAGGGGAAAAGGACAATTTCACTTTGGCGTAGGGCAGCGCAGCAAGGGTCCATGCTGAGGTGCCCTATGCCGAAAATGATGCCCCCTGCTCTATGGCCCAGGGGTGTCTGTGCCAGGGCATGTCTTCCATAGCTGCATTAGGAGGGAAGGAGAGGGAGAGGGAGCGAGAGAGGGGTAGAGCTAGAGGTAGAGGGGAGAGATATATATATATATATATATATATATATATATATATATATATATATATATATATATATATATATATATATATATATATATATATATATATATATATATATATATATACATACATATATATAGCTAGCATTTGGGCCCAAGTGCATTGGTGGTGTGTTCCCATTTTAGGCAGTTTGACAGTGACAAATTACCCTGTAGTTCGGAGACACCCCCGCGTAGAGCACGTCTTCCCGCGGTTTTATCCATAACGATTGATTTACCACATTACCAAACACTTAGTAATAGTACAGGGCGCAGGCTCCATTCAGATTTGTTTATTTATAAATCTGGCTGCAGTGTGCCGTCTCTAAGCAAATGGAAGACGGGGGCTCATGAAACCCGAGGCCCGGATCTGTAAACCCCGGCTGAACCGAGCGAGACGGCCCGCACTCCACGTCCGTCGCAATCAGGGGGGCCTGTCCCATGTAATTTCAACAGGCAAACAGAAGGGACATGAAAGGCGCACTCTCTACAGGAGGGATATGAAAGACGCACTCTCTCTGACGCGCATTCTCATGTAAAGAGGGAATTGTTGAGCAGCCTCTAATTAGAAGCCTGCGTCTCAGCAAGCGATGAGGAAAGCTACCGTCAGTGGCGTCACAAGGAGGGTGCGGGGGGTGCGGACCGCACCGGGTGACACCATCACATGGGGTGACACCGTGCAGGCCTGCCAAGTTAGGGAGTGATGCTAACGCATTTCTGGCACATTTGACACTTGTGCGTGTGCCGGCAGACTTCACTTGCCAGCGCTGGCTCAGTAACGGTTATAAATCTCTCCGTGTCATGCTACAATCTTACAATATGCCCTCTGCTGCCTGGAGACTTGGGCGGGGCCTGCCCTCAGCAGAGTCGTTGCGTTGCAGGCTCTGTGGCGCCGTGGTGGGGGGATGTGACCTCAGGTCAGTCAGAAGTGGCGGGCCCCGGGGGTAGGCCTCTGCCTGACACAGGTCATGCTGCTTGGTGTGAATTCTGCTCCCACCGTGTCCGCTCCAGCCTACCTGGAAACGGGACTCTCTCCTCTCTGCTCTGCTCTGCTGTGCAGTGATGCCCTCCAGCTCCGGGCGCCCGTGCTAGGAGGTGCTGGGGGAGGTCCCGTTTATACCCACACCAGGACGCGAGCAAGTGCCGAGCAGCAGGTCCTCTGAACGGCGGCACCAGGAGCCCAGCCAGGGTAAGGGTATTATACTGCACGGTTGGGCTTCGAAGCCCAGCTGAACCAGTGCAAACCGTATCTGAGGAAAACATGTATTTCCTAATGTGCGCAGATGTTTCGACTCAGTGGGTTAAAGATTTCAGAAATACCAGCGTTTGTTTTATTGCCGGTAGTTTCAGGCAGGGAAAGGTCTGTAGATGCGTCTGAAAGGAGCGGGACGAATAACGAGCACAACAGCTGCTATAAAATAAAATATGAAAATATATGTGTCTCTAGGAAACTTGATATGGTCGGTTTGTTGTGTGACTCCTAACAACTTTTTTTTAAACTTTTTGTATCAAACTGCAGTTTTAATAGTGTGAACTCGATCAAAATGGGTGTCAGAGTGCTTTACAAGAGAAGAAAAAATACTTGTAACCCTCAATCTCCCGCAATGGTATGTTTCATAGATTAACATGCTTGAATGAATCCCTGCTGTGAGGCTAAGAACTCTCACTAGTCAATGCTAACACAGCAGTGTTTGATAAAGAGGCTAGCATTGAAAACAAACAAAAACAATCATAGAAATACCAGTGGCTCATCCACCTCATTTTAGGACCAGAAGTAGAGCAAATCAGGTGGCAGCTCACAGAGCTCCAACTTCATGAGAGGCACCAATTGACACATTTTCAAAACTCTTTTCTTGGAGTCAATAGCAGCTTCAGAAACAAGGAGCAGGGTGAGCACAGGTGAATCTATGAAAGATACCAATGTTGGAGAGTTATAGTAACAAGTATTTGTTTATTCTCCAACATTTCAGAGATTTGCATGCTTGAGTTAAGAAAGATTACTAAACTAGTAGATCACATTAAGCATAATGTACAGGTGGAAATGAGGCAAACCTTAATGAAACAGATTACATAGACCTAACTGTCCCACTGAGTCCTCTGATCTGGACTGGATATCCAAGCAGTACTTATTGGACTTGGCCTTTTCAGCAGGGTCACCCCGAAACTTTTTGCCTTCACCCCTCCTAATTTTCCAAATTTGCTTCTGTTGGCTTCTTAGGACTCTGTGCACCTCACCCCTGATTACCAGTGATAACTACAGCGTGCAGGTTTTATTCATAGAATCAGCTTTGGCCGCTTGCAATATTCATGGACTTTCAATCATTCATGGTGACTCGTGACCTGGTCACTGACCCCCGCTGACTCCCCTACCCAGCTTCCTCCTCACTCCTTACGCCTCACCCTTGCTCGCCCTCGCTGAGGGCTCCCGCTGCTAGCAAGTGACTGTCCTCTGCTGTCCTCGGCATGCCTGCCTCCTCCTGCCCTGCTCTCCGCTTTTCCAGCCTCCTGTGCCTGTTCCTTGCCAACGTGACAACAATGAGAGTGCTTACACATTTTTTGTAGCAGTTCAGACCACAGCTTCCATGAGTGGATAGAGAAGTATTTTGGATGGCGGGTCCCTAATGTCTGTGTGTGTGTGGGGGGGGGAGCGGAAGCACGAGGCGCCTGCTGGCAATACAGGGCAGTCTGGCACTACGACAGTCACTGAGGCAGGCAGCGAGACCTCCCTCCTGAACCACAGACTCTGGCTCAACCTGGCACTACAGAGGGACACGTCATTGTGGCAAACCACCCCTCTAGTGTGGGTGGTTTACAGGGTCCCAGGAATGCCTCCTTCTTGTGGGTCGTGTCTGTGCTACGTGAAAGCGCATTTCCCCTGCATCTCCCTTACCAGCAAATGTCACATTATTCATCTTGTTTATGGTGCGTTTCATAATTTTAGCTGTTGCTGCCTTCGAGTACTTGTGAGTGTTTTGGTTGGGCTTATAGACTCTTCATCCTTTTGTGTGAGTGAATTCAAGGGCTGTCTTTTATGTTTGATTAGTGGCTGGGACATACACAAGTGCTTTAATGAAATTGTTGGTTACTTCTCTCGTTTGGTGGATCATGCTGGCTATTCTGTGCTGTCATTGCTGTAGTCACCTGTAATTTAATCGCAATTTATTTGAGGCGCCATTTTACTGATTGTGTACCCCCTGCTATACAATTATATTTGCATACTTTGTGCTACCCTGAAAATAAAGCCTGTGAGAGACCCTGGATGGAGGGACCCTTAGCGGTGGTCTGGAACTAGACCTCTGTGGCCCATTGGCCCGGACCACCCAGGGCTCAGTAGCTGGAAACCTTTGACCTCTGCAGGTCCACCGTCCGGAGCATAGAGATGTGCATCTGCGAGCTAAGACCGGCCTGTGCAGAGGGGCCATTTGAGCTGATGGTGCTGAGCAGAGGGGATTCGCCCCCCGCAAGTCCAAGGCAGAGGGAGGGTCTGCTGGGACAGGAAGCCTGTGTGCAAAGACGGGGGGCACTCAGGTCTTTTGTGGAGAGAAGGGCCCGGATGACGGACCCCTGGGGACCCTAAACTCTTTACTAAGGGTGTGCGAAATTCTGCAAAATCTTAGAAAATTCGACATAATTATGCATATGAAATTTTTTAGTGCAAAATGTACCATCACGTATATTTTTGATGCAAAGACACATTTGCATCAAACATTTGCTGAAAAAAACACAATTGCTGCGAACAACAGCTGCTTGTGCTCTGGTTCGCCACTGTATCAATAGGAAAGGGGAGCCAATGCCTAAGAAAAGAACTTACCTTCCATAGGTACAGTCGTGAGGGGGTGACACCATGAGTTACCCGCACTGGGTGACACCAACCCTAGTGACGCCACTGGCTACCGTGATGCTAGCGCTTGGAGCAAACCAGTGCTTTATTTCCAGTTTTCTATAATGAAGCTACCTACGGCACGGCCCGTGCAGGGCGTTATACCGGGGTGGTGATGTCAGGCGGGGGAGGGTCAGGGTGGGGGGTTGTAAAATGCGGGATATGGACCATTACAGGTAAGTACCGAAAAAAATAAATGAAACGGATTTTGTTGCCCGCGCTGCATCACATTTGGCGATGCAGCGCAGGTAACGAAATTGTTTTTTTTGCATATCCTGCATTTTACAACCCCCCACCCTGACCCTCCCCCGCCTGACGTCACCGCCCCGGTATAACGCCCTGCACGGGCCGTGCCTGCTACAGACCTGGGTGTTTCAGTCACTGGAGAGCGCAAATGTCCCTCTGACGGCTTTGAATCAAGCCTGGTACAGATGTGGCGAGTGACAGACATGCATGGACTAGGAGAAGACATACAGTCATATTACATAGAAATAGCACGGCGCTGCCAGTAATTTAGCAGTGCAGCACTGTGTCATTTCAAAAACACAGGGATGCACCTTATTCAAAAGAATACGGCGCACCCTGTGTTTTACCTTGCACTGGTGCATAAAAAGCTGCCTAACGCCAACTCAGACACCCTTGCACCACGGTGCCTGCATGCCTCCATTGCAGGGAAGACTGTTTATGTGTAGGAAGGGACACCTTCCAGCACGTAAACAATCATTAAACTGTTAAAGGCCTTCAAGAGTGCATGCAGAATAAATCACACATAGAAAAAGCAAAAAATGAAGAGAAATAAAGAGCATTTCTCCTAGTTGTGCCACTCTAGAGACTCCTTTTCAATGGCATTAGTTTTTGGCTCTGCCACAGATTTACAGATCCTTCTAAATCTTGGGCAGCGTCAAAAAGCCATGGTTGATGCGGTGGAATGCCCACAGCAACACTCATTGCACACCCCTCCGACGCTGAAAAATGTGTGAAAGGGTACCATATTTACGATGCAGAGTTAATTCCTGCAAAGTTGCTTAGCGCCGTATTGTAAATATGGAGTAGGGCGTCACACCACCGGAGCTATGCAAAAAGTGACACTGCGTTGGCGCAATGCCCTTGTAATTTTGCCCCCTGGTGAGTGAATGAATAAATGTGTGAGACACTTATCTAGGGCACACTGCGGGCAATACCTTCTCTTGGCATCTCTTTTTCTAGACTCCCTTCTCTTCTTCGCCCCTTAGAGACATTTCCACACAAGTGCTTGTGTTGGTGTGTGTTTGTGTGTAGATCGCAATTCATGTTATCTGTAGCTGTGAGTTTCACTCAAATGGTGCCAAATAGTTTACTTATAGGAGTAAGTGCCTGTGTGTTGTGTGTATGCTTTCAGACAGGATGTCGTACGGCCTAACACCATGCTGACACCACTGTTTTTGCAGTCTGTGAGTAATGCACTCTGAATGTGTGGCTTTTCTCAAAGTGTTGTGTTGGTTGGTTGACTGTGCCTTCAGTGGGTACTCGCAGTATCCTGTTGTTGTCTAAATTCAGAAGGGCGGCATTACAACTCTGGCCTGTCTTCAATTGGTCAAGTTTTGCCTCAGAACTTGGGTCTCACAAGTTGTTAATACAAACAGGCATGGGTTGACCTATATGTGGCAGGAAGCTGTGGCTTCTAATCAGGCCCGGTACTGGCCGGTGGGCCGGGTGAGCCAGGCCCACCGAGACTTGAGCCTGGCCCACCCAAACAGGAGCCTTGGCCCTCGCAGTGAGGGCTTCAAGGCAGGCGCGCAAAGGCATTGGGTTCAAAGGGTTGTCTGTGTGCGCCCGGGCTGAGACAGTTCCCGTGCGAATACAGACACACACAGACAGTTTTAAAGATTATCGCAGCCACACCCGAGTACATCACAGGTCCTTAAAAGACCATTTACATGTTAACGAGGCTTTGTTTATTTTTTTCACCCCTTCATCTCCACTGGCGAAAGGCGACAACGGTCACCTTTGCCTCTTGTTCTGCTGTGTGGATATTTCTCTTTCGGTGCAGTGCAGGAGAAAAGAAGTTTGTTTATTCCTATTCACCTTTCCTGATCCCCGCAGCTGCTTATCACATCAGGCAGTGACACAAGGTTTGACTAATGGAGTAGTAGGTAAGAGGATGTGTTACTATTTGTTTTTCTTTTTTAAATCTGCACAGACCCAGCAGGACACATACTTCTTTTGTGCTTCATTTGAACAGTTTTTATCATAATCATGGCCGATGCAGGACAGCAATAAGACAATGCATACTTCTCCCCTGAGGCGGAAGCCGGGGGTTCTCTGCTCTTTCCTATTGATTTACTTAAAAGCTAATTGATCGCTCGTTATTGAATTAAAAATAACGCTGAATTAAAAATAACGCTTTTAAAAAATAGTGAATATTTTAGCCTGCAATTTTTAATTATCATTCCTCACCTCGGCGCGAGACTTGCGTCGCTCCGAGGCTGCTCATTGACCTACCCTGCCACAGCGCTGCTGTTACTAGGCGCTGGCAACTAACTCACTCGATCCATCTTGTGAAGGGTAAGGCTGGCGCTCTAGTTGTTCCACCCTCCCGCCCTCCCAGGATACTTAAGGGTGTGATTAGAGTTCCGCGTTGTATTGCATACTTCTCCCCTGAGGCGGAAGCCGGGGGTTCTCTGCTCTTTCCTATTGATTTACTTAAAAGCTCATTGATCGCTCGTTATTGAATTAAAAATAACGCTGAATTAAAAATAACGCTTTTAAAAAATTGTAAATATTTTAGCCTGCAATTTTTAATTATCATTCCTCACCTCGGCGCGAGACTTGCGTCGCTCCGAGGCTGCTCATTGACCTACCCTGCCACAGCGCTGCTGTTACTAGGCGCTGGCAACTAACTCACTCGATCCACCTTGCCGCCATCTTGTGAAGGGTAAGGCTGGCGCTCTAGTTGTTCCTCCCTCCCGCCCTCCCAGGATACTTAAGGGTGTGATTAGAGTTCCGCATTGTATTGCATACTTCTCCCCTAAGGCGGAAGCCGGGGGTTCTCTGCTCTTTCCTATTGATTTACTTAAAAGCTCATTGATCGCTCGTTATTGAATTAAAAATAACGCTGAATTAAAAATAACGCTTTTAAAAAATTGTAAATATTTTAGCCTGCAATTTTTAATTATCATTCCTCACCTCGGCGCGAGACTTGCGTCGCTCCGAGGCTGCTCATTGACCTACCCTGCCACAGCGCTGCTGTTACTAGGCGCTGGCAACTAACTCACTCGATCCACCTTGCCGCCATCTTGTGAAGGGTAAGGCTGGCGCTCTAGTTGTTCCTCCCTCCCGCCCTCCTCCAACCTCCTTCAAACATGAATAAAAATAGTAGACCATCCCGTCCGCGCAGCGGGCGGGCGCACGCGCCGGTGGCGCGCGCGCCAAAGGCAGGCCCGTCTGCGCCCGTCCGCGCCCTGCAGCGCCCAGGGACCAGGCCCCCTGCTCAACCTATGGAGGATCTGCCCACTTTGATAAGGTATGCTCCTGACCTACTAAAAAAACTTATGCCCCAATTAGAGGGTTCCTGTCGCCATTCCATACATCCTAATTCACCTGTGAAAAAGTGCCCCCACTGTCAATACGCACTACGGCCCATACTGGAGCAGTCCGAGACTGTCGAACCCCCTTTTAAAATGTTTCTTCTAAACTGTCGCTCTCTGACCAAACACGCGGTGGAAATGTCAATCCTCCTCTTAACAGAAACCTGGTTAAGGGAAGAAGCTGACCCAGACATTGCCGCCATATTACAGAAGGGATACGGATTACAAAGGGTCGACAGGGTAGAGGGCAGAGTAGGAGGATTAGGCATACTTTTTAAGGATTGTTACCAATGCAGAACTAGCTCTGCGACAATTCCTAACTGCGAAAGTATGAACTTCGCACTCGACCTATCCCCTACCTTAACCTTTTCTGGCCTACTTATCTACCGCCCCCCCAGGCCAAATGGGAGATTTTATGAACCTCCTTCCATCCAAGGTCGCTGAATCAGCCGTCTCTCTGCCTCATTTTACGGTTCTAGGTGACATAAATATTCACTTAGACGATCCCATGGATCCTCTAGCTACCATCTTTTTAAACAATCTTGCAGCCCTACAAATTGTTCAGAAGGGTTTTGAACCTACGCACAACAAAGGTCACCTGCTAGATGCAGTCCTAAGCAATGATCACAGACTTAAGACTGGGAACCCAGTCCCCCTCCCATGGACCGGCCATTTCTTGGTCCCACTACTCTGGCACATCCCTAGCCCCCCCTTTGCGCCCCCTCGAGCCACATTAAGAGGGAGGGACTGGGCGAAACTATCCACAGACCAGTGGGTAGATTCCCTCTCCACTACCCCTCGGCATATTGGGGTTGACGTAGACACACTTTACATCAATTACGCCAATTGGCTACAGACCACCTTAGGCACAATTGTGCCTCAGAAACCCCTTAAAATGAAAACCAAGTCCAAAAAATCACCTTGGTTTACCCCCGAGCTAAAAGAGTTAAAACAAAACTGCCGGAAGCTTGAGGGAACTTGGAGACGCACTCTCAAGGTACAGGACAGAAGCAGCCATCGAGAGGCAATCAAAAAATATAAAGCTGAAATTACACTGACACAGGCTTTATTTTATGAGGAAAAAATTACAACGTCCGCCAATAGCCAGAGGGAACTATTCCGGATAGCAAAATCCCTGATCAGCACCCCCCCCCCAATTTTGCAGGACCCCCGTGAAGCCCAGACTCGCTGCGACAGACAGGCAGAGTACTTCCATCAAAAAATCCAAGCCATTTCCTCATCATTTGACCTGGTCAGCCAACACCCAGTGGGAACAGATACCCTTCCTCCAACCACGGTCTGCCAGCTAGCTGAATTCCCACTGCTTGAAGAAGACTCGCTAAATACTCTTATGTTGAAAGTTACATCAGGCTCCCCTTCAGACACCGCTCCCCCACGCCATCTCCTGAAAGTTGCGGATACCATCAGACCAGCGATTTTAAATATTGTAAATATGTCAATCACCACAGGGAGAGTACCAGAAACCTGGAAATGTGCTCAAGTTAGGGCTCTGTTAAAATAAAAACCTTGACCCAGAAAAAATGACCAACTACCGCCCCATCTCACTCCTTCCTTGGGTAGGTAAGCTGCTTGAGAAACATATCAACACCAGCCTTATGCTCTATCTGGAAGCCAACCATCTGCTCCATGATTCTCAAGCTGGCTTTCGCCCAAAATTGGGCACAGAGGCGGCGTTATTGACTGTCACAGAACTAGCCCGCAAGCACATGGATCAAGGCGGCACCACAGCAATCATGCTGTTGGACCTAAGTGCCGCCTTTGATACCGTGAACAGTAACATCCTCATCTCCCGATTAAAACAGCTTGGAGTGACGGGAAGCGCCATCTCATGGCTACAGTCTTTTTTGGAAAATCGAACTTTCCAGGTGGTGGAGGGTGACATTCATTCCAAAACTTGGCCTCTCAATCAAGGTGTGCCTCAGGGCTCCTCCCTGAGCCCCACACTTTTTAACATTTACATGCAACCATAAGCGGAGGTCGTTCACCCTTTTGGTTTTGAAATCGTGACCTACGCTGATGACACCCAGCTTGTGGTGGCCCTGAATCAGCCAGGACACACCCCTTCTAACATGAACAGCTGCCTAGTAGCAGTTACAAAATGGATGGCCTCCTCCCATTTAAAACTTAACGGGGACAAAACTGAACTGATGTTCTTGGGGAACACAGCCGGCCCTAGACCAACTCTACAATGGCCACCCTGTATGGGCCCCCACCCAGAGCCAAAAAAGCAAATCAAAAGCTTGGGCATGTGGCTGGATGATACCCTTAGCTTTAACCAGCAAGCCACAATACTCTCCGCCACCTGCTTCGGGCTGATGCGAATGTTGCGGAAAATTCTACCACTTCTCCCTTTCCAGGCCCGCAGGATAATGGTCCAGGCCATCATCCTGTCCCGTCTCGATTATGGGAACGCTTTATATCTGGGTGCACCGACCAGCACACTTAAAAAGCTGCAAGTCACTCAGAACGCAGCAGCACGTCTACTGCTAGGCCTGTCCCGTAGGCATTCAGGCACCGCTGCCCTGAGAAATTTGCACTGGCTGCCCATCCAAGCCAGAGTAAAATTCAAGGCTATGTGCATAATGCATAAGGCCATGTGGAAAAACGCCCCCGTAATGATCTGTTCCTTAGCCACCCCTTACCATCCCCAAAGATCACTGCGTTCTAGCACGGCCTTTCAACAGCATGGCATGGCAACAACACGCAAGATCAAACGGGCCAGGTGGGGCGGACGCTCCTTCTCCCTGAATGCTGCCACGACTTGGAACTCTTTACCATCCACGCTCCGTAGCGAGCCTAATCTTCTAAAATTCCGCAAAACTCTTAAAACCTTCCTTTTTTCTAAGTAAATCAGTAGACTTCCAGAGATATGCATTTACAGCGCTACGAGGCCTTCGGATAGTAATGCGCTTTACAAAACCCACTTTCATTTCATTTCATACAAAATGCCCAAATAAAGCTGGCGATTAATGATCCTGCTGGAGAGTAATCATTTGTCTGTTAGTAGTTTTTAAATGCAGATGAACTGTATTTTTTGTGGATAGCTCAGTAGGTTACTGCCTTTGTCAATGAGATCCTTGTGTTACTTGCAGTTCAGAAGTTACAATCCTAACATAGGACAGTGACCAATGAACTGTCAGCAAAGAGCTGCATACAAACATGCATGGTATAGTTAGAACTTCGTTTTTTTGTGATATGTCAGCGCTATATAAAACTTTATAAATAAATAAATAAATAAATAGTTAGAACTTCCTTTGTCTTTCATTATTCTAATGTTGCTAAAATGAGTATTTTTGGGCATATATACATTTTTATCAGTAAAGCTGACCCCCATGGAATAACCTTTAAATCCTAAGGCTGTGTTTCCACAGACCAAAACCTCTTAAAATATACTGCCTACCAGTATGGATGACATGTGATTCATACACCTTGTAATCCTCATTGGCTTATGTGACATTCCCTGTAGACTGATTTACATACTAGTATGATTCATAGTCTCTGTATAATGTGTGCGTGGTGTAAATCCGAGGAAGAGGTCATGGGGTGGGGGGGTGCTAGGGAGAGATAAGGGGCACTGGTAGAGGTGGTAGTGAGGGAGTCTGAGGAGGAGGTCATGGTGGGAGGGGCTACAGAGAGATGAGGGGCACTGGTGGAAGGTGGCGGTGAGGGAATCAGAGGAAGAGGTCAAGGGGTGAAGGGGGGAGCTAGGGAGATATAAGGGGAACTGGGGGAGGGTGGTAGTAAATGTATTTATGGAGAAAGAGGTTATTGGTGTGGCGCCCAAAAAAACTTTCGCATCAGTGCTAAAGCAGGACCTGTCATGGCCTTTCTGTTTTGTTTATTTAATTAGCAGTAGGGTCATAAGGGCTACTGTGGAACATATTTTTAAAGTGGGTGCTAATTATATTTACTGCTATATTAAATGTTTTAAGTTTGAAGGTGATTTTACTAATGTTTTTACCAGGAAAAATTAAAGTGGAGCCCGATGGTGCCTGATATGAGGTTGGGGCCCAAGGTCAGCTGTGAGAAAAGGTGTACTGGAGAGGAGTAGTGGATACTCAAGCCTGTAAGAGAGTGCGTTGCAGAGTCCGGGGTCCCCCACCCTGAAGGCTCGCACAGAGGGAGCCCGAGAAGTATCACTTGCCTGATACTCCCTCCTCAGAAACCTCCTCTTCCAATCAAAGGAACATTACATGGAAAAAACACTTTTTGAGTGATAATATTTAGAAAGAGACTTGGAAAAGAGTGCGTTTTACTGGGCCTTGTAAGACTTAGAAGAGATAAAGGAGGGCCCTGACGCAGGCCTGCCCAGGCATATATGCAACAAATCGAGCCCGCAGTGGCCCAGCCAAATGCTCCCTTGGCCGACCCAAATAAAAATTCCTGGAGCCGTGCCTGCTTCTAATATTGAGGCATGTAATGGAAACTCTGGTCACTCATGCCTATCACACTTAGGGTCAAACCTGATGACAAGTTCTTTTATTACTCATAGGTGATGTACTTTTCACCCGAAGAACTAATTTTAATGGTCAGAAGGTTGGTTTCTTAACAACGATACTGAAGTTAGACAGAAATGAAGACTAGAGAGCTGCCTTTAACAGACAGCTGACAAACAACCAAAGTACTTTGGTGTTCTGGTGGACCCTGCTTAGTTTTACAGCAGCTGGAGTAATGGTGATTTGGTATCTTCTTGCAGCCCTTTCGACGAGCCCATTCTTCGCTTACCCCAGGTTTGTAAACGGTCTGTTTTGTGAGCCCTATTTGATTCAATGCCTATGTAGATTCCCCATTTGACTCATGTACTGAACTGTTACCTTCTTGTACTTCAAATTGTAAAGTGCTCTGATATCCTGCGGGATCAAGTGCGTGCTATATATAATACTTTAATAAATAAATAAATTATTGAAACGATTGTACATATTTTCTTACTGTGAATACCTGTGTGTGTACATATGAGCATGTGAGTGTACGTGGTGTGTTGTTTGACAGTAGGTGACGTTGTCTTTAGCTGTAGGTTTCTCTAAGGTAGTAATTGTAGTCTTGAGTCTACTGACATCCCTCGCACTTCTACACGCGTGCATTCTGGCACCAGTGATACCTCCATCAGGTTTGGGTGTGCCTGTATGTCTGTTGACAGCACCTCATCATGTGGTTTGTAGCTTCAGGCTCCCAATATTTATGGCCATAAGAGGGAAATAGTGTTTTCCTGTTAGACTTGTTTGAGGGTCGGAAGTGGATGACTGTGCAGAGCATTTAAGGTAGTGTATTCTATTTATTAATTTGTTTTGTGCAATAGAGCACTTTACAATAAAGTAGAACATATCAATAACAAATATAAAATACGCTTGCACATTAGATATGTAGAGAGCACCAGGTTAACCTCCCTGTGCGGTACGGCGCTCCATATTTATTTGTTATAAAATAAAGCAATGACAGATACATGGTGCAGTACTAGGAGATGGTCACTCATCGTTCGTGCTGGCTTATGTTGCTCTGCACTTGGTGGAATTATGAGGAGTTGAAGAAGGTTAGGCCAGGTGTCCTTCTAAGACAAGAGCTATGAGGTCATGTTTGAAGGTAACATGAGGTGGTCAGGCAGAGGCTCGGCGGGAGAGAATTCCATACTCTTGTGGCGCTTCCGGAGAAGGATTGATTCATGTATCACTCGTGTTTGAAGGTGAAGAGTTCCAGTAGGAGCATTGTAACCTATGATTTTCTCAGTGAGGTATGAGGGTGTTAACGCGGGATTTCTGGTCTATAGTTATAGATCTAGATCCCACCTCAGGTCGACTGAACCGTTGGTACCTGTCATTGAGTAAAAGGCAATCCACTACTAGGTTAGTCAGTTAATGACTTACACCACTCTAAAGAACCACTGAAGCTTAAAAGTTTTAAAAGTTTATTACAAAGCCAAACTTAACTGGAGATACAAACATCTCAAAATCAGATTTAAAAGATATACAGGTATCAATACAAACATAAATTTTCTGATTGCTTTCAGTCGGCAAAAGAATATCACCAAAACCAATTCTAGAATTAGCAAAGTTACGAGGATGAACACAAGCTGTAGCTTATGAGTCATTTACAGAAAAGAAGAAAATCAGATTAGACTGTCCCTACTCTAGACTAAGTGACATCCCTACTTGGCAAGATCTTAACCTAAAAAGGTGTCAGCAGTGGTGACTTCCAAAGAAGATCACACACTTCCCTTAGTCTTTGTTTCAAAATCGAAGTCTCGCAGTTCCCTATCTGCCTACCCATCCGCTCTCTTAGGTTCCTCAGATCATCTGCCTTAACTCCACCCAGGGGTGCTGTCCCTAATACAAAATCACATTTACATTAGAAACGCCCCTCGAGACGCCCCTCACGTGGTATCGGTTCTGGCGGCAACTTCCATGCTGGTACTCCTTCTAGGCCCATCGTTAGCGTTGACCTTGCTTCCCAGGCTTCTCTCCGGCAAGACGGTACCCCCTAGAAATTCCTGAAGACTCCTACAGGCCTGTGCCTGGCTCTCTTGAACAAAAGTCTATTCATCATTTTCTGATTAGACCCCCTCGCACCTGCAAACAGACACTCTCTCTGTAGGCCCCAAATTCCGGCCTCCACCATATCTTTAAGTCGTAAACCATGTAACAGGAT
Source organism: Lissotriton helveticus (assembly GCF_964261635.1). Classification (NCBI taxonomy): domain Eukaryota; kingdom Metazoa; phylum Chordata; class Amphibia; order Caudata; family Salamandridae; genus Lissotriton; species Lissotriton helveticus. The sequence goes on from NC_136062.1 coordinate 362,095,408, forward strand.
TCATAGTTAGTGTCTAGCACGACTTTTCTCTAACGAGCACATACAGATCAAAAGAAATGACTGTGTCTATTCAGGCCTATTTAAAATTACGTGAAACAAACCTATGCACTCTGTAAAACATTTAATTTCTTTGTTAAACAGTATTCTAAATTACTACACACTCTAATTATATGGAAAACACTTCTATAGAATATATTTCGGTTCCATGATCAACACTACTTTGGATTACAATAACATTAAAATCCAGATTATGTGGAAATGCATCAGCTTCTTGTACTCTTTGTGAGCTGCCATGTGGCCTCCACATTTCTACGTTTAGCAGAATTACATTTTCCCCTTCCACAGCCACATAACGTAGGATTCTAACATCATCTTAACATTTCTACACAATTCTACATTAGTTCTCACACAGATATATGCATTCTACATTTAGTTAAACACTATTATGTATCTTCACTTCTATCAAATCGACACTCTTATACATGTTTACTAGACTAATACAACGTGCTTGTAAATATGGTGCACTTCTACAGTTTTTCTTAACTTGCACTCTCTCAATCCCCCCTTTGATGACTTTCAGTAGTCATCACCCTCAAAACACCATCCTTGAGGTATGGACTGAGTCAAACTGAAGTCGTTTCAGTTCCCCCTCGTTTCATCGTCTCTAGAGCCTTTAGACTCCGGTACTGATTATCCTGCATTGCAGTCAATCTCCTCTCTTGCCTTCTCATGGTTCTTTGCAACCTGTTTGCTTTATACCATTGATACAGCCGCACCAATCCCCACAAAGTGATTATACAAATCACTATTATGATAATAGGTTTCAGTATGTACCAAACGATATTCTTTCCTAGGTTGGCAAACCAACCTCCAACTTTACCCATTCCTTGACCTACTTTTTCCCACACTGTTACCTTTGTCAAATCCTCTATTTCATGGTGTATTTCAGTAATATTTCGGATGTACTTTTCTAAAGGTTTTGAATTGTCTGGAATGTAAGTGCAACATTCCTGGACCTTCAAAGCCTTACAGACTCCTCCCTCTTTGGCTAACAGGACATCTAGAGCAAGTCGGTTCTGAAGAACCATTGCCCTTATCGATTGCATTTCTCCTTCCACCAGCATTAGTGATCTAGCAGTGCTGGCGGACAACCTATCTACAACTGTTGCCAATCTTCTTATTTTAACATCATTTAGTGCTATCCCTAAAATAGGAAACATAGCACCAAATACATCTCCAACTACCTCCTCAGCGCTTACATCCCTTCTTCCTCTAACTGGTGTTTCTCCCTCTATGATTTTCAAATCCTCAGCATGGTATATTTTGGGAAAAACAATTGCCAAATAACATGATCGATACCAATTATCTGGTATTTTCACGTATGCATTCCTCCCACAGACAAAATATACATTTGGGATCACCTGCATTTCCTTCAGGAAATCCTTCGAATAGTACTCTAATTGGAAAGCATGTTCGCAACTTACTTTTCTCACGAACACATTCTCATAATAAGTTTCACTTCTATGTATGCACAGTTTCCCCCTTTTCTCTCGATCTAGAGCAATTGGACCATTACTACCCTTTCTTTGGTGTGCCCTTTCTTCCTCGGTCCAATCTGTTTTCCATTGACCTGAAGATTTTAGAATCTTCTGTCTCCTGTATCGATCATCCACCTGCCCTATAAACTTTTTCTCAATTTCTGACACTTTACAAGTCAAATTATTTCTTCGGGCATGTGAAGTATCTAAAGTTTTCCATGGAAGGAAAAATTTCTGTAATCTGTCCTCACTCTTATAGTAATCCCATTTATTTAAATGTTTGTAATTTGGAACTTCTGGTAACACTGAGTCAAAGTTCGAGAAATAGTACTCGAACCCATCCCTTTCATAAAATATGCTCAGCAACAAACTACATGTGATTCCATAAGTCAATGGAAGACGATGGTATCTGATTCCTTCGTCTACAGAGGCTGGCAATTTCATACACACGTAGCAATTTTTAGCCTCCATAACATCAACATATTCATATAGCAATTTAGCATATGCATTTGATTTAAAACTTCCCTGTGATTCATCTACGTGTAACCTTCGAGTCTCAGCGGCTAGCAAAGCTTTCTCTTTCTCTGTATTGTCCCCTTTTTTACTAGCAATATTTGGTTTCTGTGTCGATGTAATCTTTGGTTTTGTTGTTGCTTTCTCTTCGTTTTCATGTCCCACTACATATGATATAGTAACCACTAAAGCTATAAGAAAAATCACTCCCACTAAAAGTGTGCCTATTATACATTTGGCCCTGCGGTTCGGGTTGCCAACCTCCATGATCTCAAAACAGTGTAGCTCTGGTTTTCGTTCACAGCACAAAGTCTCTTTCCTTGCACAATGTATTTTTTCGAACCACAACTGGAAGCTGGGAATCTTCTCCGCAAGATCAGTCTTTGTTTTCTATAGTAACAGACAACCCTAGCCCTTCTCCGTCCACTAAATGGAAGTCCCTAAATCTCTTCTTTCACTCGGCGCTAGGTTATCTCTTCATCAATTTATTTACAAAGTCTTTTACGGATTCTTTAGCAATCTGGAATTATACGTGTTCCAACGACTCTCATCACTCCTTCTAATATTTCTAAACGAAGAAGGAGCTCCTCGAGTATTGGACTCCTTGAACAACAAACCGGAAAGTCTACTGTGTTTAAAACCAAGTCTCTTATTCCACTCAGGAGAGGAGGATAGACGATATTGAGAGTCAGCAATCCTTCGACCTCCAATCCTGGTATCAACAACTCTATTTCCACTGTTATGATGGTGTCAGTTCTGGTCAGGGTCACCTGCCTCACCCTCCCAGTTCTGCGTGCTTCGGACATCTGTAGCGAGGTAGGTCCACTCAGGAGTAGAGTATCTTCTGCAAGGCACTCGCACCCTCCTAGATCTCCTTGGACCTTCCTGTTCCTGCCCTTGTACACCTTCGTCCAGATCCGAGTCTTCAGATATAGGAGCAAGAGTTTCTTCTCGAGCTGGCTTCAAGCTTGGCCTCCTTTTTCTTTCAGGCCAGGTAGCTGCTCCACGCCTTGTTCTCCTATTTCCTGTCCATTCACTCGCCTTTTTCTCAGAATCTGGTGCATTTTCTTGCATGTTTTTCAAATCCTCCCAAGTATCTACTGTTTCTAACATCATGTTTAACTCGGTTTTTTCCTGAACTCCACCTACTTCCACCTCCGTGAAAGAATACCCTTGCTCCGCACAATAGCGGGCAACTTCATCTGCATATCTATTACCTTGTGACACAAAATCGGTATTCTTAGTGTGAGCTACACATTTAACGATTGCTATTTCAGCTGGGCCTTGTAAAGCTTCTAAAAGTAATCGCACAAATTCTCCATTTCGAATAGGCGAACCAGAGGAGGTCATGTAACCTCTCTGAGACCACAACTGCCCAAAATCATGAACTACACCGAAACCATATTGGCTATCCGTATAGATGGTGACTCTAATTTTGTTTCCTGCTATACAGGCACGTGTCAATGCAATGATTTCTGCTACCTTAGCGGAGTGTACTCCTTCCAGGCAAGCGGCTTCCACAACTCCTGTAATGGTGCAAACAGCATAAGCTGATCTCAACCGACCAGTATCGTCTCTTAAACATGAGCCATCAACAAAGAAAATTTCATCAGGGTCGATCAATGGCTCATCCACGATATCTGGTCTTGGTTTCGTGCATAGTTCAGTCACATCAAGGCAATCGTGATCTTCACATTCCTCGCCTTCTATATCGTTAGGAAGTGGCATCAGAGTAGCAGGATTCAAAACAGAGCACCTCTTAAGGGTCACGTTCTCCGCAGCAAGAATCACTTGCTCGTAGCGCGTGAGCCTACTGTTGGTCATGTGCTGTGTCTTGGTCCTGGTCATCAACAATTCTACAGAATGCGGTACATACACCACTAACTGGTGTCCCATTACTATATTTTCACACTGCTCAATGCTGACACCTGTTGCAGCAACGGATTTAAGACATCCGGGCAACGCTGCGGCTACTGGATCTAAGGTAGCCGAAAAGTAAGCAACTGGTCTACGGGCATTTCCATGAATTTGCACTAACACTGATAAAGCACAACCCTCCCTCTCACAGCAGAAGAGTGCAAATGGTTTCTCATAATCTGGCATTCCCAAAGCCGGAGCACGGCACAAGTCCTCTCTCAGCTGCAGGAACGCCATCAAACAATCATTGTCCCATGGTACCGGATCACTCACCTCCTTGTGCGTCAGTTTTTGTAAGGGTTTTGCTTTCAGTGAAAAGTTAGCTATCCACTGTCGGCAATAACCAACCATTCCTAGGAACATCCTGACTTCTCTCTGTGTCGTAGGCGCGTTCATTTTCATTATCGCCTCTATCCTATCTGGTGACACCTTGCGCTTTCCTTTTTCTATCCGGTGACCCAAGTACTGTACTTCTGTCAGACAGTACTGCAATTTGCTCGGAGATACCTTGTGTCCATTTTCAGCTAAAGGGTTCAGCAAGGCAATGGTATCTGTCTTACAAGCCTCTTCTGTTTCTGACGCAACAAGTAGGTCGTCTATGTACTGGACCAGAACCGAGTTCTGTGGCAGTACTAGACTTTCAAGGTTTTTCTTCAGTAACTGATTAAAGATTGATGGGCTATCTGTAAACCCTTGTGGAATTCGACACCATGTTAAAACGCGATTCTCCATTTTAAAAGCAAAAAGGTACTGGCTCTCTTCATCCAATGGGATGAAAAAGAAAGCCTGACAAAGGTCTATCACTGTGAACCACTCAGCTTGGAATGGTATCTGACACAATATCACTGATGGATTCGGTACCACTGGACAACACGAAACAACTATGTTGTTAATTTTTCGAAGATCCTGCACTATTCTAAATTTCCCACTAGGTTTCTGCAAACACATAATCGGGGAGTTGCATGGACTTCCCACGATTTCCTTCAGTATTCCCTGTTGAATCATAGAGTCGATCACGGGTTTTATTCCTGCAATCGTCTCTGGGGTCAATTTGTATTGAGGCGTTCTGGGATATTCAGCGTTTGGTTTAACCATAATCTTCACTGGTTCTACTCCTTTGATCAGCCCTATCTCTTCCCCAGTAAAATCCCATACCTCGGATGACACTGCACCTCGTAAATCCCAGGGGAGCTCCTCCACTGTCAGTGTAGGATACAGTTCTATGCATGTTCTCGAATTTACAATTTTGAAGGTAGCGTCATCATCTGTCGTCTCTACCTCTACTCCCTGAGGTGTGCAGTATATGGTGCAGTTCAGTTTGCACAATAAGTCCCTTCCTAACAGACACACAGGACTAGAATCACATACCACAAATTGATGTTCATCCGAGTAGTTTCCTATTTTCACTGACACTGGTTCCGTCAAAGGGCTATTCATTCTCTTATTTGCAACTCCTACCACCTGGATCGTTTCCCCCGACATTGATAGACCTGGAACCACTGCCGATCTCAAAGTTGATCGAGTAGCTCCAGTATCCACCAAAAATGTTGTAGGACACCCTGCCACTTCTGCCTCAACGAACGGTCCTCTTTGATCCACTTCTAGAACTGCCCAGAGGGTATAGTCCTCCTCTCTACTTACACGTCGTCCTGTCAATGGATCTACGTAGTAACACTCTTCTTTACCTGTGAACAAAGGCATTTGTCTATAGACCTTTCCTCCTGTCGTAATCTTTGGTGGCTGAGGGAACTGAGCTCGTGGAGCCGAAGTCCCCCCTTTGGCCACATTGCTTCTTGACACTGTCACCCTTTGAACTGGAACTTCCTGAACTTCCTCTTCTACTTCTATTTCTCCATTTTCAGGGTTATAGGGACACTCGCGTCTCCAATGTCCCACCTGGTGACATTGATGACACTTCGTCGTTTTCTTCAACGTAGCAAGGTCTATTCTAGGTCTCGGGTTTTCCTCGCTGTCTCTATTCTGACCGTTTGGTTTTCGTCCCATTGTCCCTGTTCCCTGTTGGTGCTGTCCACCCTTTCCAGCTGACTGCATCTGCACTACCATCAATTTTTCCTTTAATTTCTTTGCTTTGGACTCTATCTCATCACTGCAGTATCTTGCGTATCGCAAAATCTCATCCAAGGGTTTGTTTTGCCAACAAATTAAATGCTGCTGAATCATCAGACAAATATCAGGTCTCAACCCCAAAACAAACTTTGATACAAACTGTCCTATATCCTTGGGGTCCATTACATCTAGTCCGCTGTATTGTTTGAATGCTTTCAGCAATCGCTCATAATACTCATGGACTGTCTCCTTTGGTTCCTGTCTTGTTCGGTCTATTTTTACCCAATCTATGTCTTGTGGTGGCACCTTTTCCTTCAGCCATGTTATTACCCTATCGTATTTTAACATTACTATTTCTGACGGTCCATTAGTACGAAGATCCCTTTCTGGTTCTGCATTTGGCCACTCGACACTAACCTTGCATGTCATCCACAAGTCTCCTGGGACCACAATGTCAAACAAGGTGTTCAAATCTATCCACAATACTTTCGAGATCTTCACAAACCTCTCTACCTGCTTATACCACTCGACCGGGTTCTCCCTTAATTTCGGAAATGAGTTGGTAAATGCAGCCAAATCTCCCCTACTCCAGGGCACATGTACATAATTCCCATTCGATATTTCCCGCAAAGGGAATGCCTCCATCTGCATTAGTCTTCCCTCCGGGGACATCCCATTCGCACACCGCCTAACAGTTCCCTTCTTGGACCACCTCTCTTCCCATTTGTCCAGATCCCTCCATGCTCTTATTCCTGTGATCAGTTCCCTTATGTGTGTTTTTCATCCAATTGTTCTCCTTTCATCTAAGTCCTGGTCTGAATACTGCAACCTGTGGTTACCCTGTAATGACTTGGTTCTGGACAAATCTACCACATACTTGTCTGCCAGTACAGACAGTTTCTCATGAGTTGCTCTGGCTTTTCGTGTGATGTCCTTTGCTATAAACAATAGCTCATCTTGTTCGTACATGTCAATCCTTTCTATCGGCACTGTACCATCTATGATCTCGTCCAGATCAGATTTTAAACTGGACACGTCAAGTCTTTTGGCTTTTATCACAGCTTTTAGTACGCCATCTCTAGAGAGTCCATTTACATCTCTCCCATCACAGCTCTGAGTCCTACGTCTAGGCTCAGGCGAGTTGTGGGGAGTCCTCCCATGTTCCCATCTCTCCAGGTCCCATGCAGTTCCATCCTCTCTGGGTGTATGGTGAAACACTTTCCCATTTCTCATAGTCCCACAATTCCCATCCTGCATGGTTTCCCTAGATGCATGGTAAGACATTCCGTTATTCCCCATTTCTCCATTATTTGCCGGTGGTCTCTGATCTCTCGACTCATGGCAAGATCCTTCGCTGTTCCCCATGCTCCCACGACTCCAGTGCTGTACATTATCATTAGGTGCATGGTGAGTGCACCTAAACCTATCCCTGTATTCTTGTGTCCTTCGGTCTCCCTCACTTGTAATGAGACGGGACGTCTCTCCACATCCTGTACTTCTCTCACTTCTCACCCGCCCATTTCCACCGTCAATATGACGTATAACTCCTCTACTTTCCTGACTGTTACCATCCCACTCCTGACTGCTTGCGCTAGCCCCGCAATGAGATAATATTTCATTGCCTCAACTTCCCCATTCTGCTTCTGCTCTTGACCTGTTGCTCTGTGCTTCCGTCGACATTTCCCATTCTCTCAAGTCAGCCCTCAGCTCTTTGTAAGATTTTGGCCGTGGTCCCCTCAGGTCCATCGGTCCTCTCTGACCCCCCTGCTCTACTACGGGACCCACTGCTGAATCCAATGGGGTGCTCCAAGTTACTGGTCCTGGCAATTTCCTCCAGGCATTTGTCGTGTTATTCCTTCCTTCCATCTCAACTCTTTCTCTGTCTATCTGTACCTGTTTTTCTTCCCTCGCTTTCTCTGGGTTATAAATCGACCGTATAGGACCTATTGTAACAGGTACTTGAAGAGCATCTGGCAATCCATGAGACTCAACCCTCTCTGTTTCTGGCACCTTCTGCACCGCAAACCTTCCGACCACACTCTGTACAGGACCATGTTGAGGTGTCTCTTCACCTTTGGTAGGTACCCAATCCGCTATAGGGAGTGGCCTATACCCTTCTATGCCAACCCTGTCTTCTTTTGGGAGCCCCGTACCTTCTGTCTCCCTATTGTCTGGAGGTGGTCTATCTATCAACAACCTATTTATGAGGCCGTCCTCCGACTCACTCTCATCATCCTCTTCCATGGGTTTCTTTTCACCTGTAACCTCTCTCAAGGGGTACAACTTGTCTACTTCAATCGTCCGTACCCTCCATTTCTTGGCTTCCTCATCCCATTTAGCATCTTGAACTGCCCTTACTGATCGCCTTACTCTTTCTTGGCGTCTGTTCTGATTCCTGTCATGCGCCGCCCTAATCCACGCATTAAGGGCCTCAAACTGTGTTGGTCTAGGCAAAGGTCTCAGTGAGGACATGACTGCTTTCAGCTGATGTAACACTTCTAATCTAAAAGTTCCATATTTCGGAAAGGTCAATTCCTCATTCCCTTCTGTAATCTTACTCCAAGTATCAAGCCACAGTATAGTGTGCAACCCAACATTTGCTGCCATATAGTAAGCTGGTGTACCCTCTGGCGGTGCTTCTTCCCCGAAATAAGATTCTCTTCTTTTTCTCTTAAAAATCCCTCTCAAACATTTAAAACACTTCATGTTCAAACTCTACAAATTTCTATCTTCTCCGCGTACGTTTACTTCCTGATGACAATCCACCAATCTCAGCGCGGTTTTCGCTAACTGGCCTATCACTGCGCGGCTCTCCGCTGACGTCACACCAACCGCCCTATCATGGCACGGCTTCTCACTAACCGGCCTATCTCAGCGCGGCTCTAGCTGACGCCACACCAACCGCCCTATCTCAGCGCGGCTCTAGTCGACGTCACTCGTCCCCCTTTGCAGCAGTTCCCCTCCTTTCTCAGCTCGTCTCCGCGGTCATGCATGCGTCCCATTCATAATCTGAAAAATGATTACTTCCGACCAAGCGATCACTTTTCTTGACTGTACGTCCACAGTCTAACTGTAATTGTCACCTTAACTGACGAAATGTCTTTTCTTATACGTCCAGACAATCGCCTTCTCTGATCGGTTACTTGCACACGGTAACGTCCGACCTGCGTCCGTTACCCACACACGCACTCTTGCATTCCCCCTATCTCGGTCCTGCGGCGGTCAATGGTACCTCATGAGCTCCTTACTCTGGTCGACAATTACTCTGGATGTTCGATATACCCGAACCACTTAAGCTCTACCCCGAACGTAAGATTTTACCAGGTTGCGCGCGCTCACAACCTTCTCACAATCACACTACAGGCATTCAACTCCGCTTGACATTACAATACAAATACAACACAAAACACCGCAATCTGTCCACGCATGACCCTTTTTTATACTCACTCTCGTCCGATACTGCTGCTTTTCTCTCTCTCCGTCAGTGCCTTCTTCTGCCGGCCACCTCTCGAGCTCTAGGGACCTTGGGGTAAACTAACCTAGTCTAGATCACCTTCCTCAAGAAGGTAACCATCCTACTTCTGCTACCAACTGTTAACGCGGGATTTCTGGTCTATAGTTATAGATCTAGATCCCACCTCAGGTCGACTGAACCGTTGGTACCTGTCATTGAGTAAAAGGCAATCCACTACTAGGTTAGTCAGTTAATGACTTACACCACTCTAAAGAACCACTGAAGCTTAAAAGTTTTAAAAGTTTATTACAAAGCCAAACTTAACTGGAGATACATATATCTCAAAATCAGATTTAAAAGATATACAGGTATCAATACAAACATAAATTTTCTGAATGCTTTCAGTCGGCAAAAGAATATCACCAAAACCAATTCTAGAATTAGCAAAGTTACGAGGATGAACACAAGCTGTAGCTTATGAGTCATTTACAGAAAAGAAGAAAATCAGATTAGACTGTCCCTACTCTAGACTAAGTGACATCCCTACTTGGCAAGATCTTAACCTAAAAAGGTGTCAGCAGTGGTGACTTCCAAAGAAGATCACACACTTCCCTTAGTCTTTGTTTCAAAATCGAAGTCTCGCAGTTCCCTATCTGCCTACCCATCCGCTCTCTTAGGTTCCTCAGATCATCTGCCTTAACTCCACCCAGGGGTGCTGTCCCTAATACAAAATCACATTTACATTAGAAACGCCCCTCGAGACGCCCCTCACGTGGTATCGGTTCTGGCGGCAACTTCCATGCTGGTACTCCTTCTAGGCCCATCGTTAGCGTTGACCTTGCTTCCCAGGCTTCTCTCCGGCAAGACGGTACCCCCTAGAAATTCCTGAAGACTCCTACAGGCCTGTGCCTGGCTCTCTTGAACAAAAGTCTATTCATCATTTTCTGATTAGACCCCCTCGCACCTGCAAACAGACACTCTCTCTGTAGGCCCCAAATTCCGGCCTCCACCATATCTTTAAGTCGTAAACCATGTAACAGGATTCATTGTTAGTGTCTAACACGACTTTTCTCTAACGAGCACATACAGATCAAAAGAAATGACTGTGTCTATTCAGGCCTATTTAAAATTACGTGAAACAAACCTATGCACTCTGTAAAACATTTAATTTCTTTGTTAAACAGTATTCTAAATTACTACACACTCTAATTATATGGAAAACACTTCTATAGAATATATTTCGGTTCCATGATCAATACTACTTTGGATTACAATAACATTAAAATCCAGATTATGTGGAAATGCATCAGCTTCTTGTACTCTTTGTGAGCTGCCATGTGGCCTACACATTTCTACGTTTAGCAGAATTACATTTTCCCCTTCCACAGCCACATAACGTAGGATTCCAACATCATCTTAACATTTCTACACAATTCTACATTAGTTCTCACACAGATATATGCATTCTACATTTAGTTAAACACTATTATGTATCTTCACTTCTATCAAATCGACACTCTTATACATGTTTACTAGACTAATACAACGTGCTTGTAAATATGGTGCACTTCTACAGTTTTTCTTAACTTGCGCTCTCTCAAGGGTAAAGAGGAATGCAGAGCTTTATGAGTGATGCAGGCAGTTTAAATTGGGTTGGGATGAGAGATGGTCTGATGGTGTCAGTCCTGGTAGAGGCAAGTTTTGCACCCTTCTGCCACAGAGTACACCATCAGCCTCCCATCAGAGGTGGAAGAACAAATCTTTTACCTCTTCATTTGTAAGATCATATTCTGCCAGAGGAAACCTGATTCATCGCCTCTTCACTGATCTTGCTTCTGCCACGGTTACACACTTGCCCTCTACATGGACATTTGTTTTTACATTTAATAAATTTTATTGAAATACTGCAATAATGTTAACAAATGATTATACAAAAATACATCAATTATACAAAAATGTATAAGATGTAATAAAACAGAGAATAGAAGCAAGCAACAGCAGATAATTATAATGAATAATACATTTGATTACATATAAACAGCAAATAATTAAAAAAAAGTAAGATATGGTCATTAATACTGACATTAATATGAAGAAAAGCAGTGGCGGCTTCAGGTGGAGGAGCGTCGCCTCACTGCTATTTAGCAGTGAAATAAATGAAACATAAATTTATAATAACTTGTTGCTATTTATGTTTTCCTGCTTCAGCAGCTCTGCAGGCCGGGCGGGTGGCGCTGCTCTGCTCTCAGAGCAGGGCAGGGGAGGAGTGGTTAGCCCACGACAAGTGCACATGAATGCTTGGCCAGCCTTATTGGGCTAGCCAAACAGTTATGTGCACTTTGCATGTTCTCCACGGGGGCTAGATTAAGCCTGCATGTAGAATATGCCCAGGACCCTAGTCTCTGGCTGAGCGCCAGAACACGGCACTCATACTAATCACAACACTGCATTGCAGTTTTGTGATTGGCTATGGGGAGCCGGGTGCTTCTTGTGTTCCTGTTCCGGCCAGAAGAGACATCGGTAGAGAGACGAGGAAGGATGCAGCAATCTGGTAAGTTTTTTTTTTTTAACCCCCTCACAACAGCCAATACACCTGATCCATGCTGGCCACCACTGAAGAAAAGGTGAATTCAGAATCAAAAATAGAAAGGAAATAAAAGGACAGAACTAGAAGATAAAAAGGAAGATAAACAGACAATATCAGAAATTTTTAAAAATAGATTATAGTATGAACTAGAAGGGGCAGATTTACTAGCCCTTTGCACCATTTTTGCGTCACTTTTAACATGGGAAAAGTGACGCAAAAGTGGCACAGAGGGCTTGTAAATAAGCACCTATGTTTCTATTGATAGAAATAATAGATTCATTTAGAATTATAAAAGAAAGTACTACATATACTCTTTCTACCAACTACATGTCCTGAATTTCCCACCATGTGGCCTGAACACATGATACAATATATAAATATGTTATGGTGAAAATAAATTGGCGAGTGCTTTTAATTGTCCACTCATTCAGGTGGACCAATATATTACATATTCACTGCAACAACTGAGAAGTGACTAGAATATTGAGCTTGGCATTTTAATTTTGGAGCCAGCACTCTTTTGTAACCACAGACACTGTCAACACCTAGGCCAGAAGATGTCATGTCTTATATCTACCTCTCAACAGCCGCGGCCAGTAGTAGATGTAACTGTAGGGCGGTGACGTGGGGAGGAGGAGGGGCAGGGTGGGGGTTAGTAATGTATAGATTACGGACTTTAACAGGTAAGTAAACATATAAATAAATAAAACGAATTTCGTTTTGTGCACTGCATCAACAAATGCGATGCAGTGCGCGCAACGAAATTCGTTTTATTTATTTATATGTTTACTTACCTGTTAAAGTCCGTAATCCATACATTACTACCCCCCCCCGCCCCTCCCCGTCCCCACGTCACCGCCCTACAGTTACACCTACTACCGGCCATGGCTGCCTCTCAATATTACTTACCAGTAAGGACTACCGGAAATGAGGAGTTGCCGTGCCTGAGTCTGTAATTCTGTATGTAGCTGTGGAGCCAGTTTACCACTTTTGTCGACATAAGAGCAATCGCAGCTGGCTTGTATCGAGAGTGGTGGGCACAAAAAAAATGTGACTTACCTGTCGAACTTGCTGCACGATGTTGTCCTCACTTGGGTGTCTTCTCTCCTCCTCAAAGCTCCTGACAAAGAAACTGCACACCCAATCCTGGCGCCGCTCTCACAGCAGCAGAGCAGAGCTATAATTGGACAGAGCAAGCTCTCTCAGTGCTCCAAAGAGCACTGCAGGCCTGCGCTTTCTCTAACCTATCTGTCTAAAACAGCTAGGTTAGAGAAATTTAAAATGCGCCTGTCTGGCTGGCTGTCCCAAGACAGCCGTCCTAAGAGACATGTGTATTTCAAAGTGCACAGCTCCCTGCTGCTGCCCCTTGGCAGCACTGGCCCCGCCCCGGCCTGATACTTAGTTCAGGATGGGTTGCTGTAAAATAAAATGGTAATAAGTAAACTTTTTTACCATTTTATTTTTCAGCTCTGAGGCTTGTGGGGTGATGCTCCCCGCTCAAATGGAGGAGCCGCCCCTGCATAAGAGTGGTAGTGTTTTTCAGAATTTTGTATTGTCAGTTCATCCAAATCAATTAGGATCTCTGGTCTAAGCAATTTCAGGAAAAAAAACTCTACTTCAAAATATCACGACTGGCAAGATGTACAAAGACTTTTTGATCAGATGATTTTTTAGGTCGTAAATGGCCCAATTCGCAAAATAGTGCTGTTTGCGACTGCAAAAAAGCCTTTGGTATGTACGAAACCCAAATTGCAATTTGGTAACGCATTACAATTGCGCAATTTGGCGTCAAAACTACATACTAAACCGATATTTGGAACCGGTGTATTTGGGGCATCCCTTCCAAATAGCGATTCACTTTAGTTTAGTATGTATTGATGTTTTGCAACCAAATTCCAGTAAAAAAACATATTTCTTTGCAAACAGGAAGAGGTCCACAAGGAATCCTTTCCCCAGGGCCTGTTTCCCCTTTGAAAATGTTGGAAAAAATATTTTTTTACATTTCGCATGGACCACTGCCTACTACTGTTACTTATACGTGTTCTTCTTCTTTTTTTTTTTTTAACACATCCCGTTTTTCCTTTAAGGAAAACAGGTTGCATTTTAAATGAAAGTTGCCTTATATAAAACCAATTACAGTCATGCTGGTCTGCTCACCACAGCAGGCTACCATTCTAGTGGATCACAATTGCAACCACATTAATATTCATGAAGTAGGTCGAATTGCGATCAACTGAGAGTTAATTTTTTTAAATTGAACTATTAATACATAATTGTGAAACACATATTAAACCAATGGTCACATAAATACTGTTCACAAATTGTGAAGAGTTTTTGCGCCCAGTTTTACAGACATCTAGCCCTAAATTCCACAAGGCAGGAGTGTATTAATGATCCGTATGCGTAAACGTGTTAAGAGTTGTATTGATTCAAGTTGAATTTGTATGTCAAACTCTGGAAATTATTATATCTTGGATTGATTAGAGCCTGAGACCTTTTGAGCTTTAGTGGCATTTTTCCCGATTTTTTATAGGCCTGTACTACAGAAATTGTATTGTTAATGGCTAGTGTTTATAAATGTAGGTCGTGCAATGGTAACAATGGTGGTAGATTCTATAATATAGCATCTGATATAAATTATTATGAACGAATGTTTAATGTGATCCCGGAAATAAAATGATTGTATTAATACCCAAACGGTAATGTTGACATATTACACTTTTGTATAAATAGTTCATATAGCTGGGTAAGGTTGCTTGTTTTTTCAACAATTAGTGCAGTCGGAAACTGAATGCAACTGATTTGTTTCATTAAGTTATATTGGGACCCATGAATGTGGTGTTGGTGAAAACTGATATATCTGATATTTTGTCTGAGGCTATGCCATGTTGTTTTCTTTAAATTCCACAGTCATGCTGCATTGCTTTTTTTGTATCTGTGATGCACCATGTGCAAGGCTGGCTGGGAATCAAAAGCAGCCCTGGCAAAAATGTTCAAACCAGACCCTGCTTCCTTCCTGTCTCACTGTTTACTGTCTCTTTCTTTCCAGTTTCTCTTTCTAGCTTTCTCTTTCTCTCTCACTCTCTATTTCTGCCTGCTGCCATCAATCCTGTAGAGCTAAAATAAACCCACCAGACCTGTACCCTCAAGAATCGTCTAGCAATGGCTGCAGGCGCTACCTCTCGCCAGGTGAATGCCTATGGAAGGATTGACCCATCCGGCCCTGACCCCATAGAACCAATAGGGGCTACCCAATGAATGAGGGTGGCCATTTGGTGTGACGGGGACCTACCTCACTGACTCGCTAGAATGAGTGAATAAGACAGATTCCCCAGATGCGCACAGTGCAAATCTTATTGCGCAACAGGCCCAGACTGGTCGTAGCGGGCACCATGCAATACCCCGGTGCGCCGTATGGGTGGGGGCCGGCTTTGGTCCCCTGGGGGCTGTTTAAAAACCAACCCTGACAAAGAGCTCGGCGGGACTTCCAACGCCGTATGGAAGGGGGGGGGGGGCGAGCACTTTGTTTTTGGCTCTGGTTTTGGTTCTCAGTCCGGCCCTGTTGCGCAACACCATTCTGGAACTTCCGACACATCCCAAAATAGAACACAAGGCTTTGGACGACTAAAACAGGCTACTCCAGTAGCTCTCTGGCTACATGTTAGTAGCTCTCCTGTGTGTAATTGAGACGAAAATATGTGCAATGTCATAAGCTATTGATTGGAGAAAACTGGATGAATTTCCAAAATACACAAGGCTGATATTTGAGTGATCAATCACACTGCTTTGGTGAGACTTTTAGTTATATTATTTCCTTGGCGTCAGGGGCATTGCAGCGATTGACTATTATGTGTCACTCAGGTAGAGGCAACCCAAATTGGTAAAAAAAAAATTTAACATACTGCTGACAACCATGCCTGATGCAGCAAGGTGATCATTGCTGGTAATCTTGCATTTGGTGGTTATTACTATAATCTTGTTTGGTGTGGTCACTATTACAATACTAATAATTAATAGTTGGGGATGATTTTCACTTTCCTACTGCTCTCTGATTACACCCCAGCAGACAACACCTACCAGCTGTTTGTGCTGCGAATTCTGAGGCTTTCTTGAGTCACTGTTAGGCACGTAGTTTCGAGTCTAGTACTTGAAATATAGAGCTATGAGGGTGGACATGGTCTGCTTTCTGTGATCCGTATCTTAGGTATGAGTATGCAAATTCATGTTGCCAAGTTACTTAAGTGCTGTATATGCTATTTACCTGCTTGGATGGACTGGCTGCAGGACAAACATGGGCATCAACTTTTATAGTACATTAGGGCGACCAAAGCTGAAGAATCACAGGAGTTTACAAGGCTGACATCTGAGTATCAGCCAAACAATTTAAAAAAGAAAGAGAGGATATTTTTGTTGTGTAGTGAAATTTGTGTTGCTCAGTGCTTTCAAAGTGGCCACTGATACATGTACAAATGCTATTTGTTAACCTTGGTAAGGAGATTATCTCTACTTACCTCTTGGGACACAGCTGGTGATGACCACTCCTTGCCAAACCACCTTTCCTTGGGAAACATCAACGGCACAAGAAAGAGCTCTCAGAGAGGGCAGCTATTAGCTATCGAGCCCATGTGAACCGACAAGTATGACTTACATACACCCACAAAGATTTGCTACAAGAAGGGTGAGTGCTTGTTATAGTGTATCTTGTAGATGTTAGAAAAGAAAAAAGAAGACTGCATCATCAGCTCTGCTGTTCACCAAGATTCTATCTTCTATATTGGAAGGTGAGGATCCAATTGGGAGTGAGTTGCAGACTGGTCGCTTGTCAGTGCTTAATTTGAGCCTGTGGTTTCCGGAGCTCGACACCAGCACTTAATTGTCAACACCAGTACTTATAACAGTCTGCCACAAGATGGCGCTGTTTGTCTAATATACACAAGAACAGTTTAATTTAATTGTGGGTTTATATAGCGCTAGAATAGGTAGGCTTAGATTTCCTCTTTAAAGGCGGAAAGACTTTACATTTCTGCAAAGATAGTGGCTGTGCATTCCTCTCTCCAAGAAGAGCAATTACGGAGAAGGCTCTTTCTCCTAATCTTAGTTTTGAAATTTGCAGAATAATCAACAAAGATATTTTTCCAATCTCATAGGCTTATCATATGTAGTTCTCAGGAGAAATCTATGAAAGAATAGAAAACTCTTGGAAGACTTTGTAACAATAGCAAAGAACTATGAACATAATATGTCTCCAGATAAGGAGCCAAAGAAGGACCTTCATGGATCAGCAACTGTAACAAATTTCTAAAAATTCAAAATAACCCTGACAGCAAGGTTCTGTAGCTGAACGTGCAAAGTTGCACGCATTTTCACAGTCCTAGCCTGAACTGAAGGAGAATTAGCCAGCAGATTTCTCAATTTATTATGGATAAAAGGAAACCAATTCTCAGAGGTTTATGCTACAAAATACACGTAGAAACTACTGCATTAATTTGCAGTCCTCAGCTCAGATCCGTATCCAATACAAACCGAAATATTTAACTGGAAGCATCAGAGGAGAACCTAGAAGTTTTATTCACAGTGTAGGAACTCAAGGAGTATTTCTACCCAGAAGCAACAGTTCTGTCTCTGTGTCATTCTTAGTCATAATTTATTCAATGGAGTACAACACCAAGGCAACTCGAGAGCTTGTTCTAAATGTTATTAACTGATTGTTCTAGTTTTAGGATAATCTGGGTGTCATCTGTGTAAAATTATCTGGATCTCGAGCTTGCAAATATATGTTAAATAAAATTGGAAACAGTCAACACCCCTGGTTTATAATGTATATACCTTATTACAGGATTTGTTGTGCTACTTTAATACTGTGCTGTTGATTGAGCTCAATCTCAGGATGTTCTGTCCTATTGCCCAACACATCAACTCTCAGAGGTTTAGCCCCCGTTTTAGAATGTTCTAGCTCCTTCCATACCCACTGAGGGACTTATCTACAATAAAATGGTGCAGCCTTGGGCCACAAGCCATTTAGCTGCGCCATGCTGCATTGTTTTCAAAGCACTGTCATGTATTGTATTAACATCAATAGATCATATTCATGTGCTTTCCCCTGCTCTGGCGCACAATTGGCCGCCATGCCCCAGTGCAGGCACCTTTGCGTAATTGTGCAAGGGTGCCTGTGCTGCGGAGATCATGTTTTTTTTTTTGTAGGAAGGGACACAGAAAAAATCCTTAATGACAATTTCCTCTTTCTTGGTGTGCTGCAGAATGCAGCACACATTGCAAGAGAAACAAACGAGAAGAAATACGAATATTTCTCCTCATAGAGCCATTAATACACCTCCTCTGGGAGGCGTAAGATTCTGACGTTTTCCCAGTTTTACAAAATGTTATAAATCTGAGAATGCATCAGGTTCCATGGATGTTGCATGGGAACACCTACAGCAACCCACATGGAACACCTCTTGCATGCAGAGTAATGTGTGAAAGGGGCCCATATTTACAAGGTCATGAAAAGTCACATTGACGCACTGGTTACGCAATGGGCTTGTATATAAGTCCCTGACTCTCAAGTCTGAGCCCATGACTTTCTGTGTTATATCGATATCAGTTGAATTTGGCTCCCACATTATAAAGGGTATACATTATTATACAGTGTGGGGCCACACATATAGTAATGGTGTGGGAGGCCTGAACTGCTACTGCCATCTGCCCATACCTATTCCCGACAGTCCCACCTACCCTTTCACTATTTCCAGCACTACAGCGGCAACAACCCCAATACAGTAGAATGCGAGCCACATGACTTTTGAGCTTTGAAGATAATGTTTAATAGTTTATGGGAAAGCACTAGACCGGCTTCATCAGACTTGGCTATTGCCGCTCACAGTGATCAAACAACCAGTGTTCTTATAACTGGTTTTGTAGACTCTGGCCTCTTGTAACACACACCTTGCTTCCTGCCCATTATTTGGAACTAAACTCAGCTCTAATTACTCTCTGGTTTACTATGAAGATAAGATAGGGTAGCCCGAAGACGCACCAATCTAGAGCCTCAAATGCCAGCTGCCTAGAAAGAATAGGATTTGCAATTAATGCTAGCTATAATTGATAGTCACAAAATAATTGATTGTCACAAATCTTTTTAGGCAAAACATTCTGATATTTGTAAAAGTGAGTAGAAAAACAAATATCTAATTTGTTAATGGAATTAACAGTGTTAATGTTTTGAAGGCAAGATAAGTAGAAAACTGCCCATTCTGTAATAGAAAGTTTTAGTTGGCACTAAGCTCCCGCTGCCTTAATAGAGTCCTGTATTCATGCATGTATGTATTTATGTATGTATTTATGCATGTATCTATGCACTTATGAATGTAGGTATGTATGCATATGGTCTTTTTATAGCGCAAATCTAGCTGAAAGACAGCAGAGCATTGTACAGGGTCAAAGACAAGCATAAAGTCAGCAAGAGATAGGAGAGATAGTTGGGGTTTGGATGGTTAATGCATTATGATGTCACCTTCTTTAAAGAGGTCATCTTTAATTCTTTAATAAATTGGAGCAGCGTTGGTTGGGGCAGTCCTGATGGGTACGGGGAAGCAGCTCTAGATCTTGGGTGCATGGATGGAAAGATTAACCACCGGAGCACATTAGGCCGTGGCATTTGACCCTAGATGCTACACAGACAGACGAGTAAACTCCAATAACCATTTTTCCGATTTATCGCTGTTAATGTGCCAAGAGGGACACCAATTACTACGACTGATGTAATATGGATGTACAATTTAATACAAGAGCCTTCAGAAAGCCCCAGGCCAATGGGCCAACATTGGCTACTGGGATGGATACTGCTGATGGAGAATAAAATAAGAGATAACACAAACAAAGCGGTACTCACATTTATTATCATACATTTCACTTATTCAATGGAATAAGAAATTACTTCATATCAAACAGGAGGGTACACTTCTTTCACATTGATTCATAATAGAGACATGGAACGTACAAACCTTAAGTAGCGCTCTACCTCCCAAAAAGAAAGGGCATTATTCTCCAGGGAGAGAAAAATGGGCATTATCCCAAACATTGTGTGTGCATAGATGGAAAAAGCCTGTCTTCGTTATTTATTTTGTATGCTTGTTTGAAGTATGATGGCGTCCTGGCTGCGAGTGTGCCAAGATACACTAGAGATGGTGAGCTTATCTATATGATAAGCGGGGGCGTATGTCTTGTTGGCTTGCAAATCGATCAGCTGGCGAAGATGATGCTGGCCAGTAAGGGGAGACACTAGAGTTCCATCAAGATAATATTTCTTCAGACCCCGGATGACATGTGCTGTAGCATATAGATGCCCCTAATGCGTCCCAGTGTGGTGTATAGAAGGATATGGAATTAGGAAGTACCACCATCCAGCTGCAAGGATACAAGGGCTTGAACAGGAATTCCATAGTTTCTTTCTTGAAAAAATGGTTGGAATTTTAAAAGAGAGATTTTGCATCAGCCCATCTGTGCTTTCTGGAAATGTGTTCCTTGAGGGTGAGGTTGGTGTCCAGAGTGACTTTTCAATTGATGAGAATTGGGGTACGAAGCCTTCAAGGCTCATGTTATTTATACAGCTCTGTGATGCTACTTGTTCTAGACATATTACAGGAATACTGTATTGGTTGGGTTTAACTTCAGGTAGGTGCTGGACAACTAGGTCCGAATGGTGGGCAAGCAGTGTTTGAGGCATTGGATGTCTGGAGCAGAGAAGACTTTCCAGTAGAGTTGTGTAACATCAGCATATTGGTGAATCTTGATGTTATTATCTGTCTATAGAGCACAATGCATCTCATTGCATAGGTTGCACATGTTAGGAGATAACATAGAGCCCTGTGGGACTCTACAGGTGATAGCTATCTTAAGTGTCCTGGACCTGCTCTTTTGAACAAGCTCGTGTTGGTTGGAAATGTAGGAGGAGAACCAATGGAGGCCATTGTCAGTGAATACCATTTGAGACTCTAGGTTGCATATGAGAGAGGGATGGTTGACTGTGTCGAATACCCGAGACGTCCAGCAATATCAAGAGGGAGGGTCATCTTTATCTGTGGTATAGAGGGTATTGTCTATAATGTGAAAGGCATCAATTTCTGTGCCTCGGCTTGATCTGAAGCCAGGCGGTAATCATGCAGGAGTTGGTCAGCATTGATGTGGTCCTAGAGTTGAACAAAGACTGCTCTTTCAATGATCATGCAGTTGAATGGTCTGGTAGTTGGAAAGATCATCATGGTCTACTGTATGTTTTCTTTAGGAGTGGGAAGATCTGGTCTGTCTTGAGAGGCTCAAGATGGCTCAAGATGACTTGAGTGAGGGAGGCATTGACAATTGACAATACTTACGTAGGGGTAAAAGTGTGACTCTATAAAAAAGTCTGTCTCTATAAAAAATGTGGATGAACATTGTAAGACATCATATTTTTGCTAATATGCTTTGAAGCAGTAACATAAATCCGCCATTTCTGGAAGAGATAGAGCTCTGAAGGCTGATCATTGTGGAATTCTATGGGAATGGCTGGGTGTTAGGATTGAAGCAGGCCTGGTGTTGTTGAAGTGCTGTTGGTTCTTCTGTATTTTTTCAAGGAAGAAGAGGTTGATGTGATTGCACTTCTCAGTGGCGTGAAGAATAGATGGTTCCTGGCAGGTGTTGTTGCAGTGCCTGATTGTCTTCACAGCATTCTGCGTCTGTTGGTTGCTTCACTGATGGTGTAGCTATAGCACTTTGTGTAGGCTGATGTGATGAGCTGCCTGTACATTGAGTGGAGGGGCTTCGGTATCAAGAGGTTATCGTAGTTCTGTTGTTCTTCTATTTTCTGTCCTGCAGTCAGTTGATTCATTTATTATCAGCAAAGTCTTTATGTACAAGAGTTTTGAAGGCTTTGACTTGCACTTGTGCATTGTAATTGCGATTTAGATCTTCACATTGCTTTACAGAAAATGGTTGTGGTTGTGTAGAAGGGTATAGGCATTGAGCATGGAGTTGATAGAGTGAGAAAGGAGTTCATGCATTAGGTTGTCTATGGCGAAGTCTGTGAAGGATTTGAAGGGTTGGTCTTCACTTTTGTGTTGTCTTTAGTTTATTGGTAGGGTGCAGAGCATGGAGATAGAGATGACAAAGTGGTTGGGCCAATCCAGGGTTATGGGTGGTTTGCACTGATTGATGGTGATGTTGAGAAGACACGGTTGAGGAGATGGTCTATGTAGTGTGTAGGTTGTGTGGATATGGTGTCTATTGAGGACATTGATGCGGGTGTCTTATTTTTGAGGTTGTGTTGTCTGGGTGGTTAAAATCAGCCAAGAGACTGGTGTGGGCATGTCTGATGGACGAGGTGGTGAGATGTCATCAACGGAGTCCATGTTCTTCCATGTAGATGAGATGGATGGTGGTGTTCTGAGTTGCAGAGAAAGGGAAATGGCATGTTTGCTGATCCATGTAATTTAGTATTACTTGCTTGTTTGTGGTGCAAGAATAGTAGGACTCATAAATGACAGCAAGAACTCCACCCTACTTATGCGTGTGATCCACACAATAGATGCTGAAGCTTGTGTGAAGAAGAATGTCTAGAATGTGTGAAGATGTGGACGTGTACCATGTTTCTGTGATGCAGGGCATCAAGTTTTCAGTAGGTAATAAAGAGGGTGACAAACTTGTGATAGCTGATGAGGCCTGATGTGTGAATAACTGCAAAGTGTGCTTTGATTAGCAGTCGGAAGAATGTATATTCTGTAGTTTGAGGGTGTGTTGTCATAGTGGGATGCGTACATAGTTGGGGCTGAGTTGTACGTATGCTATGTGATGGTCTGTGTCATCTACATACGAGCATAATTTTGGCGGATTGGTAGTATGGCATGTTGGGTGAAGCTAGTGATTTTATCTTACCTTGTAATTTTCACTGGAACAAGGGTTATGGGCAAAATCCTACCTTACCTAACTGGCCAAAACAGATAATACCCTTGTCTGTGTCTGCCCTTTGCTTAGGACACCTGAGTGATGGGGCACCTGAAGAGTTTATTGTAGTAGGTAGAAGGAAGCCCTCCTGCTTGGCTACTACTTGATATACCACCAATGCAGCCAGAAAAATCAAAGAGGAGAAGTAGGACTAGAAATAGACAAGCAAGAACATAGTAGACTCAGCTCTGAAAACAGATGTGTAATGATGCTCATTTCTTCAACCATTAAGTATTAAAGGGTGATTGAAAAAGCTAATATTCGAACCATTGGCCATACACTACGGCTCAGGCTCCAACAGTGAACCAGCAGGTCGGATAAAAACCCTCCATGGGATGAAGTATGGCAAAAACATCAACATATGGGTCTATTCCAGCTCTAACCCTAATAATAAAATTTGCCATTGTCTAATATAAACTTTTTTTTTTAAAAAAAAGGACTGTTACCATGTTTTTGATTTTTCCCAACAACCAGCATTAAATTTCCCTATTTAGGCCCTGATTATGAGTTGTTCGGTATCCAAGTGCATGAATACCACACACGGAGTTACAGTTTCTGAGCGGTAACTATTTGGAATGGACTTGCAATAATGAGTTTTTTTCACGCTCTACAGTATAAAATTTAGTGTTCTGGAAAATCTGGTCTAATTGATCTGCACGCAATTATTTTATGCCTTACTTCCAATCAATGTTACCATGTGGAAAAATGGTGCCTGCACAAAAATGCCCCCTACTAGAAAATAACATTAAAACAGAAAATATGTCATTTCTAGGAGCCACATTTGCTCTCTTTCCATCATACAAGTGCAGATTGTGTACCTCTGTAGACAGAAACACATTTTGCAAAATCAGGCTTCTGGTGCACCTCCTTGGCCTTATCCATCAATCAATCAACCAGCATTTGTGAAGTGCATCGCTGTCACCCCTAGGGGGAGAATTACTTCTCAAAACCACACATGAATGTTTGGCCACTGGTGGTGGAGAAGCGGGCCAACTCAACATGAGCCAGTCTGATCAGCAGATCAGGACCATCATTAATATCGAGAGGATACAAGGAGGATCAATAGCTGGGGAGTTGAAGAACAAAGCAAGTGTCTACCATACACTTCTCATGCATATCTGAATGCCTCCTATACATGCTTCAGTTCAACATCTGCCTAAGGAAAAGTGGAAATAAAGTGATACGTCACTTATCTTAAACAAGTATGAGATAAATCAGTAATGTCATGCATGTAAATTTGGTAACCTTACATAGGAAATTGGTTGTCAGTCCATATATATATAATAAACGTCTTGGAAAATAATATTGAAATATGAAATCTTTACAGGCTATTCACACAACAAGAAAGCATATACTCAGTTAGAAGTTCCATCACTGAAAATAAGAATGTATAGAGAATGTAACCATGAAAGATTTTAAAGGAAATTATCCAAAGTGATTAAAATAACATGCAAAGTTACATATATAAATATACAAATGTTCTTGTATGTTTTGTCTACGTAATATATATCTCTTTAAAATAACTTTTAATGCTGTTAGTCATAGACCACTCATGTACTTGTACAGAACAGAACTCTACAAGTCGTACACCACCACTTCATAAAAAATAAAGGACAGGGTATCCATACAAGCTCCTGCTAACTGCCAACGAACAGATAGTTTCAGTTGACATCGCTGCTACTACAACAACCACTGCCGCTGCATCCCAGGTACGCTGTCCTGAAAGTGAAACACCCCGAGCTGTCACTATGGCCCACACATCACCATTTGCCTCAGGTACCCTTACACAAACAATCACACTGGGACCCATGCTAGTAGGGTATGAAGAGGAGGTACACATGCCTGACATATGACCTGTGTTTCCTTCCGGAAGTCCTCTTGCATTGCAGATTCTGAACCATCAACCATGGTACAACATACAGCTGTGACCCAAACTTTGGAAGTGACCCATAGAATCTTTACAAACTCTGGAAAGTCAACAGAAGCCATAGTGGGTGTGTGCCAGTATGCACTCTGATCTCGGTCCAGCAAAGGTACTATCGATCTAACATTGAGTCTTGACATCAAGATGTGCTGTCATTTGCATACAGCAAAAATTAGGCAAATGGTGGCCGTGATAGTACAAGAGCTGAAAAACGGCCATAGGCAGCATGACCCATGCTGTAAGAGAATTTAACTGACAGGTAGTGGATCGCCTTGTGGTAATATTAAATTCACTAGAGTCGCATGTCTGTGCTCTCCAACAGGAACAATTGCGTCATCTGCCCACCTTTCACCAGACATCAGTAGCAGCAAGCAATCTCAACCCCCTTCAACTTTTTCACCACCACACACTTCCCAACAAGTGTGCTCCATAAGACCTCGCAGGAGGGCTGATCGGACAGCGCAGATCCATGATTCAGCACTTACCCCAGCCAAATAGAGCACACGTTTGAGCTTTTCTTACTCCACACACACCATTGAACCCTTTTCATGCATCGTATCTGTTCTGTCTACACATTTTTGCAGGTAGGGCTTTCCACCTAAATTCAAAGATGGCTGCATGAAAATCCCCATGTAGCACCCATGGTATGCCCCCTTGATACAAAGTAATGCAAAATAGCATATTGTCTTTCTTTGCGTTACTGTAGAGCTACTATCCAGAACAAAACTAGTTTTCCGCTAGTTTGTAAAATTCCAATTCTCCCCTTTACATCACTTTGTTTTACTTTTGTGATTGAACCGCTGATCAAAGTGTAAGTAAATTTACTCCATAGCATCTACATTCTGCAGTCCAAACTAAGAGGAATCCCGTCACTGTGACACATGCTCTTCAATAGAATATACACCATGTGCAAATGGATACAGAGCATGCACTGGGGCAACTGAGGTTCTCTCATTTGCAAGAGAACACCCTGATGCAAATGAGGGATCAACCATCAGTGAATGTTCCAGTGAATGCAATATTGCACACTGGGGCAGCGTCAGCCTTTTGTAGTCTTAATACACAATGTGCGTCAAGAAAACTTGATCAGAGGCCCCACAACTAACCCCAGGGAAACTCATATATTTGGCTGTCGGGTTGGCTATCAGGTCAGCTGTCAGTTTGGCCTCTCACTCCTGGGTAGTAGGGTTA
This sequence comes from Lissotriton helveticus, assembly GCF_964261635.1. Classification (NCBI taxonomy): domain Eukaryota; kingdom Metazoa; phylum Chordata; class Amphibia; order Caudata; family Salamandridae; genus Lissotriton; species Lissotriton helveticus. The sequence continues at coordinate 362,121,573 of NC_136062.1, forward strand.
AACCTTACCTTCTAGGTGAGACACTCATATGGCCTTGAACTGTTTCATACAGAAGACATTGGGGCAGGACGCCCATCAAATCACAAGAGGAGCTAAACTGCAACCCCATGGAGTAATAAATCATCATGCAACAGAGTTCTGCTTCCCTATCTAGGATGATACGTTTTGGACTGCTGTTAATATTTTTCCTTTAAAAGCTTTATATTATCCCTTTTATATTTATTTAGAGTTATCATTGCTGCTTTGATGTCACTTCCTGATCTGTCATTGATGTCAAAGTCTGTGTGACATCATTTTTTGGGTCATTATCACGTTAGCTAATTAGAATTCACTCCTCCGAATTTGGAAACTTGGTTATTCTGCTCTTGTATCATGAGATCCTCTATTTATCTATTTGCAGAACAAATCCAAAACAAAGTAGACAAAGAGTTCCCTTATTCTGCATTTCTGTTCCATTTCCTGCATTATGTGATTCTTTTCACATAACCTTAGTGTTCCTGATGCTGTTATTGATTTGGGCGGACAAGGGCAAAGGCCAACTCTATGAAAGAAAAACCTTCCATGCACACAGCCAGCCAAGAGCTGATCTTAACTGGTCTTGTATCCTGCCTTTATTTCCAAGAGGAATAATATTTAATTTTGACAACTTCAAAGGCAGTGATCTGAAAGAAGGGATATAAAAAGTGTTTGAAATGAAAACAAGTTACACTGTCACAACGCATTACTACGAGGAAGCAGCCTGGGCGTTAATTGTTTTGCCTGACAGTGGGGGTTGGGCAGGGAAAGTCTCAGGAATGTGCTTTAGCTGATGTGAGGGGGCTTATGTGCCAAATGTCTTTGTTTTTCTAAATTGCAAGCTTCCTGCTGCAGAATGACAAAATGCTCTCTGGATGCTACTGTTAGGGAGAAGGAAGTGCCTCTCTGTACGAAAGACAGGGGTCTTAAATGGGCCGTGCTTAATATCCTTTAGGTCTTACACCATCCTTGCATTCTTTATAACTTTCCCTAATTTTATCACCTTTCAACTTGTGCCGCATGCTCCATGTACAATCCCCCCATAGACCTGTAACCGACTTTCCCACAATGTCCACTATTCTATTGATCTAGTCACCAGCAGCTATTTTCATTTATGTGTTTATCAGCCAATTTTCTTCGCAGAGTTGTGGCCAGGTAATCTTTTGTGCAAAAAAGGTGTGCGTAAATCAATACTGTCTTGGGCGGTGTGCGTTCTCAAATGCGTGTTAATGAAGCTTAAATCCTAGCTTCAGTATAGTCACATAGGGTTCAATCACGTTTGCGAAGGTTCTATGATCTGGTAGGTTCTTTACTTGAGTGGCTAATGGTAAAGTCAAACACGTCTGGGTCTGGGATCAGGAGGGTGGACTACATGCAGCGGTAGTACTTCTACAAGTCGTCTCTTGGCCCTGGTCATTGGAAATGTTCAGTCTTCAGAAGTTTCATAAAGGATAAATGGTTTTGCTGCATACTTTTCCTGGTTGAGCCCTTCCCATAGCGTGTGATCCACCAGTGTCTATAGCTTTTACATCTCTCCTGGGAAATGGTCAGTATACTAATTCACCAGAGGTAACTTGATGGAGTAAATGGTATTCTACTCCTGCCTCTAGCCAGGACTCGTCTTCTTGAAGCCCTAAAGCAAAGTAGGTTGCAGTAAATCCTAGTTTCTACATGGGGGGGCTGTGGAATACATTTAAGGCTGTTTGACGGGGCTGCGTTTCTTATACTTAAGAGAAGGTCTCGCTGCTGGTTCTGCATTCATCAGTGTGTTTTTGGTAGACCTGGTTAGGTCATATGGTAATAAGCTACCCATATAACAACCTGGAACTGGTCATCTTTACTTCATAGTTTATCTCAATAGTGCTCAGCAAACCAATTAATAGTTGCAAGTAGCTTCTCATGACCACTTAATTTACTAAATCAGTCAAGTATAATGTTTACACGTGGGGGCTGCTCCCACGCATGTGTGCAATTAGAATGTATTTGTTGCTCCTTTGTTACCTTGCAGCTTCAACAATAGATCATGTATGCACAAATATTTAGGGAAGAGGAGTCCATCATTGTTTGCCCAATAAGCCACTCTAGACAGAGACCACATTATATTGTTTTCTACTGCACCTCAGTCATGGTCCTGCTCCTGTAGCAGCAGTACAGTGCAAACTGCCAGTACAAGTCCCGTTGAGACACAAGCAATCGCAGACTGGTTTCAGCATATTAGTTAGGTATAGCTTGTGTACTGTAACTCTATAAGGTTCTAACCCGCACCTGAGCATTAACACTGCACTTAGAGCACCCACTGACACAAACAACAAGATAATGAAATGAATGCTTAAATCAATCTCAGTGACTGGCAATACATTGGGGCGCTATTGCAGTTTGTTGTTTTTCACCCTCTATCCCACTCTAGACAGAGACCAGCTATAGCCAAATATGTTTTGGTTCTGGTTCATAAGGCTCAAATATCAGGAGAGGGATCCAATACACCATAGGGATAGGACACCATACTAGACGTTAAAGCCTAGAAATAATTCCCTTTGGGATTTTCTTGTAGCATACCAATTTTATAAACATCTAGACTTCACTTATACAATACTTTCATTCAATTTCACAGAGGGTCAGTCTATTAAGTTGCCAGAAAAATAGTTCTCGGAGTACTATTATAAAAAAAAACGTTTCTTTCCTAATGGAGTTTATTAGACTGGTTTACATTAGACGTAATTATATTTAAAAAAATATCACAAAAATATTCACATTAAAAACAATCAGCATAAAAATACAATATATAAAAATAATTGATGTAGCTAAACAACAGTACATAAATCCATCATCAATGACAAAAAGTGATATAGTGCACAATCAATTTCATAGGAACATATTATACGTAGGCCAAAGAGCGACGCGTTTCGGAGGGTTAACACGGGTCCAACCTCCTTCTTCAGGCTTGTTATAGAGGTGTTCCAACAATCATGATTGCTACAGGTCAATAGCCTTGTATATGAGTATACATGAAATCTTCTCACTGCTAAGTCGCATGGACCACTGCTATTGCAGAGTTAAAGATGGTGACACAGTTGAATTGCTGCGGGACCAGGGCTATTGTGTGACTCTATGGGTTTTCCAATCTTTCCCGATAAAAATAAAATGAGTCCTTTTTGTTACTAATGAACGTCTCAGATAATTGTTTCTTCATTGTTTAGAATGGTATTATACGTTGTGATTAACAAGGATCCCCTGGGTAATGCTCTATTAGACTCCTAGGGCAGGGTAAACAACCTGTACGCGAAAAACTCCTAGGCAGTCAAAAACTTTCAATAAAATAAACAAGTAAGAGAACCCAAGTCAAGGACAATTGCAAAAGCTGTAGGGGTGATCTAAATTCATCAATTTTCAATGAAAACACATGTATGTTTAATGTAAACAATAACACAAACACAATTCAATAATAAAATGACTAAATAACACAATGCTAAAAATTCACAACCAAGGAATTACATTAAAAACAATTACAAATTCAATTTATAAAAGGAACACCAATCCTGAAGGTGTCCAGCTGAAAAGACAAAACAGTACTCGACGCGCGTTTCGGCGACTTAACGCCTTCTTCAGGAGCCACAAGGCATTCTAAAAATAATAATACAGAAACATGACATGAGACACGATACATTTTACATTCTTACATGTGTCAATAAACAAAATCAACAATTGCATATTTCAATTAACTTTAAAAAAGACCATTCCATCATAACAACTAATACAATGCCTTGGAGCGAAGGTGATCTCAGAAGAAGTTTATTTTCTGTTCACTGATTGATGCATATCGGCTAGTAGTGCGAGAGTACAACACATGTATTGTTAATTAGGCAATAAATAATTAAAAGGCACATTTTTGCCTAACACATGTTCGATGGATTCAAGCTATTAACTATAATAATGATACATTCAACAACTTACTTCATGCAGACCAGGGATTTGTTCGGTCAATGCTCAACCGTAAAGTTCTATGAGGACCAGTTGGATCTAAATGGGGTGAGAAATAAGTAGGGGGGGGGGAAATTTGTTGGTTAATCAATAAGTATAATGACCCAATGTAGTTAATATCAAAAGGGGTCTCAATAGGAAGTCACCAAAATCGTGGACCATAAATTTATCATAATGATGTGAACCATATTTACAGTAGAAACCAATGCTTAGAATTATGCAGTAATGTAAGGGCTGACATGGAATCACATAATTTCATATAGTACCTTAGTCAAATGATGGCATTCTCCCATGGGATTTCAGAGTTCAATCCCTTTTTGAAGGTGCCCAGAGAGAAGCCAGCAGACCCTAGCAGCGAAGGGTGCATATATTGATAGTTTAATCTTTATCTCTTGCAGGTCCGACACCCAGTCGCTGATTCCGACCAATTTTAATTGATTTTACCTTATTGGAACAGCGCAATTCCATTGCTGAGGTAGTGATTATTAACATTGTCCACAAACATCGTCTTCATAAATATTGTATTAACAGAGAGACTTGCACATCGTGTACGCTTGTACTTAGGCGCCCACTGTCTCTTTTCTCTTAAATTTTTCTTAAATTTTTAGCTCAATGTGTCTCTGATTCATTTGTTATCAGTTATTATCTGTTGTTTACTCTTTACGTTATTTGCAATTTTGCATCACCAGACGCACTGAATCTGTGCCTGTTTATAATTGAACTATGCTTAATGGTGTCACTGAGATAGACATTCAGTAATGTATCTATACCTGATTTCAGGTTCTTTTTCGCCTTGGGCAGAACGTCGTGACTATTGCCTTCGGCTGCACCCTATAAGAAACATCCAGGCACTTAGACATCACTTTGCAGGTATATGGAATTATCTTGTAAACCTCCCCTTTATATCTCATCTTATCTTTTTGTGTGTCCTACCAATCCCGACACGTCCATAGGATAGAGAATAAAACGGACTTTTTTCACCTTTCACAGATTCGTTGTTCTTTTTGGATTTTTATATGAACCTCTACCTGACAGCATACCCCATTTAGGATTGTAATCTTCGCATACTTATATCAGGTATTAACATGCAATGTAAATCACTGTTTTTCAGTCCTTGTATTCCCTACCGATGTGGATCCCTGTTTTTTTAGAGATCGATCCTTGGCCACTGTAATTATGTGATTAAAATCCAATAAATGCTTTTGGCCGCTTATATGCCATCGCTTGTGCTCAATTCATTCACTGTTCTCCTATCTTCGGGAACACTGGGATTATAACAAATTCCCCCCCCCCCTACTTATTTCTCACCCCATTTAGATCCAACTGGTCCTCATAGAACTTTACGGTTGAGCATTGACCGAACAAATCCCTGGTCTGCATGAAGTAAGTTGTTGAATGTATCATTATTATAGTTAATAGCTTGTGGCTCCTGAAGAAGGCGTTAAGTCGCCGAAACGCGCGTCGAGTACTGTTTTGTCTTTTCAGCTGGACACCTTCAGGATTGGTGTTCCTTTTATAAATTGAATTTGTAATTGTTTTTAATGTAATTCCTTGGTTGTGAATTTTTAGCATTGTGTTATTTAGTCATTTTATTATTGAATTGTGTTTGTGTTATTGTTTACATTAAACATATATGTGTTTTCATTAAAAATTGATGAATTTAGATCACCCCTACAGCTTTTGCAATTGTCCTTGACTTGGGTTCTCTTACTTGTTTATTTTATTGAAAGTTTTTGACTGCCTAGGAGTTTTTCGCATATAGAATGGTACTATATGCAGCATAGGATAGCATAACCGGGATTGAACAATCTCCTGCTAACCAGCACCGCGATCATGGTTCATAATCATGATCACGGTGTTGGTTAGCAGGAGATATATTTTTTGATATAATTACGTCTAATGTAAACCAATCTAATAAACTCCATTCGGAAAGAAACATTTTTTTTAATAATAGTACTCCGAGAACTATTTTTCTGGCAACTTAATAGACTGACCCTCTGTGAAATTGAATGAAAGTAGTGTATGAGTGAAGTCTGAATGTTTGTAAAATTGGTATGCTACAAGAAAATCCCAAAGGGAATTATTTCTAGACTTTAACATCTGGTTCATTAGGTACAGTCCAGGAAAAACTGCCAGATTAAATCCCCTCCCACAAGCATCCCTAGAAAAGTTTTGGCCTACTTAAGGTACATCAGAGTGGCACTGTTTAGGTCTTGTGGGAGAGAGAGCACAGCACCGATACCTGGGCACACTCCAATGGCATAACGAAACTAGAGAGAGCCCCGCTGCAAAGTACATGGTGGCCCCCCCAAAACACCAACCAAATCAGGAGCTCTCAGTCCAAGGGCCCGTTTTTCTCACTGTGTTATAGCAAGAACAGTGCAGAAGCAGGGACAAGCAGAAGCCGCTATAATAGGCAACTGCTGCTTGTTCTGCTCAGGTACTTGATCCCTCTGCCAATCAGAAGAAGAGGGAGGAATTAGTGTATGCCTCTGTCCATGTAACAGTTAGTGCTCTTATATGTTTGTAATTTCTTTATTGAGAATATTATATTTACTTTTCTTAAAATATAGCCAAGGTTACAGCCAACATGTTTCGTTCACCTAACGGAACTTCAGCAGGAATTATTTTTGAATATATGACGAATGAGTCTCTTTTCAGGAAATTTCAAAAGAATCCATTCTGATGCATGCCACTTAATTGGTTTGTGGTACCATTTTCCTCTATTTGAGATTGGGTAAGAAAATTATACACCAATCACAACACCTGAATCCATGTCTCTCTTTTCACCGTCACCTCCTCTCTCAAGAAGCGACTGGCCAACATATAAAAGAAACGTTGGACTTTTTTTGTGGGTGCACCGTCTTGTGGCTTTTTTTCTGTATCTTTTCTCAGCAATGGTAACAAGCAGTACCTAATACCTTGGATGTAGTGCATTAGTATTCAATTGGTAGGATTTGTGTGCGAGGTGCGATTCCGGAGTCAGGTCGGCTCTAGGCTCATGGCGGCCCTGGGCAGGGAGCGTAGATACGGGGCTGCGGAAGAGGGGGTTCGGGCGGGACGGAGCGCGGAGGCCAGTGAAGAGGGGGGGTCAGGGTGTTTGGAAGTGGAACAGAGCCGGAGGCCCCCATATCCCTGCCAGGGGCCCCCACGCAAATATGTATCAATCCTCAGAGGATTATTATATTAAGGATATATATTGGCGTGGTGGCCCCTGGGGTTTGGTGGCCCTGTGCAGGTGCACAGCTTGCACATGCCTAAGGCCGCCTCTGCCGGAGTTCGTCGTTGCAGGTGTTGATTATATAAGGGTTGTGCTCTCTCTGCTCCTTGCTCATGTAAATATGCAGACTTTTTATTGGGAATCGCACTGCATACAAGAGGGTTGCAGCTCGTCTGCCCTCCAGAGCTGTACTGGCCTTTCGGCAACTCTAACATATGCATGGTAAGCTCCAAGCTAGGCGGCTGTTGTGATTGTGGGATGGGCTGTCATGAACCAACCAAGGGGCAGATTATCAAGGACAGGCGATACATTATCGCCGCTTTTATCGGCAGGAAACTGCCGAGAAAGCGGCGATAATGGGCTTGATAATATGCTCTATGAATTCCAATCGAAACCCATGTTAGCTGTATTCACATCTAACATGGGCTTCGATTGCAATTCATAGAGCATATTATCAAGCCCATTATCGCCGCTTTATCGGCAGTTTCCTGCCGATAAAAGCGGCGATAATGTATCGCCTGTAATCAAAGCAATCGAAGCCCATGTTAGATGTGAATACATCTAACATGGGCTCCGATTGGAATTCATAGAGCATATTATCAAGGCCATTATCTCCGCTTTATCGGCAGTTTCCTGCCGATAAAAGCGGCGATAATGTATCGCCTGTCCTTGATAATATGCCCCTAGATTCCCAGGTCCTAACTGAGGCTGACCCGAGATATGCTCATTCTGAACGCTAATGCCAGCCACCAGCACCAAGTTAAGAACTGGCTCTATTAACACAAGCAGTGGGACTTTAGGCTGGTGCCAGCTTATAGCAAGGTCCTTGTACGCAGGGCTACAGTATTTATCTGATTCTGTGGCCGCTGAGTTTTCTGCATAATTATGGATTTTCCACATTTGTCACATAATCTATTATCTGCTGCATAATCTTCAGATTTTAACTAAAGAAATATGTTTAGTTCAAATTGTTCAAAGGTTACTAAAAATATACCAACTAGTTTCCATGGACCCTACAAAGCCCTTCGCAAAGGTAGACGGGTCATCCTCCAATTGCCTTATCCTGTATTTCGGTATTGAAGTGACTGGTACTAATAAGGTGAAATCTTTGCCCAGACAGTGAAAAACAGGAAAATAATGTAGTAATGCTATCACAAAAGTGCCTCATTGTGCCACCTAATTTTCCTTTCCTTGCCTCATATTTTAGTCAAGACTCCTGAATAATTTGGCTATTCCCTATCCAAATAATACCCAGTGTCTCTGCTTTAAGCAATAATTTATCCACTTGGTCTGGACGACACCCCTAAAGATGATTTAAAAAAAAATGCGATTTGCGTTTGCCATATTAAAATGATCTTACCTGCCACATGGAAAACACACCCTTGCCCAACTAACGGGAAGTTCAAACCAAAAGGACAGAAATGTTCTCTAAAATCTCTTTTTTTTCAGTTTTTGTGGCTACGACGTCGGAGGAGCCCTGTGGTCTATTCGCTAGGAAAAACCCTCTCTGGAAAAAAGTAAACAAACACTGCTCTAAAGGTTGTCTCTATAAAAGCGTGAAAGCGTGCATTCAGGCCCTGGACACATGATGCAGAAAAGGCTGTTTCCCATAACCTGCGCGCACACAGACAGTTTTGAGACACAGAAGAAAAAAAAAACCTTCGTGACGCTGTGCCAAGAATTTCACCTCGTGAATTCCTGCGTGAGGTATATTCCGTGGGAAAGGCAGCCCAGATCTGCTGTGCGCACAATGTGTCATTTGACACTAGGGGACTGAAAGATATGTTATACAGACAAAATTATCTTCAGAAATATTCCACACTCTGCCAACCTTTTTCCAGATACCGAAGAACTGTATTGTTTGACACATTTCAGGCACTCAGATCGCCTTAGTTTTTTTTATCTACTTTTATTCCCAGCTGAAGGGGTGCTCCAATAAGGCGACTGCATGCAGCAGCCATATGCCACGGCCACCCCAAGGGGCCTTATATAAAACAGGGCCTAAAAAAACTTTTTTATTAGGGAATTAAGGGCACCAGAATCACAAATAGTCATATATCTTGGGCCCCGAAAATCAGAGCTGCCTTCAAGCATAACCATAAAACAAGATGGCTGAATTTAAAAATGAGAAGATGGCAATTGCCAATTTACCTTACCAACTTGGACAAGAATAATAAGAAACAATGGTTAGCACTCATTTTAAAACCAGTAACTGCTGAATTCAATTAAATTAAGAGTGTGTAATGCTGTGAATGACAATATTTTGCAATATTGAGACGAAAACGAATCTACCTTTGTGGTGGTGGCTCCCAGGCTTGTGATGACTCACTAGCCCCGGTGGGGGATGGTGGTAGGGAGGGTGGTGGGATGTGGGGGGGCTCTAAAATAAATAAATAACATTTTACTCCTTGTTGTTCCAGTAAAGCTGCGAAACACGGACTCCGGCACTACTCGCAGGGTACAGCGGGCACCGGTAGAAGGCGTCAGCGGTGCCCCTCTCTGATGACGGCGCAATAGCTCACCCAGGGGCAGTCCAATGGAAGAGCAGGCCACGTGGGAGCGGCTCTGGCGCTGGCTGAGCTGGATTCCCAACATAGAAATACCACTGGCTCACCTGCTCAGCCCATGTCCTCATTAGAAGGGGAGCAGACACCCCCCTGGTAGACATTCATCCTGAGTTACAAGCTGGCAGGCTCTTACTTCGCAGCCTGCGAATCAAGGGGCATATCATCAAGCGCCTGAAGATATAATTATTGCCGCTTTAGTGTCCGTTTTCTAGCGAAAAGCGGCGATAATTATATTGCATTATTTGCAAGGACACAGTAGCGCGTGTTTCCTTGCTTCAGCTCCCGTTTTGTTCACACCTTGCTTTTCATCTCTAATGAGATGCAAAGTAGGCGTGCCTAGCAAAACACCATGGGAAAATATCGCTACACCAGCTTCGTGATATCATCAACAAGGGGTAACGATATTTTAAATCCTCTTAAATATGCCTTAACGCAGGAATTTAACGTCTGTTAAATGCCTGACCAAGGCATAGCTAAGATGGGAGGTGGATTATGGTGATACGACCACAGGGTCGTATCACCAAGGCTATCTCCATTTTGGGTGCAACATCCCAGATTTTCCAGCGATGTTGGCCCATTTCTCTGGAATATTATCGCCCTGGAGTAACGCGTTGTTAATAACGCGATACCAAGGCGATAAATTCCTGCAATGGGCGGCGATAAATAAACAAGTGCTAAGTGCGCTTTGCGTTTATTTATCGCCGTCCTAGTAAATATGCTCCTAGGTGATCTGTGCTAAGGCCTTTTATCTCTTTTTCCTGTAGCTGTCTCACTTCACTGTAGTGTGGCGGGCAGGCATGGCTCCTCACACTTTAAACATTTTTTTTTTTTTTTAAATGAATGTGTCCTCATGTAATGGAACAACTGGTGCTATGTAAAGTGCTCTGCTACCCGATTCGGGTCACGTTCGCGCTATATAAAACTCTGTGAAATAAAAAGAATAAAATAAACAAATAAAAAAATAGCTGGATGTCTAACCCCGAAAAAAAAAAATTAATGTGTCCTCATGTAATGCAACTGGTGCTATGTAAAGCGCTCGGATACCGATTTGGGTCAAGTTTGCGCTATATAAAATTCTGTGAAATAAAAATATTTAAAAATTGCTGGATTTCGGGGGCGTGGCGTGGATGGCGAGTAGGCAGCAGACCTAAGTACGGAGCTCCCAACCCCCAAGTCGAACGAACGGCAAGCAACCGAGGGGAAACACCTCAAAAAGGGATAAAAGTGGAACGAAGAGGTGTATGAAGGCCAGAGGCATCCGCAGGAGCAGTCTGCAGACCCCCGAAACCCGTAAAGAAGAAGTTTTAGGTGGCGAAGCAACGGCTGTGGGAGAAGGGACCGCATCCCCAAGATGGCGGCGAGAGGGAAGTAGGCGATCAAGCTACTACAGAAGAAGCCACCAGCGTAAACGCACCCAACGCTGGCACCACACAGCAGGTAACCGCCGAGAGGTGCAGGAAGCGATCGTACAAAAGATCATACAATAGGGACATAAGGTAGCCAAGCACTGGGAAGACTCACGAGGCAAACCGAAACCGAAACCAACAAGCGGGCTCAAGGAGCGACCATTTTCAGGCGCCCGTCTCACCCCGGCATACAAGCAGGAGAGCCCTCACTCGCCACAGCGCGCGAAGAACGGGAAGCAAGGTAGAGCGCAGGGGAGAGGAGGGAGATCAGACGCACAGAAGCAAGCGGTGGTGCGACCAAGCGATACCAAGTCGCAAAGACACAAGCCAGCGACACAAGGTGCGAATTAAGGGGTGCAGCCCCCACCAACCGGCCCACGCCTAAGCGAGACAGGCGCAGAAGCCAACTGTTAAAATCAAGAACAGTGGCAAGCGCAAACCTGCACTAATAACACCGGCGGCCAGAGACCAACAGCACCAGGCGGCGGCCATCATGATACGGGAATAAGAATCGATATATGAGCGGCTATAACAACAAAAGAGACAGGATTAACAAATCCCTCGGATCCAACAAACAGGAAACAAGCGGGTAAAGCCACCACACCCAAGCAAGACAAACCTTAGCTCGGGAAGGCGGAACGGAACTAGGACATACAGCGGCCATTTTGAATCGGGCAGACATAACAGACATCAGAGGCCACCTTGGTAAAGGTAAATCCCCAAAGCAGCAAGGTGGGAGGAGCATAGTGCTGCGGCGACCATCTTGAGGTGGGACCAAACAAAAAAAAGAAGAAGGGAGACTGAACACAGCGACTCGCGGATTCAGCACGACGCGCTCTCTCTCAATATAGCACCATACCAAGCCAGAGGCACAAGAGGCTAGCGACCTGCTGGGGGGGGGCACGAAGTGACGTAGTGGATCTAACAAGAACAACACACGGTCAGAGGAGCAAATGCAGCGGCGGCCATTTTGAGGGGGGACCAAACAGGCAAAAGAGAAGATTGAACACGGTCTGCAACGGGTGTGCGACTAGCATAGACAGCGCGACGCGCTCTCACGAGTACGGCCCATCACCGGTTCTTGGTAACACAGCGGCCATTTTGGATCGGGTTGACACACCGATCACTGAAGGCCATCTTGGTGAGGGCAAACATAGCACTGCTGCGGCCATTTTGAAGGGAGATCAAACAAGAAGACAGAAGATAGAACGCGGTGGCTCGCGGAGGCTCGCGGAGACTCTCAAGACCGAGGCCAATTAACGAGGGAGTAAAGGCAGCGAGTACAATTAAAACAGACACAAAGAGCGACCACCCTGAGACGAGGCCATGGGCACACCCCTCCCAAAGGACAAGCACATGAACAAGGCCACAGCAGCAGAACAAGGCGCAGTAAACGCAGCTAGACATACCCCCAGGCCAGGAAGACCAGACAAAAGAGCTGGCGGGGGCAAAAACCAGAACCCGGATGATCAAGTGGCCGTGTCGATTCAGAGAAGAAGCTCCCGCACCGCAGGGGAATACCACCACTAAGGTTGCAAAAACAACCAAAGCTCCCAAGGAAGACCCAACTAAACAGCAGCCAAGAGAGGGCAGGCTCCTAACTCACCAAATCAGAAGGGGCTTTGACACCATGACAGGGAAGGACGAGAAAAGAATCTCAAACGAACCCAAAAAAAGCAAGAACGAATACCCGACTCCCCAGGGAAAATCAAAAACGGTCAAGGCGGTGAAACAACAACACTAGACACACTCCTAAAGAAAATTACGGAAGGCAATGACCTCGCTAAAGCCACGAAAAAAACTGTGGACAACATTGAAATGGAACTAATTGCTATTAGGGCCGAACAAAGTAGAGCAAATGAGAGGTTAGACGAGGCTGAAAGAAGAGTGAGTGCCGTGGAGGACGGCACAGAAGTAATGCACAATGACTTGGGCATGGTCATGAGAAGAACAAACATCCTGCAAAGAATCCAAGCAGAACAAGACGACAGAAGCCGCAAGGGGAACATAAGACTGCTGGGGGTGCCTGAAGGCGAGGAGGAAACCCCCGGATCGTGCGCAGCCATGCTAGAGACCATAATAGCGAAACTCACAGGCCTCAAGTTCGACAGGCCCTTTGAAATTGAGAGAGCGTACCATATACCAGCTAGGAAACCCTCCAACATCAACAGCCCAAGACCTATAATATGCAAACCACTTCGAGCAAACCAAACAAATGCAATCTTCGCAGCTGCAAGGGAAGGGCAGCCTCTTCACATCAACGGCCAGAAAGTACCAATTACACAAGACTTCTCCAAAATAACGGTGGAAATAAGGAAAGAGTTCCTAGCCCTCAGAGACAAAATGAGAAGGAACAACATCACGTTCAGCTTCGCAGGGCCGTCCAAGATGAAAATAACAGACAGGAATGGCACCAACGTCTTCGAGGACCCTAACAAACTAAGGAGATACCTAGAGGGACCAACCCTGGAGGAAATGGACCTGCAGAGCCTAGGAGCAAAGAGAAGAGCATCGTCAGATGCCGCCACAGGCGGAGCAGAATAAGGACGCACTGAATATAAACAACAGCCAACCGCAAGTCCTACATGCACAACCACCTGCGAACTTTCAACAACATACCTACCTCAACCAGGAGAAAGCAGCGACACGACTATCATACACAAGCACACAAAAAGACAACCTATCTACCTTTATCCACCTCAAGTTCCCGACGAGCGCAAGCGTGACAACTACGATCACCCCATGACATTAGCAGGAGAGGGGTAAAAAGGACGCAGACACCACGGAAAGCAGCGGCGGAAGAATGCAAAGACACACCAGAGTCGACATGTCCTTTTTCTCTTTTCCACATGCTCGAACAATTGGGGGGGAAGCCACTATGCATGGGACACAAGACCTCCTCACCTGCCTAACAGACAAGGACTTGGGGGGGAGAGAGGGAGGACCCTTGCTGTCACCCGCTCACAATTCAATAGGCGGGGGGAGGGGGGGAGGGAGGGAGGGAGGTGGGGGAAGAAATGAGAATGGGAAACTACGGGTAAACGCCACAGTACATGTATATGCATCTCACTCACTGTACATCTCTATCTTATCTACATCCCTGCTGTCACTATCCCACGGCACGGGGGGCCGCTAGAGGAGGAACTTACAGAACAATGCCACAGATAGCCACACACCAAGCCAACCCACTGAGCGGCGGAGCCCCGAAACCACCATGAACCCACCAACGCAAGCCGGGCGAGCCACAAACCTCAAAGTAGTGTCCATGAACGTCAAAGGTCTCAACCACCCCATCAAGCGCAGGGAGGTGCTAGACCACCTAGCCAAACTGAAGGGAGACGTCTACGTACTTCAGGAAACCAAGCAATCACAAGAAGAAGCAACCCACCTGAAGGCAAGATGGATAGGAGAAGTCCTATGCTCGCCTGCCAAACAAAAAAAGCGGGGGGTGATCACCATAATGAACAAGAAAGCTAACCTAATCCTAAACACCTCCCGTATGGATGAGGAAGGCAGAGTACTACTCGCAAGGCTGGCCAGAGGAGATGAACGGATATATATAGCCAATATTTACGGCCCCAATGCAGAGGACAAACACTTCTGGCAGGAAGTAGGCACGATGCTCGGGGAAGTCCCTCAAGATGAACTTCTATTAGTGGCAGGCGACATGAACCAAGTTTGGAACCAGGCAACAGACAGACACCCACACAGAACAAGCCACGAATCACAAAACACCAACACCCTGAAAAACCTATGTGCCAAGCTCCACCTCGCCGATCCATGGAGACTTCAACATCCAAGCGCAAGGGAGTACACCTTTTACTCACACCCACACAACTCCTACAGCAGGATAGACTACATACTGATGTCCAGCACACACACACACCTTATAGATCACACTGAAATAGCGCCGATAACCATATCAGACCATGCACACATCACCCTGTCACTGAGCGGAAGACACAATGAGAAACCAATGATCAGATGGATATTGAACAACAACATCCTGCAGAACCCCAGCAATGTGAAAGAGATCGAAGAAACCATACAGAGTACCTGGCCCACAATGACAATGACGAGGTGGAGAAGAGCACTATCTGGGACGCCCTAAAAGCGACATTGAGAGGGAAACTGATAAACATCAAGGCCAGAATGAACCGCGGTAGAAACAAAAAAATCAAGGACCTAGAAGAAGAGATTACCCTTCTGGAAAAGGGGCACTGCGCGTACCTGACAGACAGGAATACCCTAATGGCCCTAACCAAAAGGAAATATGAACTAAACAAGATCCTCAGCGAGAGGGCAGGTACGTGGATAAATAAATTCAGGGCAATAAACCTATGCGCAGCCAACAAAGCGGGGAAACAACTGGCGTCTTACCTGAAGGCAAAACAGAGGCAGCACACAATCGCGGCCATAACTGACAAATCAAACAAAGCACAAACAACAAACAAGGGTATTCTAGAGGTCTTCAGACAATTTTACCAAGAACTATACTGCGCTGACAAAAAACCTAGACGCCGATGGAGGCTCAAGCCTACTCAGCAAGACCAACCTGCCAGCCCTCACAGCGGCTCAAAGGGATACACTTGAGGAAGACATAATGGATGCGGAAATCGACGCAGCAATCACCCAACTCAAACCCAACAAAGCTCCCGGACCGGATGGGTACACGGCAGACTTCTACAAGACATTCATCGGCCAACTGAGACCGATCATGGCCGCAACCTTCACGCAATGCATTCACAGGGGCAGAGTGACAGACTCCATGGCCGAAGCCAACATCATTGGGATACCCAAAGAAGGGAAAGATCCGCAACTTCCACAAAACTTCAGACCAATATCCTTAATCAATGTAGATTGTAAAATATACGCGAAAATCCTGGCAAACAGACTGTACAGGGTCCTACTCGCAAGTGGGCTACATTAAGAACAGACTCTCCCAGGATAACACACGACTACTATGCCATCTCATCAACCACACAACACACAGCGAGGACCAGGCAGTAATGATAGCTCTAGATGCTGAGAAAGCCTTCGACAGAGTATCATGGCCCTTCCTCAATGCATGCATGGAGAAATTCGGACTAGGTACAAAATACAGAACAATGGTAATGGCCCTCTACAACAAACCAAGGGCAAAGGTGGTGGTAAACGGGTACACATCGGAGACACTAACGCTGGAAAGAGGCACAAGGCAGGGCTGCCCCCTATCACCCGGTCTCTTCCTCCTGGCACTAGAACCACTACTAGCCAGAATAAGAAACAACAACGACATAACCGGTGCCAAAATCAAAAATAAGACGGTGAAACTCGCTGCCTACGCAGACGATATCCTCATCACCACCACGGAGCCCCCCTCATCGATCACAGCCCTAATGGAGACCATAGGGGAATACGCAGCAGCCTCGGGATACAAGCTCAAGTCGGAGTGTAAGCCAATGAACGTGCACACCACTAAAGATGTACTGGGCCAGTCGGGCTTAGCCTGGCAAAACAAACCGCTTAAATACCTAGGCCTACTCTTCGGCAGGGACCTAGAGACAACACTGGAACACAACGAAGAGGCCATCCTGAAAAAGATAAAGGAGAGACTGGACACCTGGTCGCCCAAATACATAAGCTGGTGGGGCAGGATTGAAACGATCAAGATGATGGTTACACCAGCTATCAACTACACGCTCAGCATGCTGCCCCTGGCTACGACAGACAACTTCCACAAGAAACTTGATAAACTAATCAATGGCTTCATCTGGAGAGACAAAAGACCGAGAATAAGTCTACAAAAGCTGAGGCTAACAAAAAATTTGGGAGGTCTCAACCTAATGAACTTCCAAAATTTCCAGACGGCTTGCCTAGCGAAACAGGGCACCTTTTGGCTGACCAGCTTGCAGGAATACGAACCAGAGTGGCTGAAGGTGGAAAAAAACATCTTGGGGGAGCTCAACCCCATAGCGCTACTCACAGCGAACAAACACCCTCACCGATTCAACCCAATCCTCAGACACACCAAAGAGGCACTAATGAAAATACACAAACGAATGGAACAGAAACTGAAGGTTTCAACCTGGGAGTCGATCTGGCTAAACACAAAAATAACGTACCAGGGTAAGGCACTAAGCAGTGAAACGTGGATGGAAAAAGGCATAACCACACCCAACCAACTGGAAACAAAAAGCTCGCCAATCACATTCCAAAACCTGCAATAACTACACGACCTCCCGGCAAAGGAACTATACACATGCCTGAAAATTAAAACGGCCATTACAAAGGCAAACCTAAGCAAAATCCCGCCAACCATCATCAAATACATGGAAGCCCTCAACGCGACTGGTCACCACACAGCAAAAATATACAAGCTTCTCAACCCTCAAATATCCTCGCTAAACAAGAAAGTAACGAACACATGGGAATCACTCCTTGGAAGGTAGCTAAACGAGGAAGAAAAGGGCAAACTGTGGCGGTCGGCAACAACAAACAAGGTCACGCCACAACTGGCACAAACTAAGTTCTGGTTCCTACACAGAGCATACTGGACCCCGGCAAGACTCCACAAAGTAGGCATAAAAGACACGAGTATCTGCTGGAACTGTGATAAAGAGGAAGGGACCCTGGAACATCTAACCTTCGAATGCCACAAAGTCAAGAAGTTCTGGGCGAAAGTAAACAACTTTATCAATGACATCACCTACAAGAATATAAAGCTAACCTTTGTGAGCCTCGCCACAGGCTTCATGACGAACGACCTGGACAGCAAAGAGGAGAGAGACCTGGTAGACATCCTACTAACGGCAGCACTAAAAATCATCCTAACAAACTGGAAGAACACAGCCAAAGCAAACTTCAAAACATGGATAAACTGGGTCACTTTCCTCAGAGGCGCAGGCAACATCACCAGCAAGTTCACAAAGGAACACAATGCCAAAGATGGAATGTGAGACCTCCTCGACACATACCTGGAGTCACGAAGGACTTCACGACAAACCCCCCCCACCCCCCCTTTCTCTTTCTTTCTCTCTTCTTTCTTTCTGCATTATAATGTACTGTATGTAACTTCTGATATGAAACTTATATTTTAATAAAAACATTTGAAATGAAAAAAAAAACACAACATTGGTTTTATGGCTTCTTATTAGTCTAGGGCTTGTTTTGCTTTGACTTGGGGAGGGGAGTTGGGGTTGGTGTTCTGTTTCTCTTTCTTGTCTGTGAAGGATGCTGGGTGTAATGACGGAGAGGGATGGGTTGGGGAAATATGGATGGCTCGAGAGGGGGTGGGTTGGATGAGGGGGACGCTTCGGAGATTCATCTATGGCATCGGGAGTAGCTGATTCTCCTCCCACCTACAATTTTCTATCCTGGAATGTGCAGGGGAAGGGAACTCTTAGACGACTCCATCAGGTGTATTCCTACCTGAAGAGCAGACTCATTTACATAACATTCCTCTAGGAAACACACATGACGTCAGTGGAGCTGCTGAACATGCAAAGCCGCTGGAGTGGTCAGGTGGTGTGTACTGTCTACTTAACGTACACTAAGGGGGTGTTGATCTGGCTGGCAACCATGGTACCCTTTCAGATTGTGCACCAGAGGGTGGACCCTGAGGGGCAACATGTGGTACTGAGGGATAGTTGGATGGTGCGCCCTTCGCTCTTGTGGCGCTCAATCCCATTTCCAGGAGACCTTCTTGCTAGCAATGATCCATAACTTACATGATTCTGGGTCCGGAGATATTGCAGTGACTCTCATATATACAGAATCAGTTGACCAGAGTACATACCATCAGGGAAATCTCTGTACCATTTAGGGTACATCTGGGCACTCGACAGGCGTGTCCACTCTCCCCACTCATCTTCGCCCTGGCTTTGGGGATGCTGGCGGGCCTATTCTGCCTCTGAAGGCAATGGAGCTTATAGAGTGGCATCTTCTGGGAGATGATTTCACTCTATCCGTACAACGCTTTCATTTTTCTCTGGGATTTTTTGCGTGAATTGCCTGAGGTGAGGGAGACGTTAGATGATTTTGGTGGGGTCTCTGGCTTTAGGGTGAATTGGTCTACGTTTTGTCTTTTCTCCTTACGTGGAATGATAGTGTTCCCGTCACTCAAGTCTGCTCTGGTGGTATGACCCCATCTATTACCTCGTAGTACATTTTTACCATGGGGAGCGGAATCTGGTAGACGGCAATATGGGTAGGGCCCCGGTAGGGACTCGTCGCGCGGATGTTATGGAACACTATACCGCTCTCCCCTGTGGGCAGGATGTCCATTGCAAAGATCATGGTATTACCTCAGTTGCTTTATCAATTCTCAGCCCTGTCTGTCCAACTACCCCAGTGGTTCTTTAGGGAATTAAACTCACTTCTTTCCAACTTGATCTAGGACCCTGGGAGGGAGTGAGCCTTGTGGTCCTGAGTCAGGGACACTGGCCGCTGCGCAACAGCTCTTCCACTGGGTAGACTCTATTTATCTCCCTCTGCACTGTTCCTCCCTATCACCTAGAAGAGACAGCTTAACCCTTCAATAATTATTGGGGTGTTAGAGAGAGATGCATTATGAGAAGTGTTTTACTAATAGTTTTCAATATCCTCTCTAACCCCTTGGGTACAGGGGGCCTCATTTATGAGAAATGACGCATCGCTGCGTGAAAGCAGCAATGCGTCACTTCTCTGTGCGCACTCCTTGCGTCATGACTCTCAGCCATCTTGGGCTGGGGGGTCTAGTGCTCGCACTACAGGACTGCAGAGACTACGGCTATTTAATATGGCCCCTGTACAAGCGCGTAGCAGGGGCGCGCAGCAGGAGCGCCGGCGGAGCGCCGGAGGTGCGCCAGAGGTAAGCCCGTTTGTGCCCGTTCGCACACGGGACGCGCCGGGGGCCGGACGGGCTGCCTCTGGACACACTGGTGCTCCCCCTCACTCGTCACCCGCGAGGAGATTCTGAGTTTTAAATCAGGCTCTGCCAGCATTCCGAGGGACAATGCCTCTACCAAGCATTCTGCAGTGGTTTCCTGCGGCTTGCTTAACGTGCACTCACTCGTTAAACATTGTGACGAAGTTGCGCTACTTATAGAGGCCCAAAGCTTGGACATACTGTTCATGACAGAGACTTGGACAACTCCATCCAGCTCTGTGGAACTGGGGTCTGCATGCCCCCCGGGCTTTAAAATAGTGCATACTCCGAGAGCCGGAGGTAGAGGAGGTGGAATTGGCATCATATTTAGACAGACTTTACATCTTGTGCAGCACAACGTGAAAGTCATTGCTGGGTGCGAAACACTGGCTTTTTCCAACAAGGATCTAAGTGGAGTGATATTTACAGGCATTCTATGTTATAGACCTCCGGCTGGCCCACTAGCAGCCGTCCCTGAGCTCATTGATTTGATATACGACCTCGCCCATTCCCACACTAAAATGATGGTGTTGGGGGATTTCAATCTGTACTCAGAGGGGTCAACTAAGTCGGCCCATGAAGATCTGGTAGAAGCCTTTATTAATATTAAGTTACATCAACTAGTACTATCCAAAACCCATGCAAAGGGTCATATTCTTGGCCTTCTTTTTGCGGAGCCCGGGACGACCTCTATTCGGGATATTCTACCGCAGTGCTGGACGGACCATGCTCTGGTTCAGTTCTCCCATGCATGCACTAACATCAGTCTGGAAAGAGTGAGTGCGACTGGTACGAAAACGGGGAGACTGTGGTCCAGGCTCCTTAGACAAGCCGCCCCGCCCTCTCTGCTGCCAGATGGCTTTGTGTTAGGAGCGAGTGTGGATGAGAGTTATGAGACTCTCTGCCAGAAAATCTCCACATCGCTGGACTCCGTGGTTCCGAAAAAGAAAATCAAAGATAGACCCAATCTAGCTATGCCATGGTACTCGGAAGATCTCCGGCAGCTCAAGCTACAATGTAAACGGGCTGAGCGTACCTGGAGAAAACAGTACCTGGAATTGCATAGGGTCCTCTTTAGGCAAGTTTTGGCACGCTACAAGATTAAGATCAAGCAGGCTAAAGCCAGCTTTCTAGAATGCTCTCTGCTGGCAGCGGCTAATAAATCTCAGGCCTTATTTAAGATCGTAAAGGACCTGGCCCACCCCGGATGTACCAAAAACACCATTCCGGCCTCACAAGAGCTTTGCGATCAGCTTGCACTAGCCTTTGAGGAGAAGATTACCGGCATTCTAAACAATCTCCCTTCTTCAATCGGGAGTACTTCACATGATCCCATCTCGCCTGAGAGTGAGAAGGAACGCACTACCTCGGCAGAGCTAAGCACGTTCCCGATACCATCGTTTGAGGACTTTTGTTCGTTGGCCGACGGGGTGACCTCTGGTTCTCCTTTGGACCCTCTACCACCCAGATTCTGGAAACTCTGTCGTGATGAGCTTTTTCCACCACTGTTTCTGACATGCTGTCAGTCGCTCACCACGGCACGGGTACCAGATTGTTGGAAATTGGCGGTGGTTTCTCCACTGCTAAAAAAGGAGAACCTGGATCCCACATGTCCAGCCAATTTCAGGCCCATCTCCCTCTTGCCTTTTCCCATTAAGATCCTAGAGAAACTTGCCACAAAACATCTATCCAACTTTCTCGAGCAGAATGATTGTTTGGATGTGGCTCAGTTCGGGTTTCGACCGGCACACGGGACAGAGTCAGCTTTGGTATCCGTTCTTGACGATCTTCGGACGCGGGTCGACATGGGTCAGGCAACCTTTCTAGTGTTGCTTGACATGTCGGCCGCGTTCGATACGGTTAACCATGTGACTCTGATCAGGAGACTGTCCGAGGTGGGGGTGTCAGGGTCGGCTCTCGAATGGGTGATATCTTACCTCGGGCAAAGACATCAGGTAGTTGCACTACCACCCTACCAATCTAACATCAAGAGGGTAGGTCAGGGTGTTCCCCAGGGCTCGGCCATCAGCCCCATTCTCTTCAATTTGTACCTCCGGCCGTTAATCACACTGATCAAGTCCTTCGGCATCACGGTCACCAACTACGCTGATGACACCCAGCTTATCTTCTCGTTGGAGGGTAAGGGGGGTGTCACAGGAGGTGTTGCATGAGGGCCACGGCTGTTTGGTTAGGGAATAACTCCCTTCAATTAAATTGCTCGAAAACAGAGGTTCTACACTGCTCCTTGGATCGGGCTCCTAGACCCCTTCCCCACGGTTTTTGGCCGCCTGACTTTGGGGGTGTAAACCTGCCGGCTGATTTCGTTCGGAATCTGGGGGTGATGTTCAGCTCCGATCTACAACTGGGCTCCGCAGTAAATAAGACTGTGGCTACGTGCATGGGCCTACTGGGTTCCTTGAGAAAGATCTTACCGTTACTCCCAGCACCGGTAAGACCAGAAGTAGTGCGGAGCATTATCCTTAGTCGTCTGGACTATTGCAACGCACTGCTTCTGGGGGCTCCAACTACCGTGCTTGGGAAACTTCAGCGGATTCAGAATTGTGCCGCGAAGTTGGCGCTTTCAAGGCGCCGCTCGGATTCCTCCACTAAGGCACTCAGGGACCTTCATTGGCTCCCAATTTTCCAACGGGTGAATTTCAAGGCTCTGTGTATTGTCTTTAAAGCTTTGCATCATCAAGGCCCGGTCCCTTTACAAGATCTGTTCTCCTGGTATACCCCCGTAAGATCTCTTCGGTCGGCGTCGGCCTTCTTGGTGGTGGTACCCAGGTTTCGGAGGACCAGGATGGGAGGTCGCTCCTTTAGGACAGCCGCGGCGCAACTGTGGAACTCCTTACCATTGAGCCTCAGGAGCGTGGAAACCCTTCCCATCTTTAAAAAGGAGCTAAAAACTTACCTGTTCCCTAGGACAATGTAGTATGTGTAGAAGCTGGTAAAATCTCGCTCTGTGTCAGAAACAGTCGTAGCGCCAGGATGCCCGGTGGGTGACAGTGATAGCGCTTTATAAGAACGCCTATACATGATTGATGAGTCATATTTATAATATGACGCATCATGGCGCAAGGAGTTACAGATACGTCAGTATTTCTGACGTATCTGTAGGCGTAAAAGTGACGCACTGCTGGAGTGTGTCACAAAAGTGACGCAACTTTAGCAATCTGTACTTTCACAACATGGGCTAGTCCCATGTTGTTAGTGCCTGTGTCAGTCTTACGCCTGCCATGAAGCAGGCGTCAGATTTTGACAATTTTATAAATTTCACTGCGTCACTCCCATGACCCTTTCTTGCGTCAAAACGCCGCCCTTCCATACATTATACCTGGCGCAGGTATAATGTGGCGCAGGAGTTTACAAAGTGACGCATCTACTTAGATGTGTCACTTTGTAAATATGGCGCAACAAGGCAAATTTTTTACGCCACTGGTGCGTCACAAAAAGTGACGCACCGGCGGCGTAAAAGTGACGCACAGCCTCATAAATGAGCGCCTGGTTCTCTTGACGAATCAGATGTGTCTCTTTATGAAAAGAGCTGACTTGTCTACTTTTTACAGTCAGCATGTGCCTTAGCAGTTGACTGTACGTTATTCTGAGCAGCATAAAAAATTAAACCTGCCTCCTGTAAAACACAAGAAATCTAAGATCAACAGGCAGTCTTGCTAGAATAACACCGAACTCGTCAGACTTTTATTTTTAAAGGCTTTCTTCCAAGTGTAAATCTTTTGGAGGTGAGAAAATATATTTTCAAGGATGTTTTGTCTTTATCCTTGTGATATTTTTTTGACAGCTGCTGAAACTAGGAAAAGACCTTCTCCTAGCCTCAGGAATGGAGTCAAACTGTCCTGAAAGAGATGTGAGGAATCTCAAAAATGGACTCGAGGAGATATACTCTTAAAGTGACCCCGTGTATTTTTCTTTCATTTTAAGGCTCAGATAGGGTGTTCAGACGCCTTTGTGAATCACGGAATAGTAACATACATTTTTATCAGTTTTCAAGGGTTTTATCATTGTGAATTTGGGGTGACGTCCAACATAATTAAGGATGTTTCTCCTTTGAATACTGATAAATTCCATAACAAACCTGGTGGGAAAACAGGACCAGTTGCCAATGGTTTCCGCTGGATCCTGTTGCTCGCATATAGAGGCTTGGACATCTGATGTGATTCCCAGTTGGATCTTGAAACTGGCTATTGCAATGCAATGGTGATGAAAGGTATCCTTACCCTTGCTTTTCTTTCACACTAATGGGCAGATCTACAAGGAAGTGCCACAGTGTGGCACCGCAAGCCCTTGGCACAGGGATGCAATATATTTACAAGAATATGTTGCATCTCTGTGCTTCCCCCTGAGCTGGTGCACAAACTGCAGCCATGCGCTGGCGCACGCACCCTTGCACCATGGTGCAAGGATGTCTGCGTCGTGGGGAGATTATTTTTGAGCAGGAAGGGGCACCTTCCTGCACAAAAACAATCAGTAAAGACATTTTCCTCTGTGAATGCATGCTGTAGAATGCAGCACGCATTGAAAGAGGAAAAAACGAGGAGAAATGAAAACATTTCTCGTTGTTGCGCCTCGCTACGCCACGTCTAGGGCGGCGTACCATTCAAACGCATCTCCATATTTACGATTTCTCGTTAATCTGGAGATGTGTCTTGTTCCATCAGTGTTGCGTGGGAACACCCACTGAAACACCCATGGAACACCACTTCAACGCAAAGTGCTGCGTGTGAAGGGGCCGTATTTACAAGGGGAGGAAAAGTCACGCAGGGTGGCTTTTTCTCTACTTATAAATATGGAGGAGCCCCCTGCGGCATAGTACGTCATGAAAACTAACGTACTGGTGGCGCAGTGGGCTTGTAAATCTGCCCCTCAATATATAAACCAGTTTATATATGTCGCCACTAAAAACTTTGAAACCACTTATTTCTCACTAACTTGAAATTTCACCAGTGCACACTTTTCCAAGACAATGGGTGTCCGTTTTCCACAAAATTATCATCTCTCTATGGAGGATGCATTTAGTGAATGATGTCAGAAAGGCATTAGAACCCAATGGATACCAACCAGATCAAGCCAGATTCTGGACTCCTGATTGGTGGTGATTGCTGGTGATACTGGGTTGGATAAAAAGGGGCTGTTCTATTTAGCTAATGGCCTCTCAGGTCTTCTACAGCACAATTTCCAACATCAACTCTCTTTACATAGTTTCCCACACGTGATCCGTTTATTTTCGTTGCTTCTCATAGGATGGCAGTTTGAATAGTTTATAGGTCGCTGGCAATGGGGATGACATAATTCAGTGGTCATTGGTTAGAAGTCTGGCTCAGCCCTTTGACATATTGTATGATTTCTAATAAACTGTAGCATAATTTATGCCCATGTTAGCAAACCACCAAGTGGTAGCATCTCAAAGCACTCAGTTTTATTATTTAGGTACTGGCAATTATTTCCACTTATACATAAATAGTTGCTTTTAAACCCTAGGACTGTCCTGCCCAGTGACGAGTCCTCGGCTATAACGGAGGAGCTTCACCCCGCTACTTCCAAGCAGTGCGAGAAGAGGAAACATAAAATGATAATAACTTCTAGTTATTATCCATTTATGTTTCTGCTGTTTTGCGGGCTCAACGCTGATCTGCTCTCGGAGCAGAGCAGGGGTGGAGTGGTTCGCCCACCCAAACCAGTCATGCGCACTTTCCCTGTTCTCCGTGCAGGCTGCACTACAACCTGCATGTAGAACATGCCCTGGCCCCCATTCCCTGATTCAGCATCAAACCAGGATGCTCAAAACCAAATACAACGCTGCATTACATCATTGTGATTGGTCAGGAGCCTGGGTGTCTTCCTGGTCCTTGAGGAGAGCAAGGGGCTGAGACACGGCACCCGGTGGGAAGGTAAGTCATTTTGTCTATGTTTGGGAAGTTTTGCGCATCCTCACGCGACCCCACCCCCGAAACCCACCCTGCGCCCGCGACCCACCCACGCATTCGCTCCGCCACCCACAAGCCATTCCGGACGCCACTGGCCCTACCTGTAAGAGAGCATGAAGACCAAGAAGTGGCCGGTCACTAAGTCTACTGTTGTATAGCTCCTATATATCCTTATATCGTGTTAAGTTAGCATAGGTACATTTGAGATTTAAACGCCATTTTTCCTTTCTTGCAACTTCTGCACACGACCCTTAATTGTTGACTTAGCTTTCAACCTAGTGGTTTGCCGTGGTGTATGTGAGAATAATATGTTATTGCTCTGATATCAGTTTTGTTTGTTAAACCATGTCTGCACGGAGAGTGCTGAAGTTTCAGGAGCAACACGATATGAAATTGTTATGAGGTCTGATCTCCACGCCTTCATAGTCATAACACAAGTGCAGCCTTTGCCAACTTGGGGTTGAGGCGGGATTGATATTGCTTTGCACGAGGATTGTTAACACACTTGATGCGGTGCACATGCAGAGAGAGCTGGTGTATGCTGATGTGATTCCTTCATGCTAGGACACTAAGGTATGGGCCCGCCCTAAAACAACCCAAAGAGACCTTCTTAGCTAATAATATAATATATGTGTTAGGGAGGGTGAGATATAAGTGTTGTTAACTCTTATTCATTACAGCATGTTAACATGCTGTCACCATTCGCTTTTTATGTCTTAGTAACTATGCTGATAATTTTGATACTGATAATAAGTATACTTGTATTATCTAAGATACTGCGCCTGAGAAGACGGCATTAGTAAATAAACATTTCAAATGCACATGTGTCTTCTTTACTCCATGTTCTGGTTTGTAATGATAATATAACGAAAGAGTGTTCATGAGTCCCACGTACCCTGAGGTACTGTAAGTTCATGTTCTGGTTTGTCTAAACATTGGGAGTTTGATATGTCCAATGAGACACTGTAGCTAGCTCGGTAAGGGGTGAGTTGGTTGCTAAGGTAAGTTTTGGGACACCCTAATTTGCCAAGGTTCCACTCCTCTGTGCACAGTTCTGTGTGAGTACAGAAACCCTGCAACATGGCGCCCAACGGTTTCGGTGGTCTTAAATCATGACACTCGAGTAGTTTATCGTTCATGCCTTAACCCCTTCACATCCGTTTCCGGAAAACGGGGTGTCAGTGAAACCTACCTATTTTTTGAAATAGGTCTTTATTCAAGCTTGATTCTTTCTCAAACGGTTTCTTTGAATTACTACCCAGTTGTGCTACAAAGTATTCTTTGTGTGTTCTTGTTTCCAGTATTGACATGGCGGCGGTGGCTATTGCGCAGCATAGTCGCGTAGCGGTACGCAATCATCTTCAGACGTACCAAGTCCCAGTAGATGGGATGGCTGTGATTTTCGTGGTATGTGCAGATCCGGCGTTTCCTTACGAGTTGTTTTACTCTTGGGTTACGTTTCCGGCTGTGGACGCTAATTCTGGTTTGTTCCACTCCTACACCGCCTCGGATGTCCCGGCTGAATATACGCCGTACAGGGCATTGGAAATACCTATTGATCATTGGCAGCATCGAGTTTGGTTTGATGGCGCGCTCCCCCACTCTTTGTCCGCTGCGAGGTTAGGTCCACTCTCAATTCCAGGTACAAATTGGCCTGCGTTGGGTGGCTTTACCCCGCACCCGAATCACGGGGCTTGTACCCTGGCAGAAATTCGCAGGCTACATGTTGTTTCCATTTCCGTGATTCGTGCTTTAGTGCAATACATCGGTCGACATCTTCCTGGTGGTCCCCAGGGGGGTGCGGCCGCTCCCATGGAACGAGGCGGAATGCGTCTCAATCCAGTGATGGTTAATTCGGTTTTTGGTGCGCGTCCTGTTGACAACGATGACTTCCCATTCTGGCTAGCAGAGAAGTTTGATCAACTGGAGGCGGTTTTTCCGAATTCTACTCCTGCTGATAAACATAGAATGTTAACGATTACTCTACCGAAGGATATTACTCCTGAACTTGCTGACTGTGAAAGCTGGGGAAAAACTTTTGCGGCAGTTTATACGAGGTGCTTCGGCACCCCGTCTCTGAATGCTCTGCCTGAAATCATTAGACGTGTTCAGAATGATCACGGTCCAGAGGCAGCGGTTGAATTGGGTATGCGCCTGTGTGGTTCTTTTGAGATTGTAAGTGATCTCATTCTCTCCAATGTTAAAGGAGATGCAGTTAACTTTCAGGTGTCGAATGCTTTGGCTGCTCTGCCCGATGCCGACAAACCCCGCCAGTTAGCAAAGATTGTGGTGGCCGCTTATAAGACAATTGGCCGCACAAGTAGAGGTCTGAAATATTTTCCAGTGAAGGATAAAAAACAACCTCAGGGACAATCTGCAGTGACAGATGTCCAGCCCAAGTCCAAAAAACAGAATTGGCCTAAAAAACAGACACAGGGGAAGCAGACTAGGCAAACTCAGGATTCTGTTCCTGCAATACAAGCTCCTGCGCCGGCAGACAGAGTTTATGATTTGCGCGATCGCGCGATGATTAAATCACCTGATCGTTTTCAGGGTTCTGATCAACGCTCTCCTCGTTCCTTTCAGGAAACATCGGCACAGAAGACCGGTGGTGGAGGAGGGGGTGGACGTGGACGTGGTGGCCAGCAAGGACGTGGTCAGTCCCGCCAGACAGACGGCGCAGTGAAGCAGGAGGATTCTACGCCTAAGCGTCCGCAGTTTGCGAAGAAGAAAGTCGCGGCCTTAACTGCGCATAGATATGCCACAGATAGTGAGAACGCGGCTTCGGAATCTGACGTGGGCTCTGACCTTGCTGGACAGCGCGGCGGAGATTACCATAGTCAGAGAGGCGCTCCGTCCACTACTGAGGGTGACAGCGACTGAAGTTTTTGTTGTTATAGAAACAGCCGATACGAGATTGGCTCCCCCTGAAAGACTTTTTGAAATTGTCCTGTTAATTGAAGGTGACATACAGCGTACTGTCAGAGGGGTATTTTGGGAGAACCTTTCGTCTACGTACGACATTTTGCTTTCCGAGGCTGACTGGCCCCCACCTTTTGTGCTCGCAGCGCCGCGAGGGGAGGAGGTAATCCTTCCCAGTTTCGCGCACACTGTCTCAACTGAGCATGCGCAGCATTTTGCAGAAGAGTGGGCTCGTGCTCTTGCACCGGCTCTCTACCGCAACCAATGTGGTTGGGACAAATTGTCCCCATGCCACGAAATTCCTTTGCGGTCTGAGCCGCAGCCTCAGCCTCAATATCCCATACGGCGTGAAGCTAAAGCGGCCGTCGCAGAAATCCTTGAACAATTGGAATATCAGGGAGTTATTGAAACGTGTGTGTCACCAATGAATAATCCCCTTTTTACTGTGACCAAACCTGACGGATCATATCGTTTGGTATTGGATTACCGGCATTTGAACTCGCATTGCCGTAACTGTGCAGTACAGAATACTCACGGCTCTGCCCTAGTGGATAGTCTAGTGCGTAAGCGTTTCAAGACAACGCTTGACATTTCCAATGGTTTTTATGCCCACAGACTGGATGGCTTTAGCTCCCAATGGACAAGTTTTACGTCCGCTGGTGTGCAAAAATGCTTCCGGCGACTCCCAATGGGCTACAAAATAGTCCTGGGGTCTTCACCTCCAGAATAGTCACACTATTGGAGGGAATCGATCCGGATGCATGTTCTTATGTGGATGATATTTATCTCACAGACGACGAAATTTGGATGCATCTGTGTCGAGTGAATTCCATAATTTGTACCTTTGCAGACATGGATTACAAATTTAATTTTGCTAAATCGCACATTGCAGAACACACAGTGTTGTTTTTGGGCTATGAGCTCAACAATGAAGGTAGAGGTTTGGCTCCTCACTTCTTAGAGAAGTGCGCACAATTGCGCGCTCCAACAACACTGAAAAAATTACAATCTTTACTGGGCTTTTTGAATTTCGGCAGAACTTACATTCCGGATTATGCCCAGCGTATCAAGCCTTTGTATGCTTTGATACAACCAACTTTCTCAAAATCATGCTGGCTGCCTGAGCATTCAGCCATTTTGCAATCCTTGCAGGCTGATCTGCTCGCTTCTAAATATTTACTGACTCGTGATAACCACACCAACCTGGTAATAAGAATAATTCCCGGGACGGTGGGTTTCACATACCTCACTTTTAATGAAGGTGACACAGTACCTATCGCTTACAAGTCACACTTGTACACTTCGGCTGAGATGCGGTTTCCCACAGTGGAAAAAGTTTTAACTGCTGTACAGATGGCAATTCTAAAAGAACGAGCACTGTCTCAGGGGAAACGCATGCTAGTGGTAACACCCTGTCCTCATTTGGAGGCAGTCACGAAAGCCAGTGTACCAAATTCAAAGGCTTTGCACCCTCGGTGGATTCAGTGGGCTGCGTCATTGTCATCCACGGATGTCATGTTTATTTTTGACGCTTCCTTACGGTCGCAGGAGTACTTGCAGTATGAATTCGTTCATCCTGCTCCTCTGGCGATGCGACCTTTAGAGGACTTCCATTGCATCATTTACACTGATGGGTCGGCGCAGGTTGCGCATGGCTCTAAACATGCCTACGTTTCCGCATGCGCCATTGTGGTCGGTGCTATGTTGAATGATGAGTTCATTTCCAGGGAGGTACACACGTTGCCCCTGGGCGATTGCACCGCACAATTGGCAGAGCTTCGTGCTCTCTTACTAGCTTTGGAGTACGCAGATCCAAGTGTTACTACTCTAATTGTAAGTGATTCTTACTACTGTGTCCAATCTTACAATGAAAACTTGTTCTTTTGGATTCAAAATGATTTTCATGATTCCAAGGGTAGCACAATAAAACATAAAATGATCTGGGTTCGAGTGGCAGAGCTTAAGGCTATGTTGCCACTCGTTTATGTGATTCATACTCTCGGTCATCAGCGCGTAGGAGTTCACGCTGTTGGCAACTCGCTTGCTGATGAAGCAGCGAAATCAGCAGTATCTACATACTTAGTTGCAGCAGTTACTAGGTCTAAAACCAAGATTGATAGCGACATCTTGGCAGCGATTGCTGCCTCTGAGAAGGGAAGTAAACATCCTGCGGGATTCCCTTCGAAGTATAAATACCACTTAAGTCCCGAAAAGGTTCCTTTTGTGACAATTCCTGATGTTGGGGAACGGCTGATTCCCAACTCGGATCGCAGAACAGACTTGATTACAGCGGCTCATGAAGGTGTGGCGTCTGCGCATGCGGGCGTCTCAGCCACTGTAACGCAGCTACAACAACGTTTCTGGTGGCGGGGACTGTACAAACAGACGCGTGATTATGTCCTTCTTTGTGACATATGCCAGCAGATTAAACCTTCTACTGCTACGCCTCCGCCACAGACTCAGTTGTACATTTCTAATAAACCACTAGGCTGTGTTTATTTAGATCACTGCGGTCCTTTTTCATCTGCTACTGCGTATAAGTACATCTTAGTAGCAGTTGACTCATGCACACGCTTTGTGTGGGTATGGCCACATCGCAGCGCTGATTCACGGACTGTCATTAGAGATTTGCGTATCTTTATAGGGATTTTTGCCTGTGGTACCTTCCATTCGGATCAGGGTCCGGCTTTCGCCTCTAAGGCGTATAAGGATGCCATGACTTCGATGGGGGTCCAAGTCAAGTTTTCGTCACCCTACAGACCTGAGGGTAATAGTGTAGTTGAACGAATGAACCGTGATTTAAAGCAATCTTTGACAGCCCGAGTTATAGGCACTGGCAGAAACTGGCTGGCTCACCTCTATGGCGTGCAGCGTGCTCTTAATAATCTCCCTAGAAGGTCTCTGGGTGGGCGGACCCCATACGAAATGCTCTTTGGCATCAAGATGTACGTCCCTGACCTTGACGGTCTAGACTCTGTGGTTCGCGCCACTTCCTTTGACGCAGATGAACATTGCAATGTTTTACAGAATCTACAAAAGACCAGAGACAGTCTTGCAATGGAACATTTGCCCTCCACATCGGATGATGCGTTGCAGATCCCGGTAGTTGGCTGGCTACCCCAAGTTGGAGAACTGGTTCGAGAGAAGATCGACAACAAGAAAGAGTTTGGTCCCTCCTATCGAGCTCCAGTCCCAGTGCTTGGAGTGAAGGGCACAAGAACAGTCATTTTACCACCACTTCCAGGTCGTAAGGAAAACAGGTTTATTTCTATTGACAATGTCAAGATACACAGAGTGGCCGATTCTTCTTAGCATGACACCGGCTGTTTCCTGTCCTTCCATTGTGAGAAATTCAATTATGCCCACTGCCTCTAATATTGAACCTGAAGTGGCCATCGAATTACCTGCTGTTTCCAGTCCATTATTAAATAATATGCCCGGAACTAATCTTGATGAGACAGACTATACATACCCCACTGATTTGTCCATGCCTGACCTGCAAGCTCGTTTAGCCACGGAATCCAGATTTTCATTTGACTCTGCTTCCCTTGCCTCGAAAAAACCCTCTCAAATTGCGGTATATGCTAGCCTGTTTAAAAAACATTTTTTGATTCCTCCTTGGATATACATTTGGCTGGTCCTTTTTTCGGTTTACCTTTTTATGTCAATTGGTTTTGTGTTTTATTTTTTTCGGATTATGAATGGACACTATGTCGAGGAGAGAACTTGCATTACTCTTTTAAATGGAACATTGGCCCCACTTTCCTCTTCACATTCTACACACAGATTAAAAAGAGACTTGACTTTGGTTAACATCACAGCATGGCCTGTTCTGGATGGAATCGCGTGGGATGCAGTTCGTTTTCAGATTCATGGCCCAACGGAAGTCGTTAATGTTCCTAATGTACTAAGAGTTAATATGGGGGATGTGGTGAAACAAAACATTCGTTCTGATGATTGGGATGTTAATGCTGTGGAAAGTTTGTTTTCTGATTTGAAATACTATGCTGCTTTTGATGCTGAGGATTTATATTTAGAATCTGCTAATTATGGTGAATTGTTCTGTTACCAACATTATGGCAATCACTTCTTACACAAAACATCTTCCCGAAGGGATGCTGTTAATTTTACTCAGTGGGAACATTGCCCAGCTCCTACACAAGGGAGTTCAGAAACGTTTCTTAAAAAGTATACTTATTTCACTGACTTTAACCAGTCCAATCCCGAGTCCTTTTATTTTAAATTTCACAAACAGCCACTGTCCAAGGTTAGACTTACCGATACCAAATTGTTGTACTCAAAGGCCTTCCTAGATCAATTAGTTACTGGGGGCTATGAGTTATGGAAGGAAACAATAGACCTTAAATCGGTTTGGGGTTCAAGGGCCTGGCAGGTACGAGGCACTGAGGCTTTGCACCGTGCATGTCTCATCCCGAATCATATGTTGTTTTTAAATGACACCATTTCCCAGACCACATGCTTTGGATTGGCTACATCTAAAAGGTTAAACACCCCGTCTTTCCCGGAGTTGGAGGAATATGAGAATTGGAGTAATTTTACTCGGTTGTCCATTAAAGATATACAGGCTCTGCTTCTTAATTCCTCCTTTAACATTTCCAGTATGAATCCCAAGGGTTGGCTGCTTTGGCACCGTAGTGCTGATTCTTGCCAAAAAAGATTTTTAAATATATCTGACGGCTTTAAGACTGTTAGATCTGATCCCCGGTTTGATTTGAGTCATACTGTCACCTCTTACTCTGTGGGCAAGTTGTGTCAAGCTTGGCTGAAACATTCAACTTTACCTGCGGTTAAGTATCACCTTTCCAAACTGAATGCAGACGTGGATTTGAATGATTTCATTAAAGGCCCAGCTAGTGGCAGGTCGAAAAGGTGGTTATATGGGGTTTACAATGAAATTTGGAAACTCTCACAGATTGAGGCTGCTTCACGCCTTAGGGCTATTGATCAGGCAAATCTTGAGAAAGTGCTTGCATTTGTTGACAATAGCATTAACGTGCTTTCCTCTAGAATTTACACATTAGATAATATTGTGTCTTCTGTTGTTGATATTGTGCATGATGAAGTGTCAGTATTATACCATGGTCAAAATCAATTACGGTCAATCATGCAGTTTGCATGGACACTTCAGACTCTGAAAATGGGTAAAGTTCCCTGGGGATACATGAACGTTTCCTCTTTATTTTCACCGTTTAATTTGACAGACAAACAACGCTTGCTTTCAATGCGTGATGCTTCCTTTTCTATGCTCCATATTGAAAGGTTGGAATCTTTACCTTTTTCTGTGGCAGAAGCCACTACTGCTACGTGGCTTATCCACGGTTTAATAACGCTGCCTTTTGCTTTATATAAGTTTTCAAATTGTATGAAATATGTGCCAATAGGTCGTTTTGAACCCTTAGGTAGCGGTTTCCTTCATGAGGTCTGGTCACTCCCATACACATACAGATGTTTCAAGGATGAACAAGAAGTTTATCTAACAGGGGATGAATGTACTGAGACGCCAGATCATTCTTTAATGTGCAGACACATACAGTTACACGGTTCATGTAACAAGGACCGACCGAATATGGCTTGCGTTTTACAGGGCACGCCAGTTCCTGCTATCATCCCCACGTTTAAATTGTTAGAGAATGGTAGTTATTTAATGCTCAATAATGAAAACTGTTGTGGTTTAATTAAAGGTATAGCTTTCATAGTAACAGTTAGTGAGCGAGTTATTTGCTGCAGAAATGTTCTTTATCCTCCCACACGTGAACATAGGGAGTCTTCCATTTTGCCACAGATACCGACCTTGGGAGCAGAATTCAGCGGCATGGCTAGAATAAGAGCTCTATTGTCCCAGAAAGAGGTGGCCTTGAGCTCGGCCCGTGAAACTTTCGTGCTTCACATTGCTAACACCCGTACGGAGGTTCAGGCTCTTTTAAATACTGATTTGCCTTTGCATTTCGGAGCCATGGTCCGTTCTATCTTTAACGCATCCTCCACAACGGGCCTAGCACATTTTTTTAAAGTTGTTAGCGGTGGTCTCGTGACTTCCTTTGAGAAGATTTTTGGTGTCATCCCTGCCTTCTTCCATTCTATTTTTTCATCCTTATTTGGAGGGTTCCCGTTTTTACTTGCATTAGCGGCTGGCGCATTGGTGGTTTTCTGCCTTTTTAAATATGGATGCCCTTCCTGTGCAAGACCACGCTCAGCTGCTACTGACGCGGTTTCGCAACCGCATGCTTGATTATTATGGCACACTGCCGTTGGCGACTCTAAGCACGGCGTTTGGATTATCTTTTCGGTTCTCCTATTTCACCTGTGTCCAGCCTGTATTTCGCTGCCTGACCTGTGATTTCCTTTGGGCCATTGATTTGTGTCTCTGCGGACCAATATCTTCTGACGTCGATTTTGATCAACTGATGAGTCCTATCATTGCTCACGAGTTGGTTTGTTCTGACGAAAGGATTATGGCCTTGGCGGTGGCACATGGACTAATGGGTCCCTGGGATGTGTTGTCGGCAGCGCAAAATTTCTTGGAACGAAGTTTTCTTGAAAACCCACCGAGCTGTCCTCTGATGGTTATAGAGGATCCGGTGCTGGAAGATCACGTATGTTCCTTTCATCTTTTAAATTGGATGGCTGAACTGTTTTCGGATGAGGACAGTGACTTCCTCCTGGAGGCTGTTGCAGCTTACTTTTCATATACAGTCTTATCATAGACACTGCCTCAAATTGACATGCTGATTGATAGCATTTCCTTGATTTTATTGACTTTTAGTCAAGACATTTTTTTTTCTTGCCTATTGGCTTGAGCCACTTATACTTGTGGGCTATTTTTTAGCATTAGTTTTTAAAATTGAATTTTTATTCATGCTCGTTTATAATTGGATTCTGCTCTCATGTGATGGCACTTCTGTTATCTTATTTAGTCCGTTCTCGGATCATGGGGGGGTGTTGTATAGCTCCTATATATCCTTATATCGTGTTAAGTTAGCATAGGTACATTTGAGATTTAAACGCCATTTTTCCTTTCTTGCAACTTCTGCACACGACCCTTAATTGTTGACTTAGCTTTCAACCTAGTGGTTTGCCGTGGTGTATGTGAGAATAATATGTTATTGCTCTGATATCAGTTTTGTTTGTTAAACCATGTCTGCACGGAGAGTGCTGAAGTTTCAGGAGCAACACGATATGAAATTGTTATGAGGTCTGATCTCCACGCCTTCATAGTCATAACACAAGTGCAGCCTTTGCCAACTTGTGGTTGAGGCGGGATTGATATTGCTTTGCACGAGGATTGTTAACACACTTGATGCGGTGCACATGCAGAGAGAGCTGGTGTATGCTGATGTGATTCCTTCATGCTAGGACACTAAGGTATGGGCCCGCCCTAAAACAACCCAAAGAGACCTTCTTAGCTAATAATATAATATATGTGTTAGGGAGGGTGAGATATAAGTGTTGTTAACTCTTATTCATTACAGCATGTTAACATGCTGTCACCATTCGCTTTTTATGTCTTAGTAACTATGCTGATAATTTTGATACTGATAATAAGTATACTTGTATTATCTAAGATACTGCGCCTGAGAAGACGGCATTAGTAAATAAACATTTCAAATGCACATGTGTCTTCTTTACTCCATGTTCTGGTTTGTAATGATAATATAACGAAAGAGTGTTCATGAGTCCCACGTACCCTGAGGTACTGTAAGTTCATGTTCTGGTTTGTCTAAACATTGGGAGTTTGATATGTCCAATGAGACACTGTAGCTAGCTCGGTAAGGGGTGAGTTGGTTGCTAAGGTAAGTTTTGGGACACCCTAATTTGCCAAGGTTCCACTCCTCTGTGCACAGTTCTGTGTGAGTACAGAAACCCTGCAACACTACTTACTCCATGCTTGTGATGAAACTAGCTGCAGGGTCATCAATTCCAATGATCAAAGTAGAAATACTATGACCAGACCATAATCTAACATCAGTCTAATGTTTCTACTGACCACTCTCCTATGTACCACTTCCTGTGCTGTTTTACTTACTACACACTCATATCAAGTAAAACTGAAAAAAGGAGTCTTTTGCTCTCCCCATGTCTGTACTTTTGGTTGCCTTGCTGTTATTTGGATTTTGAAGGAATAATAGCTGCCTTGGCCAAACAGGTTGGTTTGGACTGCTCCTCTCGGGGCAGGCTTATGACTGTTTTGTATGTGGTTTATCTCATTGTGTCGTGGCAGAGAGTAGATGAGGATGAAGGGATTTAGTGCCCCCTGCACTGACTGCATTGGCTAACTATCAGGAAAAGGTTGATCTATAAGCTATGCTGTCTCACCCATAAGTCTCTGAAACGCAACGCTCATTCCTACTTGCACTATCGCCCTGTATGACTGCACAGATCCAAAGAGAAAGCCTTACTTTAGATTTCGGGAATCCATACTTCTAGATTCAGCAGGAGGTCTATTTCTTACCTTGCCCACCTCCATTGGAACAAACTTCCTCTGAAAAATCTTACATATATGGAGTTTGGTAAGTAAAAAAAAAAACTTCTAAAAGCATGACTGTTTTCATTAGTTCACTTGCCGCGTGTCAGTTTAGAGCTGGGATATTGTTTCGGGTATGATATGCTGCACTATTTCAAGTGATGCTAACATAACATAACAGGACACAGCACCCAGCGTAGTTATCAGGGGTTTTAGCACTTCCAGTAATCTCAGTTTTTTTATACTCAAGATACACTATGTTGTGATACTTTGTATCCTGCTGCTGTATCGCTGCTGTGTGGTGCAGTGTCCTAGGTGGGCAACCAAGGGGGAATGGAGATATGGTGCAGGGGTGCATGGCGTCGGATGTAAATAAATGTAGCCCTGAGCGACATGAAATAAGGCAGCTAAGACGCATAAATTCACGGGAGACATTATAAATGGAACAGGCAGGAAGGTTATTGAGCAAAAGGCAAATGGCTGTAAAAACAGGTAGCTAGGGTGCAAGAAGACTGTAGGGCATCATAGAACATGAAAACAGGGGGTGGACAGGAAAATAGAGAAAGGATGAGGACGGGCATGTAGGAAGGCACAAGCTAGAATGCATTCACAAGAGTCATGCCAGAGAGTGATATGGCATGCAGAGTAACACGTTTTAGGGCGCATTTGATGTCGATAGGACTCAGACTGGGCAGAGCAGGTGTGTTCAGTTGAGAGGCCTCAACAGACCCAGGGGCATATTACCAAGCAATAGCGATAATTATCGCTAAGCTTGGTTAGCGGCTATAATAATATCGAAGCGCTCCGACGATTTTTACCGCTGTGATACCTTGATATTATCAAGGTTTATCTCAAAAGCGATAAAAATCGTGCGAAATGCATGAATATCGCTGAAAAATCAGTGATATTCATGCATTATCGTGACAATGCTCTTAGCCATGTTATCCACCTTCCATTGGATAACATGGCTAAGAACTGCTCTGGGCAGGCGTTAGCTTTTGGAGATAATCTCGCTTAGCGCGATTATTTCCAAAAGTAGGTAATAGGACATAGCGATGTTAGCGACTGTTTCCAGTCGCTAACATTTGGCACGCCCACTTTGCATGTCATTAGCGATAATTATCGCTGACATGCAAAGTGGGCCCCAAGATGATCGCTATCTACTAATAGCAGTTGCTAACTGGTGTTAGCGACAGCTAGGTAATAGGGTGATAAAAATATCGCCGCTTTAGCGGGAAAAATTCCCGCTAAAGCGGCGATAAGGCCCTTGGTAATATGTCCCCCAGTTAGCACAGGAGGAAGACATTTATGGAGGTATTAACATGAGCCTGTCCCACAAGTATGGCCCAACCCTGTGACACAGCAAGGGCAATCTGGTGGCTCTTTGCCATCTTTCCAGCATGTTGGATTCCCTAGTGTCTGCCACAGCTAATACGAACAGGAAGTGGGACTTAAGGTTCTCCTATTCAAAGATGGATTCTGCAGCCTTTTGTCTGCCTGTGGGTACCCGATGCAAGATGGTGACTCTAGGAAAGGAGTGCTTCCGGTTGTGCAGAGAGAGGCAGTAAAAGAGCACTCTAATTAGACTCTGCAGGTTGTGCAGTTTCCTTTCCTCTTGTCAGTTCACACCACTACCACCTCTCATTCTGGCATAGCTCTTGTTTTTTCTTCTACGACTTGGATTATCGATAATGATAAAAAATGGAGAACCAGCATAAATGAACAAGAAGCTGAGAAACAGCCTGCCTATCAGGACCTGCCAGTCTTAAATCATGTATTTGGCATTACATGATCTAGTTACCCTTGCTCCTTAAAGGACTGTGGTCATCACCCAGGATTCTTGCCTTTTCGCACCTGTAAAGATGCCATGATGTACCTGATCCTCCTTTAAATCCACACAGATACCACTGCCACACAAGTACCACGCCTGCATGGTGCCTAAAACACTCCAGACTACAACAACCTAACAGAAGTCCCTCTCATCACCACTCACAACCCATGAACTGAGTGCCCCAGACCATTCTTCTCATGTTTAATACTTATGAATCCACCTGGCGATCTGTGTTTGAGCCCATGATCAGAGTTTCAGATCCTGGTTGGTGCACTCAGCCTTTCGGGAAACTGAACGGAATTGCCACTACAGTTTCCTCACCATTTTCATTTTGCGTAAGTACAGCTCCCAACACACTCAAATTTGCGTCTGTGGTGAGGATTGTCTTTCAGCAAACATCAAACAAATCTACCCAAGCCGGTCTCCATATATGACATGCCCCAGATATGACACTACACCTACTCTGAATGGGGACTGATCTCTCTTCGCCATAAACCCACTGTCCATTACACTTCCCAAAGCTACATCCATAAATCAGAACATCATCCTTTCACACTTCAGCTGTTCTACTCTCTCCAATACCTTGTCATGACTCTATGGAAACCTGACACTTCAGAGGATTATCCTAAAGGCATCCTTACAAACCAGTAGGTTCCCAATGGACTAGCAAATGAGTGCAAGGGCCTTGGCTCAGGACTTGCCTATCTTTTTATGAGTGTAATTCTTCACCCCGACAGCAGAGTCTCGACAGTCGCAAACTCACTTTTAGCTAATAGTTTGTGAATAGCCAAAAAATTGTAAACTAACATAAAAGTGTAAGTCTACCTTCATTAACCAGGTAATTAGTGTTAGTATTAGAAACTGCAGATTTTTTCTCATAATTCTCATTTCATGCAGTAATTACCAATCTATTCTCGGCCATACTCTAATAATGTTATATCTAGACTCCACCCCATGGATTTCTACAACATGCCTATGCTCACAAGCTTATAAATGGATTAGATCCCCTGATAAATTGCACTCGTTTTGTATCAGTAATTGGACTTGAGCAAGGAATGTTGGAATGTTCCCCGCTGCTACGCGTGCAGTGTCTGTTTTCGCTTTACGATGTTTTTGGGGTCTACATATCAGTGGTGGAGCATAGTATGGCTGGATCCTGTATCCAGGAGACCAGGCAACCACAGACTGGCCTCATAGATTGATTGACATTACTTGCCGATGTCACTTAGTTCTTTAGAGACCTCAGATTTGGCCTGATTCGCAACCTACATTTTGTGGCATTTTTTGTAGTACACAGGGAGTACTATGAAACATACTACAAAGTGTCAGTTTTGTCTATATCTATAGGTGTAGAGTTCTCCACCCTGACTCCGGAGCCTCTGCACATGTAAGTATTGATTTTAGTAGTAAATGTGTGAGGGACGCAGGGGAGAGGAAGGTAAAAGGGGCGCACTTACTACTAAAAGGGGATGGAAGGAGTACGAGGGGTTTAGAGGATGAGGGAGTGGTTTAAGAACGGACGTCACCTACCTGCACACGAATAAACCATTTACATTACTATGGCTTTGGAGACCAGAAACATACACTTTTGTAGTAGGTTTACACTCGGAGTAGGTGCAAACTGAAAGTAGTATACTTACTTTAAAGTATAAACTTCCTCAAAGTGTAACTTACTTTCCTTTGTGAATCAGGCCCATAGTGTGCCTCACAGGCTTCCAAGTAAATCATCACTGACTCCACTGCAATGCTGCTGATCTCCTTCTCTATGTGATAACACTGGTTATACATCTACTGAGTCTGAGTTAAAGTCAGCTGTGGTCCACATTTTTATGGGTTCCTTGTCTCCACACTCTTTATCCCATCCTGCAGACATCAGGGAGCTGGACCCGAATGAAGAAAATCCCAGGACACAGAAGATCATAAGCCTGTGTTTCCACCTGGCCGCTCCCGAAAGCCGTTGCCTCCAATTTTAGGATTTTCAGCATGTATGGTGTAATTGTGTAGTCTATGTTACTTAGAACAGCAGGATGAACAATCTACTTTACATTGTAGGATTTCGAGTAGTTTGCAAGTAGGAGTAGCACTTGATTACTTATGTTTCACCACACTCCTTTATCACATCACATAAGTCCAAAATGTCCTTCGTGCCACTCACATGTGGATAACTCAGGAGGACATGAGAGCTACTGCATATTCCTTTGTAGATTATGTCTGCATGTTCTATGCACGCCCAAATAAAGTCCACCAAGGAGGCACAGCAGAACTGATGACATAGTTACACAAAAGCTCTTTGGAAGCATGACTTCAAGAGGAGAAGCTGAACTAACAATTGAAAGAGAGGTAGTGGCTATAGCAACCTTTACTGTGGTGCTCAACGTTAACTCTTTAAAATGCATCTGCCCACTCTTTCTTACTCTTTTTCAATTCTTGTGTACTATGCCTCACGCTCAGGGCTCCCCCCATACCCTTTATTTTTTAAATATCTGTCTTTGCTACATTAAACACACAATTTGTCATATAAACGACAGAGTTAATAAAAATCGCCTATTTTTCATTTTTCATTCTCAGCCTAGGATGTATTGATCGGTATGTCAATACACCCGCTCTGCAATATGGACCAGACATCCTCCAGTGTA